>NW_027361730.1:16627500-17227500 GCF_039654945.1 Dendrobates tinctorius | reverse complement strand
TTTAGATATTAGATCACTGGTAACATGCTGGTGTGAATGTACCACAGAAAAAAAACATATGAAAGCCAACATGTTTAAAATAATATTTACATATCATATGCATTAATTATGAGTTATACATACTGGCTGTATATGGGGTAATCTTTAACAAGTAGAATGATAGTAATACTCCATGAGTTTTCTCATCCACAGCCCTTCTCTAAAGACTTCCATCTTCTCCGGTCTTGTGCAACACATCCCCACACGACGCCCTTAAAGATCCTTAAAGATAGCAGTGTCATTATAATGCTCTCAAATAAAAATATCTGCAGTACACTGAGCCCTTGAATAAATAATTGCCCCTCACTATATTCCAGGCACAAAATATAACCTCACACTGTCCCTCTTATTGTACATGCTCTCCACACTGCTCCCTCCTTTCCATACTCCATATAGTCCCCGCTATAGGGCCCAGTCTCTAAAATGTGCCGCCTCATCACCCCCCTTCCTACACTGTCACCTCCTGGCCGTGCCCTTACACTGTTGCCCCATACTACACCCCCCTACACAACTCAGTGTCTCTTCTGTGCCCACTCACACTTATTTCCCCATACTGTCACCTTGTATGTTCCCCCCCTTAAATGTCACCATTACTACTTAGATAAACAATGTAAACCATAACGATAAGTGATACGATAGGTGACTCGTGTTTACAACACGAAGTGTTAAACAAAGACGAAATATATAAAATTAAAATCTTTATTGTAACAATATAAAAGCTATACATAAAGTTAAAATACAAAAAAACTCCAGATTTTCAAAGCCAGCTTACCCGTACACCCCGGTGTGTGAGATCCAATATCAATCCAGGAGAAAGTCTGCACGAAGACCAGAGCAGGAGCCAGCCACGAAAAATTCAAATGAAAAAATGTAACTTTAAACTCCAGCGGACAAAATCCAGGATGCAAAATTTAAAAAGTTTTTTCTTGCATTAGCAAAGATATTTATTATTAAAGTCCATCATAAAATAAATCCACACTTCTGGACAGTAGATAAATAGATTAGGGGAAGGGGGGGTTAGCCTCTCAGACTACGCTGTTATGAATGAGTCACCGTAGGAGGCAAAAACAGAAATGCTAGCTAAGTCCAGAAAACCAGAGAAGTTGGCAGCTATCGGATTGCAGACCCCTGAACCTATCAACACAACTAGCAGTAGCAGTGGGGGGTTCCTACGATGCCCTAGACCCCTCGATCACAGCCAGAGAATTAAATAGCCTAAAGACAGAAAGGGAAATCTAAACTGCCCCAGAGCAGACCCCAAAGCAAAAGGCAGCCCCCCACATATAATGACGGTGAAGCAAGAAGAAAGAACACAACACAGACAGAAAGATAGACTGAGCAAAGACGGGGCCCAAGCTAACTAGATAGGAAAGGACAGGAAGGCTGCTGTCTGCAATCCGTGAAAAACCCTATGAAAATAAGAGCCAACAGACTGACAGTGAAAAAGGCCCTGAAGACGCTAGGCTTCAAAAAGACTATGTCAGTACTCAGGAATATTCTGAAGACAGAGCAACAGGCAAAAGAAGAATCAGCTCACCCCAGCAGGGAATGGCAGAATCCAGAAAAGCAAGGCAAACAAAAACAAAACACAAATGCTAAAAGGCAAAGCAGAAAACTTAGCTTTAGAGGAGCAGGAATCAGACTGGTTTCCTAGAAGTCCACAGAGAAATCACCCGCAGGGCTGAAGGGCGTCGGCAGCCTTATATCCAGTCCGTGACTTCACTCAGCCAGTCATCATCATTAGGCTCAGGTGCCTGATAATCAGGCTCATTACCTTCCTTTACCAGAATAGGGAGTTCACCAGACCTCAGTGACGAAGGGGAAATGAACTCACAACAGTACCTCCCCCTTGAGGAGGGGTCACCGAACCCTCAACCAGGCCACCAGGGCGATCAGGGTGAGCCCGATGAAAGGCACGCACCAATCTTTTGGCATGAATATCAGAGGCAGAGACCCAGGAATTATCCTCGTGACCATAACCCTTCCACTTAACCAAATACTGGAGTCTCCGTCTAGCCAGACGGGAATCCAGTATTTTCTCTACCTCATATTCCATGTTACCTTCAACCAATACAGGGTCCGGAGGTGCCACCCCAGGAACAACTGGTTCAACAAACCTCTTCAACAAGGACTTATGGAACACATTATGGATTTTAAATGTAGGGAGAGCCAAACGAAAAGAGACCGGATTAATAATCTCCAAAATCTTGTAAGGTCCAATAAATCTAGGCTTAAACTTAGGAGAAGCCACCTTCATAGCAATATTTTTTTGATGATAACCACACCATATCACCAATCTTAAACTGGGGACCAATGGTCCTATGTCGATTGGAAAACCGCTGGGCCTTTTCCTGGGAGAGAGATAACTTATCCACCAACTGGTCCCAGATTTGGTGCATTCTCTCCACCACAGTGTCAACACCTGGGCAGGCAGAAGGCTCCACCTGCCCTGAAGAAAATCGAGGATGAAACCCAAAGTTACAAAAAAAAGGTGACATCAAAGTGGCAGAACTAGCTCTATTATTTAAAGCAAATTCGGCCAAGGGCAAAAATGAAACCCAATCATCCTGATCAGCGGAAATAAAACATCTCAAATACGACTCCAAGGTCTGGTTTGTTCTCTCTGTCTGCCCATTGGTCTGAGGGTGAAAAGCAGAGGAGAAGGACAACTGAATTCCCAGCTTGGAACAGAAAGTCCTCCAAAATCTAGACACAAACTGAACTCCTCTGTCAGATACAATGTTCTCAGGAATCCCGTGCAAGCGAACCACCTGTTGCAAAAACAGGGGCACCAACTCAGAGGAAGACGGCAACTTAGGGAGTGGTACAAGATGAACCATCTTAGAGAGCCTATCACAAATCACCCAAATAACAGTCATTCTTTGAGAGACCGGCATATCAGAGATGAAATCCATTGAAATATGGGTCCATGGCCTCCTGGGGACCGGCAAAGGCATCAACAACCCACTAGAGCGAGAACAAGATTTACACCGGGAGCAAGTCCCACAGGACTGCACAAAATTCCTGACATCATGAGACAAGGTGGGCCACCAAAAAGAGCGACTCACCAGATCTCTAGTACCAAAAATACCTGGATGACCAGCCAATGCAGAGCAATGAACTTCAGACATCACTCTCTTCTTCCACTGGTCAGGAACATACAACTTTCCACTGGGACAACGCTCAGGTTTGTCCTCCTGGAACTCTTGCAGAGCAAGTCTCAAATCAGGCGAGATGGCAGAAAGAACTACCCCTTCGCCTAAGATGGTAGCAGGCTTGGTCACCACAGGAGAATCAGCAAAGAAGCTCCTAGAGAGGGCGTCTGCCTTGACATTCTTAGTTCCAGGAAGAAAAGAGACCACAAAATCAAAACGTGTAAAAAACAAGGCCCACCTAGCCTGTCTAGGGTTCAAGTGTTTAGCCGACTCTAGGTAAATCAAATTCTTGTGGTCAGTGAGGACCACAACTTGATGTTTAGCTCCCTCCAACCAATGTCTCCACTCCTCAAATGCCCATTTCATGGCCAACAGTTCCCGATTCCCCACATCATAGTTACGTTCAGATGGAGAGAACTTTCGGGAAAAGAAAGACCAGGGATTCATTTTAGATGTTACAGGATCCTTTTGGGACAAAACAGCTCCTGCACCAATCTCAGAAGCATCCACCTCTACCTGGAACGAGAGTGAGACATCAGGTTGCCGCAAAACCGGGGCGGAGGTAAATCTTCGCTTCAGCTCCTGAAAGGAAGCAACAGCCTCCGGAGACCAATTCAACACATCAGCACCCTTCTTAGTCAGATCACTCAATGGCTTGGCAATACTAGAAAATTTTGCTATAAATGTCCGATAAAAATTAGCAAAACCCAAAAACTTCTGGAGGGCCTTCAAAGAAGTGGGCTGAACCCAATCATAAATGGCCTGTACCTTGGCCGGGTCCATTTCAATAGTTAATGGAGACAAAATAAATCCCAAAAATGAAATCCTCTGTACTCCAAAAAGGCATTTTGATCCTTTGACATACAGGGAATTCTCCCTCAAGATCCGGAACACAGTCCGAATATGTTCCACATGAGAATCCCAATCCTTGGAGAAGATCAAAATATCATCCAGATAGATAATCAAAAATTTATCGACAAAGTCTCAGAAAATATCGTTCATGATGCACTGGAAGACAGAAGGGGCATTAGTGAGCCCAAAAGGCATCACCAGGTACTCAAAATGTCCCTCCGGAGTATTAAACGCTGTCTTCCATTCATCCCCATGCTTAATGCGGATAAGATTATACGCCCCCTGAGGTCAAGCTTGGCAAACCAGCAAGCACCTCTAACTCTAGAGAATAGATCCGAAATCAGGGGTAACGGATACTGATATTTAATAGTAATTTTGTTGAGGGCACGATAATCAATACAAGGCCTTAAAGAACCATCTTTTTTGGCCACAAAAAAAACCCGGCACCTAAGGGTGAAGAGGATGGTCTAATATGACCCTTCTCCAACGCCTCCTTAATATAGGATCGCATAGCCTCGTGCTCGGGTACAGATAAATTGAAGAGCCGACCCTTGGGAAATTTACACCCCGGGCTCAGTTCAATTGCACAGTCATAACTCCTATGAGGAGGCAAAGACGCAGACTCATTCTCACTAAATACATCATAAAAGTCCGCCAAATAGTCAGGAACATCATGCGACTGAGGAGAGGTGGAAAAAACCGGAGCCTCACTAAAGGCACACCGACAACCCCAACTCACCACAGACACAGATTTCCAATCCAAAACTGGATTATGAATTTGCAACCAGGGAAACCCCAGAACAACGGCATCATGCAGACCATGCAACACCAAAAATCTGCAATTTTCTTGATGGTCTGGGGTGACCCGCATGACCACCTGGGTCCAAAACTGAGGTTTATTTTTCGCCAAAGGAGTAGCATCAATCCCCCTCAAAGGGATAGGCGTCTGCAGAGGTGTCATCGGAAATCCACAACGTTTGGCAAAATCCAAGTCCATTAGGTTTAGCGCTGCTCCTCAATCCACAAAAGCCTTGGCGGAAAATGTGGACAGGGAGCAGATCAGAGTAATTGCCAGAAGAAACTTAGGTTGAACACCACCAACAGAAAACGTGTGTGCAAAGCGTTTCTCTCGTTTAGGACAAACAGAAATAATATGCGAGGCATCTCCACAGAAAAAACACAGCTTATTACGCCTTCTGAACTCCTGACGTTGCGCCCTAGACAAAACTCTATCACATTGCATAGGTTCAGACGTCTGTTCAACCGGTGGCAACACCTCTCGTGCAATCCTGTGTTCATGTAAACGCCGATCAACCTGAATGGCTAATGACATAGAATCGTCCAGACCAGAGGGAACAGGAAATCCCACCATAGTATCTTTTATGGCTTCTGACAAACCCTTCCGAAAGAGAGCAGCCAAGGCATTATCATTCCAGGTAGTAAGGACCGCCCACTTTCGGAACTTTTGACAGTACAGCTCTGCAGAATCTCGACCCTGGTTCAATGCCAACAGGGTCTTTTCAGCCTGATCAATAGCATTAGGTTCGTCATACAACAACCCCAAGGCTTGAAAGAATGCGTTCACATTAGTTAGAATAGGATCATCTGGTTTCAAAGAAAACGCCCAATCCTGGGGATCGCCACGCAGCAAAGAGATGACAATTTTAACCTGCTGCACGGAGTTCCCTGACGAGTTAGGCTTCAAGGCAAAAAATAATTTACAATTATTTTTGAAACTCAAAAATTTAGATCGATCCCCAAAAAATACATCAGGTGTAGGGATCTTTGGTTCAACAGCATGCGAACGAGCAAGGTAGGAGGAAATTCCCTGCACTTCCGCAGCGAGCTGCTCCACATGATCAGACAATTGCTTTATCTCCATTGAGAGAAAAAAAAATTCCCCCTACGGCCTCAGAGATATAGAGGAAAGAATATACACCCTTTTTTTTTTTTTTCTTTAAACACAATTCTTTCCTGCTATTGAATACCCTAGGATCTGCGGTATGGCAGGTGATTCTGTTATGAATGAGTCACCGTAGGAGGCAAAAACAGAAATGCTAGCTAAGTCCAGAAAACCAGAGAAGTTGGCAGCTATCGGATTGCAGACCCCTGAACCTATCAACACAACTAGCAGTAGCAGTGGGGGTTCCTACGATGCCCTAGACCCCTCGATCACAGCCGGAGAATTAAATAGCCTAAAGACAGAAAGGGAAATCTAAACTGCCCCAGAGCAGACCCCAAAGCAAAAGGCAGCCCCCCACATATAATGACGGTGAAGCAAGAAGAAAGAACACAACACAGACAGAAAGATAGACTGAGCAAAGATGGGGCCCAAGCTAACTAGATAGGAAAGGACAGGAAGGCTGCTGACTGCAATCCGTGAAAAACCCTATGAAATTAAGAGCCAACAGACTGACAGTGAAAAAGGCCCTGAAGACGCTAGGCTTCAAAAAGACTATGTCAGTACTCAGGAATATTCTGAAGACAGAGCAACAGGCAAAAGAAGAATCAGCTCACCCCAGCAGGGAATGGCAGAATCCAGAAAAGCAAGGCAAACAAAAACAAAACACAAATGCTAAAAGGCAAAGCAGAAAACTTAGCTTTAGAGGAGCAGGAATCAGACTGGTTTCCTAGAAGTCCACAGAGAAATCACCCGCTGGGCAGAAGGGCGTCGGCAGCCTTATATCCAGTCCGTGACTCCACTCAGCCAGTCATCATCATTAGGCTCAGGTGCCTGATAATCAGGCTCATTACCTTCCTTTACCAGAATAGGGAGTTCACCAGACCTCAGTGACGAAGGGGAAAATGAACTCACAACACTACGCGTTTCTACATGGTCTGTCCAACTGAAAATTAAGCTACCAATATATAAGGAAGGGGGGGAAGGGATGAAAAAAGGAATTAAAATCAAGAGTAAGTCCTCCCATACTTTAACCCCATGATGACAAAACCCCAATCAATAGTGATACATGGAAAGAGCATATGAAAAGTCAGTTAACAAGTATACAAATATGTATATGGGAAAAGATGTTCTGGCATTCTACATCATAATAATGTCACTAAATAAATAGCTTGACACAAAAATACAACAAACAATATATATATATATATATATATATATATATATATATATACATAAACATACATTCACCAGATGGATAGATCATCAATTTTAATTTTAAATTTATTATTTCTTGTTTATTTCTTGTTCAATTCCCTTTAATTCTTCTTTCTTAAAAAACAAACAAACAAAAAAAAAAAACGGAAACACATTCAATAACAAGTAATAAGGTCCTGTCTCCTATTCATGCCATCTGGTGTACGACTACCTAAAGTAAAAATCCCAAAACTCTCCCTATTTAATAATTTGCGTTTATAATTACCGCCACGTGGAGGTGGAAAAACCTTTTCAATGCCCATAAAGGAAAATGAATCCGTGTTTCTTCCATGGACTATAACAAAATGTCTAGATGCAGCAGAAATAGTAAGTGCCGTAGTGCTCTCAATATCACTCAGATGTTTACGAATATGCCTTTTTAAGGGTCCTGACGTACAACCAATACATTGGATCAAACAAATGGTGCATTCTATTGAATATATGATATAGTCAGAACTACAATTAATAAAGTTGTTAATTACATAGGTTTTTTTATAAGCAAATGAAGAAAAAAGTTTCGATTTTTTTGCAAAATGACAGCACTTGCACTTTCTTGCACCACATGGAAAAAACCCTTTCATATCCAACCACGTTGTTGGAGTGGTGGATTTTTCAGAAAAATAACTCGGGGAAAGAATATCCCTTAAAGAAGGTGCTTTTTTGGCAATAAATTCAATTTTGTTATTTCTCAAGATTTCCCTTAATTTTGGGTCCTGATTAAGAATGGGTAAATATTTCAGAAGAATTTTCTTGATATTATAAAAATCTGTACTATATTGTGTTGAAAAAATTATTGTAGATTTTCTAGTATCAGAATCTTTTTTCTTTTCGCCAAAAAGGTTACTACGTTTTACTTCATTAACAATTTTATCCGCTCTATCAAGACACCATCGGGAGTAAAGACTAGTAGAGACTAAAAACTTGTAAGAGATTAAAGAAAAGAGGATACTCCTGATGGTGTCTTGATAGAGCGAATAAAATTGTTAATGAAGTAAAACGTAGTGACCTTTTTGGCGAAAAGAAAAAAGATTCTGATACTAGAAAATCTACAATAATTTTTTCCACACAATATAGTACAGATTTTTATAATATCAAGAAAATTCTTCCGAAATATTTACCCATTCTTAATCAGGACCCAAAATTAAGGGAAATCTTGAGAAATAACAAAATTGAATTTATTGCCAAAAAAGCACCTTCTTTAACCCCTTCCTGCCATCCGACGTACTATCCCGTCCATGGGACCTGGGCCCCTATGCCCATGGACGGGATAGTACGTCTAC
Organism: Dendrobates tinctorius; assembly: GCF_039654945.1. Lineage (NCBI taxonomy): Eukaryota > Metazoa > Chordata > Amphibia > Anura > Dendrobatidae > Dendrobates > Dendrobates tinctorius. The sequence continues at coordinate 17,219,017 of NW_027361730.1, read as the reverse complement.
TGCGATCAGCGGCGCCCACGTGGTGAGCACCGCTGATCGCGGCCGGTTGTCAGCTGATTATCACAGCTGACACCCGGCACAATGTGTCAGGGGCGGTCACGGACCACCCCCGACACGTTAACCCCTTGCACACCGCGATCAAACATGATCGCGGTGTACCGGGGGTTAAAGGGAAGCATCGGCAGGGAGGGGGCTCCCTCCGTGCTTCCCTGAGCCCCCCACGGCAGCGCAATGTGCAGCGCTGCTGCGGGGGGCTCCTTTCCTGCAGGCCCCCGAATCCAAGATGGCGACGGGGGCCTTCGGGGGCCTGCTGGAAGCTGGCTTCCTCAGTGCCTGCACAGCGCAGGCATGAGGAAGCCTTCTGCACTGCCTGTGACAGATTGCTGATCTGTCACAGTGATCTGTGATGTGACAGAACAGCGATCTGTCACAGGACAGTGATGTCCCACCTCGGACTATTTAATAAAGTTAAAAAAAAAAAAAGTGTTAAAATAATTAAAAAAAAATCGCCAAATAAATTAGAAAAAAAAAAAAATATTCCCCCAATAAATCCATTTTTTGGAAATAAAAAAAAACCAATAAAAGTACACATATTAGGTATCGCCGCGTCCGTAATGACCCGCCCTATAAAACTGTCCCATTAGTTAATCCCTTTAGCGAACCCCTTAAAAAATAAAAATAAAAAACGAAGCAAAAAATAATGATTTATTATCATACCACCAAACAAAAAGTGTAATAACGTGCGACCAAAAAGACGCATATAAATATCCATGGTACCGCTGAAAACGTCATCTTGTCCTGCAAAAAATGAGCTGCAACACAGCATCATCAGTTAAAAAATAAAAAAGTTATAGCTCGCAGAATAAAGCGATGCAAAAATAATTATTTTTTATATAAAATAGTTTTCATTGCATAAAACCGACAAAACATAAAAAAAGACCTAAATGAGGTATTGCTGTAACCATACTGACCCGAAGAATAAAAGCGCTTTATCAATTTTACCGCACGCGGAACGGTGTAAACGCACCCCCCCCAAAAGAAATTCATGAAACGCTGGTTTTTGTTCATTCTGCATCCCAAAAATCGGAATAAAAAGCGATCAAAAAATGTCACGTGCCCGAAAATGGTACCAATAAAAACGTCAACTCGTCCCGCAAAAAATAAGACCTCACATGACTTGGTGTGTCAAAATACGGAAAAATTATAGCTCTCAATATGTGGTGATGCAAAAACTATTTTTACAATAAAAAGCGTTTTTTAGCGTGCGACAGCTGCTAAACATAAAAATCGCCATAAATAGTAAATCAAACCCCCCGTTATCACCCCCTTAGTTAGGGAAAAATAATAAAATAAAAAAATGTATTTATTTCCATTTTTCCGTTAGGGTTAGGGTTAGGGCTAGGGTTAGGGCTAGGGTTAGGGTTAGGGTTAGGGCTGAGATTAGGGTTAGGGGTGTGTTGGGGTTCGGGTTGGAGTTAGAATTGGGGGTTTCCACTGTTTGGGCACATCAGGGGCTCTCCAAATGCAACATGGCGTCTGATCTCAATTCCAGCCAATTCTGAGTTGAAAAAGTCAAATGGTGCTCCTTCCCTTCCAAGCTCTGCCATGCGCCCAAACAGTGTTTTACCCCCACATGTAGGGTATCAGCCTACTCAGGACAAATTGCAAAACAATTTTTGGGGTCCAATTTCTCCTGTTACCCTTAGGAAAATAAAAAATTGGGGGCAAAAATATCATTTTTGTGGAAAAAAATGATTTTTTTATTTTCACGTGCGAGTGTTATAAACTTCTGTGAAGCACTTGGGGGTTCAAAGTGCTCACCACACATCTAGATAAGTTCCGTGGGGGATCTAGTGTCCAAAATGGGGTCACTTGTGGGGAGTTTCAATAGTTTAGGTACATCAGGGGCTCTCCAAACGCACATGACACCCGCAGACCATTCCATCAAAGTCTGCATTCCAAAACGTCACTGCTTCCCTTCCGAGTCCCGACGTGTGTCCATACAATAGTTTTCTCCCACATATGGGGTGTCAGCGTACTCAGGACAAATTTGACAACAACTTTTGGGGTCCAATTTCTCCTGTTACCCTTGGGAAAATGAAAAAATTGGGGACTAATTGATCATGTTTGTGGAAAAAATACGATTTTTTTATTTTCATGCCCGGGCATTATAAACTTCTGTGAAGCCTTTGGGGGTTCAAAGTGCTCACCACACATCTAGATAAGTTCCTTAGGGGGTCTCCTTTCCAAAATAGGGTCACTTGGGGGGGTTTCCACTGTTAAGGTACATTAGGGGCTCTCCAAAGGCAACATGACACCCGCAGACCATTCCATCAAAGTCTGCATTCCAAAACGTCACTACTTCCCTTCTGAGCCCTGACATGTGTCCATACAGTAGTTTTATCCCACATATGGGGTGTGAGCGTACTCAGGACAAATTGGACAACAACTTTTGGGGTTCAATTTCTCCTGTTACCCTTGGGAAAATAAAAAAATTGGGGACTAATTGATCATGTTTGTGGAAAAAATACGATTTTTTTATTTTCATGCCCTGGCATTGTAAACTTCTGTGAAGCCCTTGGGGGTTCAAAGTGCTCACCTCACATCTAGATAAGTTCCTTAGGGGGTCTAGTATACAAAATGGGGTCATTTGTGGGGGGTTTCCACTGTTTAGGTACATTAGGGGCTCTCCAAAGGCAACATGACACCCGCAGACCATTCCATCAAAGTCTGCATTCCAAAATGTCACTACTTCCCTTCCGAGCCCCGACGTGTGCCCATACAGTAGTTTTCTCCCACATATGGGGTATCAGCATACTCAGGACAAATTGGACAACAACTTTTGGGGTCCAATTTCTCCTGGTACCCTTGGGAAAATAAAAAAATGGTGACTAAAAGATCATGTTTGTGGAAAAAATACGAATTTTTTATTTTCACACCCGGGCGTTATAAACTTCTGTGAAGCACTGGGGGGTTCAAAGTGCTCACCACACATCTAGATAAGTTCCTTGGGGGGTCTAGTTTACAAAATGGTGTCATTTGTGGGGGGTTCCACTGTTTAGGTACATCAGGGGTTTTCCAATCGCGACATGGTGTCCGATCTCAATTCCAGCCAAAAACGTCAAATGGCGCTGCTTCCCTTCCGAGCTCTGCCATGCTCCCAAATAGTGGTTTACCCCCACATGTGGGGTATCAGCGTACTCAGGACAAATTGCACAATAACTTTTAGGGTCCTGTTACCCTTGGAAAAATAAGAATTGAGGGTGAAAAGATCATTTTTGTGGAAAAAATATGATTTTTTAATTGTACGGCTGTATGTTATAAACTTCTGTGAAGCCCTTGGGGGTTCAAAGTTCTCACCACACATCTAGATAAGTTCCTTAGGGGGTCTAGTTTCCAAAATGGTGTCATTTGTGGGGGGTTTCCACTGTTTTGGTACATCAGGGGTTTTCCAATCACGACATGATGTCCGATCTCAATTCCAGCCAAAAACGTCAAATGGCGCTGCTTCCCTTCCGAGCTCTGCCATGCGCCCAAATAGTGGTTTACCCCCACATGGGTATCAGCGTACTCAGGACAAATTGCACAATAACTTTTAGGGTACTGTTACCCTTGGGAAAATAAAAATTGGGGTGAAAAGATCATTTTTGTGAAAATTTTAATTGTACCGCTGTACGTTATAAACTTCTGTAAAGCCCTTGTGGGTTCAAAGTTCTCACCACATATCTAGATAAGTTCCTTGGGGGGTCTAGTTTCCAAAATGGGGTCACTTGTAGGGGGTTTCCACTGATTAGGTACATCAGGGACTCTCCAAACATGACATGGCATCCAATCTGAATTCCAGCCAATTTTGCATTGAAAAAGTCAAACGGTGCTCCTTCCATTCTGAGCTCTGCCATGCGCCGAAACAGTCGTTCCCCCCCACATATCAGGTATCAGCGTACTCAGGACAAATTGCACAATAACTTTTGCAGTCCAATTTCTCCTGTTACCCTTGGTAAAATAAAAAAATTGAACCTGAAGTATTTTTTTTATGAAAAAAAGTTAGATGTTCATTTTTTTTTAAATATTCAAAAAAATTCCTGTGACGCACCTAAAGGGTTAATAAACTTCTTGAATGTGGTTTTGAGCACCTTAAGGGGTGAAGTTTTTAGAATGGTGTCACTTTTGGGTATTTTCTATCATATAGACCCCTCAAAGTGGCTTCAAATGTGATGTGGTCCTAAAAATAAAATGGTGTTGTAAAAATGAGAAATCGCTGGTCAACTTTTAACCCTTATAACTTCCTAACAAAAAAAAATTTTGGTTCCAAAATTGTGCTGATGTAAAGTAAACATGTGGGAAATGTTAGTTATCAAGTTTTTCGTGTGCCGTATCTCTGTGATTTAAGGGCATAAAAATTCAAAGTTGGAAAATTGCAAAATTTTCAAAATTTTCGCCAAATTTCCGTTTTTCTCACAAATAAACGCAAGTTATTTGAATGAAATTTTACCACTATCATGAAGTACAATATGTCACGAGAAAACAATGTCAGAATCACCGGGATCCATGGAAGCGTTCCAGAGTTATGACCTCATAAAGGTACAGTGGTCAGAATTGTAAAAATTGGCCCGGTCATGAACGTGCAAACCACCCTTGGGGGTGAAGGGGTTAAGGGATATTCTTTCCCCGAGTTATTTTTCTGAAATATCCACCACTCCAACAACGTGGTTGGATATGAAAGGGTTTTTTCCATGTGGTGCAAGAAAGTGCAAGTGCTGTCATTTTGCCAAAAAATCGAAACTTTTTTCTTCATTTGATTATAAAAAAACCTATGCAATTAACAACTTTATTAATTGTAGTTCTGACTATATCATATATTCAATAGAATGCACCATTTGTTTGATCCAATATATTGGTTGTGCTTCAGGACCCTTAAAAAGGCGTATTCGTAAACATCTGAGTGATATTGAGAGCACTACGGCACTTACTATTTCTGCTACATCTAGACATTTTGTGATAGTCCATGGAAGAAACACAGATTCATTTTCCTTTATGGGCATTGAAAAGGTTTTTCCACCTCCACGTGGTGGTAATTATAAACGCAAATTACTAAATAGGGAGAGTTTTTGGATTTTTACTTTAGGTAGTCGTACACCAGATGGCATGAATAAGAGACAGGACCTTATTACTTGTTATTGAATGTGTTTCCGCTTTTTTTTTTTTTAAGAAAGAAGGATTAAAGAGAATTGAACAAGAAATAAACAAGAAATAATAAAGCAAAAACAGTTGCGGTACAAATAAGTGAATTTAATAAAAAAATACTCAGTGCAAAGCAACCATAGAAAGTAATAAATACTGGATCAGTAGTGTGTATACGGTGTCTGCAAAACATGGGAACAATTCCAATAACAAGAGGTAATATCTGCATAGAAGAAAGGTATTAATGTTACCCATGTCTGCTGATGACTGATGTTGCTGGTTCGCCCTCCCAGGGCAGCGGGGGGGTACTCGGTACCGGGCCGGTGTCAGGGGGATGTGTCACAGCGGCGGTGACCCGGTCAGTGGCCCTGGGCGCCCAAATCAATGGTGGTTTTTAATGTAGTTTATGTGAATAGTTCGTGACGCCACCTGTGGTGTTCGGCAAGGTAGGTGTTAAGCCGACGCTGCATGCAGATCTGCTGGGACTGATGGTGTGGTGCAGCAAAGATGGTGTAGCTCCCCACAGGTGGAGCTGTAGTCCCAGGGCAGTGTAGGTGCTATGGATCAGGAGAGGCGCAGGATGGTATGGATGCTGGTACTCAGATGTAGCGGTGCTGAAGGTGTTAGCACACAAATAAATGGAGGACACCAGAGCTTGCAGTTTTGAAGCTTTACTCACAGTTCGTGATACACACTGGTGCCTGCCTCCGCGCCGTGTCCTCCGGGGTAAAGACTCAACCAACCTCCCGGGCAAGTCAGGGCTTTCCTCTCCAACACTCCGCCAATGCGCCTTGTGGTGTGAAGCACTCCAGTACTTAGTAACCCTAGAATGCCTCCTAAGAGATGTTCCTAGAACTCTACTTGCACGGCAGACAGCTGTAGCCTGCTTCAGGGACGCCTCACTCCCGGCTCTCTATCTATTTTGCTGTTGTGCCTCAAGTCTTGGATGGGAGTAATGCATTTACAGCCAACTACTCCACCGGTGTCTGCTGCAGAACCGTAAGTGTCCATACAACCTCGGGGACCGGGCCTCGGCCTTGTGCTGAGAACCTATAGGCAGGGTTCCTCTTCCAACCCACTTCTCCTCTCTGTTCTCTACTCCTTCATTCCGTACTTGACTCTCTTTCTTATGGATACTTAGGTTACAGTTCTACGTCTTTCTCCTTTCTTCCCCTTTCCCGTGCCAGCTGGCTCAGGTCACTGAGGCAGCTGCAGCACTCCTTCCTCCATCCCTTCTTCCAGGGATCCTCACTCCTCTCTGAGTGGCTTCCTTCCCGACTGACCTTCTGTCAGACTGACCTCCTCCTCTGGGACTCACCCCAGACTGACCTGTAATTCTAAACCTTCCCAATCTTTTATATGGATCTAAACTCTACCCACCTCAAAACACATCCAGTGTTCCAAGCAGGGAACCACCAGAGGTGCTCTGCTATTCTCTAAGCACTGAGCCGCAATGTGGTTGTGCAGAACTACCCTGTTGTGTGGGGTGCGAGTGTTGGAGTATGGAAAGGCGCTCCCAACTTACCCAGACGGTGGGGCCCCACACCTTAGGAGAAGGTGCAGTACCTCTGTGGCGACAGAGCCTCAGGGACGCCACATTGCCAAGGGTAAAGATGCATCAGACACATATATTTTGTCTTCGTGTAACACATCGTGATCTAAACACGACTCACATATTGTGTGATCAGTATGGTTTACTATGTCTTTGGAGTGTTGCCCTCCCCTGAGTGAGGTACCGCACAAGGGCTTGGGTAGTATGTTCATCATTAGATAAACAATGTGTCTGGTCTATGCTTTCTCACACTAATACATTTATTTGTGAGAGTGCACTGCACATGAAACCCGGCTGCTCTTATTAGGGTGTTACGCTATTGACGCAGGTGACGAGAGTGGACCCACTGGGCCGTGACGCCGAGCCCTCCCCGAGCGAGCGCACCAAGTGGACCGACCCCTATACAGGGACCGTTAGGGAACAGACTCGGGAAGTTCTAGCGCCACGGCAGCCAGGACCAGGGGTCGGCTCAGGAGGGTGAACAGATGATGAGGAACAGAGGAAGATCCGGAGAGGAACCAGGATGACCAGGGTCCAGAGACTGAGGAAGAAGGAGAAGGACGGAGGAGGATGACGGGGGTCCAGGAAGAGGCGAACTGAAAAGGGAAGGAGACACAGGGGTTAGCAGGAGGCACGGACCGGAGAGTCAGAGGAACACTGGGGACACAGGCGGAAGACACAGGGGTTAGCAGGAGGCACAAGACACAAGGGGTTAACTAGTGCGCAGCTTGCAAGGGACTAGCAGCAGAGAGCGCGGCCTAGACAACCGAGAGGTAACTCAATAGTCAGGCGCCTCCACTAAGGGAGGGCGGCCTGAAATACCTGGTGGTGGCCTCTGATAGGTCGGGAGGCCGGTCCGGGTCAGGTCACGCCAGACAGGTGGCTGACGGCAGAGGTGCGGCTTATCCCTTCGGCGCGTGCGCAGAGGCACAGTGCGCGTGGCCGAGGGAAGTGGAGGAGAGCGTCGGGACGCCGGCCGCCGGAAAGCGAGGGGAGCGGAGGCGCGCGTGCAGGACGCGTCAGAGGAGCGAGTCGGGGCAGAAGCAGGAGCGGTGAGTATGGCAGCAGGAGCAGGAGCGGCGAAATGGGGAGCGGTGCTAACAGTACCCCCTCTCTTACACTCCCCTCCACTGCGTCTGGCTAAAAACCTCTTAAGGATGCGTGGGGCATTGATATTCTCCTGCGGCTCCCAAGATCTCTCCTCGGGACCAAAACCTTTCCAGTCAACCAAAAAAAAGGTTTTACCTCTAACTTTTTTCGAGGCCAGAATGTCTTTTACTTCGAAGACGTCATCAGATGTGACAGGAAGAGAAGAAAGGTTCGGGGCCGGGTGAAACCGATTCAGGACAACCGGTTTAAGGAGAGAGACGTGGAAGGAGTTGGGAACCCGAAGCGACGCAGGCAACTCCAGTTCGTAAGATACGTTGTTAAGACGTTTGAGAATCTTGAAAGGCCCAATGTAGCACGGTCCCAGCTTGTAAGAAGGGAGCTTTAGCCTAATGTACTTGGCCGACAACCAAACTTGTTGACCTGGGAGGTAGGTTGGAGCATCCAAGCGTCTTTTGTCAGCGTGCCTCTTCATGCGCTCCCCAGACCTCCGGAGGGCCTCCTTAGTTTCGGACCAGATCCTAGAGAACTCGGGTCAGGGAATCGTCTGCAGGCACACCGGAGGAACCGGACAAAGGTAGAGGGACACCAGGGTGCATGCCAAAGACCACGAAAAATGGAGACTTGGCTGATGACTCGCTGGGATGGTTATTGTAGGAGAATTCTGCCCAGGGAAGTAGATGGACCCAGTTATCTTGATGAGCATTAGAGAACTGCCGTAAGTAGGACGCTACTATAGTGTTTACGGTGAAACTACGTCAGAGAGTGGACCCTCTGGATCGCGGATCCGGAGCCCCTGGGCCGAGCATGCCAGGTGAAGACCGACCCCTATACAGGGATCGTTTGGGGCAGGGCCACAGAGGACAGAGGCGCGACAGCCGGAACCAAGAGGGACGGCTCCACGGACCTAAGGGGGCTCGGGAGACGGAGGACTGAGATACAAATGGGGACCGGAGGCACAGAGGGAAGCACAATACGGGAAATGGCAAAAGGACGGGCCAGGACTGGCAGGAGCCAGAGGAGAGGGGCACAGAGGATAGAAAGGAAGCAGCGCCTGGACAGGCCGGGGAAGGGCAAGACAAGGGGGCCGAGTACGGCAGGGAGGCAGAGCCTGAGAGCCCTGGCGGAGAACAAGGCAGAGAACAAAGATCTACAGGGATACTGTAGTGGCCAGAGGGTGCAGATACTACACAATCATCAGGCGTCCTCCTAACAGCGAGGACGCCTGAAATATACTAACCCCCGGAAGTGCGTCCACAGTCCAGCCCCTCAGCGCCGCCCACCGCTGGAGAGAGAGAGCGGGAGGGGGCGTGCACGTGGTAGGGGGCGGGTGCCAGGAGCCGCAGTGAGGACGAACGTGCGACGGGCGCGCGCCCGGTCGGGAGCGCGCAGGTAAGGGAACGCTGCGGCGTGCGCAGCCGCAGGAGGGGCATCGGCGAGCATAGCCGCCGATGTCACAGCTAGTACCTGATTAACGTGTTCAACCTGACCATTGGACTGGGGATGGTACGCGGATGAAAAGTCCAGTCTTATCTCCAGAAGTTTACACAAGGCCCTCCAAAATCGAGAGGTGAACTGTACACCTCGATCGGAAACAATATGCTGTGGAAAGCCGTGGAGGCGGAAGATGTGCTGGATAAAAATCTTCGCCAACTCTGGAGCGGAGGGCAGCGCAGGTAGAGGAACAAAATGGGCCATCTTGGAGAAGCGGTCGACCGCTACCAGGATAGTCGTAGATCCGGAAGATTTAGGCAGATCCGTGATGAAATCCAAACCTATATGTTGCCATGGAATCGAGGGAATCGGGAGAGGAAGCAGAAGGCCGGCGGGTGGTCGCCTAGGAATCTTGACCTTGGCGCAAGAGGGACAGGAGGCCGTGAAGTCTGTCACATCCTGGCGGAGTGAGGGCCACCAATAAAAACGAGCGATGAGCTCAAATGTCTTCTTGACTCCGACATGTCCGGAAATTTTAGAGGAATGGCCCCAATGCAGTACCTTTTTTCTTTCTGAGTCAGGGACGTAGGTCTTGCCGGGGGGAGGAGTAATCAGTCTCACCAGGGCCACAGTGATGATCTTAGCGGGATCGATAATGTGAGTTGGTTCCTCCATCAGATCAGGGGACTGCAGAGACCGGGACAATGCGTCCGTCTTGATGTTCTTTGGCCCGGGACGGAAACGCAATTCAAAATCGAACCGACCAAAGAAGAGGGACCATCTGGCCTGCCGAGGGTTAAGTCTCTGGGCTGACTGGAGATATGCAAGGTTTTTGTGGTCGGTAAAGATAGTAAACGGATGGACCGACCCTTCAAGAAGGTAACGCCACTCCTCCAGTGCCAACTTTATGGCCAACAGCTCTCGATCCCCGATGGCGTAGTTACACTCAGCCGGCGAGAAGGCCTTTGAAAAGAACCCGCAGGTAATCAGTCGGCCGGACGGGAACCTCTGTGAGAGCACTGCACCTGCACCGGTGGAAGAGGCGTCTACCTCCAGGATGAATGGCTTATTAGCATCGAGTCGGTGTAGGACAGGTGCAGTCGCGAAGGCTTGCTTCAGGCAGGAAAAGGCCTCTTCAGCCTCCGGGGGCCAGGACGAGGAGTTGACGCTCTTGCGAGTGAGACTGGAGATGGGTTTGATGATGGACGAAAAATGTGGCACAAATTGACGGTAATAGTTGGCGAAGCCGAGGAACCTTTGAATCGCCTTGACCCCCACTGGGCGGGGCCATCGAAGAATAGCCGACAGTTTCTCAGGATCCATCTCCAGCCCAGAATCAGAAACGATGTAGCCCAAGAAAGGCAAGGAAGACTGCTCAAAGAGACACTTCTCAAGCTTCGCGTAGAGGCGATTCTCCCGCAGACGTTGTAGGACCAGGCGAACACTCCTCCTATGGGACGCCAGATCCGGGGAAAAAATAAGGATGTCGTCCAGATACACCATCACGCAGGAGTATAACAAGTCTCGGAAGATATCATTGACGAACTCCTGAAAGACCGCGGGAGCGTTGCAGAGACCGAAGGGCATAACCAGGTATTCGTAATGCCCGTACCGGGTGTTAAAGGCGGTCTTCCATTCGTCACCAGGGCGAATGCGGATGAGGTTGTAAGCCCCGCGTAGATCCAACTTCTAGAAGATGCGGGCTCCCCGCAACCGGTCAAAGAGTTCAGGAATGAGAGGCAACGGATACTTGTTCTTCACAGTAATGTCGTTCAGGCCCCGGAAATCAATACAAGGACGGAGAGAACCGTCTTTCTTCTTTACAAAGAAAAACCCGGCTCCGGCCGTTGAGGAAGATTTCCGTATGAACCCTCGAGCTAAATTCTCACGAATATACTCGGACATGGCCGTAGTCTCTGCAGGGGACAAGGGATAAATTCGCCCTCGGGGCGGAGTGGTCCCGGGTCGCAGGTCAATAGGGCAGTCATACGGGCGATGCGGGGGAAGAACCTCTGCCTCCTTCAACCTAATGAAGTTCCCTGCCGCGACCGAGTCCACATAGGCCACCTCCGAACCACGTCTCTGACCCAAAACCAACTGAACCGAAAGGGTAAGGGGGTGAGAGGAGTGAGACACACCTAGATCGGCTTCTCTTACCTGCCCTAGGTGGAGGAGTTTCCCGGTCTCTCAGGACAGGAGCGTAGGAAGTGAGACGCGCTGCCGCAATACAGGCACAGACCCTCCATCAGTCTCTCCTTACGGCGCTGTTCTGCCAACTTGACCCGATCCACCTGCATTGGCTCAGGCGCCGGACTGGAGGATGCCCCAGGGGGACGTGGGCTGGACGGCCTGTGAAAAGAAGCAGATGGTTTAAGCGGTCTCCTATCCCTAGCAGTCTCCCTAGCGCGTTCCTGGAACCGAAGGCCGATGCGTGTGGCCAACGAAATTAAATCCTCCAAGGAGGTTGGGGTGTCTCGCCCTGCCAGCTCATCTTTAATTTTGCCAGAGAGACCACGCCAGAAGGCCCCAACCAAAGCCTCGTTATTCCACCCCACCTCAGAGGCCAAGGTACGGAACCGGATGGCGTATTGTCCGACCGTAAGAGTGCCCTGGGTGAGGCAAAAAAGAGACTCCGTGGCGGAAGCCAACCGTCCGGGCTCATCAAAGACCCTACGGAAAGTGTCAGTGAAGGTCTGGAGACTGGAGACTACGGGATCGTCCCGCTCCCACAGGGGATTTACCCAGGAGAGTGCCTCTCCCTCCAAATGGGAGACAATGAAGGCAACTTTGGCCCGGTTCGTGGGGTACTGTTGGGGCAGGAGTTCGAAGTGCAACCTGCACTGATTCAAGAAGCCTCTGCACAACTTGGGGTCGCCGCCATACCGAGGCGGTCTACCAAGCCTGGGAGGCGGAGAGGGTCCGGGATCAGAACTGCGGGACGAATCGCGTCCGGCAGCCGACTGAAGGGAAAGCAGCCGATCGTCGACCGAAGCCATGTACGAAAGAATATGGGTTTGGGTGTCCCGTTGTTGAACCAGCTCCTGCTGGAGGCTGGCCAGTTGGGAGGCGTTACCAGGGTCAGCGGCCTGCAAGGCCGACAAGCGAGAATCCATGGTCTTCATAAAAGACATAATACGGGTCTGGTTCTCCCTTAGGAAAACCAACTCCTTTTGGGCAGCGGCCCCGGCGGGGTCCATGGCCTGACTATACTGTTACGCTGCGGACGCAGGTGACGAGAGTGGACCCACTGGGCCGTGACGCCGAGCCCTCCCCGAGCGAGCGCACCAAGTGGACCGACCCCTATACAGGGACCGTTAGGGAACAGACTCGGGAAGTTCTAGCGCCACGGCAGCCAGGACCAGGGGTCGGCTCAGGAGGGTGAACAGATGATGAGGAACAGAGGAAGATCCGGAGAGGAACCAGGATGACCAGGGTCCAGAGACTGAGGAAGAAGGAGAAGGACGGAGGAGGATGGCGGGGGTCCAGGAAGAGGCGAACTGAAAAGGGAAGGAGACACAGGGGTTAGCAGGAGGCACGGACCGGAGAGTCAGAGGAACACTGGGGACACAGGCGGAAGACACAGGGGTTAGCAGGAGGCACAAGACACAAGGGGTTAACTAGTGCGCAGCTTGCAAGGGACTAGCAGCAGAGAGCGCGGCCTAGACAACCGAGAGGTAACTCAATAGTCAGGCGCCTCCACTAAGGGAGGGCGGCCTGAAATACCTGGTGGTGGCCTCTGATAGGTCGGGAGGCCGGTCCGGGTCAGGTCACGCCAGACAGGTGGCTGACGGCAGAGGCGTGCGGCTTATCCCTCCGGCGAGTGCGCAGAGGCACAGTGCGCGCGGCCGAGGGAAGTGGAGGAGAGCATCGGGACGCCGGCCGCCAGAAAGCGAGGGGAGCGGAGGCGCGCATGCAGGACGCGTCAGAGGAGCGAGTCGGGGCAGAAGCAGGAGCGGTGAGTATGGCAGCGGGAGTGGGAGCGGCGAAACGGGGAGCGGTGCTAACATAAGGCTTCCATGACCAGACTTTGCTTTAACTACTATAGAGTGATCTGGACTTATAAAGGCCCACTGAGGTATGTACTCCGAGAGGCTACTGGCCAGTGGAGCCAGCTGGCAGACAATAGTTGAGGCAGTGGGTTAAAACCAAATTGGGCTGAGTCAGGAGAGAAACAGGTCAATGACATGGTCAGGACGATGTCAAATTCTATACCAAGAGGACAGAGCAGAATCATAAATCAGACGGAAAGTCAAAACAGTTCAAGGTCAGAAATTAGTAATGACAGAATATTCAAGAAGCAAGGCTTCACAGAGCAGCTGACCAGGGTAAGTATACACTTAAAACTGGCAGCATCTAGCAATGCTCACAGCAGAGAACTGATTATTTCTGAAGATTACTTTGTAGCAACCCACAGCTCCCTGACTGGGCGGTGCCACAAGTTGCAGCAATGCTACTACTTAAGGCCCCGTCACACACAGAGATTGCTGATTTTGTGACACATCAGCGATCTCGCCAGCGAGACCGCTGTGTGTGACGGGGATCAGCGACCGGCCCCCCCCGTCGGGTATCGCTGATCATGCAGCATCGGCTAGGGCCGTTATTTCGATCGTTGGTCTCCCGCTGGCCAGCGCACATCGCTGCGTGTGGTAGCGAGAGACCAGTGATCAGCGACGCTGGACGCTGGTTTCTAATGTAAACATTGGGTATACAGGAGCCGCGGCTCCTGGATACCCGCTGTTTACCTTGGAAACCGGCGTACATACTGGTTTCCAAGGTAAACAGCGGGTATCCAGGAGCCGCGGCTCCTGGAAACCCGATGTTTACTTTAGAAACCAGCGTCACTGGTCCTGATCGCTGAGGCTGTCTAACGATGTCCCAGTGATCCCATCATGTGGGATCGCTGGGACATCGTTATGTGTAACGGGGGCTTTAGGCTGGGGTCAGACTTGCGAGTATGATGTGAAAAACTCGCGCGTGTCTCTTGCATCAATACCCGGCACTGCCACCGGCACTCTGGACCTGAGTGTGCTGCTATGTGTATTTCTATGCAGCTGCACACTCCAGTCCTGAGTACCGGTGCCGGGAATTGATGTGAGAGACTCGCGCGAGTTTCCCGCATTACACTTGCAAGTCTGACCCCGGCCTAACTTGGACTGCGCTTGTGTCTCCCTGCACCGTTTGTAGTGTAAGTGATGTGTTTCCTAGCAACAGAGTCAGAGGTAGTAGGAGCATATTCAGATATGATGTACCAATATTGCATTCATTAAAGAACATGTATTAATGATAATGAGTGGCTTAACCACAGTCGCTATACAAAATATAACATTTTTAAGGGCAATAAGGAATATTAACATTACGTCATCTGCTGCTACATAAATGATTTAATATTATATATTCCTGTGTTCTGTCTTTCCATTATCTAGATAGCAAAGCAGCTGACTCAGAAGAGAGATTAATGGACACTTTATTAAAGAAAGACAGATATAATAAACTCATCCGTCCAGCTTTCAATAATACACAGCTGGTCTCCATCCAGCTCCAGTTGTCACTGGCTCAACTCATCAGTGTGGTAAGACTTTATTACGTCTACGAATACAGCACAAATACCTTCTTTTTTATGTATTTCATTCTATTTTTCATTACTGCTGAATTATTATTTCAATGTGGTTATATATCACCTACGTATACTACAGCACTATACAAACATTGTCCTCATTTACATAAATCCTCGATCCCAATCTGCTTTACGCAAACGCATACTGACATATGGGTGAATTTCATAGGGAACCATTTCGCTTATCAGTATGGGGAGAATTTTTTAAGGCTTTTGCACCTGTTTTTAGTGTTAAAAAGACATAATATTTTGTTGTATCCTAAAACTGGTAACTTTTTTCTATTTTAGGCAGCTCTTGCCACTTTTAAAAAGTGCAAGAGAAAGTGGTTTTGGTTCACTAGGCAAATAAGGTTTAGGCCAAATGTATGACTTTTTAAAAAGTTGCAATTCTCATACTTAGTGGGTGTAGGGGGAAAAGTGGAAAAGCTCTAGTTTTCTTTGATTGCTAAAAGAAATCCCTGATGAAGCTGCTTTACAGCACCGAAATGCGTGAGACCTGTCTCCACTGGCATCCTTAGTATTTTGGTTCATGGATCCAATATTATGACCTACTCTATTTGACTTGGTATATGGCTTAGCTGTATAGAGCTATTTATATTTATGTCTTGCATTTATATATAAGGTTATAGGAAGTTTCGCCCCCAGCAGTTTGCCCCCAGCAATTTGCCCCAGCAGTTCGCCCTCAGGTATATTTCACCCCCGCACATTTCACCCCTATCATTTCGCCCCCAGCAGGATTCGCCCCCGCACATTTTGGCCCTCAGCAGTTCACCCCCAGCAGTTCGCCCCCGGATGTTTAGTCTCCAGCAGTTCGACCCCGGATGTTTCGCCCCCGGATTTTTGCCCCGGCAGTTCGCCCCCGGATGTTTCACCCCCAGCAGTTCGCCCCCGGACATTTTGCCCCCAGCAGTTCGCCCCCAGCAGTTCGCCCCCAGATGTTTCGCCCCCGGATGTTTCGCCCCCGGATTTTTCGCCCCCGGATGTTTCACCCCCGGATGTTTCGCCCCCCAGCAGTTCGCCCCCGGCAGTTCGCCCCCAGATGTTTCCCCCTAGCAGTTTGCCCCCGGATGTTTCGCCCCCAGCAGTTCGCCCCTGATGTTTCGCCCCCTCAGTTCGCCCCCGGATGTTTCACCCCCGGATTTCTGGCCCCCGGCAGTTCGCCCCCGGATTTTCGCCCCCAGCAGTTCGCCCCTGGATGTTTTGCCCCCAGAATTTTCGCCCCCGGTAGTTTGCCCCCGGATGTTTGTACCATTTTGCCCCCAGAATTTTGTGTTTGGATGTTTCGCCAGTTTGTCCTTGTGGTTCATGAGTTCCCATCCGTCACCAATCCACATGTCACAAAAGTACTGTACAGAGTGCTGCAATTTTGTGACATTTTAAATCAACTGTTTCCATCAGTAAACCTCACAACTGATTGCATTATAGTGTCAGAGCATTTTGCCCACAATTTTAACAAGACATTTTCCAAAACATTTCTAAAACATTTTTGTGTTAAAAAAACATAACACGAAAAAAATAAACAGTTTCAAAAAAATGTAGTGTGAATAAGACCTGATTAGGTGGGGAATGTCAACCACTCCAAACTCAAAACATTTTGTGAACTTTTACCTGACCCAATACTGACATGCTTTTTTGCAAGTTTTGTTGCAGATGTAACAATTTTCATGTCAGGTGTCCTGCAAGTTACATTAGACTAGCTCTTATTCCATCTTTACATCAGAATATAGCAGTGCCTAAAATCTCTTCAAAGAGAGAGGTGTACTAGCACAAAAAATCAGTCAGCTTCCACAGCAATTCACTTTCTACAAGTATGAATTCAGTTCTATCCAAATGTGGGAAGAAGAAGTTGCTCTATGAGAATCACAGTTACGTATTTTCCAAACGAACAGCTGAAAATGTCCATTCCATCTGGGTGTGTGAAAAACAGTCGACTTGCAAGGGACGTGTTTGGACCAAGGAAGCATCTGGTGAAGTGGTGAAAGTAACCAATCCCCACAAACCACGCAGCACAAGCAGCAAGACCTGAAGCAATCCAACTTGTCAATCAATGAGGCGGTCAGGGCAAGGACAACACAGGAGACAACACAACAGATTCTCACAGAAGTAATTTCAGGAGCCCATTCTAATGTTGTAGCACTTCTCCCAAAGAAAGTATCACTGAAGAGAACAATACGATTATCAAGGCAACTTGGCAAATTGGCAATATTCCAAGGTTGCCCCAAACTTGTTATTCCCCAGGAGTTCCAGGAGATCAATATTGATGGTATCCAGCAGCAGTTCCTTCTGCATGACTCTGGTAAGCATTTAACATTTCCATTATGCAGAATTATTGCAAAGTTTATGTTGCACAAATGTGAAAAATTATATATTACAAAGTGCTGATATAGAATACTAGGTGATTATTTTGCCTTAAAGGGAAACTTTGAGAATAGTGTAATGTAGAGTGAGGCCTACTGATTCCAACTATGCTTCACTTGTTTAGTTGCAGTCTGATCTTCTGCTCAGCTTCAAAGTAGAAGTTCTGCCTTCAGGATACAGTGGTCTGCCATGTTCATAAGCAGAGTGGTAACCTTGTCCACCAACCATGATTTGCAGGTATTTTAGTGTAGAATTTTATGCTATAAATTAGCTGCAGATTGTCTGCTGCAACTACTTAGTGCATGTGAATGGACCTTAAGGATTCATTAACATGTCTCCTAACTTCTGTGGATAGTCCACAACTGTAGATCTACAGCTATTCTGGTGTAGATAATTCTACACCAAAATCTCTATTTAGCTCTATGGATTTAGGTGCAGGTTTTAGTGCAGGATTTTAGCCCCTTGTCTGAATGGCTGGAATCTTTTTTGCATAATGTCAGCATACATTCACATGCAGGGACATAAGTAACTTGGCCCTGGCCCCATAGCAAAGTTTTGAAGGGGCCTGGGCCCCCCTTCCTCTGCGATGGCCTGCCCCTTTAGCCAAGCCCCCTGCCAACAGCCTGAAATGAAGTTCCAATGCTGACTTAGTGCTGGGAAGAGGGTACACCATGCTCCAGTAGGTGCCTGTCACCTACCGGAGCTTGGCAGGGGGTGAATTAATATTCACCACCTGCTGCCACACGCTGTGTTCCTCTGCTTTGATACAGGACCTGCAATGATGTATGCAATCATGTGATCGCTCACGTCTCAGGATCTGCATCAAAGCAGAGAGAGGAAAGCAGCGCAGCAGCAGGCGGTGAGTATTAATTTATCCTTGCCATGCTCCAGTAGGTGACAGACACCTACCAGAGCATGGTAGATCCAGGGGGCCCGCTGTTCATGGGCGCATTACACCCCTTGGTGGCACGCCCCCTGACGGCCCGGGGGCAGTGTCGTCCCCTGCCTACATGGTAGGTACGCCACTGCTGCACTGCATGTCATTTTTTTTAACTGTGCATTTTTTCATCAGCATGTGGATGGGATTTAGACATTTACGCTGCATATGACCATGACCTAATGAACCATTGAGTTAGCATGCTTTTTTTCACAAATACTTCTTACATGTTTGCTCATTTTTCCTGATGTAAACCTTTTATTATCATGGAATTCTGCATTTTGCTAGATTCTGCTGCCGTTAATCCTTTCACGACTTTGAAAATGTGACATTTTTAAGCTTGGAAGCATTTTTAACAGGAATATATCATTTTCCACTGGGACAATACATGTTGTAGAAAAAACTGTTGTTTAGCCCCTTCACACCAGATTTAGCTTCAGTTTTACATTTCTGTTATAAAATCACAAAATCTGAATTAAAATGTGAGTTTTTAATGTGAGAGATGAACCATGGATGCTTCTGATTAGGAAAATTTATTATGAATTCATCCCGAAATTCTCTGTCTGCTACTTGTTAGTTTTTATTTTGTCTCTCATTATTTCCTGTACTAATACTTTCACTTTTAATTAGGAAGTGGACACAGCTGTATCTTGATATTTGGAACAAGAGACAATCTCCATCTACTGGCCCAAAGTAAAGACTGGTTTGCTGATGGCATGTTTTCCACTACACCATCCCTGTTCAAGCAACTTTATACAATCCATGTAGTCCACAGCAGCCTTGTTGTTCCTGTAGTGTACGCCTTGCTGACGGACAAGAGACGTTCAACATACCAGAGATTGCTACAAGAGGTGAAGAACATGCAACCTGGACTGCAGCCACACAACCTGATGTTGGATTTTGAACTAACTGCAATCCAGGCATTTGAGAGTGAATTCCACAACCTCGAGAAGACCAGTTGCTTCTTCCACCTATCACAGTCAGTTTGGCGTAAAGTTCAAAATGAAGGACTCAAGGTGCAATGTCAAGGTGACCATGAATTTGCTTGTTGGATACGCATGATACCTGCCCTTGCCTTTCTACCAACCCAGAATGTTGTGCCTTCATTTGAAGACTTAGTGGAAAATCCTGATTTCCCACAAGAAGCCATACCCATTGCCAACTATTTTGAAGATACCTATATTGGTCGAATGACTCGCAGTGGACGTCAGGCACCTTTGTTTCCAGTTCAGCTTTGGAATATATATGAACGAACATAAATGATCAACAGCGAACAAGTAATGATGTTGAAGGATGGCACCGTAGCCTTCACAAAACATGTGGTACTCTTTTCCCAAATATATACCGGTTCATTAACTGTCTGAAACATCAGCAAGAGCTCCACAGTAGAGTTGAGCGAAACAGGTCGGTCAGATTCAAAAATCTTTCGCTAAAGTCGGGTTTCGCCGATCGAAACCCAACCATAGCGTGAGGTCGGCCATGACGTCGCCGATCAGCACGCATTTCAAATTATGCTTTCAGTGCCTTTTCTCAGCCAATGATGGAGGACGCACACTGTGGGCAACGCGGTGACATGCGCAGCGGCCACCACCATCTTAGAGAAGGGCATTGAAGTGATTGGCTGGCTTTGTGTGGCGTCACAGTGGGTATAAAAGGCTGTGACCGCCGACCGCCATCTTACTTCTGCCGATCTTACAATAGGGAGAGGTGCTGCTGATTCTGAACAGGGAGAGCGTTAGGCAGGGAAGAAGAAAAAAAACTGCTTCTGCCGATAGCGCTTTTGACTGTACAGTTAGTGTGCAGTGAAAGGGAGGATTTTTGTTGTGTGCAGCAGCGCTGGTGGTGATTAGGCTGACTTTTAAGGCTACCTGCTAGCTGCATTGCTGTGTGCACACTACTGTTCAAACTGCTTTTTTCTAAAGCACTACAACTTTTATTATTTTGCCCTGGTGAGTCACTGAGCGTTCATTTTTTCACACACCGTATAGCGGTGTACGCTCCTCACACACTACCTTGTACCAGCTGGTATCACGGACAAATAGAAGCTATCTGGGTATGACTCTAAAAGAACAAGCCGAGGAGTTTTTCCATTTTTCCAGACCTACACCTTAGAGTCCTGTCCGTTTTTCAAACAGTTTCGTATATCTGCTGTCTGATCACGGTCAAAACTAGACAGAGGCAGCGTGTGTCAGTCCGTATACAAATAGACGGAGATTGACAATTTTCCATACAGACACCGTATAGCGGTGTACGCTCCTCACACACTACTGTGTACCGGTGTTATGATTCCACCACACGGCAGGGGAAGAGGGTGCCACTGAGCTCCACCCACCACTGGCCTTACCTACTTGCCGGTCCCACCCTAGCCGGTGGGCGACAACTGGGCGGCGGTCCCTACCTCGGCGTAAGTGCAGGGAGCTACAGTGAGGGTAAACCGAGGGTGGAATGAGTGCAGGACAACCTAAGGGAGACAAGCAGCAGCAAGGAGGACTCCTAGAGTGAAACTAAAGAGTGAATGAACCTGAAGGGTAAAACCACGAAAACCCCAAGCTAACACAAAAAATACTAAGATTTCAGCGAAGACCAAAGCGGAAAGCTGGAGTCCCAGAGGTACTCAACGAAAGAGAGACCGGGAGGCTGTCAGAGGTTGTACCGGACAGCGCTGTAGGGAAGACAGGAATCCGTACCACAGAAGAATCACGGGCAGGGAGTGAGAGCCCTGTGGAGTGCTAAATAGGAAAAAGGCGGGACATAAGACAGGAACCAGTGAAGCAGCCAATCACCAGAACGGAGGAAGAACAATGAACGAAAAAGAACTAGTTGATCAGAAACTGTATAATACGAATGGTTGTGTGGCACAGCAAGTAAGGCAGCGAGACTTGCTGTGGAAAACAGACTAGACCCTGGTACGAATCCTGACAACCGGCTGGTATCACGGACAAATAGAAGCTACCTGTGTGTGACGCTGGAAAAAAAAGCCAAGGAGTTTTTCCATTTTTCCAGACCTACACCTTAGAGTGCTGTCCATTTTTCAATCAGTTTCATATATCTGCTGTTTGATTTCGGTCAAAACTAGACAGAGACAGCGTGTGTCAGTCCGTATACAAATACACAGAGCTTGACAATTTTCCATACACACACCATATAGAGCTGTCCGATTCTCAAACAGTATTGTGTATCTGCCGTTCGCATTACAGTCACATTTATACAGAGTCAGCGTGTGTGTGTGTGACATTCCGTAAATACATATACGGAGATTGTTAGTTACACAAAAAACGTATACAGCTGTACACTTCTGATACAGCTCCATATATCTGCTTGTTGGATTATGATCCAATACATACTGTGAGAGCGTCTGTGAATAACATAATATATACGTTGATTTAATTTTTTTAATACACCTTACACAGCTGGACGCTCCTCATACAGTACCATATCTCTGCTGGTATTTTTGGTACATTTTCCCAAACATGAGGAAGTATGGTGGAAGAGGCCACGGAAGGTTCTGGCAAAAGCACAATAGCAGCTAAGGCAGGAGGTGTTAAGCCTGCGTCATCCTCTGGCCCAAGAAGGCCTGTAAGGTTGCCTTTTCTTGGATTAGGAAAACCGCTTTAAAGCCGGAGCATCAGGAACAGGTTTTGGCGTACATTGCCGAAACAGCCACTAGCTCTATTGCCTCCTCTTCTGAACGTTCGAAACCTGCAAGCACGGAGTCATCAGTGCAGGGTTCTGGTCAGAAAAAACACCTTTCCTTGTGTCCTTCATCCCCACCAAAAGTTAAGGGTGCGGCAGCCAACACTTCAGATTACTCTATGGAGCTCTTTTCACATACCATGCCTGGGTTATCCAGTCAAATCCTGAATTCCCCAGTCCAAGATGAATCTGACATGGAGTGCACTGATGCACAGCCACTGCTAGATGATTCTGCTGGTACATTGACCCACAGCACTACATTGCCCTCGCAGTCTATTGAGCCAGAATCTGAACCTGATGAAACTCAGGTGCCCCTTCCCGCATACTATACCACCTTACACGGTGACACATAGGAAGGTAAAGAGGAAGGTGCAGATGACTTTGAAGAGGAGGTGATGGATGACCCAGTTCTGGACCCGGATTGGCATCCATTAGGGGAGGAGGGTGGCGCTGGAAATAGTTCAGATAAGGAGAAGGATCCGCAGCAGCCATTGACATCGCAGCAGTGGTTATCTGGCAGGCCCGTAGCTGTCCTAAATCGTGGAACAAAAACTAGAAGAGTTGCAGGAACGCTTGACCAGACGGTCAACTTAGCACAGCGTGCAAGGCCAGAAAATGTTTACCATAGTAGGAAGAGTGCAGTGTGGCACTTCTTTGTCCAAAATCCTACTGATGAGGCAAAGGTTACCTGTAAGAAGTGCAGAAGGACCTTTAGCCGAGGTAAACAACTCAGAAATTTGAATACCAGTCGCATGCTTAGACATTTAATCAACATGCAACATGCAAGCATGGACGGACTACAAAACCTCAGGTAGCACATGTGCACCTGCTCCAACTGAAGGTAGACAACAACGCTCCATCGCTTCCCCCACTGTAAGACCATCGCCACCTTTAAGCACACCACCAGCACTAAATGTGGAGTGTTATGATGAGTCACCGTAGGAGGCAAAGACAGAAATGCTAGCTAAGTCCAGAAAACCAGAGAAGTTGGCAGCTATGGGATTGCAGACCCCTGAACCTATCAACAACAACTAGCAATAGCCGTGGGGGGTTCCTACGATGCCCTAGACCCCTCGATCACAGCCGGAGAACTGCCTAGCCTAAAGACAGAAAGGGAAATCTAAACTGCCCCAGAGCAGACCCCAAAGCAATAGGCAGCCCCCAACATATAATGACGGTGAAGCAAGAAGAAAAAACACTAACACAGATAGAAAGATAGACTGAGCAAATGATGGGGCCCAAGCTAACTAGATAGGACAGGATAGGAAAGCTGCTGTCTGCAATCCGCGAAAAACCCTATCATTATAAGAGCCAACAGACTGACAGGGAAAAAGGCCCTGAAGATGCTAGGCTTCAAAAAGACTATGTCAGTACTCAGGTATTTTCTGAAGACAGAGCAAACCGACAAAAAAGGAATTCAGCTCACCCCAGCAGGGAATGGAAGAATCCAGAAAAGCAAGGCACACTAAAACCAAAACACAAATGCAAAAAAAGGCAAAGCAGAAAACTTAGCTTTTGAGGAGCAGGAATCAGACTGGTCTCCTAGAATTCCACAGAGAAATCACCAGCGAGGCAGAAGGGCGTCGGCTGCCTCATATCCAGTCAGAAATCCCCGTCGCCCAGTCATCCTCTCCCAGCTCAGGTGCCTGGTAATCAGCCTCACTACCTTCCTTCACCAGAAGAGGGAGTTCATCAGACCTCAATGGTGAAGGGGAAAATGAACTCATAACAGTACCTCCCCCTTGAGGAGGGGTCACCGAACCCTCATCCACGCCACCAGGGCGATCAGGGTGAGCCCGATGAAAGGCACGCACCAATCTTTTGGCATGAATATCAGAGGCAGAGACCCAGGAATTATCCTCCTGACCATAACCCTTCCACTTAACCAAATACTGGAGTCTCCGTCTAGCCAGACGGGAATCCAGTATCTTCTCTACCTCATATTCCATGTTACCTTGAACCAATACAGGATCCGGAGGTGCCACCCCAGGAACTACTGGTTCAACAAACCTCTTCAACAAGGACTTATGAAACACATTATGGA
The DNA here is from genome assembly GCF_039654945.1 of Dendrobates tinctorius. Taxonomy (NCBI): domain Eukaryota; kingdom Metazoa; phylum Chordata; class Amphibia; order Anura; family Dendrobatidae; genus Dendrobates; species Dendrobates tinctorius. Next base: position 17,195,097 of record NW_027361730.1, on the reverse strand, counting down.
TTTTAAATGTGACAGGAAGAGCCAACCGAAAAGAGACCGGATTAATGATCTCCAAAATCTTGTAAGGCCCAATAAATCTAGGCTTAAACTTAGGAGAAGCTACCTTCTTAGCGATATTTTTTGATGATAACCAAACCATATCACCCACCTTAAACTGGGGACCAACGGTCCTATGTCGGTTGGAAAACCGCTGGGCCTTTTCTTGGGAGAGAGATAACCTATCCACCACTTGGTCCCAGATCTGGTGCATTCTCTCCACCACAGTGTCAACACCTGGGCAGGCAGAAGGCTCCACCTGCCCTGAAGAAAATCGAGGATGAAACCCAAAGTTACAAAAAAAAGGTGACATCAAAGTGGCAGAACTAGCTTTATTATTTAAAGCAAATTCGGCCAAGGGCAAAAATGAAACCCAATCATCCTGATCAGCGGAAATAAAACATCTCATATACGACTCCAAGGTCTGGTTTGTTCTCTCCGTCTGCCCATTGGTCTGAGGGTGAAACGCAGAGGAGAAGGACAACTGAATTCCCAGCTTGGAACAGAACGTCCTCCAAAATCTAGACACAAACTGAACTCCTCTGTCAGATACAATGTTCTCAGGAATCCCGTGTAAGCGAACCACCAGTTGCAAAAACAGGGGCACCAACTCAGAAGATGGCAACTTAGGGAGTGGTACAAGATGAACCATCTTAGAGAACCTATCACAAATCACCCAAATAACAGTCATTCTCTGAGAGACAGGCATATCAGAGATGAAATCCATTGAAATATGGGTCCATGGCCTCCTGGGGACCGGCAAAGGCATCAACAACCCACTAGAGCGAGAACAAGGTTTAGACCGGGAGCAAGTCCCACAGGACTGCACAAAATTCCTGACACCACGAGACAAGGCGGGCCACCAAAAAGACCGACTCACCAGATCTCTAGCACCAAAAATACCTGGATGACCAGCCAATGCAGAGCAATGAACTTCAGACATCACTCTCTTCTTCCACTGGTCAGGAACATACAACTTTCCACTGGGACAACGCTCAGGTTTGTCCTCCTGGAACTCTTCCAGAGCACGTCTCAAATCGGGCGAGATGGCAGAAAGAACTACCCCTTCGCCTAAGATGGCAGCAGGCTTGGTCACCACAGGAGAATCAGCAAAGAAGCTCCTGGAAAGAGCGTCAGCCTTGACATTCTTAGTGCCAGGAAGAAAATAGACCACAAAATCAAAACGTGTAAAAAAACAAGGCCCATCTAGCCTGTCTAGGGTTCAAGCGTTTGGCCGACTCCAGGTAAATCAAATTCTTGTGGTCAGTGAGGACCACAACTTGATGTTTAGCTCCCTCCAACCAATGTCTCCACTCCTCAAATGCCCATTTCATGGCCAACAGTTCCCGATTCCCCACATCATAGTTACGTTCAGATGGGGAGAACTTTCGGGAAAAGAAAGCACAGGGATTCATTTTAGATGTTACAGGATCCTTTTGGGACAAAACAGCTCCTGCACCAATCTCAGAAGCATCCACCTCTACCTGAAACGGGAGTGAGACATCAGGTTGCCGCAAAATCGGGGCAGAAGTGAATCTTCGCTTCAGCTCCTGAAAGGAAGAAACAGCCTCCGGAGACCAATTCAACACATCAGCACCCTTCTTAGTCAGATCAGTCAATGGCTTGGCAATACTAGAAAATGTTGCTATAAATTTCCGATAAAAATTAGCAAAACCCAAAAACTTCTGAAGGGCCTTCAAAGAAGTGGGCTGAACCCAATCATAAATGGCCTGTACCTTGGCCGAATCCATTTCAATAGTTGACGGAGACAAAATAAATCCCAAAAATGAAATCCTCTGTACCCCAAAAAGGCATTTCGATCCTTTGACATACAGGGAATTCTCCCTCAAGATCCGGAACACCGTCCGAACATGTTCCACATGAGAATCCCAATCCTTGGAGAAGATCAAAATATCATCCAGATAGATAATCAAAAATGTATCCACAGTCTCGGAAAATGTCGTTCATGAAGCCCTGGAAGTCAGAAGGGGCATTAGTGAGCCCAAAAGGCATCACCAGGTACTCAAAATGTCCCTCTGGAGTATTAAACGCCATCTTTCATTCATCCCCATGCTTAATGCGGATAAGATTATACGCCCCCCTGAGGTCAAGCTTGGTAAACCAGCAAGCACCTTTAACTATGGAGAATAGATCCGAAATCAGGGGTAACGGATACTGATATTTAATAGTAATTTTGTTGAGGGCACGATAATCAATACAAGGCCTTTTTGGCCACGAAAAAAACCCCAGCACCTAATGGTGAAGAGGATGGTCTAATATGACCCTTCTCCAACGCCTCCTTAATATAAGATTGCATAGACTCGTGCTCGGGTACAGATAAATTGAAGAGCCGACCCTTGGGAAATTTACACCCCGGGCTTAGTTCAATTGCACAGTCATAACTCCTATGAGGAGGCAAAGACACAGACTCATTCTCACTAAATACGGTACATCATAAAAGTCCGCCAAATAGTCAGGAACATCATGCGACTGAGGAGAGGTGGAAAAAAAACGGAGCCTCACTAAGGGCACACCGACAACCCCAACTCACCACAGACACAGATTTCCAATCCAAAACTGGATTATGAATTTGCAAGCAGGGAAACAATGGTATCATGCAAATTATGCAACACCAAAAATCTGCAATTTTCTTGATGGTTTGGGGCGACCCGCATTACCACCTGGGTCGAAAACTGAGGTTTATTTTTCGCCAAAGGAGTAGCATCAATCCCCCTCAAAGGGATAGGCGTCCGCAGAGGTGTCATAGGAAATCCACAACGTTTAGCAAAATCCAAGTCCATTAGGTTCAGGGCTGCTCCCGAATCCACAAAAGCCTTGGCGGAAAATGTGGACAGGGAGCAGATCAGAGTAATTGCCAGAAGAAACTTAGGTTGAACACCACCCACAGAAAACGTGTGTGCAAAACGTTTCTCTCGTTTAGGACAGACAGAAATAATATGCGAGGCATCTCCACAAAAAAAACACAGCTTATTACGCTTTCTGAACTCCTGACGTTGCTCCCTGGACAAAACTCTATCACATTGCATAGGTTCAGACACTTGTTCAACAGGTGGCAACATCTCTCGTGCAGTCCTGCGTTCACGTAAACGCCGATCAACCTGAATGGCTAATGACATAGAATCGTCCAGACCAGAGGGAACAGGAAATCCCACCATAGTATCTTTTACGGCTTCTGACAAACCCTTCCGAAAGAGAGCTGCCAAGGCATTATCATTCCATGGACTAAGGACCGCCCACTTTTGGAATTTTTGACAGTACAATTCAGCAGAATCTCGACCCTGGCTCAATGCCAACAGGGTCTTTTCAGCCTGATCAATAGCATTAGGTTCGTCATACAACAACCCCAAGGCTTGAAAAAATGTGTTCACATTAGTCAGACTAGGATCATCAGGTTTCAAAGAAAACGCCCAATCCTGGGGATCGCCACGCAGCAAAGAGATGACAATTTTAACCTGCTGCGCGGAGCTCCCTGACGAGTTAGGCTTCAAGGCAAAAAATAATTTACAATTATTTTTGAAATTCAAAAATTTAGACCGATCCCCAAAAAACACATCAGGTGTAGGGATCTTTGGTTCAGCAGCATGTAAATGAGCAAGGTAGGCAGAAATTCCCCGCGCTTCCGCAGCGAGCTGCTCCACACGATCAGACAATTGCTTTATCTCCATTGAGAGAAAAAAAAATTCCCCCTACGGCCTCAGTGATATAGAGGAAAAAATATACACCTTTTTTTTTTAAAATTCTTTCCTGCTATTGAGTACCCTAGGATCTGCGGTATGGCTGGTGATTCTGTTATGATGAGTCACCGTAGGAGGCAAAAACAGAAATGCTAGCTAAGTCCAGAAAACCAGAGAAGTTGGCAGCTATCAGATTGCAGACCCCTGAACCTATCAACAACAACTAGCAGTAGCCGTGGGGGGTTCCTACGATGCCCTAGACCCCTCTATCACAGCCGGAGAACTGCCTAGCCTAAAGACAGAAAGGGAAATCTAAACTGCCCCAGAGCAGACCCCAAAGCAATAGGCAGCCCCCAACATATAATGACGGTGAAGCAAGAAGAAAAAACACTAACACAGATAGAAAGATAGACTGAGCAAATGATGGGGCCCAAGCTACCTAAATAGGACAGGATAGGAAAGCTGCTGTCTGCAATCCGCGAAAAACCCTTTCATTATAAGAGCCAACAGACTGACAGGGAAAAAGGCCCTGAAGACGCTAGGCTTCAAAAAGACTATGTCAGTACTCAGGTATTTTCTGAAGACAGAGCAAACCGACAAAAAAGGAATTCAGCTCACCCCAGCAGGGAATGGCAGAATCCAGAAAAGCAAGGCAAACTAAAACCAAAACACAAATGCAAAAAAGGCAAAGCAGAAAACTTAGCTTTTGAGGAGTAGGAATCAGACTGGTCTCCTAGAATTCCACAGAGAAATCACCAGCGAGGCAGAAGGGCGTCCAGTCAGAGATCCCCGTCGCCCAGTCATCCTCTCCCAGCTCAGGTGCCTGGTAATCAGCCTCACTACCTTCCTTCACCAGAAGAGGGAGTTCATCAGACCTCAATGGTGAAGGGGAAAATGAACTCATAACAGTGGAGGTGTCGTCGCAAGGCCAAAGCACTCAGGGAATCACAATGGTTTTGCAACACAACACTGAATCTAGGCCATCACCACCAATACCATCACCAACCCCCTCTCACTCCATCCGGTCCACTGCTACTTCCCCCATATGCAGCTCTCCAGTCCAGCTCACCCTACCAGACACTCTGAGTAGGACAAGAAAGTACTCATCCTCGCATCTGCGTACACTTTGTTTGAACGGATACATTGCCAAACTAATCTCATTAGAGATGATGCCCTACCGTTTGGTTGAAAGCGAAGCTTTCCGTGACCTCATGGCCTATGCTGTCCCACGCTATGACCTACCCAGTTGGCACTTCTTTTCTCAAAAAGCCATCCCTGCCCTCCACTGGCATGTGAAAGACCGCATTGTCCATGCACTAAAACAGTCAGTGAGTGGAAAGGTGCACCTCACGACAGATGCATGGGCCAGTAGGCATGGCCAGGGCCGTTACGTGTCCATCACTGCACACTGGGTTAATGTGGTGGATGCAAGCTGCACTGGGGACAGCGGCGGTGGAACAGTGCTGCCTAGCCCACGGTATAGGAAAAAGTTGACTGTAGTCTTTCGCTCCTCCTCCTCCACTATCAGCGAAAGCTCGTCCACAGAGCGCAGTTGCACGAGCACTCCATCCGCGGCTGCCAGTGTTGCACACGAGGTGTCCCACTATCGAACAGCTAGTGGTAAGCATCAGCAGGCTGTGTTAAAGATGATGTCTTTGGGCGACAGCAGACACAGTGGAGGTACTGGCTGACTACTTGCAGCGACAAACAGAGTCATGGCTGGGCAGTCTACATCTTGAGGCAGGCAAGGTAGTCAGTGTTAACGGCCATAATTTTGTGGCAGCCATAGCCTGTGCAAAACTCATACACATACCTTGCCTGGCTCACACTTTGAACCTGGTGGTGCAGTGCTTCCTTAATAATTATCCGGAGTTAATATCCCTGCTCTATAAGGTGCGAAGACTGTGCTCCACATCCGTCGCTTGGCCGTACACTCCAGTCGTATGCAGAAGCTGCAGCGATTGCTCCACCTCCCCAAGCACCACCTAATCATAAACGTTGCAACAAGGTGGAACTCCACCCTGCACATGGTTGAGAGGCTGTGCGAACAGAGGCCGGCTGTAATGCATTTGTGGGAGGATACACGGGCAGGCAGTTTGAGGGAAGACATGGAATTGTCGGGTGTGCAGTGGTCAAAGCTGAAAGACCTCTGTAAAGTCCTTCAGTGTTTTGAGGACTGCATGCGGCTGGTAAGCGCAGGCGATGCCATCATAAGCATGAGCATCCCACTTATGCGTCTGCTCATTCAAAGTTTGACGCACATTAAGGATAAGGCATCTGCAGAGGAGGAGGAGGGAAGCCTTGATGACAGCCAGCCATTGTCTGGTCAGGGAACTGTCCTGGATGAGGTGGAGGAAGAAGAGGAAGAGGAGGATGAGGGGGATGATTATTTTGGGCAGGAGGATGCTTCTCAGGGGGCAAGAGAAAATGTTGGCGTTCCAAGGTCAGGTACAGTGTTTGTGCGTGACTGTAGGGATGTGGACTTGCCAGAAAGTGCTCCTCCACCCACCACTGGCAGTGCATCATTGACACCTGGAACATTGGCCCACATGTGCGATTATGCCTTGCGGATCCTAAAAAGGGACCCCTGCATTGCCAAAATGATAAGGGATGACGACTACTGGCTGGCCAGCATCCTGGATCCATGCTACAAAGGCAATTTACACAACATCATGCCACAGGAGAACCTAGAGATAATATTGGCTAACAAACAAACTACTCTGGTAAACCGTTTGTTTGAGGCTTTCCCAGCACACAGCAGTGGTGCTGGTTCTCCCACGAGCCGTAGTGGGCACAATGGAAGAGGTGTTCGTGGTGCACACAGCAGAAGTGGCGTTGGAGACAAGGGTTTAATGACCATGTTGTGGAGTGATCTCTCAAGTACCGCTCACACGACTGCTAATACAGCATTGATTAAAAGTGACTGGAGGCAGCAGTTGTCAACTATGGTTACAAACTACTTCTCCTCCCATATCCATGTTCTCCCTCACAGGTCATTCGCCTTTGACTATTGGGCCTCTAAACTGGACGCCTGGCCTGAATTGGCACAAATATGCCTTACAGGAGCTCGCTTGCCCTGCTGCTAGTGTGTTATCTGAAAGAGTCTTCAGTGCTGCCAGATCAATCCTGACAGAAAAAAGGACCAGTCTGTCGACCCAAAATGTTGATGATCTAACCTTCATTAAAATGAACCATGCATGGGTTTCAAAGGATTTTGTCCCACCTTCCCCTGATGACACATAGGTTGCCAGAAAACTGTGTCGCTTTTGTCCTCCTCTTCCTCGGACTTGCCCAATTCCGCCCTTTGCAGCAGCTGAATGTCCAGCCAACACATCAACATATGCCATTTTTTAAACCTCCCTAACTGGGCTGCCCACCCCCTCCCCAAGGACTGAGGTCAACGCCTGGCGTACCCGGGCAAGTGCCATTGGATGGGCCCACTGATGGCCGCCGGCACTGGCACAGGGCACCTCATAGTACAATACAGTGTCTTTGACGGTGGGGGGCCCACTCGCCGTCAGACACACCAGCGTACTATGAGGGGCCCTGTGCCAGTACCGTCGCCCACGAGTGTGCCCCCTCTGCTTGGTCATGGCCACAGCACTTGCAAGTTGCAATACTTACCTCTCCCTGCTCCACCGCTGTGTAGTCTGGGCAGTTAAATCCTTCACAGGGTCGGCCACTAGAAATTGGTGGATTGATCGATGATGGCTAAGATGTAGCTATGGCCTGTCCTGCTGGCCTCTACCTTCAGATGATCAATGGCTACCATTTGAAATGGACGTCAACTTATAAGCGGATGCAGTGGTGGTTTATGATCATCTTTCACAGTTGATAGTCACAGACGTGTGACATTCCTGCCACCATTTTTCAATGTTTCCTCTCATGCCAATCCAATAGAATCGCCTACGGCCTGTGGCTTCTGTCTTTTGCACTCCAAAATGACCAGACAAATCATGATAGGCAGTGAGGACCATGGGTACATCTTTCCCTGTGATCACAATTTGATGGAGACGAGTAACGGTGATGTGATCCACGCTACTGCGATAAAGCAATCCTTTCTTCACAAAGAACCTTTTTCGCTTTCTCCACAGACACAGTAATTGAGGGTCTGCATCGCTTCTGCAACATCTACCGGGAGGTTTTCCCGCGATGAGTAATTCCAAAATTTCTGCTAACACTTGACTTTCCGTCTCTACTTGTATCCATGTACTTTCCAGTAGCGGAGAGTCTAGACTGGCTTACTGAGATTGAAATATATACGAAGATTTAAAAGTACCACAACACTGTCTACTGGTGTATGCTTTGAATACCTTTCCCGTTTTCTACTTTTTAAATTCTGGTGTAATACATAGTGAGCCTGTCTTCCTGTCGACCACAGCAATTCACCACAGCCGTTTCACATTTCTCTGTACACAGGCCCGGTACCTTCACTTCCTTTGTTACTATAATCATGGCGTCCTCTGTGGCTCTTCCACTGGGGCTGCCCTATGCCCATCCACCACAGCGCTTCACCAGTCTGAGCACACTGTCCGTATGATAGCCCCAGGCCGTCTTCGTCTGTGGCTACCGTCCTCTGGGCCACCCCCCCCGTGACCGCCTCAGCTGTCAGTCCTCTCTGGAGCCTTTCCACTGTCTCTATTTCCTCAACAGAACTTCCTCTTTACTTTGCTCCCTTCGCTGACTGACTCTTGCAGAACCTTCCCTCAGCCTTTTATACTTCCAGTTCTGGTAACTCCGCCCACCATCCCCTGACAGTTTCTCTGACCAATGGCAGTTATTCAGTCCCACTCCTACACTCTCCACTGCCCTCCAGTGGGCAAGCTAAAACACTGCACCCTTTCTCTTTATCTTAGCGGTTTCACACCTACAATGCGCTACACCTCTGCTTCTCACTACAGGCAGGTTTGTCTGTCAGTCCACCGTCCCTACATCATCCATAGTGAGTGAGCGTGTGTGGGTTACGCCTTCTATATATACGGTGAATCGGAGATACCAATTTTTACACTATACTCGATACAGCTTGTATCTTGTTATACAGGACCTTTGTTCGACATTTAGCATTACAGTCAAATCCATACTGAGTAAGCGTCTGAGAGTGACTACAGGACTACTTATACGGAGATTTCAATTGTACCCTAAAATATATATACTTGCTATCTTGTTATCAGGTACCTTTTTTACAACATTTTTATTATGGTCAAACCCAGACTGAGTGAGCGTCTGAGGGTGACTCCGGAAATATATACCGAGATTTTCAATTTGGCCAACACTGTATACAGCTGTATGCTTCTGATACAGTACCATATATCTGCTGGTATTTTGGGTCCATTTTCCAAAACATGAGGAAGTATGGTGGAAGAGGACGCAAACGTGGGCGTGGGGGGCCACCTGGTACTGATGGTGGTGGTGGTGGTGCATCTGCTGGTAGTGCCATAAACACAATAGCAGCTAAGGCAAGAGGTGTTGAGCCTGCGTCATGGTGTAGCTCTGGAAGGCCTGTAAGGCTCCCTTTTCTGGGAGTAGGTAGACTGCTTTTAAAGCCGGAGCATCAGGAACTGTTTGTGGCTTACATTGCTGAAATAGCCTCCAGTTCTATCGCCTCCTCTTCTGAAGTTGTAAAAAATGCAAGCACTGAGACGTAACTGCAGGCTTCTGGTCAGGAGCAACCCCTTTCCTTGTGTCCTACACCAAAAGTGAAGGATGTGGCAGCACACATTTTAGATTACTCCATGGAGCTCTTTTCACATACCATGCCTTGGTTAATTAAAAATAGGGCCCATCAGATACTGGAGCATTAGAAATGGGGCAGATCAGACACTGGAGCAGCATCTAAGGGGCCCATTATACACTGGAGCATTACAAATGGGGTCAATTATATATGGAGCATTATTAGAGCCCATCATACACTGGAGCATCATCCATGAGGCCCATCATGTACTGGAGCATTGTAAATGGGGCAGATTAGACACTGGAGCAGCATCTAAGGGGCCCATTATACACTGGAGCATTACAAATGGGGCCCATTATATATGGAGCATTATTAGAGCCCATCATACACTGGAGCATCATCCATGAGGCCCATCATGTACTGGAGCATTGTAAATGGGGCAGATCAGACACTGGAGCAGCATCTAAGGGGCCCATTATACACTGGAGCATTACAAATGGGGCCGACTATATATGGAGAATTATTAGAGCCCATCATACACTGGAGCATCATCCATGAGGCCCATCATGTACTGGAGCATTGTAAATGGGGCAGATCAGACACTGGAGCAGCATCTAAGGGGCCCATTATACACTGGACCATTACAAATGGGGCTCATTATATATGGAGCATTATTAGAGCCCATCATACACTGGAGCATCATCCATGAGGCCCATCATGTACTGGAGCATTGTAAATGGGGCAGATCAGACACTGGAGCAGCATCTAAGGGGCCCATTATACACTGGCGCATTACAAATGGGGCCCATTATATATGGAGCATTATTTGGGCCCATAACACACTGGAGCATCGTCCATAGGGACCATCATATACTGTAGTGTTATGTGGAGCTCATCATATACTGTATGGAACATTATATGTGACTAATTCTGTATGGAGAAATATATGGGGCTCATTATTCTGTGGTGGCCATAACACTGTATGGAGTAATATACTGTCCTGTTTTTGAGCTATTGTACAATTTAAAATAGATCAGTCATGTCATGTAAGCAGTGAAGTATTTGTCTTTGTACTATACCTATATTTCTGTGGCATATCGGAGCATCATGAGTTGTGGTATGTGTTAAAGGGGTGCACTGACACTCTTTGGCCCAGGGCACACGAAAACCTGGAGCCAGCCCAACCCCCCCCCCACAACTTTAGCCAAATAACCCCCAGTTTTCATTGTGGAACTATTATTAGGAAGTAAATTAAGGTTGACAAGCTTCAGTAATAAGAATTGATGTTTTTGGCATTGAAATGGGCACTGTAGGTGTGTTTACTATCCTCCACTCCCTGCCGATTTTGCTTCCCCATTGACTTGCATTGGGTTTCGTGTTTCAGTTGGCCTCCGACTTTTCCCTATAGTCGGCCGATTTCGTTCGACTCGACTTTTAAGAAAGTCGGGTTTCATGAAACCCGACTCGACCCGAAAAAAGGCAAAGTCGCTCATCTCCACAGTTTAGAAATTATTCAGATAATAGCAGGAAATCCCACCACTGCAAGAAACAAAAAATATGTTGCAATTTCAGCAAGGGTTAAACGTATTGTGCAAGATTTCAACAATAGAAGCTTGATAGATTATCTGAGAGGCATCGCCTACAGCTTTGAATTTTAGTTGATGGTCACATATTTAGCAGTGCATTCCCCTGTATAAGGCATGTCACGGTGGATCAGCTCTTTACCCGGCGCTGTCACATCTTCCCTGGATCTCACTGAAATCATGGAGAGCTATGGTTGCAGCTTCCAGTCACTTGTCGTTGGTGCTGAAAGGTGCTGATAAACAGCTGGTTTAATGCAGAATACAACTGGACCCTATTCTTGGCCTAATCTGAGGAATGGGCATTAATAAAAAGGGATCCTGAAGAGAGATTACCACTTTTATCTGCTGCTCCATTCTTTGGTATACTGGCAGAATGTTCTGTGAGGGCTAATCCCCAAATCCCCCTTCTCAAGACCTGATAAAGAGGTTCTGTAGAAGCTGGTTAACCACCACCTTAGTTCAGCAAAGCCAATATCTCAGTTCTGCAGAGATGGTTGGTGGGATTAACCCTGAAGTCAGTCAACAGTCCCCCTGCTTCCATACATAGCCTGCATTAAAGGGGTATTCTCATGCAAACAGCAAAATAAGGGGGCATGCTTTCAGCAATCATGTTGCGGTAAGCATGATGCCAATCTTCCCCTCCTGGTACTTACCAAGAGGTCTTTTGCTCATCTTTGCCTGATCTTCTCCTGATTGTGTGGGCTGGTGATCGCCATGCTGGATCCAGAGGCCACCACAAGTCCTCTCCTTCTTCCCAGGGTCCTCTTCTTCTGCCTGATCTCATTGCGGCACTGTGCATGCGCAGCAGTGTTTTGGTAACAGGAGAGGTATCCTGCCCCCTGGATTGACTGATGAATGGGGCAGGAGTGACGTCATGTCAGTGAGCGGCCAGGAGACATTCGGCCTCACTACCACGGCGTTCATCATGCTTCATGTATCAGTGATCCAGGCAAGATGAAAAGACAACCAGAAGCAGGAGAAGATGTCATGGGGAACCGCTAGACTGCACTCCGGGACCGAAGGAGCTGCAGCTGTGACAGGAAAGTGTTAGGAGTGGCGGAAGACACTAAATAGAAATATAAATAAAGTGCCTTCGCCACTCGGGGTCCACCGTGCGGAAGATGGAAAAACCGCAGCTAGGTGACGACAGAGCAAACTGGCGGTGATGTGCACAGGGTTTAATATCACCCAGGTGCACCAAGCAGTTTCTGTTTTAGGCACAGAGCTGCTGAAACAATTTAAAGTACTAAGTACGCTGAGGCTGTTAGCAGCAAAGATCCTCAGCGGCACACACACGGTAGACGGTCACCGGAGTAGTTAAATGAAACTGCACTACACCCGAAGAGACCTACCGTGGGACAAGTGTGCACATCGTTGCAACCGCAAACAAGCTGCTACTGCAGCGCGGCGTAGATGGTGCCGCCCAGAGACACCGCTAATAACGCAGGCGCGATGTCAGACGCTAAGCTGCTGAGGCAGCGGAGCAATGGAGCGCTGGCGCTGATGCTGGAAATAACTCAGTCACTCTCACAAACGTAGTATCAGAGGAATAGGGGTTTCAAATGAGTCATTCACCAGTCCATGCATCCATCCACAAACATACAGCAGCAAGTATGAATATACTAGTGCATGGTGGAACAGCCATGCGCGCTTTTTATAGCAAAGGGGACCTTCCGGAAATCTCCAGGTCTCCAAGCGGAGCCAATGGGATCCGACACAGGACCTGAACACCTGACTCCCGAACTCCAATAGGAGTTTGTCCCATGAGCATGCTCAGATGGAGGAGTAAAGGACTTAGCCTCTGGAGATAGTCGCCGCAGGGCAATCTCCTCTGCAATCTCCTTTGCAGCAGCTGAAGAGCCGGAGACTGCAGAATGTGAGGATCTAGATTTCAGAATAGGAGAGGCAGAAATCTGACTCCTAACAGTAAGTATGTCAGTTTTTTTGTGTTCTAGGGTGATAATACTCCTTTATGGCCAGCCAGTAGAGCTGCTGAAAAGGCAGCCACAAGAATCCCCAGCAATTGGGGTCCTGTATATTTTATCCCCAGGTATGTTCAGCCCTAGATGTTTAGTTCCCTGCATGTTGACCCCAAAAGCTGAGGGTGAAACATCTGGGGTCAAAATGCTAGGGGCAAAACATCAGATGGTGACACATCCAGGGACAAAATGCTGTAGGTGAAACACCCGGGGGCAAACTGCTGGGGGCGAAACATCCGGGGGCGAACTGCTGTGGACTGCTGGGGGCGAAATGTGCGGGGGCGAAACATCCTGGGGGCCAAATGCTTGGGACGAAATGTGCGGGGAGAACGGCTGGGGGCGAAACATCCAAATCCCTATATATACATATATTTTTCTTTCCATGGTTATATATGCCATACAATTTGCAACTCATTGCACTATATGATATTTACATATTGCCCTTTTTCTGCACACTGCAATTTATTGGTCATTCTTTATTTCCTTTTTTTGAACATCATTGGTTTATATCTTTTTATTTGGTGTGTTATTTATGCCTTTGGATTATTTTCTTGATATGTACGGTAGTTTGCTTATTTGAGATTCTTTTGGATTTGGTCATTTTGTGAATATAGTTATATAATATACATTATCTGCTATATATTGTTTTATCCATAGACATTTCCAATGTTTGTGTTTGAACTCATGTATATCACGGGCATTATTATAGCCTTCATATGTCAGTGCTCCAGGCTAATTTTTATTTTAATTGGTTTAAAAAAAAAAAAATTGTGTGTATTTATTTGTCTGTCCAAATAAAATTGTTATATTTTTATACAGATGTTCTTATTGCTTTTGTAATGCTCCTGTTTTCCCCTTTTTTGCTGTACATTTACATAATGTTTTGACTTAAAGAGGTTGTCCACTACTTTATCATTCATCATCAATGACACCGAAAAAAACTGATCAGTTGGGGTGCCGGGTGTTGGACCTTGACCTATCAGACATTGATGACCTATCCTAAGGATAAAGGTGGTCTTACACATAGCGATATCGCTAGCAATATCACTAAAGCATCACCGATTTGGTGACGCAGCAGCGATATTGCTAGAGATATCGCTATGTGTGATACTTACCTCCGACCGGCTTCCCCGCTGTCTGTCGCTCATCGCGCGAGATCGTCCACGTCCATTTCTCGTCGGGCGCTTCCTGCTGGGCTTCCTGCTGGCGCCGACGAGCGACCCGTGGACGCGGATGGGAAGACATCAGGATCGCCGCGTCTGAAAGGTAAGTAACGACTGCTGTATCGCTGCTGCATCGCTGTGAGATCTGCCTGTGTGGCAGCTCACTAGCGATCATTTAGCGATGCACCAGTGATCCTGACCGGGTCGTATCGTGGTCGGGATCGCTGGTGCATCGCTAAATGTAAAGGGGCCTTTAGTCATCAATAATCAAGTAGTGGACGATCTCTCAAATTTAATGTACCTTTCAGTAAGGTATATTCATTGTGTGTCGTTTCCAGTGCTGATCCGGTCCTCTTTTACACCATGTGACTACAGTTGTGACCAACCAGCTAACACCTCGTTTCTGTGAGATTCAGAACAAAGCTCTCATAGGCGTACATTAAGTTTGCATTCACATATTCATGTGAAATGTCCTTGTGCCATCTAACTTTTTCATTGGACAGCACACGGACTCATAGAGGTGAGAATGGATCTAGTAATACATCTGTGAAATACACAAACTGGAGCCTGAGATCCGTGAGACTCAGACCATTTCCTATTCTGTTCTATGTGTGCAAATCCCATACAAGTCAATGGGGACCTGTGAAATATTGATGCAAAGTGGATGACTTCCGATTTGCTTTTGTGTCTCACAGATTTATTGCTTAGTGATACATTTTAATAAAAATTAACCTTTTAAGGATCTTTTTATAGACTAGGAAGGGAGTACACCTCTTTCGTGATAAAAAAAATCGGATTATCGGATTATAAAAAATGAAGCAACTGGGGTGACATAGGTATTCTCTCAGATAGTAACATTTATACAATGTGTGAAAGCAGCCTAATAAAAGGAGTAACGGTTGGCTACAGTATATGAGCCGGCAAGAAAGAGCTGCTGTCAGATAATGCAGGAGAGTCACCAGAGCGGTGCAGCAAATGGCAGAAGACCGTGACCAGTAAGTATTTCAGTGCACACACTGAACATACATACGAGGAGCGATCCAAAATTAATGATAATCGGTTATTTCTATTGCACACAGAAATTAAAATAAAATGTTTTCTTCTCTCTTAGGTACCCACTAGTCCAGGAAAAAAAAATCACTTAAATAGGCCATGATTCCCTGGAGCTACATTCATTTGAATATGAACTGCCAAGGAGTGAACGTCAAAATGGAAAAAAACGAGCTCAGAGCTGTCATCAAATACCTCTGCTTGAAAAAAATGTCTACCAAAGACAAACACAGCGACTTGGTGGAAACATTGGGGGACTCTTCTCCTCCATATTCCACAGTTGCACGCTGGGCCAAGGAATTTAAGCTGGGAAGAACATTGACGGAAGGTGAACATCGCAAAGGACGCCCATCCACGTCCCTCAATGAAGAAAACGTGAAAAAAGTTGAAGAAGTTGTGTTGGCAGATCAAAGAGTGACTATCAGGCATGTAGCTGAGGTCACAGGGATCTCATATGGCAGTATTCAAAGAATCCTTGCAAAAGAATTGCATATGAGAAAGGTCTCCGCGCGTTGGGTGCCAAAAATGTTAACCGACGAGCAAAAGAAGAAACGAGTTGACATTTCAATAGCAAATCTTGAAAAGTTCCAAGCAGACAAGGAGAATTTTTTGTCATGTTTTTTGACCATGGATGAGACCTGGATCCACCACTTTGATCCCGAAACTAAACAACAATCGATGACATGGAAATGAGCCGACGAACCGACGCCGAAGAAATTCAAAGTGTCAAGCTCAGCAGGGAAGGTTATGGCGTCTGTTTTTTGGGACGCTGAAGGAATTATTATGGTGGACTATTTGGAGAAGGGAGCCACTATTACGGGCTCCTACTACGCAGAACAAATAAGAAGATTGCGGGAGGCTATCAAGGAGAAAAGGCGCGGCAAACTGCGGGCTGGAGTGCTGCTTCACCAAGATAACGCACCGGCTCACAAAGCTGCAGTTGCCATGGCTACCATTCAAGAAGCGGGCTTTGAACTGGTGGAACACCCCCCCTATTCGCCAGATCTAGCCCCCAGTGACTTCTTTCTCTTTCCTTGGCTCAAGGAACACCTCCGGGGCAAGAAATTTGACGACAATAGCGACGTGATAACCGCTGTTGGGGAGTTTTTTGAGGGTCAAGATCAAGAATTTTTTCCGAAGGGAATTCTAAGTTTAGAAAAGAGATGGACTAAATGTATAGACTTGTTAGGAGACTATGTAGAAAAATAAAAAACTTTTTTGACTATATTGATTGTGTTTATTATTGATAATTATTACTTTCGGATTGCCCCTCGTACTTACAGAAATAAACACACCCCACCGCAGCGGTACTTTAATTTATATTTTCTGATGATGCAGAACTCTACTGGCTTTCTATTACCCACAAATGATTAAAGCAGCCAAGTATGCATAACTTGGAAAAGCAATATGAAATAACAAACTCCATTCTTTTCTTAAGGTTCTATAACCAATACATGAAAAGCGGCTGAATCCAACTATTTTAGTTGGATAAACCAGCCATTTACTGCACATGGGGCAACTTTGACTCTGCCCGGACAGATTATGATACAGCAGATAAAATTTGGGTGGATTTTATTTTTTCTCCAATATAGATGTCAGTTGAGCTGAGCATTCATGTGTTTGGGAAAGTCAGGAGAGATAGTTGTTAGCAGACTTATCTAAGGCTTTGAGATACAAGGTTGATTAATCCTATTCCTTAAGAAACCAGAATAAGATCTGGTATCTATATAACCAACTCTTTTTTGTATGTTACAAATATGGAGGACAAGCGTTCACAATATTTATATTTTTTTTATATACTGGTATTTTTTTTTTAGGTTAAACAAGGAATCTTGAGAATTGCAGTTAAGTGAGGGGGCTTTCCCTCCTCCTTGCCTTTGAATATAAATACAGTATTTCTATCCTGCAATCTATGATTATGGGAAAAACAAAATATTGGATTTGTACCACAATTGTGACATTTCGTTTGCACACCCTGAGATGCACACCCTAACCAGTTCTTAGTTAATGTGACCCTAGATATGTTGTATCACTGGATGAATGTTGTCTGGCCAGGGTATAATCAAATTATGAGCATCCTTGATTATGTTAGCCTCCAGTACATATTCCACTCAGTGAGAGATTGCATCTGTTTGCTGTCATGTTTTGTGTTCTGTTCTTTGCTATCCAGTTGTCCATGCTTGTTTTATTCTTGTCTCAGTCACTGATAAGTATCTTTTTGGTGACAGCATGCAACATGAACTCAGAGTTCCCTGTGTTTCAAAGCCCTGAAGGACATCTGCCAAGACACATTCTATGACACTTGTTTCTACAATGATCTGACACCTCAGTAGGGCAGGTTAAAGGGAGAACACAACTTTTTGATGGCTTATGTCATTCTGATTTACTAATGGTCTTCTCACTAAACCAATATTTACTTTACAGCTTTCTGTTTTTTTCTTGGCAACCATATATATAATGAATGGAGCAGAGGTATGCATGCTTGACATCCACTCTATTCGTATGGGGCTCTAGGACCATCAGCAATCAGAAAGTTATCCTCTAACTTATGGATAGCAGATGCTCTGAGGTCTAGCATGAGCAGGTTAGATTTTCAGCTGTCAGAGACAGCCCATAAAGGCCCCTTTACATTTAGCGATGCACCAGTGATCCCGACAACGATACGACCCGGTCAGGATCGCTGGTGCATCGCTAAATGGTCGCTAGTGAGCTGCCAAACAGGCAGATCTCACAGTGATGTAGTGACACAGCAGCGGCCGTTATTTACCTTCCAGACGCGGCGATCCTGATGTCCTCCCGCCCGCGTCCACGCGACGCTCGTCGGCGCCAGCAGGAAGCGCCCGACGAGAAATGGAGCTGCACGATCTCGCGTAATCAGCGACAGACAGCAGGGGAGCCAGTTGGAGGTAAGTATCACACATAGCGATATCGTTAGTGATATCGCTGCTGCGTCACAAAATCGGTGACGCTTTAGCGATTTCGCTAGCGACATCGCTATGTGTGAAGGCCCCTTAACTCTGTGAGAATCATAGAATGTTAAAGTTGGAAGAGATCTTATGCGTCATCGTGTCCAACCCCATGTTCAATGCAGGATTTACTAAACCATCTAAGACCGATATCTGTCTGGCCTCTGTTTGAAGAGTTCCATTGAAGGAGAACTTGCCACTTCTCATGACTGTTCCACTCATTGATCAGCCTCACTGTCAAAAAGTTTTTTCTAATATCTAATCTGTGTTTTCCCCCTTTCAGTTTCATTCCATTGCTTCTCTTGTTTCCATATGCCAATGAGAATTAGGATGATCCTCTACACTGGGACATCCTTTGAGATATTTGTAGACAGCTATTAAGTCTCCTCTTGGCCTTCTTTTTTGCAAGATAAACATTCCCAAATCCTTTAATCGTTCCTCACGGGACAAACTTTTCAGTCCACTCACCATCCTGGTAGCTCTTCTCTGAACTTGCTCCAGTTTTTCAATGTCTTTTTTAAAATATGATGCCCAGAACTGGACACAGTATTCTAGATGAGGCCTGACCACGTTGGAGTAGAGGGGGGTAATTTAGGAAAAGGAAGTGTATTGGTACATCCATCCAGGATATATAGATAAAATCTGTCTTTATTGAAAAAGAGATTAAAACATAGTAAAATGAAAACTTAGGAAACCTAGGTTTCATTTTACTATGTTTTAGACTATTTTTCAATAAAAACAGATTTTATCTATATCCTGGATGTATGTGCCAATACACTTCCTTTTCCTCCTTTATTTGTCTGTCATCACTAGCGGACACGGCAACCTCAGGACAAGCTCCAGCTTAACCACTGATCCATCAAATTACAACATGGTAAACCTCTAACCCTCCCTATCCCTCCTCCCTACTACTATTACGCTAGAGGGGGATAATTACT
Organism: Dendrobates tinctorius; assembly: GCF_039654945.1. Classification (NCBI taxonomy): domain Eukaryota; kingdom Metazoa; phylum Chordata; class Amphibia; order Anura; family Dendrobatidae; genus Dendrobates; species Dendrobates tinctorius. Next base: position 17,176,016 of record NW_027361730.1, on the reverse strand, counting down.
TCATGTGATCTAGACTCTATGGTTCTCTATGGTGCCATCAGCAAGGATTTGGATTTCTGGATCACTGAGTAAATTATCTATATGATGGACTACTTGCTAGAGATGGGGTGCACCTTACAAAGACTGGAAACAAAGTCACCTTGCTACACTCATCAGGAGAGCTTTAAACTAGAACAATGTGGGAAGGGAAGCAAAAGACCAGAAAAAGACATACACCTGACAAATACTATAGAGAATTCTGCTATTAGAAGTGGAAAGGAAGAACAAAGACAAAAAAATCTAAATAATAAAATATTGGAGAAAGAGAAACCAATCACAAGCTAAAATGTTTCTATACGAATGCACAAAGCATGGGCAACAAACAAGGAGAATTGGAACTAGTAACGCAGGAAAAGAAATATGATGTCATTGGAATCACTGAAACTTGGTGGGACGATACACATGATTGGAATACAAGGATAGAAGGATACAACTTATTTGCAAGAAACAGACTTGATAAACGAGGAGGGGGTGTCGCATTGTATGTTAGAAAAGCAAATATCTGCACAGAGATTGACGCTTCAGAGACTGTGAGTTCTATGGAAACTGTTTGGGTAAGAATACAAGGACAGAACAATGGAAAGGACACCATTGTAGGCATTTACTACAGACCGCCTGTGCAAGCTGAAGATATGGATGAACTCTTTATGCATCAAATGGCCAAGTTCTCCAAAAAAATATGACATAGTGGTCGTGGGAGATTTCAACTATCCAGACATTTGTTGGGAATCTCTCTCAGGCAAAACTAACAGGTCAAGGAAATTCTTATTCTCTCTTGCTGACAACTTTATATTCCAAAAGGTAGGGAAGAAGACAAGGGGATCTGCTGCCTTGGATCTAATCCTTTTGAACAGGGAGTTAATGGTTTAGGAGGTAATGGCTGGGACCCTAGGAGGTAGAGACTATTTTAGAATTTTGAATAAGAGGAGGAACACCTGTGAAGCTCAGACGTCAAGGTTAGATTTCGGAAAGGCAGATTTTAAGGGACTCAGAAAGAGACTTGGAGGGAACCAATGGCTGGATATCCTTAAGGACAAAAATGTCCAGGAAGGATGGGAAATCTTGAAAAATGAGATTCTCAAAGCACAATCATTAACAATTCCAAAAAGAGGGAAGAATAGGAAGCATTTAAGGAAACCAGGACGGATGAACACAGAACTTAAATGCATGCTAAAAAGGAAGAAAAAAATGTTTATCAAATGGAGAGAGGGAGGCATATCTAAAGAAGAATATAATGCTATCTGCAGAACCTGCAGGTCTTGAATCAGTTTATCTAAAGCTGACAATGAATTAAGGCTTGCAAGAGACGTCAAAAGCAATAAAAAAGGATTTGGGGATATGTCAAAAGTAAAAGAAAAGTCAAAGATGCTAAGGATTTTTACAGGATGAAAATTATGAAATTGTAAGACAGGATGTTGAGAAGGCCGAACTTTTAAATTCCTATTTTGCATCTGTTTTCTCTCAGAAAGGAAATGTAACATCAACTGTTCTTCGCTGTCCTATTAAGGGAATAGAAGAATCCAGGATATCTATAAACAGAAAGATAGTGAGGAAACACTTACCTAACCTAAATAAATTCAAGTCTCCAGGTGCAGATGAATTACACCCCAGAGTACTGAAGGCGATAGCAGAAGACATTTTTTAACCACTCGCCATAATCTTTGAACAGTCTTGGAGAACAGGAGAAGTCCCAGAAGACTTGAGAAGAGCAAATGTTCCTATCTTCAAAAAGGGGAACCCAGGGAACTATAGGCCGGTGAGTCTGACTTCTATACCAGGAAAGATCTTTGAACAAATTACCAAACAACATGTATGTAAGTACCTGGATAAGAATGATGGGATTAAACAGAGTCAGCATGAGTTTGTATCTAATATGTCATGTCAAACTAACTGTTAGGCGTCAGGTTTCTACCACTGCACAGCAGGAATCCAGAGCCTTGCACCCAGCGGTCTCCCATTCTTCTTCAGCCGCAGTGGAGCCTGCTCAGCAGATTCGTCGGTCCTGGCGCTCAGCCCAGGCCAACTCCGTGGGTTTGCTTGATGCTGCCACCTCTGGCACAGCTATGACAATGCATGCTGCTCAGCAGCGAGATTCTCCAGGGACTAAGTCCTCATGTCGGGCCACTGAGCATGCCCGTGGAGTGATCTCCCATTGGAGATCGAGGGTCACATGCTCAGGTCCTGCTTGTGTTCGGATTGGCCCATCCGAGAAGCCAGGAAGGTCCCGGACGCCCGTGGCTATAAAAGGTTTGCATGGCCGCTCGCCCATGTGCTAGTATAGACTGTATTTACAGACTATGTGGAGTGAGTGATGTATGCACGTATGACTGTCTCAGGTGAATGACTCATTAAGAAACCCCTACCTTTGGTACGCATGTGTTGTGCAGCCTAGCCTGCTAGCACCCAGGCTTAGGCGTAGGTAGGTCTGAGGTTGAGTCAGGCATCTGGACTCACCAGGGACTCGGCACGCCTCAATGCACGTGCTCCATAGCCAGAGTCTATAGCGGCGCTCGCGGCAGCGACGCTGTGCGTTCAGTGGGCCTAGAAGGACTCTAACCCCATGTCCTTGGGGTAGAGTTCTGTGGCCGTACACTGTGCGCTCTTTTGGCCGAGCTCTGTGAGTTAACAGGCTCCGGCATCTACTTTCAGCGGTGGTGCGGCTCTGTGCAGTAACAGAGTTCGCCCTGTTCACATTGGGTGACGTAACCCACGTGTGACTGGTTTCACACCGCTTAATTCTTCTGCCATTACTTAGCAGCAGTGTACCACCTCTGCACGGTGGACCCCGGGCTGCGAATGCACGTACTATTATTTTATAATTTGGTGTGTTCCGCCAGCCCTAACATACTAGCGCCAGGGTCTGGCTAGTAATGGCGGATGAACAGCGACTGCTGCAGTACATCCGGCAGCTGCAGGGCAGGTTGGCGGCTCTCCAGCGTTCAGCCTCAGCTGCAGATGTTACTGCGGTCGCTGTTCAGGCAGCCACAGAGGCTGTCTCCCGTGTGACCACAGCCATCCCTACCCCGACTTTGTCCCGCCTCCCGCTGCCGAGAAGTTCTCGGGTGATAGTGCTTCTTGTAGGGGTTTCGTAAGCCAGTGCTCTATACAGCTGGAGCTGCTGGCCGTACGATTCCCCTCTGAGCGGGCTAAAGTGGGATTTATTATTTCCCTCTTGTCGGGCAGGGCTTTGGAGTGGGCCAGACCGCTGTGGGAGCATGGGGATCACGTGGTGCAGAGTGTCTCGCGGTTCTTGGACACTCTGAAGCAGGTCTTCCTGGGGCCACGAGTCACCCATGACACCGCGCTCCGGCTGCTGGCATTACCACAGGGCTCGTCCATGCTCAGCCACTTTGCCATCCAGTTCCGGCCGCTGGCCTCAGAGTTAGAGTGGCCAGATAAGGTCCTCATTCCGGCATTCTGGAGAGATTTGGCTGGCCATGTGAAGGACGCTCTGGCCACCAGGGAGATTCCCGCTACACAGGAGGAGCTTATCACTGTCTCCACCCGTATTGATCTTCGCTTCGCCGAGTGAAGGTTGGAGCGAGCCCAGTGTAGGCAGAGGTTTAGGTTGGCACCTAGCTTTGCTAAACCTCTGGAATCTTCCGATCGGGCGTCCGAGCATCAGGGGGCTTCCCGTGAGGGATCCAGGCCCCGATCCGCTCGAGCTCCTGTGAGCTGTCATGTTTGCTGGCAGTCCGGTCACCTTGCCAACCGGTGCCCACAGCAGCTGGGAGATCGCTCATACCTAGTGGCCGTAGGAGGTGGCGCACTAGAATCAGCGGCATTTTCCTCCAAGTTGTCCTTTAAGGGGACACTTGAGGTTGATTCTTCCACTCTGGCGGTGAAGGTTTGCGTGGATTCCGGGGCAGAGGGCAATTTTATGTTGTCAGCCTTTGCTCAACGGCACGCTATACCTCTGGTTATGATGTCTACACCAGTCACCGTCAGAGTGGTGAACGGCGCCACTCTACCCTCACAGATAACCCACCAGACCGCCCCCTTGTTACTCTCAGTGGCTCCATCTCATCAGGAGACGATATCCCTCCTCGTCATGCCCGAGGGTATTGACCAGGTACTTCTAGGGGTCCCCTGGTTGCGGTACCACTCCCCCATATAGAGTGATCCTCAGGGAGGATTATTGGGTGGAGTAAATCATGTGAGGGTAGATGTCTGAGGGAGTGTGTTCAGGTTGCCTCCACCGAGGTTCCCGCAGATCTCTCCTCGCTCCCCAAACACTATCGACAGTATGCGGACGTGTTCTCCAAAAAGGCGGCGGAGACCCTTCCACCGCATCTCCCCTATGACTGTCCTATTGACCTCTTGCTTGGTGCTGAGCCTCCCCGGGGTCGAGTCTATCCCCTATCTCTCCCGGAGACAGAGGCCATGTCTCAATACATCAGGGAGAATCTGGCAAGAGGATTCATTAGGAAGTCAGTGTCACCAGCAGGGGCGGGATTGTTCTTCGCCCAGAAGAAGAGTGGGAAACTACATCCTTGCATTGATTACAGAGGTCTTAACGCCATCACCGTTAAGAATAAGTATCCTCTGCCCCTGATATCAGAGCTTTTTGATAGGTTACGGGGAGCGAGAGTGTTTACCAAACTTGATCTGCGGGGGGCTTACATCCTGATTCGCATCTGTGATGGGGACGAATGGAAGACGCCATTTAACACCAGGGATGGGCACTATGAATACCTGGTGATGCCCTTTGGCCTCTGTAATGCCCCGGCCGTCTTCCAAGACTTTGTGAACGATATCTTCCGGGATATGCTTACCACCTCGGTTGTAGTCTGTCTGGATCATATTCTCATCTACTCACCAGATATTGACTCCCACCGGAGAGATGTTTGCAAAGTTTTCGATCGCCAGTGGGCAAACTCCCTCTATGCAAAGTTGGAGAAGTGTGTGTTTGAGCAGCAGTCCTTGCCTTTCCTGGGCTGTATCATCTCCGCCCGGGGGTTGGCCATGGATCCTGCCAAGCTACAGGCGGTGATGGATTGGCAGGAACCTCATTCTCTCAAAGCGGTGCAGCGCTTTTTGGGGTTCATAAATTACTATCGCCAATTCATCCCCCACTTCTCGACTTTGGTAGCACCCTTGGTAGCCCTCACCAAGAAGGGTGCAATCCCCAACTTGTGGTCGGAACCGGTCTCGAAGGCCTTCTCCTCCATTAAGTCCCATTTCGCTGGCGCTCCCATTCTACATCGCCCCGCTGTAGATAAGCCCTCCATTCTGGAAGTGAATGCCTCTTCCGTCGGTGCTGGAGCGGTCCTGTTTCAGAAGGACACGCAAGGTCGGAAGCACCCATACTTCTTTTTCTCCAAGACCTTCACACCGGCGGAGAGGAATTATGCCATCGGGGACAGGGAGTTGCTAGCGATGAAGTTGGCCTTCTCGGAGTGGAGACACCTCCTGGAGGGGGCTCGCCATCCTTTCCAGGTGTTCACCGACCACAAAAACTTGGTGTATTTACAAACAGCCCAGCGGCTAAATTCTCGCCAGGCCAGATGGTCTTTGTTCTTTTCCCGGTTCCACTTCACCCTCCATTTTCTCTACGGGGAGAACGTCCGGGCCGATGCTCTCTCCCGCTCCGTGGTGTCATCGGAGGAAGAGGAGGAGGAGCCTCGGCTGATCGTCCCATCCGAGAGCCTGAGAACTGTGGCTCCGGTTGCCCTTGAGTCAGTACCTCTGGGCAAGACATTTGTCCCTGCCAGTCTGCGACCGGAGGTCCTCTCTTGTGCTCATTCGTCTAGGGTGGGTGGACATTTCGGGATAAAACGGACCTCTGAGCTTCTGGCGAGGATGTACTGGTGGCCGCATATGGCCCGAGACGTCAGGGACTATATTCAGGCGTGCGTCTCTTGCGCCCAGACTAGGTCCTCTAGCAGTGGCCCACTGGGCTTCTTTTTCCTCTGCCAGTAGCGGACAGGCCCTGGGAGATGGTCGGTATGGATTTTGTGGTGGGGCTACCCAAGTCCAGTGGCAGCAAGGTCATTTGGGTTGTCACCGACCATTTCTCTAAGATGGTGCACCTGGTACCTCTCTCCCGGTTACCTTCTGCGCGGGGCCTGGCAGTGTTGTTCATTAAGCACGTTTTCCGCCTGCATGGCATGCCGGTCAAGATTGTCAGTGACTGGGGTCCTCAGTTTGCGTCCCGGTTTTGGAGAGAGCTTTGTTCCCTGCCCAGCCTATCATCCCTAGACGAACGGTTTGGTAGAGAGAGCCAACCAGACCCTGATCACATATCTTCGACATTTTGTCTCGGCCAGGCAGGACGACTGGGCATCCTTGCTGCCGTGGGCAGAGTTCGCTTTGAACAATGCTGTGGCCGACTCCACCGGTCAGACCCTATTCCTCCTAAATTACGGCCAGCATCCGCGCGTCCCTGTGCCCATGCCCGTGTCATCCACAGACTCCAGGGTGGCAGACTGGGCGGTGGAGGCACGCGCCATTTGGGATCACACCCAGGATGCTATCCGGGCTTCCAAGGAGAGAATGAGGACCTCTGCTGATGCACACCGGCGCCCTGCTCCGACTTTTGCCCCTGGCGACTTGGTGTAGCTCTCCGCCCGAAACATCAGGCTGCGGGTAGAGTCTGCTAAGTTCGCACCGCGCTACATTGGCCCTTCAAGGTCCTCAAGCAGATCAGCTCTGTGGTCTACCGTCTGGCCCTTCCACCACACTTGGCTATCTCTGATACATTCCACGTGTCCCTCCTTAAGCCTGTTCACTTGTCCCGGTTCTCCGAGTCATCTGCCGGGACATCAGACTTGTCTTCTGACGAGTTTGAGGTCAATGCCATCGTGGGATGCAAGGTGATGCGGGGCAAAAAGTTTTATTTGGTGGATTGGGAGGGTCATGGTCCAGAGGCTCGGACCTGGGAGCCAGTGGAGAACATCCACGCTCCGCTCCTCATTGCGGCGTTTGAGCGTAGCGAGGCTCAGAGGGGAGGGGGCCCTAGGAGGGGGGGTAATATTAGGCATCGGGTTCCTGCCACTGCACAGCAGGAAACCAGAGCCTTGCACCCAGCAGTCTCCCATTTTTCTTTGGCTGCAGTGGAGCCTGCTCAGCACATTCGTCGGTCCCAGCACTCTGCCCAGGCCAACTCCGTGGGTTTGCTTGCTGCTGCAACCTCTGGCACAGCTATCACAATGCATGCTGCTCAGCAGCGAGATTCTCCAGGGACTAAGTCCTCATGTCGGGCCACTGAGCATGCCCGTGGAGTGATCTCCCATTGGAGATCGAGGGTCACGTGCTCAGGTCCTGCTTGTGTTCGGATTGGCCCATCCGAGAAGCCAAGAAGGTCCCGGACGCTCGTGGCTATAAAAGGTTTGCATGGCCGCTCGCCCATGCGCTAGTATAGACTGTATTTACAGACTATGTGGAGTGAGTGATGTATGCACGTATGAATGTCTCTGGTGAATGACTCATTAAGAAACCCCTACCCTCGGTACGCATGTGTTGTGCAGCCTAGCCTGCTAGCACCCATGCTTAGGCGTAGGTAGGTCTGAGGTTGAATCAGGCATCTGGCCTCACCAGGGACTTGGCACGCCTCAGTGCACGTGCTCCATAGCCAGCGTCTATAGCGGCGCTTGGGTCCTTGGGGTAGAGTTCTGTGGCTGTACACTGTGCGCTCTTTTGGCCGAGCTCTGTGAGTTAACAGGCTCCGGCATCTACTTTCAGCGGAGGTGCGGCTCTGTGCAGTAACAGAGTTCGCCGTGTTCACATTGGGTGACATAACCCACGTGTGACTGGTTTCACACCGCTTAATTCTTCTGCCATTACTTAGCAGCAGTGTACCACCTCTGCACGGTGGACTCCGGGTTGCGAACGCACGTACTATTATTTTTTAATTTGGTGTGTTCCGTCAGCCCTAACACTAATTTAATTTCCTTCTATGACAGAATCACTGACTGGCTGGGTCAGGGAAATGCTGTAGATATAGTATATCTTGACTTCTGCAAAGCATTTGACAAAGTATCTCACACAATCCTTATTAAAAAATGACTAAGTATGGAATGGACAAGGCAACTGTTAGGTGGATTCATAACTGGCTTAGTGATCGGACCCAAAGAGTGGTCATAAATAGCTGCACATCCAGTTGGTTGAATGTCTCAAGTGGGGTAACACAGGGCTCTGTCCTGGGCCCTGTATTGTTCAACATCTTTATCAATGATTTAGATGAAGGAATTTAGGGGGAAAATGATTAAATTTGCTGACGACGCAAAGTTAGGAGGGATAGCTAATGCTAGAGAAGAGAGGATTCAAAAATAAATAAATAAACTGGAGCAGTGGGCAGCAACTAACAGAATGGTTTTTAACAAGGAAAAATGCAAAGTACTACATCTGGGCAATAAAAATGAAAAAAGCATATAAAGAATGTGAGGAATAAGGGTAAGCAACAGCACATGTGAAAAAGACTTGGGTATACTAATGGGTCACAGACTGAACATAAGTCAACAGTGTGATGCAGCAGCAAAAAAGGCAAATACAATTCTAAGATGTATTCACAGAAGCATACAGTCTAGATCACGTGAAGTCATTATTGCCCTCTACTCCTCTTTGGTCAGACCTCATCTGGAATACTGTGTCCAGTTTTGGGCACCACATTTTAAAAAAGACATCAGTAAACTGGAGCAATTTCAGAGAAGAGTGACCAGAATGGTGACCGGACTGCAAACCATGTCCTATGAGGAACTGTTGCAGGATTTGGGAATGATTAGCTTGCAAAAGAGAAGATTGAGAGGCGACTTAATAGCTGTCTACAAATATCTGAAGGGCTATCACATTGTAGAAGGATCATCTTTATTCTCATTTGCACAAGGAAAGACTAGAAGCAATGGGATGAAACTGAATGGGAGGAGACACAGATTAGATATTATAAAAAAACTTTTTGACAGGGTAATCAATGACTGAAACAGGCTGCCATGAGAGGTGGTGAGCTCTCCTTCAATAGACATTTTCAAACAGAGGGTGGGCAGACCTCTGTCTGGGATGATTTAATGAATCCTGCTTTGAGCAGGGGGTTGGACCAGATGGCCCAGGAGGTCCCTTCCAACTCTACCATTCTATGATTCTTAATACATCCTAGAACTATGTTTGCTTTTTTTTGCTGCTGCATCACACTGTTGAACTCATATGCAGTCTGTGATCTATTAGTATACCCAAATCTTTTTCACATGTGCTGTTGCTTAGTTCTATTCCTCCTATTTTGTAGATATAATTTTAATTTTTCTTTCCCAGATGTAGAATTTTGCATTTCTCCCTGTTTAATACCATTCTATACTTTCTTAGTCTTCTCTAGTGTTAGCTGATCCTCCTAGCTTTGCAGTGTCTGCAAATTTGATCAGTTTACCTTCAGTTCCCTTATCTAGATCATTTTATACTAATGTTGAACAACACTGGGGCCGGGACAGGGCATTGTGGTACCCCACTTGAAACACTGTTCTAATTGGATGTGCAACCATTTATTACCACTATTTGAGTACAGATCATTGAGCCTGTTATGAATCCATCTAACTAACGTCTTGTCAATCCCATATTTGGTATTTTTTTCAATAAGTAATGTATGAGAAACTTTATCAAATTAAATTGAGATATACTATATCTACCTCTTTTCTCTGATCGACCCAGTCAGTGATTCCATCATAGAAGAAAATTAGATTAGTCTGACATGACTTATATACTACAAACCCAATTCTGGCTTTGGATAATTACTGCATGCTTATCCAGGTACTTACAGTGGGGAAAAAAGTATTTAGTCAGTCACCAATTGTGCAAGTTCTCGAACTTTAAAAAGATGAGAGAGGCCTGTAATTGACATCATAGCTAGACCACACTCTGAGATTCAAAATTAGAAATCAAATCCAGAAAATCACCTTGTCTGATCAGGCAAGATTTATTTTTCAAATTATGGTGGAAAATAAGTATTTGGTCACCTAAAAACATGCAAGATTTCTGACTCTCACAGACCTGTAGCTTCTTCTTTAAGAGGTTCCTCTGTCCTCCACTCATTACCTGTAGTAATGGCACCTGTTTGAACTTGTATAAAAGACACCTGTCCACAATCTCAAACAGTCACACTCCAAACTCCACTATGGTGAAGACCAAAGAGCTGTCGAAGGACACCAGAAACAAAATTGTAGCCCTGCACCAGGCTAGGAAGACTGAATCTGCAATAGGCAAGCAGCTTGGTGTGACAAAATCATTTGTGGGAGTAATAATAAGAAAATGGAAGACATACAAGACCACTGATAATCTCCCTCGATCTGAGGCTCCACGCAAGATCTCAACCTGTGGGGTCAAAATGATCACAAGAACGGTGAGCAAAAATCTCAGAACCACCCGGGGGGAACTAGTGAATGACCTGCATAGAGCTGGAACCACCATAAAAAAGTCTACCATCAGAAACACACTACAACACCAGGGTCTCAGATCTTGCAGTGCCAGATGTGTCCCCCTGCTTAAGCCAGTATATGTCCGGGCCCGTTTGAAGTTTGCTAGAGAGCATTTGGATTATCTAGAAGAGTATCGGGAGAATGTCATATGGTCTGATGAAACCAAAGTAGAACTGTTTGGTAGAAACAAATCTCGTCATTTTTGGAGGAGACAGAGTGCGGAGTTGCATCCAAAGAACACCATACCTACTGTGAAGCATGGGGGGTGGCAACATCTTGCTTTGGGGCTGTTTCTCTGCAAAGGAACCAAGACAACTGATCCATGTACATTATAGAATGAATGGGGTCATGTATTGTGAGATTTTGAGTGCAAACCTCCTTCCATCAGCAAGGGCATTGAAGATGAAATGTGGATGGGTCTTTCAGCATGATAATGATGCCAAGCACACCGCCAGGACAATGAAGGAGTGGCTTAGTAAGAAGCATAGGAAGGTCCTGGAGTTGCCTAGCCAGTCTCCAGATCTCAACCCCATAGAAAACCTTTGGAGGGATTTGAAAGATCGTGTTTCCCAGCGACAGGGCCAAAACATCACTGCTCTAGAGAAGACATGCATGGAGAAATGGGCCAACATACCACCAACAGTGTGTGCCAACCTTGTGAAGACTTACGTTTGACCTCTGTCATTGCCAACAAAGGATATATCACAAAATATTGAGATGAACTTTTGTTAATGACTAAATACTTATTTTCCATCATAATTTGAATAATAAATCTTGCCAAATCAGACAATGTGATTTACTGGATTTGTTTTCTCATTTTGACTTTCATATTTGTGGTTTACCTATGATGTCAATTACTGGCCTCTCTCATCTTTTTAAGTGGGAGAACTTGCACAATTGGTGGCTGACTAAATATTTTTTTCCCCACTGTACATGCATGTTGTTTATTAATTTGTTCAAAGATCTTTCCTGGTATAGAAGATATTTGAAGTGCGGGACAACATTTGCCCTTCTCCAATCTATTGGGACTTCTCCTTTTCTCCATGATTTTTTCAAAGATTCTGGTTAGTGGTTCTGCAATTTTCTCTAACTCTTTCAGTACCATAGGATGTACAGTAATTCATCTGGACCAGGAGGTTTAAATTAATTTAAATTAGCTAAGTATTCTCTCACCATCTCTGTTTATTGAAAGAGTAGATTCTTTTATTCCTTTGATTGCACTATGAAGATCAGGTGATGTTACAATTGTTTTCTTAGAGAACACAGATGCAAAATAGGAATTTAAAAGTTTGGCTTTCGCAACATCATTTTTGACCACTTCACCCTTTTCATCCTGTAAAAATCCTATAGCATCTTTGACTTTTCCTTTGCTTTTGACATACCCCCTTTTTACTGCTTTTGGTCTCCCTTGCAAGCCTCACTTCTGTACTCGCTTTAGCTCTTCTAATACTTGCCTTGCATTCCCTGCAAATAGTATTATATTCTTCTTTAGATATGCCCCCCTCTTTCCATTTCTACACAAGCTGTTTCTCACCTTTTCTAACTTTCACAGTGGTATGTTACAAAATATCACAAAAACTCTCATGGCACCCATGTGACCATATTAACAAATAATGAATCAGGTCATTTTGTGTGAAGCCTGAACAATATAAAAAATAAGCTAAAGTTCGCCCCCAAAAATAAGTTGCATAGTAATTTATATGAATCCCTAAAAAGTGATTAGAAATAAAATAATTTCTCTCATATAGAACAAAGCCCCATAAATCCATTTCAGTGAAAAAATAGAAAAATAGAATAGTCATCTAGGTATTTTTATTCCAAGATCTATTGATTAAAATATAATTTGTTTGTGGGGAAAAAAAAGAAAAAGAAATAATAATAATAAAAAAGTATAGAAAAAGTTAATATTATCATATTACCGTATATACAGTATGTAAAAAATATGTAGGAAAATACTACTGAAGAAAAAAAATCATAAGATTAAAAATTTTACGAGAGAAAAAAAATCTATGGTAAAGTGCACAATGGGGTAAGGTGAAAAGTCCCCTGGGCGCTTGCTAGTGATATATTTTAATTTGTTTCAGATAATACAGTCATATGTTAAAGTTTGGGCACCCCTATTAATGTTAACCTTTTTTCTTTATAACAATTTTGTTTTTTGCAACAGCTATTTCAGTTTCATATATCTAATAACTGATGGACTCAGTTATATTTCTGGATTCAAATGAGGTTTATTGTACTAACAGAAAGTGTGCAATCTGCATTTAAACAAAATTTGACCGGTGCAAAAGTATGGGCACCCTTATCATTTTCTTGATTTGAACACTCCTAACTACTTTTTACTGACGTCCTGAAGCACTAAATTGGTTTTGTAACCTCATTGAGCTTTGAACTTCATAGCCAGGTGTGTCAAATCATGAGAAAAGGTATTTAAGGTGGCCACTTGCAAGTAATTCTCCTATTTGATTCTCCTATGAAGAGGTGCTGGTAGATTGCATTGCATTTCGAAGCAGATAAGTTCCCTTTAATGAGAAATTACAAAAAGGGCTATTCTCTGCATATCATTGTTTTCTGCAGAATTTTTATGCAGTGTAGAAGAAGTTTTGGTCAACTCCATTGCAAGTCTCCCTCATTATAAGGTAATTTGAGACACTTACCCACCCTGTGCTCCAAAGTGACTGTATGAAGAGGAAGCCAAATAATTAATATAATGTGCTATTTTTCCGGGCAGCTTGCAATGTGCTCCTATCAAACAGAAAGTTGCTTTGAAATGAAATTACAAATTCTATTAGATTTCATATGCATTATGTCTATTATTGAGTTACCCTACAAGCTGTGTGCTCTGACTCACACAACACACTATTGTGTAACTGTTATGCCCAAAAACATTGAGGTCACTGCTTCTGAAAATGTATATCTAATTGGTGATGGCAGGCAGATTTTATATTGGATTCAGCTCCATTATCATTGATGACACTAACAAATGTCTGTCGAAATAGCGTTAGCCATTTTTATTTAGCCGGCAGATGGTCATTTGTGAATTTTTATTTCGATTGTCCATTTTTTTGTTTGTGAATATCATTACACACTGGAGATGATTGATTACAAAACCATGACAGAATTTATTGGTGCTGCTGAACTTAACAATTCTTCCTAAAGCTCAAAATGGCTTTAAATATTCTCTTTTTTTAATGATCAATGTGTCCCTCTTTGTCCTAGAATGAACGAGAGCAAATCATGACGACTAATGTGTGGCTCAACCAGGCAAGTAAAAATTTACATTGATTTCAAGGATTCTATAAATGTCCTGATATCATAAATCTAACAATATAAAACTAATGAAAATGATCAACATGGACTGCCCAATCTGATCACAGCAGTCGCCCTTTTTTCTGATAAAGGTCCTTTGTATTATCTCATATGGGCGATTATGTCTATATGGGCGATTACGAGCTGTCCTGTGCTTTTTCTACTAGCGAAGGACAGATAAAGAGATATACAGGTTTTATTAAGCCCAAATTTTGCTTCCAATTATAACCATATTTCCTGCTAAAAATGTTTCATATCAAAATTCCTTCCCCATTCCACATGCGGCAGTTAGATTATTTCCCTGGAAAAAACAAGCTACCACAGAATGTGGGCCGGCAATATTGGATTGATTGAGGTTCAACTCTCATCAGGGGCCATGGCACTTACATAGTTGACATCAGCGTCTGAGCCCGCTCTAAAGTCCCTGACACACTCAATGATGTAATAATTCATCATGGCACGGGAAGGGGTTAAAGTACCAGAAAACCCTAAATAACATCTATGAATTCTGCTGATCTGATTGGCATCAGTGTCATGAGGATACGGAAATCTTCACATCAATATGACCCATAGACTAAGCCATCCTTACAAGTGTGCAATATAATAAAGCCGTGACCTGAAGGTCATGGAACAGAGCATGCCGGCATCAGAAGAAATAGTAAGTCGTTAGCCATTTAAAGGTATAGAAATGAAAAGGATGTGACTGAAGCATGTGTAAATTTTGTACAAGAATGGTTATTCACCTCGACTCTTTGTGATATTAGTACATTGCTGTGCAGATAATGAGATTTTCATGGAGTTCTAAAAGCCTTATCTGACTGAATCTGATAAATTTATATACAAGAACATAAGGATTTCTGATTTTCTCATTTGCAGGAGTGGGTAGATTATCGCTTGACCTGGAATCCAGCAGAATATGATGGCATAAGAAAACTCCGCATACCTTCAAAACAGATCTGGCTGCCAGACATTGTGCTTTACAATAAGTAATCTTTTTAGATATTTTGTGGTTCTGTTGCCATTTCAAGTTAACCCCTTCCTGACATCCGACGTACTATCCCGTCCACGGTACCCGGGCCCGTATGACCGTGGACGGGATAGTACGTCTACCGCGATCAGCGGCGCCCACGTGGTGAGCGCCGCTGATCGCGGCCGGGTGTCAGCTGATTATCACAGCTGACACCCGGCACAATGTGTCAGGGGCGGTCACGGACCGCCCCCGACACGTTAACCCCTTGCACACCGCGATCAAACATGATCGCGGTGTAACGGGAGTTAAAGGGAAGCATCGGCAGGTAGGGGGCTCCCTCCGTGCTTCCCTGAGCCCCCCACGGCAGCGCAATGTGCAGCGCTGCTGCGGGGGGCTCCTATCCTCCAGGCCCCCGAATCCAAGATGGCGACGGGGGCCTTCGGGGACCTGAGGAAGCTGGCTTCCTCAGTGCCTGCAAAGCGCAGGCCTGAGGAAGCCTTCGGCACTGCCTGTGACAGATCGCTGATCTGTCACAGTGATCTGTGATGTGACAGATCAGCGATCTGTCACAGGACAGTGATGTCCCACCTGGGACTATGTAATAAAGTAAAAAAAAAATTTAAAAAAAATGTAAAAATAAATTTAAAAAAATCGCCAAATAAATTAGTAAAAAAAAAAAATATATTCCCCAATAAATTCATTTTTTGAAAATAATAAAAAAAACAAACAATAAAAGTACACATATTAGGTATCGCCGCGTCCGTAACGACCTGCCCTATAAAACTGTCCCATTAGTTAACCCCTTTAGCGAACCCCTTAAAAAATAAAAATAAAAAACCAAGCAGAAAATAATGATTTATTATCATACCGCCAAACAAAAAGTGTAATAACACGCGATCAAAAAGACGCATATAAATATCCATGGTACCGCTGAAAACGTCATCTTGTCCCGCAAAAAACAAGCCACCACACAGCATCATCAGCGAAAAAATAAAAAAGTTATAGCTCGCAGAATAAAGCGATGCAAAAATAATTATTTTTTATATAAAATAGTTTTCATTGCATAAAACCGACAAAACATAAAAAAAGACCTAAATGAGGTATCGCTGTAACCGTACTGACCCGAAGAATAAAACCACTTTATCAATTTTACCGCACGCGGAACGGTGTAAACGCACCCCCCAAAAGAAATTCGTGAAACGCTGGTTTTTGTTCATTCTGCGTCCCAAAAATCGGAATAAAAAGCGATCAAAAAATGTCACGTGCCTGAAAATGGTACCGATAAAAACGTCAACTCGTCCCGCAAAAAATAAGACCTCACATGACTCGGTGGGTCAAAATACGGAAAAATTATAGCTCTCAATATGTGGTGATGCAAAAACTATTTTTACAATAAAAAGCGTCTTTTAGCGTGCGACAGCTGCCAAACATAAAAACCGCCACAAATAGTAAATCAAACCCCCGGTTATCACCCCCTTAGTTAGGGAAAAATAATAAAATAAAAAAAATGTATTTATTTCCATTTTTCCATTAGGGCTAGGGTTAGGGTTAGGGTTAGGGCTAGGGTTAGGGCTAGGGTTAGGGTTAGGGCTGAGATTAGGGTTAGGGGTGTGTTGGGGTTCGGGTTGGAGTTAGAATTGGGGGTTTCCACTGTTTGGGCACATCAGGGGCTCTCCAAATGCAACATTGCGTCTGATCTCAATTTCAGCCAATTCTGAGTTGAAAAAGTCATATGGTGCTCCTTCCCTTCCAAGCTCTGCCATGCGCCCAAACAGTGTTTTACCCCCACATGTAGGGTATCAGCCTACTCAGGACAAATTGCAAAACAATTTTTGGGGTCCAATTTCTCCTGTTACCCGTTATAAACTTTTGTGAAGCACTTGGGGGTTCAAAGTGCTCACCACACATCTAGATAAGTTCCGTGAGGGGGTCTAGTGTCCAAAATGGGGTCACTTGTGGGGAGTTTCAATAGTTTAGGTACATCAGGGGCTCTCCAAACGCACATGACACCCGCAGACCATTCCATCAAAGTTTGCATTCCAAAACGTCACTACTTCCCTTCCGAGCCCCGACGTGTGTCCATACAGTAGTTTTCTCCCACATATGGGGTGTCAGCGTACTCATGACAAATTGGACAACAACTTTTGGGGTCCAATTTCTCCTGTTACCCTTGGGAAAATGAAAAAATTGGGGACTAATTGATCATGTTTGTGGAAAAAATACGATTTTTTTATTTTCATGCCCGGGCATTATAAACTTCTGTGAAGCCCTTGGGGGTTCAAAGTGCTCACCTCACATCTAGATAAGTTCCTTAGGGGGTCTAGTTTCCAAAATGGGGTCATTTGTGGGGGGTTTCCACTGTTTAGGTACATTAGGGGCTCTCCAAAGGCAACATGACACCCGCAGACCATTCCATCAATGTCTGCATTCCAAAATGTCACTACTTCCCTTCCGAGCCCTGACGTGTGTCCATACAGTAGTTTTCTCCCACATATGGGGTATCAGCATACTCAGGACAAATTGGACAACAACTTTTGGGGTTCAATTTCTCCTGTTACCCTTGGGAAAATAAAAAAATGGTGACTAAAAGATCATGTTTGTGGAAAAAATACAAATTTTTTATTTTCACGCCCGGGCGTTATAAACTTCTGTGAAGCACTGGGGGGTTCAAAGTGCTCACCACACATCTAGATAAATTCCTTGGGGGGTCTAGTTTACAAAATGGTGTCATTTGTGGGGGGTTTCCACTGTTTAGGTACATCAGGGGTTTTCCAATCGCGACATGGTGTCCGATCTCAATTCCAGCCAAAAATGTCAAATGGCGCTGCTTCCCTTCCGAGCTCTGCCATGCGCCCAAATAGTGGTTTACCCCCACATGTGGGGTATCAGCGTACTCAGGACAAATTGCACAATAACTTTTAGGGTGCTGTTACCCTTGGAAAAATAAGAATTGAGGGTGAAAAGATCATTTTTTTGGAAAAAATATGATTTTTTAATTGTACGGCTTTATGTTATAAACTTCTGTGAAGCCCTTGGGGGTTCAAAGTTCTCACCACACATCTAGATAAGTTCCTTATGGGGTCTAGTTTCCAAAATGGTGTCATTTGTTGGGGGTTTCCACTGTTTAGGTACATCAGGGGTTTTCCAATCGCGACATGGTGTCCGATCTCAATTCCAGCCAAAAACGTCAAATGTCGCTGCTTCCCTTCCGAGCTCTGCCAGGCGCCCAAATAGTGGTTTACCCCCACATGTGGGGTATCAGCGTACTCAGGACAAATTGCACAATAACTTTTAGGGTGCTGTTACCCTTGGAAAAATAAGAATTGAGGGTGAAAAGATCATTTTTGTGGAAAAAATATGATTTTTTAATTGTACGGCTTTATGTTATAAACTTCTGTGAAGCCCTTGGGGGTTCAAAGTTCTCACCACACATCTAGATAAGTTCCTTAGGGGGTCTAGTTTCCAAAATGGTGTCATTTGTGGGGGGTTTCCACTGTTTTGGTACATCAGGGGTTTTCCAATCGCGACATGATGTCCGATCTCAATTCCAGCCAAAAACGTCAAATGGCGCTGCTTCCCTTCCGAGCTCTGCCATGCGCCCAAATAGTGGTTTACCCCCACATGTGGGGTATCAGCATACTCAGGACAAATTGCACAATAACTTTTAGGGTCCTGTTACCCATGGGAAAATAAAAATTGGGGTGAAAAGATCATTTTTGTGGAAAAAATATGATTTTTTAATTGTACCGCTGTACGTTATAAACTTCTGTAAAGCCCTTGTGGGTTCAAAGTTCTCACCACATATCTAGATAAGTTCCTTGGGGGGTATAGTTTCCAACATGGGGTCACTTGTAGGGGGTTTCCACTGTTTAGGTACATCAGGGACTCTCCAAACGTGACATGGCGTCCGATCTGAATTCCAGCCAATTTTGCATTGAAAAAGTCAAACGGCGCTCCTTCCATTCTGAGCTCTGCCATGCGCCGAAACAGTCGTTCCCCCCCACAAATCAGGTATCAGCGTACTCAGGACAAATTGCACAATAACTTTTGCAGTCCAATTTCTCCTGTTACCCTTGGTAAAATAAAAAATATTGAACCTGAAGTATTTTTTTTGTGAAAAAAAGTTAGATGTTCATTTCTTTTTAAATATTCAAAAAAATTCCTGTGACGCACCTAATGGGTTAATAAACTTCTTGAATGTGGTTTTGAGCACCTTAAGGGGTGCAGTTTTTAGAATGGTGTCACTTTTGGGTATTTTCTATCATATAGACCCCTCAAAGTGGCTTCAAATGTGATGTGGTCCTAAAAATAAAATGGTGTTGTAAAAATGAGAAATCGCTGGTCAACTTTTAACCCTTATAACTTCCTAACAAAAAAAAATTTTGGTTCCAAAATTGTGCTGATGTAAAGTAAACATGTGGGAAATGTTAGTTATCAAGTTTTTTCTGTGCCGTATCTCTGTGATTTAAGGGCATAAAAATTCAAAGTTGGAAAATTGCGAAATTTTCAAAATTTTTGCCAAATTTCCATTTTTTTCACAAATAAACGCAAGTTATTTGAAGGAAATTTTACCACTAACATGAAGTACAATATGTCACGAGAAAACAATGTCAGAATCACCGGGATCCATGGAAGCGTTCCAGAGTTATGACCTCATAAAGGTACAGTGGTCAGAATTGTAAAAATTGGCCCGGTCATGAACGTGCAAACCACCCTTGGGGGTGAAGGGGTTAACCATAAGCTAAATTACAGCTCTGTCAAAAAATAAGACAACACTGCAAAATTTTCAGTTTGATTTTTCTCTTTATAGGTATATTTTTGAGTAAAATGTAAATTGCTCTTTTATTCTATAAACTACTGATAACATGTCTTCGAATTTCCAAACACTAAATTTTGTATTTATTTTCAGAAAATGAGAAATGGTCAAAATAACAAAAAAATGCAGTGCTTTCAGACCTCAAATAATGCTAAGAAAACAAGTTCATAATCATTTAGAAACAACAATACTAATGTTTTAACTCAGGAAGAGTTCAGAAATCAATATTTTGGGGAATAACCATGATTTTTAATCACAGCTTTCATGCATCTTGGCATGCTTTCCACCAGTCTTTCACACTGCTTTTGGGTGACCTTTTGCCACTCCCAGTACACAAATGTAAGCAGTTCTTCTTTGTTTTATGGCTTGTGACTATCCATCTTCGTCTTGATTACATTCCAGAGGTTTTCAATGGGGTTCAGGTCTGGAGATTGAGCTTGCCATGACAGGGATTTGATGTGGTGGTCCTTCATCCAAACATTGATTGACCTAGCTGTGTGGCATGGCGCATTGTCCTGCTGGAAAAACCAGTCCTCAGAGTTGGGGAATATTGCCTGAGCAGAAAGAATCAACTGTTTTTCAGGATAACCTTGTATGCGGCTTGATTCATATGTCCTTCGCAAAGATTAACCTGCCCAATTCCAGCCTTGCTGAAACATCCCCAGATCATCACTGATCCACCACCAAATTTCACAGTGGGTGCAAGACACTGTGGCTTGTACGCCTCTCCAGGTCTCCGTATAACCATTAGACGACCAGGTGTTGGGCAAAGCTGAAAATTAGACTCATCAGAGAAGATTACCTTACTCCAGTCCTCTATGGTCCAATCCTTATGGTCTTTGGCAAACTTCAGCCTGGCTCTCCTTTGCTTCTCATTGATGAAAGGCTTTTTTCTAGCTTTACATGACTTTAGCCCTGCGTCTAGGAGCCTGTTACGAACTGTTCTTGCAGTGCACTTCACTCCAGCTGCCATTTGTCATTCCTTTTGTAGGTCACTTGATGTCATCCTGCGGTTGCTGAGTGACAATAAGATGACAGTCATCTCTGTCAGTGATGAGTCGTTTTCGCCCTCTGCCGGTCAATAGCTTTGTTATCCCCAATGTCTGCTGCTTGACCTTGTTGTAATGGACTGCCGTCTTAGAAATTTTAAGGATGGAGGCAACATGATGGTCACTGTATCCCTCTGCTGGTAAAGCCAGAATTGATCCCTTCTTTTCTTCACTCAAGACTTTTCTTTTCAACTCCTTTGGCATGGTTAAAAGTTATTTTTTTACTAGCACTTGTTTTGCCATCCAGCTTGTCTGGTTGCAAGAGGATTGTGAACACCACAGCAGGGTTTTTTATACTTTCCTTCATTACATAAGATTTGGTTTAGGTGATCACCTAATCAGATGCACATTAAGTAGAATGAGGTGTACTCTGGTTGGAACTCAACTGACACTGGAATGGAATGTCAGACATGCAGAGAAGCTGATTTTTATAAAACTGTGCAGTGGTCTCTTAATTTTTGCTAGAGCTGTTGGTTTAAAGGCTGTGTACACATTTGAACTGTTTCCTTTATTTGTCATTTGCTTCCTAAATGCAAAATACAGGAACTTTCTAGTCTTCATTAAAAACATTCTACCATTTTAGGCCAAATTCAGACATCCATTTATCATAGTATAAATTGCAATGCACATACTGGCTGCAGGGCTCCTGACCAGAACTTGACAGGATCATATATCTTGGGGCTTCAGCTCACAAGTAGGCACTAATTTCAGCACAGGCACAGGTTTTGGTGCAAACACAAAGTAATGTTTATTGTGTTTTTCTGCACTTCAACTGAAATTGCTTTCTTCAGCACAATAAACTATAACAAAAAAATCACCAATCTCAGTGTCGCATCAGAAGGACCACAAGCAGCTTTAAATGCTTTCCTCAAACACAACTGTTCACCTACTGCCTTTCATTAAACCTGTAAGACCTGGACTGGAGTTTCGGAGTGACCTTTCCCACCCAGGCTCTCTGGTAACTCCTAAATCGCAGACCCGGAATCAACTCAAAACAAACTAGTCAGTAAACTTGTGTTAATGGTGAAGCCTTCCCGGGATTTACATCACTGGGACCAGTCACCTCGGTGACACATACATGCTGTCAACCACTTTATCAGGCGCCTTCTTACACTATATACGCCAATTAGAATCACTAGAAGGGAGTGGAAGAGGTTACCAATGTAAAAGTATCGCTATATTCATATATCCAGGTCAATTTTTACATCCATGAGAAGCAGTCCATTTTTCATCTTTGTGTTATCCTTTTGGCTATGTGTTGCAGCATTTTTTTCTCATGTTTTGAAAACTGAAAGATATCTGGTATCTTAAGTTTTATTTATCCATGGACTGTTAATTGATCAGTGAAAACCCAATAGAAAACAGATGGAACACTTAGAGTGGCATTTCCATCTCCAAGATTCTGTCCCAATATGTAGCAGGTGTTATAATAATAATATTAGCAAATACCTCCAATTGGAAATGTAATATCGTTTTTCAGATTTGTTATGTTGCTTAGCTCGTGTAGGGCAATACAGTAGCTTATTTATCCATGGTTATGACCACTCATATAGTGATTGTTAGAGAGTTCTTAGTGGTCGGAATCATGAATACCCAAGCTTTTGAAATGCCTTACAGGCAGGGCCGGACTGGCCATCTGGCAATTCTGGCAAATGCCAGAAGGGCCTGTCTGGTCGAGGGCTGCCTTGTTTGCTCCCTTGTTCACAGAATCAGTGTTCTCAAGACACCCATACTGTTAAGAGCTCTGACAGAACAAAAAGTCACTTACCCCAGCAGGCCATGGGTGTCATTAGAAATATTGGTCTTGTATTAAATGTTGCTTTCGTCAATCCAGGGTAATATTAGTAATATATCCCATCTGGTGCTTGGGGACAGCATGGGCCTATGTGATTTCAAATGCCAGGGCTGAATTTCAGCCCCAGTCCGTACCTGCCTACAGGTGATTCTCAAAAAATTAGAATATCATCAAAAAGTTAATTTATTTCAGTTATTCAATACAAAAAGTGAAACTCATATATTATATAGAGTCATTACAAACAGAGTGATCTATTTCACGTGTTTATTTCTGTTCATGTTGATGGTTATGGCTTAAGGGCCCGTTACACATAGCGATATCGCTAGCCATATCGCTGTAACGTCACTGGTTTTGTGACGCAGCAGCGATATCGCTAGCGATATCGCTACATGTGATACTTACCTCCAACTGGCTCCCCCGCTGATTATCGCTGATCGCGCGAGAACGTCCTGGACCATTTTTCGTTGGGCGCTTCCTGCTGGGCTTCCTGTGGCGCCGACGAGTGACGCGTGGATGCGGGCAGGAGGACGTCAGGATCGCCGCGTCTGACTGGTAAGTAACGACTCCCGACCCCTGCTATGTCGCTGGTGAGAGCTGCCTGTGTGGCAGCTCACTAGCGACCACTTAGCGATGCACCAGCGATCCATATCGTTGTCGGGATCGCTGGTGCATCGCTAAGTGTAACTGTACCCTTACAGCCAATGAAAACCCAAAAGTCATTATCTCGGTAAATTAGAATACTTTAAAAAAAACAGCTTGAAAAATTATCTTTAAATCCAAAAGGTTGACCTAGTGAAACGTACTGTATGTTCAGTAAATGCACTCAATACTTGCTCGGGGCTCCTTTGGCATAAATAAATCACTCTGTAATGACTCTATATAATATGAGTTTCACTTTTTGTCTTGAAGAACTGAAATAAATTAACTTTTTATTTATATTCTAGTTTAGTGAGAAGCACCTGTACATGTGGTAACTGAAAAAGCAAATCTGAAGAACTATACTACATTTCTAATTGGAGGTATTTGCTAATATTATTATTATTATTATTATTTTTATTATTATTATTACACCTTCTACATAATGGGATAGGAATAGTGATGAGCGAGTATACTCTTTGCTCAGGTTTTCCCAAGCATGCTCGGGTGATCTCGGAGTATTTTGGCGTGCTCGGAGATTTAGTGTTTGTCAGGCAGCTGCATGATTTGCGGCTGCTAGACAGGCTGATTACATGTGAGGATTGCCTGTTCGTTAGGAATTCCACACATGTATTCAGGCTGTCTAGCAGCTGCAAATCATGCAGCTGTGTCGACAAACACTAAATCTCCGAGCACGCCAAAATACTCGGAGACCACCTGAGCATGCTCGGGGAAACCCGAGCAACGAGTACACTCACTTATCACTAGATAGGAACTTGAAGATGGGAATTCACCTTTAAACAGCAAGGAAGTCTTCAGTGCATCATCCATTTTATATGGATCCCCATAAACTTTAGTGGCGACCAGTCTAATCCGCAAAACGGCTGAGAATTAGACATTCTCCGAGTCTTATGGACAGGAAATATGAATCCGTTTTTAAAACTGATTTGTGTATGGATCAATGAAACTCTACAAGGCAGTGTGCTGTCTGAGAATAAAAGCATTCAGAACTAGAACATCTCACATAAAGGTGTGAATAGAGCCTATAAAGTATTAGGGTGTCTGCATTGAGGGGCAGAAAACACACTCAGCCAGATGGAGCACAATATACAGGGTGGGGAGAGAAAGGATCACACAAGCAAAATCAGAGTGGAAAGAGGAGAGATCCCACAACAGAATCTGCATGAAGAGCGTCTGTGTGAGCTCCGGAGATAAGAGATCACACAGAAGATCACACAGAGAAGTAGAAGAACAAGCATTAAAGCGGTATTCCCATCTCCAAGATGCTGTCCCAATATGTAGTAGATGTAATAATAATAATATTAGTATTACCTCCACTTAAAAATCTAGTATAGTTCTTCTGATTCGCTATGTCTCTTTCCTCATGTGCAGGCATTGCAGGACCTTAAGTATCCATGGTTACGACCACTAGCAACTAACTAAGTGTCACTATATCAGTAGTCGTAACCATGGATACCTAAGGTCATGAAATGGCTGCATATGCAAATATTATTATTATTACACCTACTACATATTGGGATTAGAGCTTGAAGATGGGAGTACCCCTTTAAGCTTTGCTAAAACCTAGAGCTAGTGGAGGCTCCAGCATCCTGAACACACGGACTTCTCATCCGACATGTTTTACTGGAAGAATCGCAAACCTATTAATTGGCCTGTATGGGTCAGCTTCTGAGCCATCATTACTCACAATATCATACAGTATATGTCATATCTGTTCCTGCACAACAACAGCAGACAAAGATGAACACTTGATCTGTTTTAAATTATTTTAACTTACTGGGAGTATCACAAACATGTGGGAAAAGCCTAAAACTTGGATCAGGTTCCAAATCTATAATATAACCAGAGATGTGTCCTTCCATTCCGAAGCTTCCGGCGCTTCCCAGGATGTCAGTCGGAGCAACATCGGTTGGAGCATCAGCTGCTTCACCAGCAGGGAGGGAGGAGAGAGAGAGAAAAAGATAGATAGCGGTAGAGATATATAGCGATACAGGGGCGGACACTGACAGCTTGGGGCCCCTGTGCAAGAAATTGTCTGGGCCCCCCTCCTTTTATGGCGACAAAGCTATATATATATATATATATATATACTGTGTATATATATATATATATATATATATATATTATAGCCACAAACACATACATTTATATATATTACTTAGTCTCCTTTATTATGTACATTGTCATCCCTCATTATACAGTGCCCTCTCTTATTATGTGCAGTACCGTCCCTTGCATATTGGATTGTATAGAGCCCTGTTTTCTATTACATACCATCCTGTCTTGTTAGCTGTAGCCTGGGAAACCTTTTTTCTAATGGAGGGGCTGATGGACTGGTCGTCTGGTCACCAGCAACTCCATCAGCAGTCATTTTATATCTAAAAAGAGAGAGGACTCTGTAATAAAAGAGAGCGCTGTGAATATCAAAAATAACAAGACTACACTATGTAAGAGACAGCACTGTACATAACAGCAGAGGAAGCTATATAATAAGTGATGGCACCATATATAACTAGAGAGGATGGTCTGTAATAAGAGACGATGTTATTCATAATAAAAGAGGAAACTATGTAACTATGGATGGTGTTATACAGAATTAGTGAGCACACCATATAATAAGGGACTGTGTTATACATAATAAGTACATACATTCTATACTAAGGGACTGTGTTAGACATAATAAGCGATAATAATGTCTTCCTCCACCTCCCACTGTTCCTAAGTCCATTATAACTCCCCCTTCCTCCCATCCCAATCCCTCACACCCCATATTGTCCTCTCCCCCACCCCACCATTGCCCTCTTCACCACCTACATCATTGCCTTCTCCACCACCACTATCATTGCTTTCTCCCCACAACCCCATATCATTGCCCATTCCACCACCTCCATCATTTCCTCCTCCTCCACCACCCCCATTATTGTATTTTCCTCCACCACTCCCATCATTACCCATTCCACCACCTCCATCATTTCCTCCTCCCCCACCACCCCATCATTGACCTTTCCACCACCTCCATCACAGCCTTCTCCTCCACCACCCCATCATTGCCTCCTTCCCCACCACTCCCATCATTGTCTTTTCCACTACCACCATCATTGCCTTCTCCTCACCTCCATCATTGCCTTCTCCCCCACCATTCCCATCATAGCCCTTTCCATCACCACCATCATTGTCCTTTCCATCACCACCATCCTTGCCCATTCCACCACCTCGATCATTTCCTCCTCCCTCAACCATCATCATTGTCCTTTCCACCACCACCATCCTTGCCCATTCCACCACCTCCATCATTTCCTTCCCCCTCCACCCTCATTATTGCCCTTTCACCACCTCAATCATTGCCTTCTTCCTCACCACCATCATTGCCCATTCCACCACCTCCATCAGTTCCTCCTCCCCCACCACCCCATCATTGCCCTTTCCACCACTTCAATCATTTCCTCCTCCCCCACCACCCCCATCATTGCTCTTTCCACCACCATTTCCTCCTCCCCCACCACCCCATCATTGCCCATTTCACCACTTCAATAATTTCCTCCTCCCCACCATCCCCATCATTGCCCTCTCCAGCACCCCATCATTGCCTTCTCCCCATCAGCCCCATCATTGCGCTCTCCTCCCCCTACACACACACAGACACAAACTGCACCATTCACTTCTCTGCACATTCCCCCGCAGTGCTACGCATGCACACACACAGACACACACAGTACCTCTCACCTCTCTGCACGCTCTGCCATGGCATCACCGTCACCTTCCTCTCTCTGGCACAGCCGGCCACTGAATGATGACATCATCCAGTGGCGCTGCTGTCTGTGTGAGAGGAAGTGCAAGCAGGAAGCATAACAGATCGCTGCAGCTCCTTTGCTATTTTCTCTTGTTGGCAGCGGAGCTGCAGGGATCTCTTCCTGCCCGCCCCACATGAGGGAAATCTAGCCAGGGGCCCTATTTGCCCTCATTATTAGCCACCCTGCAGGGGCCCCCCTCCACCTCCGGGCCCCGGTGCAGCCGCACAGGCTACACATGTGGTATGTCCGCCCATGGAGCCATATAGATTGAGAGATAGAGAGAGATAAAGAGATCGAGATAGACTCTACCATTTTTGTGAAGCATTAAAAGTATTGTAGTACACCAGTCAACAGTGCACACGCGCTGGGCATAGTCGCAGCGCGCTGACCAAGGCTCCATTTTATTCAACTGTCAAATTACCCTGTTGAATTAACTTTATTTTCCCCGCCATCATTCAATTTCAGTCACAGGGGCGGCGCCGGTTCAGTAATCACTCTGAGCATAAAGAGCGGCTGCTGTAACCGCGTCCCTTGCCCTGACTGACACTGGCTCTACATTGAGGCCGGCTGTCATTCAGGGCCCCGGATGGTGACTGAAGCGGTGCCCCCCATGATTGTAACCAAGTACTGGTGGAAATAAAGTTTGTTTTCTCCCTGCTGCATTTGCTAGGCAGCAAAGTAATGCGGTTAAGCTGCAGATTAACCCCATATCTGCAGGTTACTAGTGTTATATCAGGTGACGGGTTCCCTTTAACATAGCACATAAATGTACAAATAAAAATGCTCACCACCCGGTGAGCAGGTTCAATAGCTAGTAAGATATATCAGGGATTCTGAAAATGTATAAAATTGTGAAAATTAAGTTAGCTACTAGCATAAATACATACAGTATATTTAGTTTTTTCCCCCAAGACAAAGTTTCTTGTGTGATTGCAATTCTTCACATATTTCCTAAAGCACAAGTGGACTTTCTAGATGTAGTCTGTTCTGTAGCCTATTTGGTCGAATATTCATATTTTGAGGTTGTTCCAAAAACTTGGCTTATATTGTGAAGTTAAATGTATTACCTTTACTCAGAGTAGGAAATTCAACTAGAAATAGATTGACTGTAGGTTATATTGCAGGTTGCTCTAAGTTGTTCATAGTGAATAAACCGTATGTTGCGCCTAGGGGTTTGTTCAGAGACACGCCTCATATTATTCAGTATTACGCTTAGATATTAGGCAGTGATGATTGCTATGGACAAAAATATTCCAAAAGTCACCTTACTGTAAAATCTGTTATACTGGGCTTTGGATAGGGGTCTAGGACAATGGTCACCATAAAATGGTCCAATTGTAAAATGGTCCAATTGATCTTGAAGGTCCTCTCCTAGCTCCATCACCCAAGAATTTCCATAAATTGCATATCCTGTCAATATGTGTCCTACAACCCTACTCCTCTTCCTTTTCCTCCTTTTCCTAATGACTTGAGACAATTATATATAGAGAAAATACATTAATTTTCTTGACTTTCAGAACTACTTTACAAACTACTTTAGGAACTAAATAAATATATGTCAAGTAACAATGGTGGGTGAGAATGACCTTGCAGTAATGAAATGTGCCTTTTATACAATTTATTCCTGATTTGAGTATTTTGTCTTGCCTTATTTTATAACATGTGCTATTTATGTTACCAGTGCTGACGGGACATATGAAGTCTCCCTGTTCACCAATGCAATTGTGCAGAATAATGGCAGCATTGCTTGGCTACCTCCAGCCATTTACAAGAGTGCATGCAAAATTGAAGTCAAGCATTTCCCCTTTGATCAACAAAACTGCACTTTAAAATTTCGTTCTTGGACATACGATTACACAGAAATTGATCTTGTTCTCAGCACGGACTCGGCTAGTATGGATGATTTCACACCAAGTGGAGAATGGGATATCATTAAACTTCCTGGAAGGAGAACTGTCAATTCTCTCGATCCAACCTATGTTGATGTTACTTATGATTTTATTATCAAAAGAAAGCCTCTTTTTTATACCATTAATTTAATTATACCCTGCATCCTTATAACCTCTTTAGCCATATTGGTATTTTACTTGCCATCTGACTGTGGACAGAAGATGACCCTGTGTATATCAGTTCTCCTAGCACTGACTGTATTTCTGCTTTTAATTTCTAAAATTGTCCCGCCAACTTCTCTTGATGTTCCTCTCATTGGAAAATACTTAATGTTTACAATGGTACTGGTGACATTTTCCATAGTCACTAGTGTCTGTGTCCTCAATGTCCACCACAGATCTCCTAGCACACACACCATGCCACTCTGGGTAAAAAACTGTTTTTTGGAAAAACTTCCAGTCTGCCTGTTTATGAGACGCCCGGAACAAAACCCATCTGGTCAAAAAACACGTGGACAGCATTGGAGAAAACAGACTGACTCATGCAAAAATTCTGCTTGTCTTGTTACTGCTGCAACATCAAGACCACATGGACAAAGGGTTAACGAACAGGTGGAACATCATAGAAACCAAGATTTCCGATACAGAAACGCTAGAAAGTTCTCTCCACAGGTTCAAGAAGCAATGGAGGGTGTAAACTTCATCGCGGATCACATGAAAAGTGATGATGAAGACCAAAGTGTAAGAACCATCTTACTATACAGGAAATGCATTGCCACACTTGAAGCCAATTCTTGTTTCTAGTAGACAGGAAATGGAAATTTATTGAAAGCAAAAGCATAAGTTAGTTGGATAGAAAAGATCTAATTATATGTAGTTACTTGCAAATACAGCACAGTGTGAGGATTGAGTTGTAGTTCTATGGCTATATTGTGTTCAGATATGCATTCTTAGACCGGGGTCACACTTGCGAGTGTGATGCGAGAAACTCGCGTGAGTCTCTCGCATCAACACCCGGCACTCGGGACCGGAGTGTGTGGCTGCATGTATTTCTATGCAGCCGCACACTCCGGTCCCGAGTGCCAGTGGCAGTGCCGGGAATTGATGTGAGAGAGACTCACATGAGTTTCTCACATTACACAAGCAAGTGTGACCCCGGCCTTAAAGAAAACCTGTCAGCACGATTTTGTAATATAAAGACATGGCTGTAATGGCACTGTAATACTGAATACATTGATACCTTTGGTGAAGAAATCCCCGTTGTTGTTCTTCTCTAATCAGCTTTTGAAGTTTTCTGCTACTTAGATTTTGGTGCACAGGTGCCGGACTGTACACTGGGTCTTCTCCTCCCTGTTTGTGATCCCTCGGCCCCTCTCCGCCAGGGGATCAGAAACAAAACTAAAAAGCAATCAGTCATACAGCTATGCCGGTGGAAAAATAAGAAAGTGAAAAAGTGAATAATTGCCAGGTCTTGAAAGGGTTAATTTAATTTTAGCGAAGAAGCTTTGCATCTACTCTCTTATATCACTGCCTTTTATTTATAATGCTAAATTTTATTTATGTTTCAAAAATTTGTTTGCTCTACTTTATTGATTTTTTAGTAATAAATCAGCAAAAAAATCTTTTATTTCTCTAGTGCGACCATAAAAATTGATCAGGGTGAGATCAACTGACTTTATTGCCTGTATAACCAACACATATTACCCTTCATGGACATATTCTGTATTTATGTAATGGCCATGGTGTATAGCACAATAATAATGCTTCATAGAGATGTACAGAATGCTAGCCAAGGCAGTGTAGGCAGACCCTCTAATTAGATTTTATGCAATAACTAAAATCCAAAAAGTAGTTACAGGTTATATTCGTTTACCTCTTATGTGATCAGATATCGTCTCATTATAGGGGTTTTACAGTTTCCATAAAACCCCTTTATCTCAGTTGCAATTTGTTTAAAAAAAAAACCAAAAGCTGGGCGTTATTCACCCACATTGGGTCCAACACTGAGTCTCCACTGCTGCCCCCGGTGTTTCTTATTGTCTGTAATGGTGACATCATGTCAACAGCGCTGCAGCCAATAACTGAGCTCAATGGCTCTGCCCTAGTTGACTGCAAGATCGGCTCAGAGTCACAGAACTCACTGTTTGGCTGAAGCGCTGTCGACATGAAACCAGCACTGCAGACAATAACAGACGCTTGGATCTGCAGTGTAGACCCCACACTGGACCCAGGGAGGATGAGGAAAGTTTTTTGGTTTTTTTAAACAAATTGCAGTTAAGAAAGATGGGTTTTCCAAAAATGGAAAACCCTTTTAAGTCTTATATATTCACAGGTGTAGGATCTCTTGACACTACCATGGTTGACACTACTATTTAGGTTCCTTTCAATGAGGTTTCCATGAAAAAAAAACCTCAAAAACCCGACAGATTGCTTTCGTTAGAATCCATTGCAAATTTCATTACATATGAATACATCATAGTCACTATGAACTCTGTAAAAACAGAGCCCATGATTCGAGTGTAAGCAGAAGTATCGTGATGAAGGCCATAAATTGGATGTGCCATCTGATAAATAATCTATAGGCTGTTTTGCATTACATTCCTACTGATATGGAGGTTCACTGTAAGGAATTCAGTATAACTCAAAGATCTGATATTAATCCACATGTGTATTTTACTTACAGATCATAGAAGATTGGAAGTACGTAGCTATGGTTGTGGACAGACTCTTTCTATGGATTTTCATCATTGTTTGCGTTGTAGGAACAGTTGGACTTTTCATGCAGCCGCTTCTACATAACCAGGCACCAACCGGCAGCCACTAGAGGACAGAACACCGGCAATATTACTTTAATAATGACAATGCTTCCTAATTTATATCCTTGCTGGAGTCCAAAGGATAACTGATGATTTTTACTATGAGTTCATTAATGGAGATAATAATTCTCATGTAACTCACTTTGGAACGACCGACTTGATTTGCAGCTTTGAATTTATATCCAATAAAGAACTTTTTTAAAAGATAATGAAATAGTATTATTTTAAATAATAAATTCTTTAATTCTTCTATCACTGAAGATGAGTCCTAGCCCTGTTTTCAGTGGCCTTCCTTTTTAAAGAAGTCCTGTCACCATGTAAAAAGTGGACCGTTTTTGCTCTTATTTTATTCCAGCAGCTCCCTTGCATATTCCTTTATTGTAAAACCAATGGTGTCATGCAAAAGTGCAAAAAGCACACCCTCCTACGGCCATATTGACTGAAAAAAAAGTTATGGCTCTGTGAAGAAGAGGAGTTAAAAACAAAAATGCAAAAACAGAAAATCGCAAGGTGGTGAAGGGGTTAAAGACAAGGCCTAGAGACTCCTGCGAGCCAAGTCCTATTGTAAAGACCATATAATTGGCATATTCGGCACATTAAATCAAAAGACTCAAATCTTTGGAACCAGATGGTGGATTTAAAAAAAACAACAAAAAAAACAGAATACTCAGGGAAATAAAATAAGAACAAAACAGGCCACCTTTGAACTTGTGACAGATAGTCTTTATATCAATGCCATGAAATCTTTAACTGAAGCGTAACCTCCAAATCCCAGCAGCCAAATTCTGTATCAGAGGCTTTAACCCCTTTTCAACATGTGATGTACAGTTTCATCATATGCCGTCTCTCTGACTTTGATGCGGGCTTCCAAGCCGAGCCCTCATCTTCCCCAGCAGATGATGGCTGAATCATACAGCCATCATCTGGCTCTAGCAGCCACAGGTGGAGCAAAACTTCACCCATCACTGCTGCCATATTAAATGCCACTATCAATCTCCACCAGCTGCATTTAACACAAGCTGGCAAGGGAGTGACTCATTCCTCACACCCTTCCACACGGCTGTGATGTGATGGATTGCTATGACAGCCAGAGGTCTGCCGAAGACCTCTGTGCTTGTCACGACGATTCTTCCATGAAAGCTAGAACTTAGTTGGCATTTATAGGAGACTGTGATTTTTGCTTGACATAGCAATACTGATGTTCTGCTATGTACAGTTCAAGAGAACTGATGATCACATCTTCAAATCCCCTAAAGGACTATTGAATACAGTAAAAAGTGAAAAAAAAAATTTTTAAATATGCAAAAACAAAAAAAAATAAAAGATTAAATCACCCCCCTTTTGCCCCATTTAAAATAAATCAATAAAAAAAGCTCATATCAAATTTTAATATAAATTAATCCTATCTGACTCCAAAATTAGCTTTTTTTGGGCCGCCACAACAATGCAATGACATGTAATAAGAAGCGATCAAAACATCACATCTATCCCAAAATGGTATCAGTAAAAATGACAGCTCAGGGCACAAAAATAAGCCCTCACACAGCCACATATTCCAAAAATTGAAAATGTTAAGGGTCTCGGAAAATGGTGACGCTAGTAGAATTTTTTAATTTTACAGGTTTCCAAATTTGTTTTTAGCACTTAAAAAAATGACTATACAGGTTTGATATCTGCATAATCAATACACGCCACCAGACAGAGGTTGGCAGCTAACATTGGCATGCTGGTCATGAGTGGCACATGGCAGCAACGTCATGCTCTGACCATGCCAGCACACCAAAGTCAGTGGATTCTGCACCCGCTAGTCTGCAGTGTTTATACTATAAGTACTCTTTATATCTACTCAGTGTCATGATCCAGGTTGGATCTGACAGAGTAAATGCACAAAGTAACCTTTTTTTCCTTTGGCCATTAGGGTCATTGCACTCTGGTTACCTTAGTTTGTGCATATAATTATGTAACTGGTGTGTTTTCTCTATAAAAGAGCATCAGATGTGTTAATCACTGTTGGTGATAAGGTCCTCATTTGCAAGCAAGCCTGGGTGAAGGATGGAGCTAAAGGAGAGTCGCGGGCAGCTCAGTGAGAGTCCAGGAGTGTCAGCTATGGTGTCTGCAAGGAGGGCTGGCATGGCGTGGTGGAGTTGCAGTTATGGTGTCAGCAAGGAGTTCGTGCATGGAGTGGTGGAGTGGCAGCTATGGTGTAGATCTGCACTCAAAATGCTGGACGTTGTTGCTGAGAGCTGGACTCAAGCATGCAGGACTCTTTGGCAGAAAAGCTGGACTCATTGGCGGGACTCTGTTTCTGGACAGCTGCACGCAGGTGTGGACTCTGTTTGCTCCAAGGCTGCACTATGGTGCTGAGAAGTTCCGTTTCTGGAGAGTGCACCCAGATGTTGGACACGGTGGAGGAAAAGATGCACGCAGGTGGTGGGCTCTGTTGCTGGGAGCGTAAGCAACAGAGCAAAGCTAAGTGGTGTTCCCCTGTTATGTCGCTTTTCCTTATGTGTGTTTAGTGCAGTGGTGGGATTAGTTTCCGCACCGACCAATTCCCTAGTGAGGGTTTAGGTGCAGGGCGAGTCAGGGTTTTGAGGTTCCTGATCGGCGCCCGGTGCGGAACCGGCCTAGGGAACGCTAGGAGCGTAGAGACACTGACTCAGGGGAGTGCAAGAGGCCTCCACGTCCCCATTCCCTACTGCAGGGCCACCATTGTTATTGTTACCCAGGTTTTCCCCATTCCCTTTGTCTTATTGTATTGGTTACCGGCCTGCTGGCCGCGTCACATAGGACAATCACACATGCCGCGTCCTGTTGTATCAGTTACCGGCCTGCTGGCCGTGTCACTTCTCAGGACGGGGCACGTGACACTCAGCTTTCCTTGGCATCTGACTGTCTATATGAAGTGCATACAATCTCTCTCTGGTGCGCTTTATATCTACTCAGCTTTCCTTGGCATCTGACTGTCTATATGAAGTGCATACAACCTCTCTCTGGTGCGCTTTATATCTACTCAGCTTTACTTGACATGTGACTGTCTATATTATTATTATTATTTATTATTATAGTGCCATTTATTCCCTGGCGCTTTACATGTGAGGAGGGGTATACATAATACATACAAGTACTGTAATCTTAAACAATACAATTCACAACTGGTACAGGAGGAGAGAAGACCCTGCCCGCAAGGGTTAGCAATCTACAAGGGATGGGTGAAGATACAGTAGGTGAGTGCAGAAGGCTTGTTCCTGAGCAGCCGAGCTGACACACAAACGTGTGAAGTGGAAGCCCTGTTCACCCAGAGTAGATGTGCAGGCAATTGACAGAGCAAAGCAGTGGAGTACAGTACCTTCAGCAACATAGTGAGAAGCCAGTGGAAGAGTCACTTAAGAAGTGCCAGCACAAGATGGGGTGCTGATGAAGTAGTCGAGTGGGCCACCAGCGAGTATGCAAGCAGGATAACCAAAAGGGGGTGGACGACCTAGTAGATGAATATTTCCATGTCTGGACTGAAGCTGGTTCCAGAGAGAGATAGGTCGAAGTGCCATTTTCACCAGGCTGCTCGTCTCGAAGTTACTTTGTGGTCCATTCTGGTGTAGCTGAAGAAGGTAGGGAAAACTGAAGAAGATGTATTGTTGGTACCGTGTTGAGAGTCCTAAAGGTGTAGTGGATGTACTCTGTCCTGAGGAAAATAAATCTCTTTTGTTTGAAGTTGTTCCGGCCTCTGACTCTAGTCCTTTGAACCCCAGGAGGAATGTGAAATGTACCAGGAATGAAGCAGCCTCCAGCACAGTGAAGTGAGTACTGGAGCGGCTGATGGGGCTACCCCACGACGGTGGTATTACATGACCAAGATGAGCACAGACCACTCCTCTCTACTTCACACCTGAATGCACTTTCTAGCAAATATATTGCAAACCCTAAGTCTGCAAAGACTTCAGTCCGCAATGTGTATCCTATAAGTGTGTATCATACATGTGTGAAGATTCAGAATTAATCCAGTATTGAACCAGAAGGGAACTGAAGGTAACTGGATATAGTCACTGTAAACAATATTTCTGTATTTTTTCACTCTGACTCCTATAATCCTTCATTTTCTGCTAAGCCCCTTAATCCTTACACCTAGTAAGGAACTCTTCCTCAACATACAATCCTCTGTCTCCAAACACAGACAGCCCCCTCATGCCCTCTCCTGCTCCCACCTGCTAACACTTTCTCTGCTCCTCCTCACTAACAGTGATATTGCTCCAAATCCTGATCCTCCTCACCACATTCCCACAGTCATTTTTACTTCCCATCCACGCTCTATCACAACTTCTCTAACCTTATAACAATTCACCCAGCCCCTGCTTCCCCAGTCCCACTGATAGGAGCTCTATGGAACGCTAGCTCTGTCTGCAACGTACTTTCCTACATCCATGATCTTTTCATTACTAACAAACTTTCCTTCCTCGCCATTGTGGCGCCCCTGAGGGTTCAGTCACCACAGAGGTACTGCACCTCCTCCTGAGGTGTGGTATCCCACCATCCAGGTAAGGTAGAGACACCTGACCACGCTCCAACATCTGCATCCCACATAACATAGTAGTGTAGCAAAGCACCCTTTGGTGGCTCCCTGCTTGGAACACGAAGCGTGCTGGGAGGCGGGTGGAGTTTAGTCTGCACCAAAAGAGCGGGAAGAGTTTAGGATTTAGTCAGTCTGACTCAGGGAGTCAGTGAGTGACGATCCCCTGAGTGGGATGGATTGAAGGAAGTGCTGCAGCGGACCTCAGTGACCTGGGTCCGCTGGCACAGGAAAGGAACATTGATAGAAAGCCTGACTTTCACCATAAGAAAGAAGGATTTGTACGGAACGTGAGGAGAGGAGGACTAAGGATTAGGGTTAGAGGAGAACCCTTCTCAAGTTCACAGTGCAAGGCCGGGGTCCGGTCCCCGAGGTTGTATGGATACTAATGGTCCTGCAGCAGACACCGGAGGAATAGAAGTTGTCACCACTTTATTCCCACACAAGACTTGGGGGCACAACAGCAACGATAGTGAGCCAGGACTTGGTAGCAAGGAGTCCCCGAAGCAGGCTACAGCTGTCTGCCGTACAAGTAGAGTTCATAGGAACATCTGACAGGAGGAACTCCAGTGTAACTCAGTACTGTGAGTACTTCACTATAGGTGCAAAAGGGAGACGTTCAGAAAAGGCACATATGTTGGCGGAGTGTTGGAAAGGAGTACTTCATCTTGCCTGGAAGCTGGCTGAGCCCCTGACCCGGAGGACACGGCACCGAGGCGGGCACCTGTATGCATCACAGACTGTGAGTAAAGCTTTGGAACTAAATGCCCTGGTGTCCTCCACTTATTCCTGCATCAACACACCCAGCACTGCTACATCCTTGTGCCTAGCCCTGCACCGCTCACGTCTCTCCCCTATC
The DNA here is from genome assembly GCF_039654945.1 of Dendrobates tinctorius. Classification (NCBI taxonomy): domain Eukaryota; kingdom Metazoa; phylum Chordata; class Amphibia; order Anura; family Dendrobatidae; genus Dendrobates; species Dendrobates tinctorius. The sequence goes on along the minus strand of NW_027361730.1, from coordinate 17,139,068 downwards.
TCTTCATCTACACTGCCCTGGGACTACAGCCCTGCCTGTGGAGGGCTACACCATCATTGCTGCATCACACCATCTGTCCCAGAGGATCTGTCCGCAGCGTCGACTTACATCTTCATTGCCGAATACCACAGGTGGCGTCACAAAACATTCATTATTAAACTTTATTCCATCACTCAACATTCCCCCCTTTTTACAATCGACGCCCAGGGCCGCGGACTGGGTCCCTGCCACTGTGACAACTCCCATTGAAATCCACCAGGCCCGGCTCCGAGCACCCCGCCGACCTGGCGAGACCCTGGGGGCGCTCCACCATCACCGAAACCTGGCTCACACACAGCCTCTCCTTCTGCACTTTCGTATGGTGGATTCCACCTTTCCCACACCCCCCGCCCCAGCAGCAAGCATGGTGGAGGAGTTGGTTTTCTTCTGTCAGATAACTGCTCTTTCACCCCAATCCCACTGCCACCCTCTGTTGCCCTCCCTTCCTTTGAGGTGCACTCTGTCCGCATCTACTCCCCCTCCAACTGGCTGTCATTTACCGCCCTCCAGGGCCAGCCACCACCTTCTTTGACCACTTTACCACCTGGCTACTTCATTTCCTTTCTGCTGACATCCCCACTGTCATCTTGGGAGACTTCAACATGCCCATTGACACTTCCCTCTCAGCTGCCACTAAACTTCTATCTCTCACTTCCTCCTTCGTCCTCAATCAATGGTCTTCTGCAGCCACTTATAAAGATGGCCACACACTGGACCTCAACTTCACCTCCCTCTGTTCCCTATCCAACTTCTCTAACTCACCTCTTCCCCTTTCTGATCACCACCTACTTACATTCTCTACCCTCTCCTCTCCAGGTCCACAATCACCACCCCACAAACTTGCACACCCTCACAGAAATCATAAACACCTCAATCTACACTTTATGTCTGAATCCCTTCTTCCTCTTACAGACATATGTTCCCTACACAATGCGATAGTCGCTGCCGCTCTATATAACACCACAATAGCTGCAGCTCTGGATTCGGTTGCCCCCCTCACACATACCAAAGCTCGCATAATCAACAGACGGCCCTGGCACACCAGCCTGACCAAAGAACTGAAGCGAGTTTCCAGGGTTGCTGAGCGGAGATGGAAAATATCTCACTCCAACGAGGACTTCATCACATTCAAACAGTCCCTCACTACTTTCAAGGCCACACTCGCTGCAGCAAAACAAACCTACTTCTCATCTCTCATATCCTCCCTGTCTCACAACCCTAAACAGCTATTCAACACCTTCAATTTTCTCCTCTGTCCCCCAGCACCTCCTCCCTCTCCACTCATCTCAGCTGATGACTTTGCCTTATTTTTCAAACAGTAGATTGATAACATCAGAGACAGTTTTGGTCGACAACCCCCAGAGCCCTTCCTCCTAGCTCCCCAGCCCTCCTCCTTCCAAACCAACTTCTCCACCATTACAGAAGATCGACTCTCCAATTTACTCTCAAGATCACATCTCATCACCTGTGCACTTCACCCGATCCCATCCCACTTCATTCCAAACCTCACCACAGTCTTGTTCTCAACCCTAACCCATCACTTCAACTTATCACTAACAACTGGTGTTTTCCTCTCAAGCTTTAAACATGCCTCAATCACACCTATCCCCTAAAAGCCCTCTCTTGACCCATCCTCTACATCTAGTTATCGCCCTATTTCACTTTTCCCCTATTCCTCAAAACTACTGAAACAACATGCCCATCTTGAACTGTCCTCCCACCTCTCTTCTTGCTTCCTCTTTGACCACTTACAATCTGGATTCTGGCTACAACACTCCACTGAAACTGCCCTAGCTAAGGTCACCAAAGACATATTAACTGCCAAAGCCAAGCAACTCTCCGTCCTCCTCCTCCTGGACCTATCCTCTGCCTTTGACACTGTGGACTATTCTCTATTACTACAGACCCTCTCATCTCTTGGCATCACAGCCTAGGCCCTATCTTGGATCTTGTCATACCTAACAGGCCGGACATTCAGCGTCTCCCACTCGCACACCACCTCCTCACCTCGCCCCCTATCTGTCGGAGTCCCGCAAGGTTCAATCCTAGGGCCCCTGCTCTTCTCCATTTACACCTTCGGTCTCGGACAGCTCATAGAATCTCATGGCTTTCAGCATCACCTCTATGCTGATGACACACAGATTTACATCTCTGGACCAGATATCACCTCCCTACTAACCAGAATCCCACAATGTCTGCCTGCTATTTCATCATTCTTCTCCATTAGATTTCTAAAACTTAATATGGACAAAACAGAATTTATCATCATCTTTCCCCCAACTCATTAGACCCCCTAATGGACCTATCCATTAAAGTAAATGGCTGCTCCCTCTCCCCAGTTCCACAAGCTTGCCGCCTCGGGGTAATCCTTGACACTGATCTCTCTTTCAAACCACATATCCAAGCCCTTTCCACTTCCTGCCGACTTCAGCTCAAAAACATTTCAAGGATTCGTACATTCCTCAACCAAAAATCTGCAAAAACCCTATTCCATGCTCTCATCATTTCCCGCCTTGACTACTACAACCTCCTGCTCTGTGGCCTCCCCTCTAATACTCTTGCACCGCTCCATTCTATTCTAAACTCTGCTGCCCGACTAATCCACCTGTCCCCCCGCTATTCCCCGGCCTCTCCCCTTTGTCAATCCCTGAACTGGCTCCCCATTACCCAAAGACTCCAGTTCAAAACCCTAGCCATGGCATACAAAGCCATCCACAACCAGTGTCCTCCATACATCTGTGACCTCGTCTCCTGGTACTTACCTACACGCAACCTCCGATCCTCACAAAATCTCCTTCTTTACTCCCCTCTTATCTCCTCTTCCCACAATTGCATACAAGATTTCTCCCGTGCATCACCCCTACTCTGGAACTCTCTACCCCAACATATCAGACTCTCGCCTACCATCGAAACCTTCAAAAAGAACCTGAAAGACCTATCTTCTCCGACAAGCCTACAACCTGCAGTAACCACCGATCAACCAAGCCACTGCACGACAAGTTATACCCCGCCTACTTTATCTGTGGCACCCCTAAGGGTTCTGTCGCCACAGAGGTACTGTACCTCATTCTGAGGTGGAGTATCCCACTACCCAGGTAAGGTGGAGACACCAAACCACACTCAGACACCTGCATCCAACACACACCTTAGAACAGCAGGGCACCCTATATGACCCCTGCTTGGTTCATGAAGAGTGTTGGGATGTGGGTGGAGCTTAGGTTCAGAGCTGGAGAACTATAGGAAGTTAGAACAGTTCCCCTTAGGGGGAGGAAGTGAGAGGATGTGTGTGCAGCAGCTCCCTGTTGGCTGGAGCTGCTGGGAAGGAGAGTGATTGAGGGAAGTTCCCTGAAGGGGAAAGGGGTTCTCCCAGAGGCACGGGTGGAGACTGCTCCCCGTGGGGCTCGTTCCACGCTGACAGACGTCAGGTGGGGGAGAATCCAGGATGCAGAAGGATCTCGGCCCCTAGCCTAGTGGAGTGGACAACAGGGCTTAGCTAGCAAGCCGATAGCTATGGCAACTTTAGGGGCCACAGTTATCTTTTCCAGCCAGAAAGGATCAAGGAAACATAGTGGGTCACGTTGTCCAACAGGATCCGCGACAGCTGGCACTGACTGTGAGGTGCTGGAAAGGAAGGAAAGTGGAAAGAAGCACTGTGGAAACGGCCAGGGAAGGCACATACTGAAGGGAGTGCTGGAAAGGTGTACTTCATCTGCCTGGGAGTTGATTCGGCCCTTCACCTGGAGAACACGGCACTGAAGCGGGCATCTGTGTGCACCAGAACTGTGAGTAAAGCTTTGGAACTGCACCCCACGGTGTCCTTTGAATTCTTGCCTCAACACTCACTCAGCACTGCTACATCTACCATCAGCAACCATTTCATCTTTTACCAATTACCACTGTCCTGGGACTACAGTTCTGCCTGTGGAGAGCTCTTCCAACTCTGCTGCATCAAACCAACAGTCCCAGAGGATCTGCACTGCAGCGCTGGTCACTATTGATCAAAAACCACAGGTGGTGTCATGAACACTTATTACAAAAACTCTTTATTTCTCATTCCCCTGTAAATTCACCCCCTTTATTGGACGCCCAGGGCCACGGACCGGGGCACCTCCGCTGTGACACTGCCCCTTTAAGAAGTGGCCCGGTACTGAGTACCCCACTTGCCCTGGCGGGCGCACCATATCCTCATCCTTCCCATGTAGATTTTGAGCCCTCACATGCAGGATCCTCTCTCCTCCTGTACCAGTCGTGACTTGTATTGTTTAAGATTACTTTACTCATTTTTATTATGCATACTCCTCTTCACATGTAAAGTGCCATGGAATAAATGGAGCTATAATAATAAATAATAACATGGACGCTGCACGTCATGGAAGCGGTGGAAGGTAAGAATAATCGTTTGTTACTTTTTAAAATATGTTGGTGAAGAACGAAGGACATTATTTCTGGAAGGGACTCAGGACGGGGAAAATTGTTAAAGGATGGGACCCAGAATGAAGGGGACGTTTTATTAGAAGAAGGGGCCAGGAGGGGGACATTATTTCTGGAAGGTTGTCAGGATATGGGACATTATACCCAGTCTACTACGTCTGAGTGTCCACCTCAAGTATGAGAACACCCCCAAAAATGATGCACGAAACAGCACATGTTCGCTCTGTTGGCATCATTAAAGTCTATTGCCCCGTCAGCGCATGTGCCCAAATCCCATTTTGTGGAAGATATGGACGTAAGCCCGGATGTAACCAACAAACGGGTGCCAGAACAAAGTGTGAAGAGCACTGCATTAGGACAAAAAGATCAATATGCTATGCTCCTTGTCTTCACTTGGTAATCAGTCAAGGATAGAACTGATTTTCAGAATTTTTGACCCTTTGTTCTCTGCAGAATTTCCACAAGACTGCCGTATCAGGCTCATACAGAAAATGTTGAAGTTTATCATACAAGCAGCTATATTTCTTCTTTACTTGAATTATTTATTTCTAGGCTTGATAGTTATGAAACTTTAGGAAATGTGGTTTTCAACAATATGAAAGATATTTCAACCACAAAAGTGTTATCTTGACATTCATTATGGCATAGTTAAATCCAAAGTCCATTATATGACATTAACTACAGAGCAACATAATAAATAAAACCATTACATTTATAAACTTCCCAGAATACTGCAGCTACAAAAAGAAAATAAATATTTCATTAATGCAAGCTGCTCAGTAAACCATTTTTATTTAGTGCAGGAAACTCAGTCTGCAGTTAATTGTTGATTACACAGTCAAGGTCCACAAAAGAAAAGAAAAACATTTTGAAACTTTGACAAAAGCACAATAATCTATCTATCTATCTATCTATCTATCTATCTATCTATCTATCTATCTATATAGTTTTTGTGAAGTTATGGAATTACAGGATGGATAGACATGTTAATGCTGAAAGATGAGAAAATGGAAACAAAATCTTCAAGACATCTCGACTTATTCAGTATTGAGTATGAGTGCCACGCTCATGCAGAAGTATATGCACTTATGTATCTTGGCATGCTATCAGTAAGGTTATTAATGATTGTCTGAGGAATGTTTTGCCATGTTGAATGCACTTGAGCACACAAATCATCAAGATCCACTACTGGCAACACCCTTAACACTTGCTGTTCCCAGTAACACGAGCAACATCCGGCATATCATTGTCGTGTTGAAAAATGACTCCTGGTTCCACTACCAAATCAATGCAAGACTGAGTTCATAGTGTACCTGGAAAGAAGGCTAGAGGAGTCTAGCTACCATACATTAAGCCACCACTCACTATAATCTTAGGAGTAGAACCAGTGTGACTTTCTGTCATGGGTGTGTCAGATGCTATAGACAGTTGCTCTGCAGCTGGCTGCAGAAAGTCTCTGCGTTTGGCATTGCAAATGCCTTCTTAATCCTTCTGACTTTTGGACTCAGTGGCCACATCCCTCTGACTCTAATTGACACACCTAGACCTGGGTGTTTATAGACTCCTAGTCTGCTTTAGGGAGTTGCCGGTGATAATCACATTTTCCCCTTGTGAAGGCTTGGAGCTATAGCAGCCGGCTTACTTCCTCTCTGGTGCTGTTGGAGGATGCTTGGTGTCATCTCTCTGGTGTCTGCTCAAGTTAAGTTGCTTCCCCTTCTTTGTCTCCCTTCTTATCTTTGATGTATTGCCCGATTTCTCTTAAGCTGTCCCCAAGCCTCTAGGTCACCGGGTCTGTGTGCTGTGGGGACTGACCAGGGCTCATCCCCTATTCCCTATTCAGGGCCTAGCCCTAGGAATACAGGGCTTAGGTTCCTGCTCGGCAATTGGTGTGGAACCAATATAGGGATGGTAGGGGAGGCAGGGTGCTATTAGATCTACCTAGGGGTCTACACTCCCTCTTTCCCTAGCGTTTTGGCTTCCTTACCCGCTTCCCCTTGTGTTGCACTTAGTCGTCCCACACTGTGGATGACATTATCACCGGCCATGCATATTTAGGAAAAAAAAACCCTGACACTTGGTTTTATTTGTGTGTTTTTTTTTCCTTGGGCGTGTTTTTTTTTCCCCCTTTTCTGCTTTGGTTATGGATCCGGTTGCAGGGCTGGCAGAGCAGCTACGCTGTCTGTCTCTGCAGGTGAATGACCTCCACTATGAGATTCAGCAGCAGCAACAGCAGCTGTATGTCGCTGATGTTGGGGGTCTCTGCAGGTAGGCCGGTCCAGCTGGAACCCAAGGATACCCTCCCAGACAGGTTTTCTGGAGGTAGATACAAGTTTTTTGTGTTCAAGAAAGCTTGCAAACTGTATTTTAAACTTCATCCTCACTCCTTCGGAAATGAGGAGCAACAAGTTGGTATTGTGATCTCTCTGCTGCAAGGAATCCTCAATCCTGGACTTTCTCTTTGCCACAGGATTTAGTTTGTCTCCAGTGTGTGGAGGGATTTTTTTGTGGCTCTAGCCCTTATCTATGATGACCCTGACCAAGTCTCCTTGGCTACATCCAGGATACGTCACCTTCAGCAGGGGAATCGGTCAGTGGAGACATATAGCTCCGAATTCCGCAGATGGGTAACTGATACAAAATGGAATGATCTGGCTCTCAGAAGTCAATTACTTCAGGGCCTTACTGAAAGGTTGAAGGATGCTTTGACAGTGTATGAAACCCCTAAGTCCTTGGAGGCTGCTTTGTCGCTGGCTATACATGTTGATAGACACCTTCAGGATAGGTAGGTAAGACCACCTTCTCTGGAGCATCTTTCTTGGGGTATTGGCCCTTTGCCAGGGAAGCAGTCTGGCAGTGAACCATTTCTGGGGAAAGTGGAGGAACCCATGCAGTTAGGGGGTGCCTCTACATTGTACATTTCCATGGAGATTTGTAAAAAGAGGGAGTGTGGTTTTATTGTGGAAAAAATTGACATTTTATTGGGGTCTTTTCTTTTGATGCCTAAGCAAAAGGTGACTTGTCTAACCCTTCGTAGTGTAGTCTGGAGTTAAGCAAGGGGTGCATTTATCATCAACCTGCAGTTCCCGGTTCATCCATACAGCAGAGGTAGTGCTGGAGAGCCAAACTAAGGAGATTTCTGAGTTTGTTGACAGGGGAGCTGGAGTCAGCATGATTGATGTTGACTGCATAGAACAAAAAACCTAACCTGCACCTCCATATAGTATAAACAGGAGCCTACTGCAATGAATACATAACTTGCAAAAAGGAGGAACGCAGCAGCACTCTGTAGAGACCAATACACATGCGAACACAGAATCTATCATATTTGCTGAGTAAACTGTAATAAAAAGTAAAAACCTTTTTAAAAAAATTACTTACAAAAGTGAAGGTTCTTAGTGCATAAATTGGCCAATTCATGTGAGCCCATCAACCGTGACAAGGTGACACTTCTCTGATGCGTCCTATCATCTAATAAATGCCTCTCTTTTGCTATAAAAGTCTACAGTGTGAATGGGCATGCATGGGCACTGTAGACTTTTAACACAGTGTGTCTGTAAAGTCATGGTGCACTTTTGACCAGTCACAGGAAAGTATACAAATATAACACAATCTCCGGATCTGGCGCCCTTAGACTTTTACTTTTGGGGTTATGTGAAGCAACATGTGTACATTGAACGTATCAACGACAATAATCACTTAAAACAGAGAATCACAGAAGTTATTCACTCTGTTACACCAGACGTCCTTACCCGTGTGTGGCAAGAACTTCACCATCGCTTGGATGTGTGTAGGGCAGCAAATAGAGCCCACATAAAACTGCACTGAATAGGTAAGAAACTGGGAGAGTTTTTCTTTTATTTGGAGCAGATTTCACATTTCTATCATTTTTTGTTGCTTTCCAGTGACTGGTCAAAAGTGCACCATGACTTTACGGACACACTGTATTAATATTAATAACAGACTAGATGCCAAACTAAAAGAAATGTATTTTCACCGTCCAGGAGGTACAGTTTTTGGGGTACCTGTTGTCACCTTCGGGTTTTCAGATGGATCCGGAGAAGGTCCATGCTGTCCTTGATTGGGACCGTCCCAAGAACTTGAAGTCTTTACAACATTTTCTGGGCTTTAATAATTTTTACCGTAAATTCATCCAAAATTATTCTGTAGTTGTGAAACCCGTTACTGACAAGTCAAGGAAGAAGTCTGATTTTTCCAAATGGTTGGATGCTGTCCTGCAGGCTTTCTCCTCTCTAAAGAGATGTTTTGCCACGGCCCCTATACTCAGTCAATCCAATGTTTCTCAACCCTTTGTTGTGGAGGTTGGTGCGTCGAAGGTGGGGATTGGGGCTGTGTTGTCTCAGGGTCCGTCCCCGGGTAAATGGAGTCCATGTGCTTTCTTTTCTAATAAATTGACCTTGGCTAAGAGAAATTATGTATGACGTGGGCAATAGGGAACTTTTGTCGAGTAAATTGGCATTTGAAGAATGGTGACATTGGTTGGAGTGGGCTGTCCATCCCATTACTCTTATTACTGTCCATAAGGACCTTTCATATCTTCAAATGGCTAAATGTCTCAACCCTAGGCAAGCTAGATGATCCCTGTTTTTTATTAGGTTCAATTTTGTTGTCATTTTCCATCCAAGTGTCAAAAATGTCAAGGCTGATACTTTCTCCCAGAGCTTCCCTGGTGGTGGTAACCATGAGAACTCTGCCAAGATTATGCAGAAGGGGTATTTATTTCGGCATTGTACCCTGAGGGTACCATGGAGGGTGAGGTGTTGGAGGCCCAGGGGGACGCCCCAGCCTCCTGCCCTTCAGAAAGGTTATTTTTACTATCTAATCTGCACTGCAAAGTAATTAAGGAACATCACAATTCGGTCCTGGTAACTGCTGACCTCATTTCTCGACGTTTTTGGTGGCCGGAGTTGCATCGGGATGTAGTTGAACACTTATCTTCTTGTAGTATCTACACAAGTTCTAAGGTATTGCAAATCTGTCCATCTGGTACTCGTCTTTTGCTACCTACTCCTAGCAGGCCATAGACGCATTTGTCCATGGATTTTCTTACTGACCTACTGGTATCTGCAGGCAAGACTGGTTTTGGTGGTTGTAGATAGGTTCAGTAAGATGGTCATTTTGTCTCATTACTGGCACTACCAAATGCCAAGACTCTTCATCAGGTGTTTATAAATGATAGTGAAGCTTCACGGGGATCCCTTCAATGTGTCAGATCGGGGGACCCAATTTGTTTCCAAGTTCTGGAGGATGTTTTGTTCTCGACTGGGGATGCAGCTGTTCTTTTCCTTTCATCCCCAGTCAAATGGACAGACTTAGTGCGTTAATCATAATTTGGATACTTACCTTAGGTGTTTTGTCTCCGAGAATCTGGAGCATTGGGCATCCTACTTACCGCTGGCAGAATTTGCTATTACTAATCATCATCAGGAGTCTACTGGCAGGTCACCGTTCTTTGCATCCACAGTTTGGTACTTTTAGTGGGGGAGGGACTTCGGGAGTTCCTGAGGCAGAACGTTTTACTTTGTCGCTCTTTTTGGTGTGGCGGGGGGTTCTGGGTAATTTGAAGATTATGGGAGACAGGTACAAACTTATGGCTGACAGAAAACTCTTGCCAAGTATGGACCTGAATGTGAATGACATTGTGTGGTTGTTTGCCAGGAATATCAAGTTCAGGGTTCCTTCCTGGAAGTTGGCTCCTATATTTATTGGCAACTATAAAATAACCGCCGTCATTAACTCAGCAGCGTTTCGGCTTGAGCTACCCCATGCCCTTAAGATCCACAATGTCTTTCACAGGTTTCTGCCCAAGAAATATGTGGAACCTCTGAGTCCTCACTCCTACTATCACCCCCAATAATGGTTGATGGAAATCTAGAGGCGTTGTGATGATTTTAACTCCATAAGTGATTGCCAGAAACAGGCAGCAGTGAGTGTTGCTTAGTGAAAATTGCAGATCTGCCATTGTAGTGCCAAGTACATTGTAGTGCATAGTACAATGTAGTGCCCAGTACATTATGCTCAGTTCATGCTTCTGGAAACATGTACCCATAAATTAGGCAGACTCTCATTGCTACAAAAATGCTAAACATGTGTATGTTAAATGTGGTTTAGGCACATTGTTTGGCTTAGGCTGGTTTCACATTTGCGTTTTTTTGCGCTGTAAAAAAACGCATACGTGCGCATGCGTTTTTTCCCCTATATTTAACATGGGTGCGCATACCTGCGCGCTGGTAAGCGTATGTATGCGATTTTCATGAGCTGCGTTTTTTTGGGGTGTGCGTTGGTATTTTCCAGACGCAGCATGTTGCATTTTTTGGCCCTGGAAAAAAGCGCATGCGCACGTATGCGCACGTTTTGCGCTAAAAATGGCCATTATAGCCTATGGATGCGCATACGTGCGCACTGGCATGCGCATGTAAGCGTTTTTTTAGCGCTGCGTTTTTTTGGTGGTGTCCACTTGTTGTCCTAGTTATAATCTTCTAAAGTCAAAAAAAAAAAGTCTATATAAAGGAGGTGCCTGCCAAAACTCTGCCACTACTACACTGACAGATTGAAGAGCAGACAGTCAACCAAGAACCCATTATATCAGCGAAGAATGTGAGTATATTACATTATATGCCTGTCCTTTTAAATTATGTATGTACTAATGATTTTTATTATTTTTACATGCAGTATGTCTTCAGAATCCGAGTATTCCCCATCGCGGCAGGAATTGGCGCAAGCAGACCGTGAGGTGATTATTTTAGTGCATCTGGTAAGTATATCTGCTGCTTCTCCAAATCTCTTACGTTTTTTTCAACTTTTTTAAGACATCGTCATCATCATCTTCTGCGGACGGGACTAGTGAGGGCGAAGAGCAGGAGCAGCAAAGCCAAGTCCCGGTGGTGATACGGAATGTAAGTATCAAATGATTTGTAATGTTCTTTATTTTTTATCTTCTATTTTTACTCTTTTTTATGTTTATTTTTTTGTAACTTTTTATTCAATTTAAATTGGATTATTCTAATGAATGTGTTTTGTCTAGGTTCCACAACGGGATGAAGACGTCTACCTGGATAATGAGCAGCTCATCAGCCTGGTCCAGGAGCGTTCGCCGTTGTGGGACAGCCGTGACCGGCTGCACAAGGACATTGTGGTGACCCGGCGGCTATGGAATGAGGTGGCCGCAGCGTTGATGGATGGCTGGGACAGCACCACAGCAGCCTCCAAAAAGGCGTTTAGTGAGTATTTCCCTGCTCTGTATTGTGCCGCAGTGACTGTTGTCCTTGACGGCACTGTTGGGTTTCGTGCTAGGCGTAATCTAGCAGGAAACCCAACAGTGTCATCGGGGTCTACAGTGACTGCTTTGAGTATCGTATTGCTACATTGTGCCACAGTGACTGTTGTCCTTGACGGCACTGTTGGGTTTCGTGCTAGGCGTATTCTAGCAGGAAACCCAACAGTGTCATCGGGGTCTACAGTGACTGCTTTGAGTATTGTATTGCTACATTGTGCCGCAGTGACTGTTGTCCTTGACGGCACTGTTGGGTTTCATGCTAGGCGTATTCTAGCAGGAAACCCAACAGTGTCATCGGGGTCTACAGTGACTGCTTTGAGTATTGTATTGCTACATTGTGCCGCAGTGACTGTTGTCCTTGACGGCACTGTTGGGTTTCGTGCTAGGTGTATTCTAGCAGGAAACCCAACAGTGTCATCAGGGTCTACAGTGACTGCTTTGAGTATTGTATTGCTACATTGTGCCGCAGTGACTGTTGTCCTTGACGGCACTGTTGGGTTTCGTGCTAGGTGTATTCTAGCAGGAAACCCAACAGTGTCATCGGGGTCTACAGTGACTGCTTTGAGTATTGTATTGCTACATTGTGCCGCAGTGACTGTTGTCCTTGACGGCACTGTTGGGTTTCGTGCTAGGTGTATTCTAGCAGGAAACCCAACAGTGTCATCGGGGTCTACAGTGACTGCTTTGAGTATTGTATTGCTACATTGTGCCGCAGTGACTGTTGTCCTTGACGGCACTGTTGGGTTTCGTGCTAGGTGTATTCTAGCAGGAAACCCAACAGTGTCATCGGGGTCTACAGTGACTGCTTTGAGTATTGTATTGCTACATTGTGCCGCAGTGACTGTTGTCCTTGACGGCACTGTTGGGTTTCGTGCTAGGTGTATTCTAGCAGGAAACCTAACAGTGTCATCGGGGTCTACAGTGACTGCTTTGAGTATTGTATTGCTACATTGTGCCGCAGTGACTGTTGTCCTTGACGGCACTGTTTTTTTTTTATCAACAGTGGACAAAGTCCGAACACGTTGGCGTTCGATCAAGGACCGCTTCAACAGTGATGTTCGTGCTGAGGGCCAGGTTCGCAGTGGATCTGCGTCAAGGACCAGAACTAGATACCGTCACTATAATGCGTTGCAGTTCCTAAGACCGGTCCTTGCCACGAGATCGTAAGTATTATAAATTTAGGGTTTTTATTTTTATTAATCTGTGTTTTTCTAATCCACAGCTGATGCTTCTTGTAAAGGCATGGTAGTAATGATTTTCCTTTCTTCCACAGCACCTGGAGCAGCACCCTGCAACCTGGCCCTGGAGCGGTCCTTCCTCGGACGTCCTCTGACCCGTCCCAGCCATCCGACAGCCAGGAAGCACCTTGCAGGTCAACCACACACACAGCTGGTGACCAGGAAGCTGGGCCATCAGGTGTTCCCCTGTCCCAGGTCTCTGCCACTGGTTATGCGGGCACTACCCGCCAGCGGCAGAGGGCCTTGGACAGGAATGTCTTGCCCGAGTTTATGCATTTGAGCGAGACATTTAATTCCAGCCTCAAGTCACTGTCCGACAGAGTTGAAAGCGGTTTTGCAATCATGGAACGTGGTTTTAACCACTTTGAACACCGCTTCAATTCTGTAGAACAGCGCCTTGACCGTCTGGAGGCCGACCTCAACAGACCAGCACACCATTTTTTTAGTAAGATTGAAAAGGGCATGGCGGAACACCTTAGTCCTGATCAACAGCTGAATGTGCTGCAGGCCTGCAACAATGCTTTCTTGCAGGCTATGCAGCATAATCGGTACGGTCAGCAGTCAGTGGTGTCCTTTCCACCTGTGCCACCATTGACTCGCTTCACCTCACTACCGACTTGTGCTGCATACCACTGCACGGACACCTCTATTCAAAGCCAGGACACCCACCGTTACACCACCACAAGTCTGAGTGCAGCTGGTCACTTCACCGACACCACCATGGCAAGCGCTGCTCCTGTCTGGAGCACCACCGCCACTCCCATGCATGCGTGGAGCTCAGCCACCACTAGGCAAACATGGAACAGCCCTGCCGCTACAACAACATGTAGTAGCCCTGCCACCACCACTCTGCAAACCTGGACATCACTGCCGCCACCAGTCCTCCTGCAAGGACGAGCACTGACAACGAAGAGCAGCAGCAGCAGCCACCTCAGCAGCAGCAGCCACCTCAGCAGCAGCCACCTCAGCAGCAGCAGCAGCCACCTCAGCAGCAGCAGCAACCACCTCAGCAGCAGCAACCACCTCAGCAGCAGCAGCCACCACCTCAGCAGCAGCAACCACCTCAGCAGCAGCAGCCACCTCAGCAGCAGCCGCCACCTCAGCAGCAGCCGCCACCTCAGCAGCAGCAGCCGCCACCTCAGCAGCAGCAGCAGCCATACCAGCAGACGGGGGACCTACATTCAATATTTGCCCCTAGTTCAAGGCGAAATCTATCAAGGCGGGCATTGGGCCAAATTCGGTCCAGGCACACAAGCCTACGGCGACATGCCATTACAACTAATGTACCTGAACATATTTCCTCTCCTCCAAGTGTTCCTAGTTTAATTCCCTTAACTGGACTACCTTCCCCCACAAGTTTTGTTGCCCCTTCCCCTCAAACACCGTCTTCAACTGCAAGTGTTGCATATTCCCTGCACACCCCCAAATTGAAACCATCTGCCCCCAAACGACAGAAAAAATAATTTTTTGGTTTATTTTTGTGATAAAAAATAAATTTACATTTGTGGTTCACCATTACTAAGTTTCATTAATGTTGTTTGCGCCGCTCACACACACTGATGGGTAAATACATGTTAAAAACCAACCCAAGGCCTAGTATAGTCATATGTGAAATAACACGGACTAGTATAGTCATACCAAGGCCTAGTGTAATAACTCGAGTTTTACCAACTTGGATCTGGTTTCATGAAAAACAAACTGTTGAAACTTGTCTTAAAAATAAGTTTCTTTCTAGTTTCAACAGTTTGTTTTTTGTGAAACAAGATGCTAGTTGTTAAAAATCGAGTTATTACAGTATGCCTTGGTATGACTATACTAGGCCGTGGTATTTCACATATTACTATACTACTAGCCCCAAGGCCTACTATACTCATATTTGAAATACCACGGCCTAGTGTAGTCATTAAAAGGCCTAGTGTAATAACTCTATTTTTACCAACTAGAATCTGGTTTCATGAAAAACAAACTGTTGAAACTTGTCAAGTTTCACCCGTTTGTTTTTCGTGAAACAAGATCCTAGTTGGCAAAAATCGAGTAGGCCTTGTTATGACTATACTAGGCCGTGGTATTTCACATATGACTATACTAGTAGGCCCAAGGCCTACTATACTCATATTTGAAATACCACGGCCTAGTATAGTCATTCCAAGGCCTAGTGTAATAACTTGTAAGTTGGAATGGAGCAGATTACATTCATCCACTCAATGCTGACTTGTATTCCCCATGGACTTTCATTGGGGTTGGGTTTTGAGGGTTGTGTTTTGAGAAAATCACATACTTTGTTTTCAACTAGTTTCACAATTTTCTCTTGAAAAAAAATGGTTTCCTGATTCATGGCCTGCAGCTTTGCTCGTTCCAATATATTTCACGCAGACTAGCAATGCTGCATTTTAACTCATATGTGTATTTACCTGCCCAGGTGTGTGAACATCAAAAAATTCAGTTATACATGGGAAGTTTTTTATTTAATTGGAGTTTAAAAAATATAGTGCACTCAGTAATGGTATCAAATAAGGTTTTTTATTACCATAAACAAACAAAAACATTGCACCATTTCATCTTGCCAGTGCACCCGTCCTACATCAGAAATAAAGTAGGCCGCAAATTGGTCCCTCATTTGGCCAACTTCAACGGATGACCTGAGAGTGTGCTGAGTGAATTCAGGCAATGGGTTAGGAGCATCATCGTCCAGTTCAAAGGTCGGGTGCTCTTTAGCCATCACAAAGTTATGTAGAACCACACAGGCCTTCACCACCTCATCGACTGTTTCAAGTTTAAGATTAATGGCCGTGCCCAGAATTCGCCATCTGGAAACAAGAATCCCAAAAGCACACTCAACAGTTCTTCTGGCCCTGGTCAGCCTGTAATTAAATATTTTTTTGGTGTGGTCCAAGTCCCGGCTGGAGTAGGGTTTCAGTAAGTTTCCGCACATTTGAAAAGCCTCATCGCCAACCATTACAAAGGGCAGTGGCGGAGCTTCGGTGTGAGGAAGAGGCCGTGGCATAGGGAAATTAAATTGGTTGCCATACAACCTCCGGCCCATGTCTGAGTTTTTAAAAGCCTGTGAGTCATTACCACGGCCAAATGCTCCAATGTCCACTGCTACAAACATACATCCGGCATCCGCAATCGCAATGAGTACTATTGAAAAGTACTTTTTGTAATTATAGTACTCAGATCCCGTTCTTTGGGGTTTGATGATCCGTATGTGTTTACCATCAACAGCTCCCAAACAGTTGGGAAAATTGCATACTGTCCAGAATTTGTCAGCAATTTCCATCCACTTTTCAGTGGTGGGCAGGGGCATAAATTCTGGGCAAAGAACATTCCAGAGAGCCCGGCAGGTGTCAGCAACAATTCCAGACAAGGTAGAGTTTCCAATACGGTACTGGAAGTGTAGTGAAGATAGGGTTTCTCCAGTCGCCAGGAATCTGTGAACAGACAAAGAAGTAAAATTAATATTTATGTATATTATTTTAAAAAACTATAAAATAAAATATTAGTACATTCACGAAAAATAATTACCCAAGGTTTTGAATACTAAATTTAAAAAAAAAACATCAGACCGCACCCCTTGGTTTTTAAAACATACCGTAATGTCACCAGTAGCCGTTCCTCAGGAGGAATCGCACGACGGAGCTGTGTGTCCTGTCTCCGGATGGATTGTTGGACACGAGCAAGCAAATCCATGAAACTTTCGTGGGACATCCTGATATAATCTGTAAATTTCTCCGGGTTTGCCTGTAGCTCGCTGTAGAGGGTGTGGTATGCCCCACGGCTCTCCCGGAGTTCAACAATCGGATGTATCCACATACGCCGCCGTCTTCGCTGCCTCTCTCTCTTCCTTTGTTCATGGCAAGCAACTGCATACGCCTGAGCCATCGCGATGTCCAAATCCAAGTTGAAGTGAAAACTCTTCCAGCGCAGATCCATGGTCACGAGAAGAATCAAGCAAATGTGAAGAATACTGTAGACAGGGTCTATATATTAACATACCACACCCACAATGAAGTCCCATTGGTCTTGTGTGTTGTTGAATGGTTGTTTTTTCATTTTTGTGGGGTTTTTCCAAAATCTGTAAAAAAACGCAAACGCACAAAAAACGTATACAAACGCGCAAAAACGCTGCGTTTTTTTCCTGCATGCGCATAAAAATGCTTGAAAAAAACGCAGCGTTTGTATGCATTTGTATGCGTTTTTTTAATGCGTTTTTTTGCGGGAAAAACGCGCTGCATAAAAAAGCAAGTGTGAAACTAGCCTTAGAAGGGTAAGGGGCATTTGGATTTGGGAGCACAGAATTTGCTGAATTCTTTTGGGGTAGAAGGAGTTATTTTGCTTTTCCAGAACCTTTGTACTACCAGTAACATGGAAGCACCCTATATTTCCATTAACAGATGATGGACCTGAGATGGGACTTGCTTTTTTGTGGATTGATTTGAAGCTTTTGTTGGGAACATTTTACATAACAATTTGGATCACATTTATCCTGCATTCTACGCTGAGCACTTACATGGGGGTACTATCTAAATCTCCAAGGACTTGACAGATGAAACCCCCAATGGATCCATTCACTATAATGATGCAGCAGAGTTACTATGGACTCCATCTGGCCTCTATTCAGCATTGTCCTTCTTTTCAGAAGTGCACAAAACTGTGGTCGACCACGCTTTTATGCACACCTAAAAAGATGGACACCGCCAGATCATAGTCCTGACAGCGTCCACTGTGTCCCCATCTGTCTGATTATAGGGAAGCTTACACAGGAGATTCTGTCTGAATCATGTATTTCAGAGATTTACACGGTGTAAGCTCTCAGCGTAGAGTGCAGGATAAATGTGAGCCGAGACTTTCTGCAATCTTTGGGAGGCAGGATGAAAAAATCAACAGCAGGTAAATGATTGGTTTTATTTATTCTTCTCATGTGGTATAAGTGACTAAACAACTTTATTCTTCGGGTAAGTGTGATTACAGCGATACCAGATTGATATAGTTTTTTTATGTTTGAATGCTGTCACACACTAAAAGCCATTTTTTATGCATCTGCATACTTTGAGAGCTATAATTTTCCTACATTTTTGCCAACAGAGCCATGTGAGGGCTTGTTTTTTGCAAGACGAGTTGACGTTGTTATTGCTACCATCTTCGGGCACATACATTTTTTTATTGCTTTCTATTCTGATTTTTGGGAGGCGGAAGAACAAAAGCAAGCAATTTGGGAATTGTTTTTTAACCCCTTCCCGACCAGTGACACAGCGTATGTGTCATGAAAGTCGGTGCCAATCTGACCAGTGACGTATACCCTGTGTCATGAATAGATCTCCCTCCTGCGGGTCGGGTGACCGGGTTCAGTGAAAGGTCACCCGACCCGCAGGTACAGGGGGACCTATACTTGACCCCAGGGGGGAGGCTTCACCCCCCCAGGGATACGATCACTCCTAGTGACCTTTTCGTAACCCCCCTCAGATCTTATTGGAACTAGCATCCATGTGACGCTAGCCCTCCAATCAGATGTGGAGGGGAGGGGTAAAACAATGGCTGCCTCGCTCCTCAGCTTCATCCCATCCATGGCCTCCACTGACCTGCCCCACAGAGACCGCGATCGCCGCTGTCGCCACCGCCGCCGCTCCTGCTGCTGCCACCAAGGACAGGACCATACCCGGTACTCCCCTCTGCTGTCCTCCACTCCTCCCGACCTCCGCTCCCTCCCCCCTGCCTCCCTGATCACTCCCAGCTCTGGCGATCTCCTCCTGCCCCCTCTCATCACCTGCTGCTGCAGGCTCTATTGTCTCCCCTCCTGCTCTGTTCCCCCACGCCTGACAGCTCCCTTCTCACCTGCTGATCACCCCCCTAGTGATCCCCCCCCAGTGATTACCCCCAGCCCCCTGATCAGTACTCAGCCCCCCTTATCACTACCCAGCCCCTCTGATCACTACCCAGCCCCCATGATTACTACTTAGCCCCCCTGATTACTACCCAGCCCCCCTGATTACTACCCAGCCCCCCTGATTACTATCTAGCCCCCCTGATCACTAACCAGCCCCCTGATCACTACCCAGCCCCCCTGACCACTACCCAGCCTCTCTGATCACCTGCTGCTGCCGGTTCTATTTTCGCCCCTCCTGCTCCCCCCCGCAGCTGACATCCCCATCCCCCCTGGTGATCACCCCCTGCCCCCCTGATCACCCCCTGCCCCCCTGATCATCCCCTGATCACCTGCTGCTGCCTCCATCTGCAGCTCTTCCTCTGCTCTTCCTCTGCTCCCCTCCTGCCACCCCGCACCTGATATCCCCATCCTCCTCTGTTGATCACCCCCCAGTGATCACCCCCTGATCACCCCCCCAGTGATCACCCCCCAGTGATCACCCCCTGATCACCTGCTACTCCCGCCGCCATCTACACCTCTTACTCTCCTCCCCTCCTGCCCCCCACACGCCGGATAGCCCCATCCCCCCAGTGATCCCCCCGGTGATCCCCCTCTGATCACCCCCCAGTGATCACACTCTGATCACGCTCTGATCACCCTCTGATCACCCGCTGATCACCCGCTGATCACCCGCTGCTGCTGTCTCCTCCATCTGCAGCTCTTCCTCTGCTCTTCTTCTGCTCCCCTCCTGCCCCCCGCGCCTGATATCCCCATCCTCCCCTATTGATCACCCCCTCCAGTGATCACCCCAATCACCCCCTGCTCCCCTGATCACCCCCTTTCCCCCTGATCACTTGCTGCCGGCTCCATCTTCATCTCCTCCTCTGCTCCGCGCCTGACAGCCCCCCGTGCGCCTGACAGCCCCCCCCACACCTGACAGCCCCTCCACAGTAGAAAGTTTCACCAAACACTCGCACATACACACGCACACGCACACTATAATAAAGTTTAGATTTTTTACACACACGCACACACACCACACACACAATGTCCCGCTCATCCCAGTCATCCCAGTCCCAAAGGGTCTACTCAGTTGAGGAGGCATATGACATTATTGCCTCCAAAACTGATAGTGAGAAAGACCCCACCTTTCTCTATTCCTCGAACTCTTCCTCCTCCAGCGACACAGACTTACCGCCACCAAGATGTCGCAGGACGAGAAATCGTCCGGAGCCCAGGGAGGAAGAGTCAGAGGCCGTAGAGGAAGAGTCAGAGTCCTTGGAGGAAGTCCCACAGCCAAGTGTGAGTTTCCCCCACCCTAGTGCTAGTCACGCCCAACCTAGCACTAGTTCTCCCTCCTGGACCCCCGTCCCTGAAAATTTTGCTCCACTGATTCCTGATTTCATTCCCCAATCAGGAATCCAGTTCAAGACTGCCAACTTCAGGGAAATAGACTTTTTCAAAGTCTTTTTCTCTGAGTCACTTGTCAGTCTCATGGTGGAGCAAACTAACTTGTATGCCCAGCAATTTTTGGCCGAACACCCAATTTCTTCATTCTCTACTTGGAGTCCTGTGGACTCTGTAGAAATGATTAAATATTGGGGACTGGTCCTTCACATGGGGATTGTGAAGAAACCGGAAATTCGCCAATACTGGAGTACCGATATTTTATATCAAACTCCAGTATTTGGCAAGGTTATGAGTCGCCGATGTTTTGAGGAGATTCATAAATTTCTCCATTTCAGGGACAACACTGACATCCTTCCCCGCGATGACCCGAATTTTGATAGACTGCTCAAAATTCGGCCGGTCATCGAACACTTCAGCAACAAGTTTGCTGAAGTGTACATTCCCGAAATGGAAATTTGTGTGGATGAATCCCTCATCCACTTCAAAGAGAGGCTGCAGTTCCATCAGTACCTGCCCAGCAAAAGGGCGAGGTACGGGACAAAACTCTACAAGCTGTGTGAGAGTACCTCAGGGTACACTCTCAGTTTTAGAGTTTACCAAGGAAAGGACACCAAGATCCAGCCCCCAGAATGTCCACCTGCTCTGGGGGTGAGTGGGAAAATAGTGTGGGATTTGATCCACCCTCTGCTTGATAAAGGTTACCATCTGTACGTTGATAACTTTTATACAAGCATCCCACTCTTTCAATCCCTCTCTGCCAGAGCTACTGTCGCTTGCGGTACCATGCGCAGAAACCAGAGGGGTCTCCCTTTGTCGCTAATTGAGCAGATTCTCCCAAAGGGTGAGAGCCGAGCCCAATGTAGCGGCAACATGCTTGTGGTCAAGTTCAAAGACAAAAGAGAAGTCTTTCTCTTGACAACAATCCATGGTCCCAGCACCACGGCCACCACCGTTCAAGGGACCCCAGCACCGGTCCACAAACCAGACTGTGTCCTGGAGTACAACCATCACATGGGGGGAGTTGATCTTTCTGATCATGTCCTCCAGCCCTATAGTGCCATGCGGAAGGTGAAGGTGTGGTACAAAAAGCTGGCTGTGCACATCGTACAAATGGCACTGTATAATGCAGGCCAGAACCACTACTTCCTTCAGTTTCAGGAGGCGGTGATAAAGGCCATGATTTTTGGAGAGGAGGACGGAGCGCGCCCCAGCACCCCTGGAACTCAAGTTTCCGTATGGTACCAGGGCAACATTTTCCCAGTGAGGGGATAACAAGAAAAAGGTGGGCTATAAAAGGGGGACAAGAAAAACAACTCGTTTCCAATGTGAAACGTGTCCTGACAAACCCGGACTGTGTTTGAATGAATGCTTCAGAATTCATCACACGTCCAGGGACTAAACACATCCTGACATTCCCCTACAGAACTCGCCCACACCAGCCTGACATACACAACACCACACACACCAACCTAACGTACACTACACCACACACACCAACCTGACGTAGTGTGTTAGGTTGGTGTGTGTGGCGTAGTGTACGTCAGGTTGGTGTGTGGTGTGGTATTGTGTACATCAGGTTGGTGTGTGTGCTGTAGTGTATGTCAGGTTGGTGTGTGTGTAGTGTACACCACAAACACCAACCTGACGTACACTACACTACACCACACCACACACCAACCTAATATACACTGTACCACACACACCAACCTGACGTAGTGTGTCAGGTTGGTGTGTGTGGCGTAGTGTACGTCAGGTTGGTGAATGTGCGGTGTATACTACACCACACACACCAACATGACCTACACTATTCACACAACAACCTGATGTAAACTACACCACACACACCAACCTGACGTAGTTTACGTCAGGTTGGTTCGTGTGGCGTAGTTTACGTCTGGTTGGTGCGTGTGGCGTAGTTTACGTCAGGTTGGTGTGTGTGGCGTAGTTTACGTCAGGTTGGTGTGTGTGGCGTAGTGTACATCAGGTTGGTGTGTGTGGTGTATACTACACCACACAAATGAACCTCACGTACATTACACCACCCCACACACCAACCTGACATACACTGCACCACACACACCAACCTGACGCAGTGTGTCAGGTTGGTGTGTGTGGCATAGTGTATGTCAGGTTGGTGAGTGTGTGGTCTATACTACACCACACACACAAACATGACCTACACTATACCACACAACAACCTGACATACACTACACCACACACACCAACCTGACGTAGTGTGTCAGGTTGGTGTGTGTGGCGTAGTGTACATCAGGTTGGTGTGTGTGGCGTAGTGTACATCAGGTTGGTGTGTGTGGTGTATACTACACCACACAAATGAACCTCACGTACATTACACCACCCCACACACCAACCTGACATACACTGCACCACACACACCAACCTGACGCAGTGTGTCAGGTTGGTGTGTGTGGCATAGTGTATGTCAGGTTGGTGAGTGTGTGGTGTATACTACACCACACACACAAACATGACCTACACTATACCACACAACAACCTGACATACACTACACCACACACACCAACCTGACGTAGTGTGTCAGGTTGGTGTGTGTGGCGTAGTGTACATCAGGTTGGTGTGTGTGGCGTAGTGTACATCAGGTTGGTGTGTGTGTGTGGTGTATACAACACCACACAAATGAACCTCACGTACATTACACCACCCCACACACCAACTTGACATAAACTGCACCACACACACCAACCTGGCGTAATGTGTCAGGTTGGTGTGTGTGGCGTAGTGTACGTCAGGTTGGTGAGTGTGTGGTGTATACTACACCACACACACAAACATGACCTACACTATACCACACAACAACCTGACATACACTACACCACACACACCAACCTGACGTAGTGTGTCAGGGTGGTGTGTGTGGCGTAGTGTACATCAGGTTGGTGTGTGTGTGTGTGGTGTATACACCACACAAATGAACCTCACGTACATTATACCACCCCACACACCAACTTGACATAAACTGCACCACACACACCAACCTGGCGTAATGTGTCAGGTTGGTGTGTGTGGCGTAGTGAACGTCAGGTTGGTGAGTGTGTGGTGTATACTACACCACACACACACCAACATGACCTACACTATACCACACAACAACCTGGCATACACTACACCACACACCAACTGTCAGGATCCTGTCAGCGTCGGCGTGCAGCCTTCACTGAGCAGGGACTCACCCGCACTGTAGAGGGGCCTGGGGTCAGGTACAGCCGGAAAGTACAGATACACAGGACCTGTGGACGCTGAAGTTTAGCAAGCAGTCACAGGACCTACGGTCATGTGACTGCAAGGGGGCAGGGCTTAGCATCCTGCTTTCAGAGATGGCAGGACACTATACCTATCAGGATCCTGACAGTGCCAGCGTACAGCCTCCGCTGAGCAGGGACTCATCTGCACTGTAGGGACCCCTGGGGATCAGGACAGCCAGAAAGTATAGGTGCACAGGACCTGAGTGATGAAGTTTAGCAAGCTGGCATGGGACCTACGGTTACGTGACTGCAAGGGGGTGGGGCTTAGCGTCCTGCTTTCAGAGAAGACAGAAAACTCAGAGTCAGGCAAAACGGAGTTCATACACAGTATGGACAGCGAGGTACAGGAGGGATAAACTGATGGGAGGTCAGACAAAGCCAAAGGTCATACACAAGAGGGCGACGTGGTACCAAGGGGACGAGCAGAGAGAAGTCGGGTCACAAGCAGAGAGTCATACACGAGAGGTAGCGCAATACAAGAGGGACAGGCAGAACTCGTAACAGGAACAGAACCAGATCAAAACCAAACAAGCAAGCAAGATATCAGGCACAAGGCACACGTACGCACAAGGTCAACTAACTCAGCCGAGAGCAGGAGTATAACTGACACCGGACCTAGGTCCAGTGAGCATTAAATAGCTGCCCTCTGCCAGGGAGAGGCGGAACAATTAACCCCCAGTCAGACCAGGATGGGCCAAAGCGAAACCCCGTCCTGGATCATGACAATACCAAAATACTCAGAGTCAGGCAAAACGGAGGTCATACACAGAGATATCAGTAAAGTACCAGGGATGAGACAGAACGGATAGTCAGGGCCAAGCAGAAGTCAAAACCAAACAGACATAGAAGGTACCAAGCAGAATCCAAAGCAATATCCAGAGAACAGACCGAGTCATACACAGAGAATCAAGCAACCAGAACACAGCACAAACACACTCAGGGGTCACCACACAATGCCAAGGGCGAAAGTATTACTGACGGGGGATGGGAGCTTCCTGAGGCTATAAGAAGCTTTCCCAGAACCAATGAGAGGCCACCATAATAGGTCCCAGGTGTGCAGGTAAGAGTCTGCACTGAGATCAAAACATTAACCCCAGAAGTGCCGGTCACCCAGCACTGGTATGACACCAACCTGACGTATTGTGTCAGGTTGGTGTGTGTGGCGTAGTGTACATCAGGTTAGTGTGTGTGTGTGTGGTGTATACTACACCACACAAATGAACCTCACGTACACTAAACCACCCCACACACCAACCTGACATACACTACATACTTTCCAGAAGCGACATGGTGTCCGCTAATGATTGGAGCTAATTTTCCATTCAAAAAGTCAAATGGCGCTCTTTCCCTTCTGGGCCCTGCCGTGCGCCCAAACAGTGGTTTATGACCACATATGAGGTATCGGTGTATTCAGGAGAAATTGCTCAACAAATTTTAGTATCCTTTTTATCCTGTTGCCCATGTGAAAATGAAAAAATTATGGCTAAAATAAAATTTTTGTGAATAAAAAGTACTTTTTCATTTTTACGGATCAATTTATGAAGCACCAGGGGGTTCAGAGTGCTCACTATGCATCTAGATAAGTTCCTTGGGGGGTTTAGTTTCCAAAATGGGGTCACTTGTGGGGGGTTATTACTGTTTAGGCACACAGGGGCTCTCCAAATGCGACATGGCACCCGCTAACAATTGGAGCTAATTTTCCATTCAAAAAGTCAAATGGCGCTCCTTCCCTTCTGGGGCCTGCCGTGTGCCTAAACAGTGGTTTATTACCACATATGAAGTATCGGTGTACTCAGGAGAAATTGCCCAACAAATTTTAGGATCCTTTTTATCCTGTTGCCCATGTGAAAATGAAAAAATTGAGGCTAAAAGAAAATTTTTGCGAAAAAAAAGTACTTTTTCATTTTTACGGATCAATTTGTGAAGCACCAGGAGGTTCAGAGTGCTCACTATGCATCTAGATAAGTTCCTTGGGGGGTTTAATTTCGAAAATGGGGTCACTTGTGGGGGTGCTCCAATGTTTAGGCACACAGGGGCTCTCCAAATGCGACATGGCACCCGCTAACAACTGGAGCTAATTTTCCATTCAAAAAGTCAAATCGCGCTCCTTCCTTCCTGGGCCCTGCCGTGCGCCCAAACAGTGGTTTATGACCACATATAAGGTATTCGTGTACTCAGGAGAAATTGCCCAACAAATTTTAGGATCCATTTTATCCTGTTGCCCATGTGAAAATGAAAAAAATTGATGCTAAAAGAAAATTTTTGTTGGAAAAATTAAAATGTCCATTTTTTACTCCCACGTTGCTTTAGTTCCTGTGAAGCACCTGAAGGGTTAATAATCTTCTTGAATGTAGTTTTGAGTAGCTTGAGAGGTGCAGTTTTTAGAATGGTGTCACTTTTGGGTATTTTCAGCCATATAGACCCCTCAAAGTGACTTCAAATGTGAGATGGTCCCTAAAAAAAATGGTTTTGTAAATTTTGTTGTAAAAATGAGAAATTGCTGGTCAACTTTTATGTTCAATCTATTTTATTAAGCGATTTTACAAACAAAGAATATATTATATGCAAACAGATAATATATAGAATCATAGAAAATATCTAGTATTCAAAAATGAGAATACAATCTTCTATCAGTATGTCAAACATACCATGGTAGACAATAAGGCTGAGTTCACACGTGGCGTTTTTTTCGCATTTCCGCGGCGGTTTTAATCGCGCGATTTTGCCGCGAAAACGCGAAAAATAAGCATCCCATGCATTCCTATGGGATTCCGCAATGCTGTGCTAATGCTGCGGCTTTTACCGCGGCGGAATCGCTTCGCGGTAAAAACCGCAGCATGCTCATTAATTTGCGGAATCGCGGCGATCCCGCACCCATAGGAATGCATTGTTCCGCTTACTTCCCGCATGTGGCTGAGCACACCATGTGGAAAGTAAGCAGAACATTTGCGGATGGTACCCACGGTCCGGAGGAGAGGAGACTGTCCTCCGGGCTTTGGGTACCATATCCCTATAAAAAATAGAATTTAAAAATAAAAAATATTGTTATTCTCACCCTCCGACGTCCCGCGCAGTCTTCCCGCTTCTCTTCACGCTCCCGTTCCCAGTAATCCTTTGCGAAAATGCCCGCGATGACGTCCGCGGTCATTCGCGCGACGTCATCGCGAATGACCGCGAGACATCGCGATCCCGGGAGAACGGACGTCATCGCGGGCATTTTTGCAAAGGATTACTGGGAACGGATGCGCGGGACGTTGGAAGGTAAGAATAACACCATTTTTTTTTTTTTGCATATTTTTTGCAAAATGCTAGTTTTTCCGCGGGAAAATCGAGGGAATTTAAAATGCGATTTTCCCGCGGACTGGAATTCCGGAATTTCCGCGAGAGTTCCGGTACGTGTGCACTTAGCCTCACAGTAACCATATGGCGAATGCCAACAAGGTATTCAAGAGAGGAAGTATTTCTATATTATGCAGAGGAAAGATATAGGATAAAAAAAAGTGGAAAATAAAGACAAGGGAAGAGGGGGGGAGGAGTTATGGATAAAGAGGTCTTTAAAATCATATATATATATTAATGTGCAAATTCCTATGTAACTGAAAAAGTCAGCGGAACAAATTATGGAAATCAGGTGAGTACTGAAACAAAATCCATCCACTCCAAATCCTTCTAAATTTATAGTTTGTACCATTGCAGTCTGCAGACAGCTCCTCCATTCTACACAGATTGACCATTTCCTTATACCAGTCTAATATGTCAGGGAGGGGGGTTTGTAAGTTTCCAAAACCGCGGAATTACCATTCGTGCTGCTGTTAGACAAAACCGAAGAATATCTATCTTCTGAGTCCCTATTGAAGAAGGTAAAATTGACAGAAGAGCTATTTGAGGGGACCTTGCTGCACAGTTTCCCATGATTCATTGATAATTGTCGAAAACCTTCTCCCAGAATGGCTTGATCTTAGAGCATTCCCACCAAATGTGAATCATAGAGCCCACCTCCCTCTCGCATCTCCAGCAAGCCCCTGAAACTGCTGGATATATTGCATGTAGTTTAGAAGGGTAATGATACCATCTCATAAGTATTTTATAGTTCTCTTGTGCAATCCCAGTGCTAGCAAGTTTATGAGTGAAGAGAAACCCCCTTTCCCATTCCTCAGGAGACAAGCTTATCCCCAAGTCTCTCTCCCACGCCTGCTGAAATGTTAACTTTCTCCTCTTCACCCTCTCTGCTTAATCCCCTATAAATCACAGATATAGCATGTGGCGGCTTATTTTCCTCTACGAACAATTTCTCAAAAAAGGTGAAGTTTGAAATCGAAATTTTATCAAAATTATGTGTCCCTAGGAAGGATTGTAATTGCAAGCATTCAAACCACCTAATTTTCTCATTTGGAAATTGAGCCTGTATAGCAACAAAAGAAGGCAACTCCCCATTTTCTAGCATCTGAAACAATCGGGTATCCTCCACTGCCCTCCGACCGAGAAAAGATCCGCGCAAGCATCCAGGGAGGAAGGATGGATTGAAAAACAATGATGTAAGTGGGCTAATATTGCTATCTGGGAACCCCTTCTTTCTCAGAGTGTGCCATATTTTAAGTGTGTCTCTAGCTAAATTATAATTGACAATAGTCAATGACTCCCCAGAACACCACGGCAGATGTCTTAAAGGTACTTCTAAACCTTCCTGTTCCACCCCCACCCATTGTTTAGCATCAGCCTGAAAGTGCCAATCTAGAATCCTAAGTAATGTAGTAGCCTGAAATACCTCTCAAAATTGGGAAGTCCAGCACCACCTATAGATTTAGGTCGAGAAAGGGTCTGTATGCTTATGCAAGGTTTGAGTTTACCCCATATGAATTTGGTTAAAGCTGATCGTAATTTACTAAAACTAAAACTATGAGGGGGGGAAATTGGTATAGTTTGGAATATGTATAAGAAATGGGGTATAACATCCATTTTGATAGCATTCATCCTTCCAAACCAGGACAGTTTAAATTTACTATAATTAGCTAGGTCTCTGTATGTTCTGCTTAATAAAGTTTGATAGTTAAGTTCGAACAATTTATTAGGATCAGAAGGGACCACAAGATATTTCAATGACTCTCCTTGCCATTTAAATGGAAATTTATTCATGATTTGAAGGACCTCATTCTGAGAAAGGGATATATTTAAGGCTTCTGATTTGGAATAATAGACGTTAAAATTACTAAGTGATCCGAACCTATCAAATTCCTTTAAAATCATTGGAAACGATAGTTATGGTTGTGATATATAAAGGAGTAAATCATCTGCATACAGAGCTGTTTTATAAGAGTTAGGTCCTATCATGTATCCATGAATATTGATATTATTTCTGATCGCGTTGGCTAGGTGTTCCATTACCACTACGTAAAGTAATGGAGAAAGTGGGCAGCCCTGTCTGGTTCCATTGTTGATCTTAAATGGGCTGGATAATGAACCATTCATTCTAACCCGCTCTGTTGGACCATTATATAAGGCTAAGATTTTCTGTAGAAGGTGAGGACCTAGACCTATCTGTCTCAAGGCTTCCTCCATAAACCCCCAATGGACTCTATCGAAAGCCTTCTCTGCATCTACAGATAAAAGACCTAGTGGTGTGGAGCTAGTTTTTGCCTTGGAGATGATAAGTAACATAGTAACATAGTTATTAAGGTTGAAGGGAGACATTAAGTCCATCTAGTTCAACCCATATCCTGTCCTAACCTGCCCTAACATGTTGATCCAGAGGAAGGCAAAAAAAACCCATGTGGCAAACAGTAAGCTTCACATTGGGGAAAAAAAATCCTTCCCGACTCCACATATGGCAATCAGACTAGCTCCCTGGATCAACACAATATTAAGGAAACTAGTGTGTATATACCCTGTCATATTATACTTTTCAAGAAAGGCATCAAGTCCCTTCTTAAATTTTAGTAGGGAATCACTCATTACAACATCATACAGTCATATGTAAAAGTTTGGGCACCCCTATTAATGTTAACCTTTTTTCTTTATAACAATTTTGGTTTTTGCAACAGGTATTTCAGTTTCATATATCTAATAACTGATGGACTCAGTTATATTTCTGGATTCAAATGAGGTTTATTGTACTAACAGAAAATGCGCAATCTGCATTTAAACAAAATTTGACCGGTGCAAAAGTATGGGCACCCTTATCATTTTCTTGATTTGAACACTCCTAACTACTTTTTACTGACTTCCTGAAGCACTAAATTGGTTTTTTAACCTCATTGAGCTTTGAACTTCATAGCCAGGTGTATCAAATCATGAGAAAAGGTATTTAAGGTAGCCACTTGCAAGTAGTTCTCCTATTTGATTCTCCTATGAAGAGTGGCATCATGGGCTCCTCAAAACAACTCTCAAATGATCTGAAAACAAAGATTATTCAACATAGCTTTTCAGGGGAAGGATACAAAAAGTTGTCTCAGAGATTTAACCAGTCAGTTTCCACTGTGAGGAACATAGTAAGGAAATGGAAGAACACAGGTACAGTTTTTGTTAAGCCCAGAAGTGGCAGGCCAAGAAAAATATCAGAAAGGCAGAGAAGAAGAATGGTGAGAACAGTCAAGGACAATCCACAGACCACCTCCAAAGACCTGCAGCATCATCTTGCTGCAGATGGTGTCACTGTGCATCGGTCAACAATACAGCGCACTTTGCACAAGGAGAAGCTGTATGGGAGAGTGATGCGAAAGAAGCCGTTTCTGCAAGCACGCCACAAACAGAGTCGCCTGAGGTATGCAAAAGCACATTTGGACAAGCCAGTTACATTTTGGAAGAAGGTCCTGTGAACTGATGAAACAAAGATTGAGTTGTTTGGTCATACAAAAAGGCGTTATGCATGCGCTGTATTGTTGACCGATGCACAGTGACACCATCTGCAGCAAGATGATGCTGCAGGTCTTTGGAGGTGGTCTGTGGATTGTCCTTGACTGTTCTCACCATTCTTCTTCTCTGCCTTTCTGAGATTTTTCTTGGCCTGCCACTTCTGGGCTTAACAAGAACTGTACCTGTGTTCTTCCATTTCCTTACTATGTTCCTCACAGTGGAAACTGACTGGTTAAATCTCTGAGACAACTTTTTGTATCCTTCCCCTGAAAAGCTATGTTGAATAATCTTTGTTTTCAGATCATTTGAGAGTTGTTTTGAGGAGCCCATGATGCCACTCTTCATAGGAGAATCAAATAGGAGAACTACTTGCAAGTGGCCACTTTAAATACCTTTTCTCATGATTTGATACACCTGGCTATGAAGTTCAAAGCTCAATGAGGTTACAAAACCAATTTAGTGCTTCAGGAAGTCAGTAAAAAGTAGTTAGGAGTGTTCAAATCAAGAAAATGATAAGGGTGCCCATACTTTTGCACCGGTCAAATTTTGTTTAAATGCAGATTGCGCATTTTCTGTTAGTACAATAAACCTCATTTGAATCCAGAAATATAACTGAGTCCATCAGTTTTTAGATATATGAAACTGAAATACCTGTTGCAAAAACCAAAATTGTTATAAAGAAAAAAGGTTAACATTAATAGGGGTGCCCAAACTTTTACATATGACTGTATATGGCAGAGACTTCCATAGTCTCACTGTTCTTACCGTAAAGAATCCGCGTCTGTGAGTATGCTTAAACCTTCTTTCCTCCAGACGTAGAGGATGCCCCCTTGTCCCCATCACAGGTCTAAGAGTAAAAAGATCATTAGAAAGGTCTTTGTACTGTCCCCGCATATATTTATACATTGTAATAAGATCACCCCTAAGCCTTCGATTCTCCAAACTAAATAACCCCAATGGTAATAACCTGTCTTGGTATTGCAGACCCCCTAGTTCCCTAATAACCTTGGTCGCTCTTCTCTGCACCTGCTCCAGTTCAGCTATGTCTTTCTTATACACCGGAGACCAGAACTGTACACAGTATTCTAAGTGTGGTCACGCTAGTGACTTATATAGAGGTAAAATTATGTACTCCTCATGAGCATCTATGCCTCTTTTAATGCATCCCGTTATTTTATTTGCCTTTGCAGCAGCTGCCTGACACTGGCCACTAAATGTGAGTTTCTCGTCCACCCATACACCCAGGTCTTTTTCAGTGACAGTTTTGCCCAGTGTTTTACAATTAAGCACATAATTATACATCTTGTTTGTTCTACCCAAGTGCATGACCTTACATTTATCCCCATTAAATCTCATTTGCCATTTATCAGCCCAAGCTTCTAGTTTACATAAATCCTCCTATAAAATAAAATTGTCCTCCTCTGTATTGATTACTCTGCAAAGTTTAGTGTCATCTGCAAATATTAAAATTCTACTCTCTGTGCCCCCTACAAGGTCATTAATAAATATGTTAAAAAGAAGCGGGCCCAAAACTGACCCCTGTGGTACCCCACTGCTAACCGTAACCCAGTCCGAGTGTGCTCCATTAATAACCACCCTTTGTTTCCTATCCCTGAGCCAGCTCTTAACCCACCTACACATATTGTCCCCTATCCCCATTGTTCTCATTTTATGTATCAACCATTTGTGTGGCACCGTATCAAAAGCTTTTGAAAAGTCCATGTACACCACGTCCACTGCATTTCCTTGGTCCAGTCCGGAACTTACCTCTTCATAAAAGCTTATCAGATTAGTCTGACAGGAACGGTCCCTTGTAAACCCATGTTGATATTTGGTCATGAGGTTATTCTTCTCCAGATACTACAGTATGGTATCTCTTAGAAAACCCTCCAGGATTTTACCCACAGTTGAGGTTAAACTCACTGGCCTATAATTTCCGAGTTCAGTTTTTGTCCCCTTTTTGAATATTGGCACCACATTTGCTATACGCCAGTCCTGTGGTACAGACCCTGTTATTATGGAATCTTTAAAGATTAAAAATAATGGTCTATCTATGACTGTGCTTAATTCCTGCAGTACTCGGGGTGTATCCCATCCAGGCCCGGGGATTTGTCAATTTTAGTGATTTTTAGACGCCGCCGTACTTCCTGCTGGGTTAAGCAGGTGACATTTAATGGAGAATTTTTATCCCTGATCATGTTATCCGTCATGGGATTTTCTTATGTAAATATTGTTGAAAAAAAGTCATTTAGCATATTGGCTTTTTCCTCATCCACCATTTCACCCAGACTATTTTTAAGGGGACCAACACTACATTTTTTAGTTTCTTACTATTTATGTAGTTAAAGAATATTTTGGGATTATTTTTACTTTCTCTGGCAATGAGTCTCTCTGTCTCAATCTTTGCTGTCTTGATTTGCTTTTTACAGAATTTAGTTAATCTTCTGTATTTAGTTAATGCCTCATTACTACCTACTTGCTTTAATTCTCTAAATGCTTTATTTTTATCTCTTATTGCCCCCCTTACAGCTCTATTTAGCCATAGTGGTTTCCTCCTATTTCTCCCATGTTTATTCCCATACGGTATATATTGTGCACAGGTCCTATTCAGGATGCTAATAAACGTCTCCCATTTTCTTTGTGTATTTTTATGTCTCAGGATATCGTCCCAGTTAATTGCACCAAGATCATCTCTCATCTGTTGGAAATTTGCTTTCCTGAAGTTTAGTGTCCTTGTAACCCCTCTACTACACATCTTATTAAAGGATACATGAAAACTTATTAATTTGTGATCACTATTACCCAAGTGACCCCCAACCCTTACATTTGATATGCGGTCTGGCCTGTTGGTTAATATTAGGTCTAGCAGTGCCCCCTCTTGTTGGGTCCTGAACCAGTTGCGAAAGGTAATTGTCTCTCATAGTTGTCAAAAACCTATTACCTTTGCTGGAACTGCAGGTTTCGGTTCCCCAATGTATTTCAGGGTAGTTGAAGTCCCACATAATAATGACTTCTCCTTGAGTCGCTGCTTCATCTATTTGCTTTATGAGGATATTCTCTGTTGCTTCCATTATTTTTGGAGACTTACAACAAACCCCTATCAGTAATTTATTATTCCCCCCCCTCCCCTTATCTCTACCCACAGGGACTCTACATTTTCATTAGATTCATATATATTATCACGAAGGATGGGCTTTAAGGATGGTTTTACATATAAACACATGCCTCCCCTTCGTTTATTTGTATGGTCATTTCTGAACAGACTATAGCCCTGTAAATTAACCGCCCAGTCATGGCTCTCATCCAGCCATGTCTCAGATTTCCCCACCATGT
Source organism: Dendrobates tinctorius (assembly GCF_039654945.1). Lineage (NCBI taxonomy): Eukaryota > Metazoa > Chordata > Amphibia > Anura > Dendrobatidae > Dendrobates > Dendrobates tinctorius. The sequence continues at coordinate 17,105,328 of NW_027361730.1, read as the reverse complement.
CATAATTATGTTCCAACAACATTAACTCCAATTCCTCCATTTTGTTGGAGTAATGTCTTAATAGTATTATCCCGGACTTCTCGTCCTTTTACGAATCCTACCTGATCATTATTGACTAGGGAAGGAAGTAAAGGGGCTAGTCTCTCAGCTAAGATTTTTGAAAATAATTTTATGTCTATGTTTAAGAGAGAAATCGGCCTAAAGTTGGCAATTATCGAAGGGTCTTTACCTGGCTTAGGGAGCACACTAATGTGTGCCTCTAGAGACTGGGGAACAAATCCAGTACTTTCATCAATAGCATTGAAAGTTTTTGCCATTATTGGAGAGAGTTGTTCCCTAAAGTTTTTATAAAACGCCGGTGTGAATCTGTCTGGACCAGGGCATTTACCCGACGGAGAGGACCGTATTGCCAAATCGATCTCCTCTATTGAAATCTCCTCCTCTAAAGCTTTCAGAGCAGAACTACTCAACATATTTAGGGATGTTTCTTTTATCTTATAGGAGAGGTCTAATGGGGACATATCTGCGAATTGGTTCTTAATGTTGTATAAAGTATTATAGTAAGACTGAAAGAGATCCACAATTTCTTTTAGGTTGTGTGTAGCCCTGCCATTTTGTTTTTTAACAAACGGAATAAATGTAGCCGACGCACGGGGATGGAGCAGTCTGGATAATGGTCTCCAGCACTTGTCCCATAGGTCATAGAAAAAACGTTTAGATTTTTCCATGGATTGAAAATATTTTTATCTAAAATTTCTCTTAAATCATTTCTTTTTTTTGTCAAGTCAGCAAGCGTGGAAGCAGATAGAGTTTGTTTGTGTGAAATTTCAAGGGAATGAATTTGCTGTAATAATTCATACACTTTCTGAGCTCTCTCTCTCTTTAACGTAGAACCATGCTTTATCAGAATCCCTCTCATAACGCAATTCAAAGTCTCCCATTGCAAGGGAGCTGAAGTTTGGTCAGAGGCATGTATTTGGATAAAGGAGTCAATAGACTAAGCTCTGAAGCACATAAAATATTCTTGATAAGGTTATCATTCAATCTCCAAGTCCAAGAACGTTGCACCAGAGATGGCAGAGATAAGGACAGAAAAATTGGAGCGTGGTCCGACCACAGAATGTCTCCGATTGTGGCCTTGGGTTGCCAGGACAAAGCATGGTGGCTCAAGAGACAGAGGTCGATGCGGCTATAAGAATTATGTATATGAGAATAATATGTGTAATCCTTCCCCTGAGGATCCATTATCCGCCAAACATCTGTCAGTCGGAGGGCATGGAGAACCCTTTTAAGAGAACGCAGCTGTCTCACCAAAACAGTTTCCCGCCCAGAAGAAGAGTCTACCTTTGGGTTCATTGTAAAATTGAAATCTCCACCTGCGATCAGTGTACCTTCTGCGAAATTAGAAAGTGAGGTTAGGAACGCACGGCATGCTGGAATCTGGCCCTTATTAGGAAGATACCAGTTAGCAATTGCGTATATTGAGTCTGCAATTTTTATCTTGAGAAAGATATATCTACCCTGTATGTCTACAAGTGTATCAATAAGAGAAAATGCTAATGACTTATGGACTGCAATGGAGACACCTTTGGATTTTGATTCAGGATTTGTGCTATGGAACCAGGTGTTGAAGTACCTATCTTTTAACTTAAGAACATGATCAGATTTAATGTGTGTTTCTTGTAACATAAGAATTTGGACTTTTTGTTTATGCATAGAGTAAAGAATCTGAGAACGCTTCTGAGGGATATTAAGACCTCTAACATTCAGTGAACAGAATTTGACTGCGTTCATTTCACGGACCAGAAATAGGATTTGAGAAAAGACCAGTAAAAGAGGAAAATTCCCTTAAAAAAAAAGGGGGGAGGGGGAAGCAGGAAAAGAAAATAAATAAAAATAAAACAATCGGATGGGAGACTTTCCCAACCGCAAAGAAAGTCCTCAAAGAAAAGGACTGATAGGGGGAAGTATAAAATTCCACACCCGTCTAGCGGAATGTAGATCCCCTTAGTGGAAGTGCGCTTTCCATAGAGGGTAGCCCCCCCGGGATCAAACAGCAGACCCACAATAACATATTAAACTGGTAAAATAACTAACATGTGAAATGCATATCACTTCACCAAATCTTGAGTACCCAGAATCTACAGTGGGGCAAAAAAGTATTTAGTCAGTCAGCAATAGTGCAAGTTCCACCACTTAAAAAGATGAGAGGCGTCTGTAATTTACATCATAGGTAGACCTCAACTATGGGAGACAAACTGAGAAAAAAAAATCCAGAAAATCACATTGTCTGTTTTTGTTTCATTTTATTTGCATATTATGGTGGAAAATAAGTATTTGGTCAGAAACAAGCAATCAAGATTTCTGGCTCTCACAGACCTGTAACTTCTTCTTTAAGAGTCTCCTCTTTCCTCCACTCCTTACCTGTAGTAATGGCACCTGTTTAAACTTGTTATCAGTATAAAAAGACACCTGTGCACACCCTCAAACAGTCTGACTCCAAACTCCACTATGGTGAAGACCAAAGAGCTGTCAAAGGACACCAGAAACAAAATTGTAGCCCTGCACCAGGCTGGGAAGACTGAATCTGCAATAGCCAACCAGCTTGGAGTGAAGAAATCAACTGTGGGAGCAATAATTAGAAAATGGAAGACATACAAGACCACTGATAATCTCCCTCGATCTGGTGCTCCACGCAAAATCCCACCCCATGGGGTCAGAATGATCACAAGAACGGTGAGCAAAAATCCCAGAACCACGCGGGGGGACCTAGTGAATGAACTGCAGAGAGCTGGGACCAATGTAACAAGGCCTACCATAAGTAACACACTACGCCACCATGGACTCAGATCCTGCAGTGCCAGACGTGTCCCACTGCTTAAGCCTGTACATGTCCGGGCCCATCTGAAGTTTGTCTGGGGATGAGGTATATTGTCCATTCCTAGGCCTCTAGGTAGGCCTGGCCATTCGGATGGAGAAATCTGGACGGGAGGGATTCCCAGACCATTAGTGAACATCGGCAAATTTCCTAGAGTACGTAAAATATGTAAAGTTCCAGACAGTCTCACTTGAAGTTTAAAGGGAAAGCCCCAAGAATAAAGGATTTTCTGTTGTCTCAGTATGTTTAGTAAGGGTCTCAGAGCACATCTTTTCTGGAGTGTGAACCATGACAGATCATGCATAACTTGGATAACGTGCTCTTTATATTTGATGGTTTCCATTGTGCGGGCCCCCGCAAGAATGTTCTCCTTTACTTTGTATCTATGTATCCGACATATTACATCTCTTGGTCTAGCTGAATCAGTGGATTTGGGTTGTAGGGACCTATGAGCCCTGTCAAATTCTATGTCCGAGTCACGTGGTACATTCAGTATAAAATTTAAAATGCAACGCAGGGATTCCTCTAACTTGTTTTGCTCCACCGACTCTGGCAGACCTCTGATCCTGATATTATTATGTCGCCCTCTGTTTTCCATATCATCCACCAGTTCAGCCAAATACTCCAGTTGATGTGAGTGAGAAGCAATTATCTTTTCCTGTGCATGTAATGTCTGAGAGATGGCCTCTGTGTGACCTTCATTATTAGCCACCCTTTCAGAAATCTGCTGTACTTCCCCTCTAATAGCAGAAGTCTCAGCTCTATAAGAGGATTCAAGCCTGGAAATATAATTCTCCATATCCTCCTTTGTGGGGATAGCGCTTATGTGAGCCTTAAGGTCTTCCCATACATTGTGTGCCTGTGTTAAATCACCACATGTTAGGCTCTCTGGCTGCACAGTTATACCTTGCGACAAGTCCCTCAGCATGGGCAGTGAACTTCTGGCTGCCTGTGAACAGGAAGGACGAGACATCCCCCTCTTCAGAAAGGCAGGAGGAGATAAGTACAACTCCAGGGGCTTCCTCCACAATCTTTTCCTCTGGCAGGCTCTGAACAGCATGGGCCATCGCCATCTTGTGACTCACAAGCTTCTGAGTGGAGACTACTGAGCTTCTCAAATACCTGGAGATTCCTGTCGCTGATACCACAGGAGGACGTCTGCTTGATGGGCCGTAACTTGCAGGCTTCTTAGCTGACATTTGGTGACAAATAGCACTTCTAATATAGGTCTGTAGTCATCACCCAGGCAGGAGCTGAAGAGCTGCACTTCCTCAATCCTCCATAGTCAGGCCACGCCCCTCTTGCTGGTCAACTTTTAACCCTTATAACTTCCTAACAAAAAAAAAATTTGTTTCCAAAATTGTGCTGATGTAAAATAGACATGTGGGAAATGTTATTTATTAACTATTTTGTGTCACATAATTCTCTGGTTTAACAGAATAAAAATTCAAAATTTGAAAATTGCAAAATTTTCAAAATTTTTGCCAAATTTCCGTTTTTTTCACAAATAAACGCAAAAATTATCGACCTAAATTTTCCACTAACATGAAGCCCAATATGTCACGAAAAAACAATCTCAGAATCGCTAGGATCTGTTGAAGCGTTCCTGAGTTATTACCTCATGAAGGGACACTGGTCAGAATTGCAAAAATGGCCTGGTTATTAAGGTCAAAAGAGGCTTGGTCATGAAGGGGTTAAAGGAGATTTTTATGCAATTCCGCGTGTTTTAAACTTGATAAGGCAACTTTAATCTTCAGGTAAGTATGATTACATCGATAGCATATAACACTGAGCCGTGAAAATAAAAAAAAACACATTTTCTGCCCAAAAATGATTTGTAGCCCAAAATTTTGCATTTGTGAAAGGGTAATGGGAGAAATTGTACATGAAATTTGTTGTGCAATTTCTCCTCAGTACACCGATACTCGATATGAGGGAGAAAACAACTGTTTGGGAGCTGGGAAGGGGAGGAGCATCATTTGACTTTTTGAGCGCAAAATTTACTGGAATCATTAGCGGACTCCATGTCCCGTTTGTAGAGCCCCTGATGTGCCTCAACAGTGGAAACCCCCACAAGTGACCACATTTTGGAAACTAGATTTAGTATTAAGATGTATGGTGAACACCTTGAACCCCCAGGTGCTTCACAGAAGTTTGTAACGTTGAGCGGTGAAAATAAAAAAAATAACATTTTCCCCACAAAATTGTTATTTTATCCCCAATTTTTTATATTTTCACAAGAGTAACAAGAGAAATTGCACCATACAATTTGTTGTTCAATTTCTCCTGAGTACGCAAATACCTCCATATGTGGAGGAAAATTACTTTTGAGGCACAGTGTAAAGCTCAGAAGGAAAGAGGCTCCATATTGGAGTTCAAATTTTGCTGCAATGGTTTGAGGGTGCCATGTCACATTGGCAGTGCCTCCGATATGCTAGAACAACAGAATCCCCCATATGTGAACTCATTTTGCAAACTACACCACCCAATTATTTAATCTATGGGTGCAGTGATCATATTGACACCACATATGTCTCACAGAATTTTATACCATTGAGCGGTGAAGAAAGAATACATTACATTTTCACCACTAAAATGTTGTTTTAGCCTCAAGTTTTTAATTTTTTCTAAGGACTAATAGGAGAAATTTTTGCAACAAACCGAGGTCCATTTTTTCATGACCCCATTTTGGAAATTATACCCCTTTGGGAATTTATCTACAGTTGTAGTGACAATTTTGACTCCATGGGTGTTTTCCAGAAACAAGCAGCAGTGGATGCTGCTGAGTGAAAATTTTAAACGGCTGTTGTGACCAGTACGCTGTAGTGACCAGTACATTATGCCCAGCTCAAGCTTCTGGAGATACACACTCATAAATTGGGCGGTCTCTCATTGCTTCAGAAATGCGAAACATGTGTCTTGTTTTTTATTTTTTTTATGTTGTTTACTAAAGGGGTTAAATAGTGGAACAGTTTTATAGGTCTGGTTGTTCTGGATGCGGCAATACCAAATACATGTACTTTTATTGTTTTATAAAAATATTTATTTATAAGTGCAATAGATTTTTATTTATTTTTATTATTTTACTTTGCCTCACTGCGGGACTTAAATCCCTATCCTATGCAAACTGTCAGAGCTGCACTGACAGGCAAACTTGCTTCATCATGTTCTGAGCATGATCAAGCAACTTTGCTAGGTCTGGTGACCTGGATGTCGTCCTGACGACATAAGGTCACCATGGCAACAATCTGACCCTGTGATGATGTCGCAGGGTCTCTGATCCAAGAGCAGAGGGGCCTTCTTCCCTCTGCCATCTCCCGAAATGCTGAGTGCTGACAGCTTTCAGAATCAGCTGACACTCTACGGCGTCTGTGCTTGCAGAATCACCTGGACGTATCCATATGTCCAAGGTTAGTAAGTACCAGGCAACCTGGATGTATGGGTACATCTGAGGTTGGATAGGGCTTAACAGGGGTGTGTATATTTTTTGTATTCACTGTATAATATATTATGTGAACATATACAGCCATGATCAAAAGTGTTGGTACCCTTTAACCGGTTTCCATCCACCGATGGTAGATAAACATTGGCACTTGCTGGGCTTTGTGCAGCACCAACATTTGTCTACGGTCAGCGGTTTTGTGCCCCCCAGGACCCCCACGTATCTTATAACATGAGGATCCCGGTGCACAATGCTTCTGTTAGGCGTCGGATTTCTGTTGCTGCACAGTGAGAATCCCAAGCCTTGCTTCTGGCAGTCTCCCATTCCTCTCCAGCCGCAGAGGAGGTTGCTCAGCAAACTTGTCGGTCCAGGCGCTTTGTCCAGACCAGCTCCGTGGGTTTGCTTGCTGCTGCCACCTCTGGCACAGCTATGGCAATACATGCTTCTCAGCAGCGAGATTCTCCAGGGACTAAGTCCCCATGTCGGGCCACTGAGCATGCCCGTGGAGTGATCTCCCATTGGAGATCGAAGGTCACATGCTCAGGTCCTGCTCCTGTTCGGATTGGCCCATCCGAGAAGCCAGGAAGGTCCCGGACACTCGCGGCTATAAAAGGTTTGCATGGCCGCTCGGCCATGCGCTAGGATAGACTGTATTTTCAGACTATGAGGAGTGAGTGATGTATGCATGTATGAATGTCTCTGGTGAATGACTCATTAAGAAACCCCTACCCTTGGTACGCATGTGTTGTGCAGCCTAGCCTGCTAGCTCCCAGGCTTAGGCGTAGGTAGGTCAGAGTTTGAGTCAGGCATTAGTCCTCACCAGTGACTAGGCACGACTCAGTGCACGTGCTCCACACTCCATAGCCAGCGTCTATTGCGGCATTCGCGGCAGCGATGCCGTGCTCTCAGTGGGCCTAGAGGGACTCTAACCCTGTGTCCTTGGGGTAGAGTTCTGTGGCCGTACACTGTGCGCTCTTTTGGCCGGGCTCTGTGAGCTAAACAGGCTCCGGCATCTACGTTCAGCGGTCGTGCGGCTCTGTGAATTAACAGAGTTCGCTCTTGTTCACATTGGGTGACGTAACCCACGTGTGACTGTTTTCACACCGCTTAATTCTTCTGCCATTATCTAGCAGCAGTGTACCACTTCTGCACAGTGGACCCTGGGCTGCGAACGCACCTACTACTATTTTATAATTTCGTGCGTTCCGCCAGCCCTAACAGCTTCCTGTGACCCCCGACCTCATTGAGACCTGATTGGTTCAGGTCCTGATGACATCAGCGTCACAGCAGCCAATGAGAGAGATCACTGGGAAAGCTTGTTGTAGCAACGACATTTCCCAGCAATCTGCCTCACAGTAGCGCTGTTTCACCTCTGATCTCCTGTCAGTGTGAGATCAGAGGAGAAACAGTGTGACAAGCGCTGATAGCAACAGTTGTGCTAGTCAGCGATCTTGTCACAAAGTTAAAAAAGCAGGTACGGGTTAGTGCTTTAGTTAGGTTTAGTGCTATAGTTAGGGTTAGGGTTACTGTGAGGGTTAGGATTACTGTTAGGGTTAGTGCTATAGTTAGAGTTAAGCCCCCGTTACACACTGCGATATTGCTAGCAATATCGCTGTAAAGTCACCGATTTTGTGACGTTACACGATATTGCTAGCGATATCGCTGCATGTGATACTTACCTCCGACCGGCTCCCCCGCTGGTTATCGCTGATCGCGCGAGAAGCTGCTGGACCATTTCTCGTCGTCAGCTTCCTGCAGTGCTTCCTGCTGTGACGACGAGCGACGCGTGGAGCCGGACGGGAGGACGCAGGATCGCCGCGTCTGACAGGTAAGTAGCGATCCCTGTCCCTAGCGATGTCGCTGGTGAGATCTGCCTGAGTGGCAGCTCACTAGCGACCACCTAGCGATTCACCAGTGATCCTGACCGCGTCAAATCGCTGGTCGGGATCGCTGGTGAGTCGCTAGGTGTAACGGAACCCTTAGTGTTAGGGTTAGGGTTACTGATAGGCTAAAGTAAGGGTTACTGATAACATTAATTTTACTGTTAGGGTTAAGGTTGCGGTTAGGGTTACTGTTAGGCTAAAGTTAGGGTTATTGTTAGGCTAAAGTTAGGGTTAGCGTTAGGCTAAAGTTAGGGATAGGGTTAGGCTAAAGTTAGGGCTAGTGCTAGGCAAAAGTTAGGGTTAGGGTTGGGGCTAAAGCTTGGGTTAGGATTGAGGCTAAAATTAGGGATAGAGTTGGGGCTAGGGTTATGGTTGGAATTAGAATTGGGGGTTTCCACTGTTTAGGCACATCAAGGGCTCTGTAAACGCAACATGATGCCTGCAGACCATTCCAGCAAAGTCTGCATTCCAGAACGTCACAACTTCCCTTCCGAGCCCCACCGTGTGCCCAAACAGAAGTTTTCTCCCACATATGGGGCATCAGCGTACTCAGGACAAATTGGACAATAACTTTTGGGGTCCAATTTCTCCTGTTACCCTTGTGAAAATAAAAAATTGGGGGCTAAAAGATAATATTTGTGAAAAAAATGATTTTACTTTCACGGCATTTCATCTACATTATAAACTTTAGGGAAACACTTGGCGGTTCAAAGTGCTCACCACACATCTAGATAAGATCCTTGGGTGGTCTAGTTTCCAAAATGGTGTCACTTGTGGGGGGTTTCCACTGTTTAGGCACATCAGGGTCTCTCCAAACACGACATGGTGTCCAATCTCAATCCCAAACAATTCTGCATTGAAAAAGTCAAACGGCACTCCTTCCTTTCTGAGCTCTGCCGTGCGCCCAAACAGTGGTTTACCCCCACATATGGGGTATCGGCGTACTCAGGATAAATTGCACAACAACTTTGGTGGTCTAATTTCTCCTGTTAACCTTGGTAAAATAAAAATTTTGGGGCTAAAAGATCATTTTTGTGGAAAAAATGATTTTTTTTATTTTCACGGCTCTACGTTATAAACTTCTGTGAAGCACTTGGGGGTTCAAAGTGCTCACCACACATCTAGAAAAGTTCCTTGAGTGGTCTAGTTTCCAAAATGGTGTAACTTGGGGGTTCGACTGTTTAGGCAAATCAGGGGCTCTCCAAACGTGACATGGCATCCGATCTCAATTCCAGCCAATTCTGCATTGAAAAGGTCAAACGGCACTCCTTCCTTTCCGAGCTCCGCTGTGCCCCCAAACAGTGGTTTACCCCCACATATGGGGTATCAGCGTATTCAGGAGAAATTGCACAAACACATTTGTTCTTCATTTTCTCTTTTTACACAAGTGAAAATAAAAAAAATTGGTTCTGAAGTAAAATGTTTGTGAAAAAAAGTTAAATGTTTATTTTTTCCTTCCACATTCCATTCATTCATGTGAAGCACCTGAAGGGTTAATAAACTTCTTGAATGTGGTTTTGAGTACCTTGATGGGTGCAGTTTTTAGAATGGTGTCACTTTGGGGTATTTTCTCTCATATTGACCCCCCAAAGTCACTTCAAATGTGAGGTGGTCCCTAAAAAAATGGTTTTGTAAATTTTGTTGTAAAAATGAGAAATCGCTGGTCAACTTAAAACTTCCTAGAAAAAAAAAAATATATATTTTGTTTCCAAAATTGTACAGATGTAAATTAAACATGTGGGAAATGTTATTTATTAACTATTTTGTTCAATTTAAGTCCCTTCGATTTAAGGGCAAAAAAATAAAAAGTTTGAAAATTGTGGAATATTCAACATTTTTGCCAAATTTCCATTTTTTTAAACAAATAAACGCATGTCATATCAAATAAATTTTACCACTATCATGAAGTACAATATGTCATGAGAAAACAATGTCAGAATCACCAGGATACCTTGAAGCATTCTAGAGTTATGACCTCATAAAGTGACACTGGTCAGAATTGAAAAAATTGGCCCGGTCACGAAGGCAAAAAACAGGCTCTGGTGCAAAATGGTTAAATTGTTCTGGAAAATTAAGTATTTCTCCCAGAAAAGTATTGCAATTACAGGTTTATTTCCTTCATGTGTATTAGAAAAGCGCAAAAAAAAAGAAAAAAAGGTAAATTGTACTTAATTTCACCACTAAATTACAAAAATGGGCAGGACAAAATTGTTGGTACCTTTCCAAACATGTGGGTAAACAACTTTATTTTAAGTATTTGATACTCTTTCAAACTCACCTATGGCATGCAACATGTGTGGGTAAAATATAAATCACACCTAAAATCAGATAAAAATGGGAGAAGTTTACTCAGTCTTTGCATTTTGTGTCTGCGTGTGCAACATTAAGCATGGAGAACAGAAAGAGAAGAGAATTGTCTGAGGACTTGAGAACCAAACTGTTGAAAATTTTCAACTATCTCAAGGTTAAAAATCTATCTTCAGAGATCTTAATGGTCCTTTGTCCACCATACATTACATAATCAAGAATATTACAACCCATGGCACTATAGCTAATTTCCCAGGATGTGCATGGCAGAGAAAAAAATTGATGAAAGTTTTCAATGCAGTATAGTTTGGATAGAGGATAAGTAGTGATGGGAAGACCTGTGGTTATTCGGGTCAGTCGTGTTCAGCCGAACATTTAAAAAAGTTTGGTTCAGGGAACAAAATGGTAGCCCAGCCCTGACCCCATTCAAATCAATGGGGGCCTGAACATCCGGTGTTCCCTATACTGTCATCTGTGTGACAGTGCCTGAAACATTGGCTCTGATTGACGGTACGTTTGTTACTGCTTTTCAGAGCTTTGCGGTTCCCACGCTGTCTGTAACGCTTGCACCCTGACTGAGTGGTGCGAGCAAGAATTGCGGCCCCACTGTGCCACAAACCAGACTACCCTGGAGGGGCTTGCTAAGCAGCTACCTTGGTGTCCACTGGAGCCTCTAGTGGTAAGGTCAGGCTTGTGCAGCAGGTAGCTGCCAGGTACCATTCCAGGGTGGTGTCTGGCTGTAGCAGATGATCCCACAGGGGGACAGAACACTAATGACAGGTGTGGGCAAGTAAAGACGGGCACGACTGGAACCCTGGCGGGCACGGCTGGCACTGTGGCATGCAGGTGGGCATGGCTGACACTCTGGCAGGCAGGTGGGCACGGCTGGCACTCCAGCAGGCAGGCGGGCCCGGATCAGACTGGAGGAACCAGAACCATAATGGGTAGAGCAGGAAAACAAGCAGGAACAAATGGTATAATAGAACAGGTAGGAACCAGTTCAGACTAGAGGGACGGGAACAGTTATGAGCCAGTTCATTCTGGAAAGAAAGGAACCAGTTCTGACTAGGAGGAACAAGACCCACAGTATGCGGAACAAGAGCAGAGCAGAACCACAAGGTACAGAGCGAAAAGAGCAGAGCATTACCGCAAGGTGCAGAGCGAAGAGCAGAGCAGAACCGCAAGGTGCAGAGTGAAGAGCAGAGCAGAACCACAAGGTGCAGAGCGAAAAGCAGAGCAGAATCGCAAGGTGCAGAGTGAAGAGCAGAGGGAGTAGGCACAAGGCTACACAAGCTGAGTAGGGAAGGAAACAGACAAGGAAACAGACAGGTACAAGAAACTGACTTAGTATAGACAAGGACCCACACGAGAACAAGCTCATGACATGGGATACAGACCGGAGTATGCAACCCTCAGGAAGGCAGAAAACAAGACACAATGAGCACAGAAATGGGTCTTGGTATGCTGCCCCCAGAGAGGCAGAAAACAGCAGCAAAGTAAAGACTGACAGAGATGGTTGCTCAGGCATCTCCCTATGGTTGGAGATGGCATAAGTACCTGATGCCTCTTGGAAATAGGCTGGGGCCAAAATTAGGGGTGTGCACACAGTCTCTTTAAAACTCAGGAAGTGCCGGCACCGTCCCCCTAAGCACACAGCCAGGAAGCATGCATCAAGCAAGGGCATGAGGCCCACAGCATGGAGCAGGCTGAGGACAGAACTCACATCATGGCCCGGAGTGGTGAGTAAGATGGGAGATGGCAAGCCATGCCGTGATGCCAGCAGGGATGTTACACTGTCACACAGATAGGTAAAGAATAAGAATTTCCCACACAGCAATGGCATAAAGTGAGACTAGGGACTTTTTTTTTTTAAGTGGCGGAGGAATACAGTGCGGAAGGATACCTACCTTCCGTCATTGGATTCCTGCAGCCCGTAGAGAACGGCAGCATCATCTGATGCTGCCGTTCTCTACCCAAGATCGTCGTGGGACACACTCGTGGACTGCTTCGGATCGTGGGTGAGTATTTTTGTGGTTTGTTATGTTAATATTTATCCCGGAAAAGACAATGGCTTCGGGGAACAATGTGACAAGTATTGGTAAGTATGTTACTCTATGTTATATGTACTGTATGTCTATGTATGTATTGTATGAATGTATTGTATGTATGTAGTATATATGTGGTATGTATGTAGCATGTAGTATGTATGTAGCATGCATGTAGTATGTATGTAGTATGTATGTAGTATGTATGTAGCATGCAGTATGTATGTAGCATGTATGTAGTATGTATGTAGTATATATGTAGTATGTATGTAGCATGCATGTAGTATGTATGTAGCATGCATGTAGTATGTATGTAGTATGTATGTAGTATGTATGTAGCATGCAGTATGTATGTAGTATGTATGTAGCATGCATGTAGTATGTATGTAGCATGCATGTAGTATGTATGTAGTATGTATGTAGCATGCAGCATGTATGTAGCATGTATGTAGTATGTATGTAGCATGCATGTAGTATGTATGTAGTATGTATGTAGTATATATGTAGTATGTATGTAGCATGCATGTAGTATGTATGTAGCATGCATGTAGTATGTATGTGGTATGTATGTAGTATGTATGTAGCATGCAGTATGTATGTAGTATGTATGTAGCATGCATGTAGTATGTATGTAGCATGCATGTAGTATGTATGTAGTATGTATGTAGCATGCAGCATGTATGTAGCATGTATGTAGTATGTATGTAGTATATATGTAGTATGTATGTAGCATGCATGTAGTATGTATGTAGTATGTATGTAGCATGTATGTAGTATGTATGTAGTATATATGTAGTATGTATGTAGCATGCATGTAGCATGTATGTAGCATGCATGTAGTATGTATGTAGTATTTTTTTTTTTTTTTTTTTTTTAACATTTAACACATTAGCCGGATGATGGGACTACTACTGTCCCATCATTGGCTAATGTGTCAATCACTGTCATGGTAGCAGGCATCGCCCGATGGGACTTGTAGTCCCATCGGACGATGCTTGCACAGACCCCCGGACATCAGCACAGCCCCCCGGCAGGCCGGCACAGCCCCCCGGCAGGCCGGTACAGACCCCCCACAGGGTGCACAGACCACCGGCAGGCCGGCACAGCCCCCCGGCAGGCCGGTACAGACCCCGGGCAGTCCACACAGCCCCCCGGCAGGCCGGCACAGCCCCCCGGCAGGCCGGCAGAGACCCCCGGAAGGCCCGAAATGACGGCGCATCATGATGCGCACACACCGCGCATCATGATGACGTCAGGCCGTCAATCAACTGAACTTCCGATTCCGATGCCGAATTCCGATATTGAAAAAATATCGGAAGTCGGTATCGGAATTCCGATACAGCAAGTATCGGCCGATACCCGATACTTGCGGTATCGGAATGCTCAACACTAGTCGCCGACTTTTGGCAAAGTCGGGTTTCATGAAACGAAACCCGACCCTAGGATGAGGTCGGCCACGAGGTCGGCGACTTACGCGCCAAAGTCGCGTTTCAAAAGTTTGTTTTGCGCTCTTTTTCAGCCAATCAGGATCCACGGACACTGAGGGCAACGTGATGACATAGGCACGGGTCACCACCATCTTTCAGAAGGGCATGCAAGTGATTGGCATGCTTTGGGGGGCGTCACAGGGGGTATAAAAGGGCGTGCACGCCGACCGCCATGTTACTCATGCTGATCTCAGAATAGGGAGAACTGCTGCTGCTGCTGATTTTGTAGGGAGAGCGTTAGGCAGGGAAGAAGACACCAAAAACTGCTTCTGCTGCTAGCGATTTTGCCTGTACAACACACCAGTCACTGTGTGTGCAGTGCAAGGGGAGGCTATATAGTGGTATATCAGTGGTGTTGGTTGTTGGGCTGCCTTCTAAGGCTTCCTGACATTCCTGCATTGCTGTTTACCCACTGCTCCGCAAACTGCTTTTTTAAAAGCAATCCCAATTTTTTTTTTTGTCCTGCTGAGAAGAAAAAAAAAACTGCTTCTGCTGCTAGCGATTTTGCCTGTACAACACATCAGTCACTGTGTGTGCAGTGCAAGGGGAGGCTATATAGTGGTGTATCAGTGGTGTTGGTTGTTGGGCTGCCTTCTAAGGCTTCCTGACATTCCTGCATTGCTGTTTACCCACTGCTCCGCAAACTGCTTTTTTAAAAGCAATCCCAATTTTTTGTCCTGCTGAGAAGAAAAAAAAACTGCTTCTGCTGCTAGCGATTTTGCCTGTACAACACATCAGTCAATGTGTGTGCAGTGCAAGGGGAGGCTATATAGTGGTGTATCAGTGGTGTTGGTTGTTGGGCTGCCTTCTAAGGCTTCCTGACATTCCTGCATTGCTGTTTACCCACTGCTCCGCAAACTGCTTTTTTAAAAGCAATCCCAATTTTTTGTCCTGCTGAGGTACTGAGCGTGCATTTTTTCACACCATACAGCGGTGTACGCTCCTCACACAGTACCGTGTAACGGCTGTTATCACAGCCTCAGTGAAGCTATCAGTGTGTCACTCTGTGAGAATAAAACGAGGACATGTTCCGTTCTTACAGACCTGCACTCTAGGGAGATTCCTATTCTGCCCAATTCTACATACACCTTGTAGTTTGTGATAAACTAGCCAATTTCTGCCTGTGACATAGCGCTGTGATATTCATTGGGCCTCACACAATCCAAAAGTGTCCAGTGTCCACAAGTGTGTGCAGAAATTCAAAATCTCCCTTATCCTCTAGTCACTTTGGTCACAGCTGTGCCATCGAGCCTGTCACATAGCGCTCAGATATCAGTGGGCCTCACACAATCCAAAAGTGTCCAGTGTCCACAAGTGTGTGCAGAAATTCAAAATCTCCCTTATCCTCTAGTCACTTTGGTCACAGCTGTGCCATCGAGCCTGTCACATAGCGCTCAGATATTCATTGGGCCTCACACAATCCAAAAGTGTCCAGTGTCCACAAGTGTGTGCAGAAATTCAAAATCTCCCTTATCCTCTAGTCACTTTGGTCACAGCTGTGCCATCGAGCATGTCACATAGCGCTCAGATATTCATTGGGCCTCACACAATCCAAAAGTGTCCAGTATCCACAAGTGTGTGCAGAAATTCAAAATCTCCCTTATCCTCTAGTCACTTTGGTCACAGCTGTGCCATCGAGCCTGTCACATAGCGCTCAGATATTCATTGGGCCTCACACAATCCAAAAGTGTCCAGTGTCCACAAGTGTGTGCAGAAATTCAAAATCTCCCTTATCCTCTAGTCACTTTGGTCACAGCTGTGCCATCGAGCCTGTCACATAGCGCTCAGATATTCATTGGGCCTCACACAATCCAAAAGTGTCCAGTGTCCACAAGTGTGTGCAGAAATTCAAAATCTCCCTTATCCTCTAGTCACTTTGGTCACAGCTGTGCCATCGAGCCTGTCACATAGCGCTCAGATATTCATTGGGCCTCACACAATCCAAAAGTGTCCAGTGTTCACAAGTGTGTGCAGAAATTCAAAATCTCCCTCATCCTCTAGTCACTTTGGTCACAGCTGTGCCATCGAGCCTGTCACATAGCGCTCAGATATTCATTGGGCCTCACACAATCCAAAAGTGTCCAGTGTCCACAAGTGTGTGCAGAAATTCAAAATCTCCCTTATCCTCTAGTCACTTTGGTCACAGCTGTGCCATCGAGCCTGTCACATAGCGCTCAGATATTCATTGGGCCTCACACAATCCAAAAGTGTCCAGTGTCCACAAGTGTGTGCAGAAATTCAAAATCTCCCTTATCCTCTAGTCACTTTGGTCACAGCTGTGCCATCGAGCCTGTCACATAGCGCTCAGATATTCATTGGGCCTCACACAATCCAAAAGTATCCAGTGTCCACAAGTGTGTGCAGAAATTCAAAATCTCCCTTATCCTCTAGTCACTTTGGTCACAGCTGTGCCATCGAGCCTGTCACATAGCGCTCAGATATTCATTGGGCCTCACACAATCCAAAAGTGTCCAGTGTCCACATGTGTGTGCAGAAATTCAAAATCTCCCTTATCCTCTAGTCACTTTGGTCACATCTGTGCCATCGAGCCTGTCACATAGCGCTCAGATATTCATTGGGCCTCACACAATCCAAAAGTGTCCAGTGTCCACAAGTGTGTGCAGAAATTCAAAATCTCCCTTATCCTCTAGTCACTTTGGTCACAGCTGTGCCATCGAGCCTGTCACATAGCGCTCAGATATTCATTGGGCCTCACACAATCCAAAAGTGTCCAGTGTCCACAAGTGTGTGCAGAAATTCAAAATCTCCCTTATCCTCTAGTCACTTTGGTCACAGCTGTGCCATCGAGCCTGTCACATAGCGCTCAGATATTCATTGGGCCTCACACAATCCAAAAGTGTCCAGTGTCCACAAGTGTGTGCAGAAATTCAAAATCTCCCTTATCCTCTAGTCACTTTGGTCACAGCTGTGCCATCGAGCCTGTCACATAGCGCTCAGATATTCATTGGGCCTCACACAATCCAAAAGTGTCCAGTGTCCACAAGTGTGTGCAGAAATTCAAAATCTCCCTTATCCTCTAGTCACTTTGGTCACAGCTGTGCCATCGAGCCTGTCACATAGCGCTCAGATATTCATTGGGCCTCACACAATCCAAAAGTGTCCAGTGTCCACAAGTGTGTGCAGAAATTCAAAATCTCCCTTATCCTCTAGTCACTTTGGTCACAGCTGTGCCATCGAGCCTGTCACATAGCGCTCAGATATTCATTGGGCCTCACACAATCCAAAAGTGTCCAGTGTCCACAAGTGTGTGCAGAAATTCAAAATCTCCCTTATCCTCTAGTCACTTTGGTCACAGCTGTGCCATCGAGCCTGTCACATAGCGCTCAGATATTCATTGGGCCTCACACAATCCAAAAGTGTCCAGTGTCCACAAGTGTGTGCAGAAATTCAAAATCTCCCTTATCCTCTAGTCACTTTGGTCACAGCTGTGCCATCGAGCCTGTCACATAGCGCTCAGATATTCATTGGGCCTCACACAATCCAAAAGTGTCCAGTGTCCACAAGTGTGTGCAGAAATTCAAAATCTCCCTTATCCTCTCGTCACTTTGGTCACAGCTGTGCCATCGAGCCTGTCACATAGCGCTCAGATATTCATTGGGCCTCACACAATCCAAAAGTGTCCAGTGTCCACAAGTGTCTGCAGAAATTCAAAATCTCCCCTGTCCTATAGACACCTTGTACCTTGTTTTACATTACTATATAGTTTGTTGGATTTTGTCTACATTTCTACCAAAAATGAGGAAGGCTGGTGGAAGAGGTCGTGGAATTGGGTGGGGGTTGACAGCTGGTAATGATGGTGTTGGTGGTGGATCTGATGGTAGTGGCAAGAGCAAAATAGGACCGAATGCAGGAGGTGTTGAGCCTGCGTCATCGTCTGGCTACATAAGGCCTCGAAGGCTTAGTTTTCTAGGAGTTGGCAAACCGCTTTTAAAGCCAGAGCATCAGGAAAAAGTTTTGTCTTACATTGCTGACTCAGCCTCCAGCTCTATCGCCTCCTCTTCTTCAGTTGTAAAAAGTAAAAGCACTGAGTCGTCATTGGAGGCTCATGTTCATGAACCACACCTTTCCTTGTGTCCTTCACCCCAACCAAGATTGAAGGATGACGCAGGCCATACTACTGATTACTCCATGGAGCTGTTTTCACATACCATGCCTGGATTATCAAGTGAAATGGTGAATTACCCAGGCCAAGATGAATCTGACATGGAGTGCACTGATGCACAGCCGCTGATGGATGATTCTGCTGGTACATTCACTAAGAGCACTACATTGTCCTCGTAGTGTACAGAGCCAGATTCTGACCCTGATGAGACTCAGGTGCCCCTTCCCGCACACTATACCACCATACACGGTGACACAGAGGAAGGTGCACATGACATAGAAGAGGAGGTGATGGATGACCCAGTTGTTGACCCAGATTGGCATCCATTGGGGGAAGAGGGTGCTGCTTCCAATAGCTCAGATGAGGAGCATCCACAGCAGACATCGACATCGCAACAGCTGTTATCTGGCAGGCCCGGAGCACTCCAAAGACAGGTTCCAAACATCAAAAGAGTTGCTGGACAGCTTGTCCAGAGGGTCAAAAGATCACAGTGTGCTAGGCCGCAAAATGTCTGCCAAAGTAGGAAGAGTGCAGTGTGGCACTTTTTTGAACAAAATCCTCATGATCAGGCCAAGGTTATCTGTAAGAAGTGCGCAAAGACCTTTAGCCGAGGGAAAAATCTGAAAAATTTGAATACCAGTTGCATGCTTAGACATTTAACCAGCATGCACTTGCAAGCGTGGACACAACACCAAACCTCAAGTGCCACATGTGCAACTGATCACAACGAAGGTAGTCAGCAACGCTACATTGTTTCCCCCACTGTAAGCCCACTGGTTAGCACAGCAGCAAATGTTGAGGTGTCGTTGCAAGGCCACAGCAGTCAGGGAATCCCACTGTTATATCAACGAAAGACTGATTCTAGGCCATCAGAAAGAACACCAACTCCATCACCATCATCAACCCTCTCTCAGTCCGCCCTCTCCACCGCTACTTCCACCATATGCAGCTCTCAAGTCCAGCTCACCCTCCCAGACACTATGAGTAGGTCAAGAAAGTACTCAGTCTCTCATCCGCGTACACTGGGTTTGAACACCCACATTGCCAAACTAATCTCGTTTGAGATGATGCCCTTTCGGTTGGTGGAAAGCGCAGCTTTCCGCGAACTCATGGCCTATGCAGTACCACGCTATGACCTACCCAGTCGCCACTTCTTCTCTCGCAAAGCCATCCCAGCCCTCCACCATCATGTGAAAGACCGCATTGTCCATGCACTCAAGCAGTCAGTGAGCGGAAAGGTGCACCTCACAACTGATGCATGGTCCAGTCGGCATGGCCAGGGCCGTTACGTGTCCATCACTGCGCACTGGGTTAATGTGGTGGATGCAGGGTCCACAGGGGACAGCGGTGGTGGGACAGTGCTGCCTAGCCCATGGTATAGGAAACAGTTGGCTGTAGGCGTTCGACCCTCCTCCTCCTCCTCCTCCAGAAGCGAAAGCTCGTCCACAGAGCGCTGTCGTACGAGCACTCCATCTGCAGCTGCCACTGTTGCACACGAGGTGTCCCCCTATCGAGCAGCTAGTGGAAAGCGTCAGCAGGCTGTGTTGCAGATGATATGTTTGGGCGACAGACACACCGCCGAGGTGCTGGCCGAGTACTTTCAGCGACAAACTGAGTCATGGCTGGGCAGTGTACATCTTGAGGCAGGCAAGGTAGTTAGTGATAACGGCCGTAATTTTGTGGCAGCCATAGCCCTTTCAAAACTCAGCCACATACCTTGCTTGGCTCACACCTTGAAACTGGTGGTGCAGTGCTTCCTCAAAAATTATCCGGAGTTAACAGCCCTGCTCCAGAAGGTGCGAAGACTGTGCGCGCACATCTGCCGGTCGCCTGTACACTCCGTTCGTATGCAGAAGCTTCAGCGATTGCTCCACCTTCCCAACCACCGCCTCATTATCGACATTGCAACAAGGTGGAACTCCACCCTGCACATGGTGGAGCGGCTGTGCGAGCAGAGGCAGGCCATAATGCATTTGTGGGAGGATACACGGCCAGGCACTTTGAGAGCAGACATGGAGTTGACCGGTGTGCAGTGGTCGAAGCTGAAAGACCTCTGTAAAGTCCTTCAGTGTTTTGAGGAATGCACACGGCTGGTAAGTGCAGACGACGCCATCCTAAGCATGAGCATCCCAATAATGCGTCTGCTCATGCAAACTTTGACGCACCTTAAGGAGCAGTCTTCTGCAGCCAATGTTGATGAGGAGGAAGAGGAGGAGGGAATCCTTGATGACATTCAGCCATTGTCTGCTCAGGGACCTCTCCTGGACGAGGTGGAGGAAGAAGAGGAGGAGGAGGAGATGATGGGGATGATTACTTAGGGGAGGAGGATGCATCTCGTGGGGCAAGTGAAAATGTTGGCGTGGCAAGGTCTGGTACAGGGTTTGTGCGTGACTGGAGGGATGTGGATTTGCCAGAAAGTGCTCCTCCAACCAGCACTCGCAGTGCATCATTGACACCGGGAACATTGGCCCACATGTCAGATTATGCCTTGCAGATCCTAAAAAGGGACCCCCGCATTGCCAAAATGATGAACGATGATGACTACTGGTTGGCCAGCATCCTGGATCCACGCTATAAAGGCAAATTACAAAACATCATGCCACAGGAGAACCTTGACCTAATATTGGCTAATAAACAAGCAACTCTGGTAAATCGGTTGCTTGAGGCATTCCCAGCACACAGCAGCGGTGATGGTTCTCACACGAGCCGTACGGGCCGGGGGCAGCTTGGCAGAGGTGTTCGTGGTGCACACAGCAGAAGTGTCGTTGGAGACAGGGGTTTCATGACAATGTTGTGGACTGATTTTTCAAGTACCGCTCACACAACTGGTAATACTGCATTGATGGAAAGTGACAGGAGACAGCAGTTGTCAACTATGGTTACAAACTACTTTTCCTCCCATATCGATGTTCTCCCACACAGGTCATTCCCCTTTGACTATTGGACCGCTAAACTGGACACCTGGCCTGAATTGGCACAATATGCCTTACAGGAGCTCGCTTGCCCAGCTGCAAGTGTGCTATCGGAAAGAGTCTTCAGTGCAGCTGGATCAATCCTGACAGAAAAAAGGACCCGTCTGTCAACCCAAAATGTGGATGATCTAACCTTCATTAAAATGAACCACGCATGGGTTTCCAAGGATTTTGTCCCACCTTCCCCTGATGACACATAGGGTGACAGAAAAATGGCTTGCTTTGGTCCACCTCTTCCTGGGACTTGACCTATTTCACCTTTTGCATCAGCTGAATGTCCAACATCAACATATGCCACTTTCTAAAACTCCCTAACTGTGCTGCCTCCCCCCCCATGGCCGGGGTCACCACCTGGCGCACGACACCGTGCGAGTGCCGTTGCCCTGGACAGGTGGGTAGGCCGACTCTTGGGCGCGGGCACTGGCACAGGGTCCTTCATAGTGCAATCAAGTGTCTCTGACGGTGGTGGTGCACACCCGCCGTCAGACACACCGCCGTACTATGAGGGGCCCAGTGCCAGTACCGACGCCCATGAGTGGGCCCCCCTTGCTTGGGCAGGGCCCCAGCATTTGCAATCTTT
Source organism: Dendrobates tinctorius (assembly GCF_039654945.1). NCBI lineage: Eukaryota > Metazoa > Chordata > Amphibia > Anura > Dendrobatidae > Dendrobates > Dendrobates tinctorius. The sequence continues at coordinate 17,083,611 of NW_027361730.1, read as the reverse complement.
ACCTCTCCCTGCTCCTCCGCTGTGTAGTCTGGGCCGTCAAATCCATACTGTGCCTGTATAGACATATATTTTGAATGTGTACGCTATCCATACATGTTATCCAGGGATACGGTACCCTTTCTAACCTTTGTGCAATCACGTGCAATCCATACTGGGCCTAACACCGTCTGAGCCTGCCTCCTGATGTATAGACATATATTTTGAATGTGTACGCTATCCATACATGTTATCTGGGGATACGGTACCCTTTCTAACCTTTGTGCAATCACGTGCAATCCATACTGGGCCTAACACCGTCTGAGCCTGCCTCCTGATGTATAGACATATATTTTGAATGTGTACGCTATCCATACATGTTATCCAGGGATACGGTACCCTTTCTAACCTTTGTGCAATCACGTGCAATCCATACTGGACCTAACACCGTCTGAGCCTGCCTCCTGATGTATAGACATATATTTTGAATGTGTACGCTATCCATACATGTTATCCGGGGAAGCGGTACCCTTTCTAACCTTTGTGCAATCACGTGCAATCCATACTGGGCCTAACACCGTCTGAGCCTGCCTCCTGATGTATAGACATATATTTTGAATGTGTACGCTATCCATACATGTTATCCGGGGAAACGGTACCCTTTCTAACCTTTGTGCAATCACGTGCAATCCATACTGGGCCTAACACCGTCTGAGCCTGCCTCCTGATGTATAGACATATATTTTGAATGTGTACGCTATCCATACATGTTATCCGAGGATACGGTACCCTTTCTAACCTTTGTGCAATCACGTGCAATCCATACTGGGCCTAACACCGTCTGAGCCTGCCTCCTGATGTATAGACATATATTTTGAATGTGTACGCTATCCATACATGTTATCCGGGGAAACGGTACCCTTTCTAACCTTTGTGCAATCACTTGCAATCCATACTGGGCCTAACACCGTCTGAGCCTGCCTCCTGATGTATAGACATATATTTTGAATGTGTACGCTATCCATACAAGTTATCCGGGGATACGGTACCCTTTCTAACCTTTGTGCAATCACATGCAATCCATACTGGGCCTAACACCGTCTGAGCCTGCCTCCTGATGTATAGACATATATTTTGAATGTGTACGCTATCCATACATGTTATCCGGGGAAACGGTACCCTTTCTAACCTTTGTGCAATCACGTGCAATCCATACTGGGCCTAACACCGTCTGAGCCTGCCTCCTGATGTATAGACATATATTTTGAATGTGTACGCTATCCATACATGTTATCTGGGGATACGGTACCCTTTCTAACCTTTGTGCAATCACGTGCAATCCATACTGGGCCTAACACCGTCTGAGCCTGCCTCCTGATGTATAGACATATATTTTGAATGTGTACGCTATCCATACATGTTATCTGGGGATACGGTACCCTTTCTAACCTTTGTGCAATCACGTGCAATCCATACTGGGCCTAACACCGTCTGAGCCTGCCTCCTGATGTATAGACATATATTTTGAATGTGTACGCTATCCATACATGTTATCCGGGGATACGGTACCCTTTCTAACCTTTGTGCAATCACGTGCAATCCATACTGGGCCTAACACCGTCTGAGCCTGCCTCCTGATGTATAGACATATATTTTGAATGTGTACGCTATCCATACATGTTATCCGGGGAAACTGTACCCTTTCTAACCTTTGTGCAATCACGTGCAATCCATACTGGGCCTAACACCATCTGAGCCTGCCTCCTGATGTATAGACATATATTTTGAATGTGTACGCTATCCATACATGTTATCCGGGGATACGGTACCCTTTCTAACCTTTGTGCAATCACGTGCAATCCATACTGGGCCTAACACCGTCTGAGCCTGCCTCCTGATGTATAGACATATATTTTGAATGTGTACGCTATCCATACATGTTATCCGGGGAAACGGTACCCTTTCTAACCTTTGTGCAATCACGTGCAATCCATACTGGGCGTGAGAACGGCTGGCGAGCTGTTAAGCAAGCTACAGCACCTGTGGTTTGCACACGTAAGTTTTTCATTTTTTCAGGAATGACGGTTAGGCCTAATTCCAGAACTGCGGTTGACCTGCACTTACTGGGAAATCATTGTTCGTGGGTAATAATTGTAATCAGTGTTCCCAATCACTAACGTTGTTCAGCGGGTTATCTGCACCTGTAAGCGACAAACGCTGGCCTTTTCAGTGTAGCGCACATGCAGCCACAGACATGTAAGGGCATGACACACCAGTTATTGGCCAATCTCATGTGCCAGAGCCTCACGTGTCCCTCTAGTAAGCCGGACTCGGACCGCGGGGCATGACGGAGTCTCGTTCGTTAACGGAATTAAGCTTGCAATGTGTGCATCTGTTCTGTAGCTGGCATGGTTGAGGTTTCCCAGGTGGAGTCGAATTTAACCGTAGGCTCCACTCCTGGTGGTGCCCTTCTGGACATTCCTTTAAGGTTCAGCTTTGCAACCATACTGCCCACGTAAAACAAACACTTTGCCTTCATGAACGCTGTTTGGAGGGTCATGACTCGTGGGAATAACGCCGCCCAATCAGTTAACCTGCTAGAGAGATCGTTCGTTGCTCCCAAGCATGACATCACACTCCCTAGGAAGAAGGTAATGCCACTGTGGCGACCGTTCTCCTGGGGGCGACACAAGTGCACTGATGCCCAGCCACTGCTCGATGAATCTGCTGGTACATTGACCCAGACCACTACATTCCCCTCGCACGCTACACGACCTGAATCTGACCCTGATGAAACTCAGGTTACCCTTCCCATATACAGTTCCATCTTACACGGTGACAAAGAGGAAGCTGCAGATGAAAGTGCAGGTTCGGCCCACCCGCCATCAGACACACCACCGTACTATCAGGGGCCCTGTGCCAGTGCCGTCGCCAACGAGTGGGCCCCCCCTGCTTGCTCAGGATCACAGCACTTGCAAAGTTGAAATACTGTGCAGTGAGATGGAAGATGGGGACGACGAGGAGTCCAGACAAGTACAGGGATTCCCTAGCGAGGAGACTTATTTGATTGTTTTCAATGTTGGGACAGCAATTTTTGGGGAGCACTATACTCTGGAGAATGATAGATGGGGCCCACCATACACTGGAACATTCCAAAGGTGGACATCAGACACTGGAGCAGCATTTACAGGGCCCATTATACACTAGAGCATTAGAAATGGGGCCCATTATGTTTGGAGCATTATTTGGGCCCATAAGACAGTGGAGCTTCATCCATGGGGACCAACATATACTGTAGCATTATGTGGAGCTCATCATATACTGTTTCAAACATTATATGGGATCAATGATTCTGTATGGAGAAATAGATGGGCCTCGTCATGAGATGTAAAAAGTGAAGTATTTTTCATTGTACTATACCGCTATTTCTCTGCCGTATCGGAGCATGATGAGTTGTGGTATGTGTTAAAGGGGCGCTCTTTCGCCCAGGGCACATGAAAACCTGCAGCCAGCCCTCCCCCCCCACAACTTTAGCCAAATAACCCCCATTTTTCAGTGCGTAACTTGTATTATGAAGTTAATTAAGGTTGACAAGCTTAAGTAAGAAGAATTGATGCTTTTGGCATTCAAATGGGCACTGTAGGTGTGTTTCCTGTCCTCCTCTCACTGCCGACTTTTATTCCCCATTGACTTACATTGGGTTTCGTGTTTCGGGACGACCCCGACTTTTCCCTATAATCGGACGATCTTGCTCGACCCGACTTTTGGAAAAGTCGGGTTTCACGAAACGAAACTCGACACTAAAAAACCAAAAGTCGCTCAACTCTACAAGCAAATAATCAAAAGAAAATTTTTTTTTTAAAAAAAATCCCAGTATATCATAAAAAAGTGCAAATAAGATGAAAAAAATCAAATATATCAGTGTTCAATAAAATATGAAGTGCAATGTGCATGTGCAGCAGACATAAACTATATATAAAAATACTGAAACCAAAAAAAATACTGCAATGTAAAGGCCAGTGTGCATGTGCAATTAGCAACCATAAATCATTAGACTCACATTATCCCTACGTGCACATTGTTCTTAAATTGGTTTCAAATATTTTTTTACCACTAATACAAGAATAATTATTGAATCAACTATATCCTGTTTGGTCTTTTCTGGTCAAGGGGTCCTTTGGTAGATTAGGATTTGGACTGTCACACAGATGACTGCGTGTGAGTCAGCAGCTCTGACTTTCGGTGAAAAGGTTACTGCTTGTCACAGGCGTCAGCTAATGAAAGTACTACTCTCATCAGTGTACACCTGGTCTCGCTGATGGCAGCAGGCGAGAGTGATGAGAGTATTCACCAGCACTTGTGCATTAAATAAATAAAAAAGCAAAAGCCCTCAGCTGTCAGCTTTACTTGCACTGGTTAGCACAAATTGAGCAAACCACACATAATTTTCTTTCTTTTAACACCATGTGCCCCCGGCTAATCACAGCCATGCCAATACTTGTCATGTCTGTGATTGAGCTGGAGGTGCACACTCGTGTCTGTGATTGAGCTGGAGGTGCACACTCCGGCAAAGCTTGTTGATTGGCTACGCTGCAGCCTTTCAAACTTTTTTTAGGCTGCTAAACCCAAACAGTAGCACAAACTCCTTGGAGAAGTGTGTGTTCAGGGTCCGTGCACGGAGACTAGGTGTTCGGTACAGATTCCAAACTCTACCGTTTGGGTTCAGGGTGCATCAGTGTCAGCACAAACAATCTGTCAATATTTAAATGAAATTAAAAGCTATGTCTATATAATATGCAAAAACAGGAGAATGCGGAGTATAACAGGTTTAGATGAAAACATTATTAATTAGTAAATCACTTATAAAACAACATTAAATAGACAATGTAAGAAAAAGACAAAGACAAGCAAACAAATGGCTGCCATGAGTCAATCAACATCCATGTGGATGTGCTGATAAACATATGCACAGTTGGAACCTCTTACCTATGTAGGTACAAGGCCTCAGGCAGGCAAAGAACTGGATAGAATGGACCCGACGCACATTTTATGTCTTAGAATATCATTTTATCAAGGGAATTTTAACAATGGAATCAAAAGGGACCTTTTTTATCTACCTGGTAACGGATCACGTGTGTCATGTGATCTGGGATCAACCACTGAAAGCGCTGTGTCGTCGCATGAGCACTGCGCCTGCCTTGTCAAGCGAGTGCACGACGACCTTCAAGCCTAACTGTGCATGTGCAGGCACGCAAACGTGTTCATGGCTCTTGGTCATGCACAGTGGGTATATGCAAGTATAGATAACATGGCCGAAAATATATGCAATGTGACACAGCATGTAATAAATATAAATCACATCTACAAGTACAGGTACTTAATGAGAAAATAACATTCCAAAGTATGTCCAATGATTCCTATTTGAAGGGAGATCACAGAGGTCGATGATGGCGCTAGGGATACACATAAAACAGAGACTTAAATACATATAGCTAAATAAATAATATCAAACATCCATTGTTAGGATAGAAATAGTAAAAAGGACAATCAAAGGGAACACATTTGTTTATAAAAAGGAGGAGAAACTGAGAGACTCATTCAAGCCTTTTGGGGTTATAGTATGTAGAGTCACGATCCATTTAATGTTATGTTTTATATAACATGTACATACACATACTGTATTCTTGACATCTATGCATCCAATATATTGCTATAGCTGAAATCTATGTTGGTAAGCATTTCTTGACAAAAACAGGTTCAACTTCAATAAAATTTACAAAACAGGTCACTAAATTATGTAGAATGAATGGATTAGAGACATATGACAGTTTCACGGTGATGACAATGTATTGACTGTGGGCTAAATATTTATTTATTCAACAGAATTATTTTTGGTGACATTGAATGTTATTTCATTTTTGCTGTATATTCTTCTCATAATGTTATACAGTTGTGGCCAAAAGTATTGACACCCCTGCAATTCTGTCAGATAATACTCAGTTTCTTCCTGAAAATGATTGCAAACACAAATTCTTTGGTATTATTATCTTCATTTAATTTGTCTTAAATGAAAAAACACAAAGAATTGTCCTAAAGCCAAATTGGATATAATTCCACACCAAACATAAAAAAGAGGGTGGGCAAAAGTAGTGGCACTGTTCGAAAAATCATGTGATGTTTCTCTAATTTGTGTAATTAACAGCACCTGTAACTTACCTGTGGCACCTAACAGGTGTTGGCAATAACTAAATCACACTTGCAGCCAGTTGACATGGACTAAAGTTGACTCAACCTCTGTCCTGCGTCCTTGTGCGTACCACATTGAGCATGGAGAAAAGAAAGAAGACCAAAGAACTGTCTGAGGACTTGAGAAACCAAATTGTGAGGAAGCATGAGCAATCTCAAGGCTACAAGTCCATCTCCAAAGACCTGAATGTTCCTGTGTCTACCGTGCACAGTGTCATCAAGAACTTTAAAGCCCATGGCACTGTGGCTAACCTCCCTAGATGTGGACGGAAAAGAAAAATTGACAAGAGATTTCAACGCAAGATTGTGCGGATGTTGGATAAAGAACCTCGACTAACTTTCAAACAAGTTCAAGCTGCCCTGCAGTCCGAGGGTACAACAGTGTCAACCCGTACTATCCGTCGGCGTCGGAATGAAAAGGGACTGTATGGTAGGAGACCCAGTAAGACCCCAATTGTTACCCCGAGACATAAAAAAGCCAGACTGGAGTTTGCCAAAACTTACCTGAAAAAGCCTAAAATGTTTTGGAAGAATGTTCTCTGGTCAGATGAGACTAAAGTAGAGCTTTTTGGGCAAAGGCATCAACATAGAGTTTACAGGAGAAAAAAAGAGGCATTCAAAGAAAAGAACACGGTCCCTACAGTCAAACATGGCAGAGGTTCCCTGATGTTTTCGGGTTGCTTTGCTGCCTCTGGCACTGGACTACTTGACCGTGTGCATGGCATTATGAAGTCTGAAGACTACCAACAAATTTTGCAGCATAATGTAGGGCCCAATGTGAGAAAGCTGGGTCTCCCTCAGAGGTCATGGGTCTTCCAGCACGACAATGACCCAAAACACACTTCAAAAAGTACTAGAAAATGTTTTTTTGAGAGAAAGCACTGGAGACTTCTAAGGTGGCCAGCAATGAGTCCAGACCTGAATCCCATAGAACACCTGTGGAGAGATCTAGAAATGGCAGTTTGGAGAAGGCATCCTTCAAATATCAGGGACCTGGAGCAGTTTGCCAAAGAAGAATGGTTTAAAATTCCAGCAGAACATTGTAAGAAACTCATTGATGGTTACTGGAAGCGGTTGGTCGCAGTTATTTTGGCTAAAGTTGTGCAACCAAGTATTAGGTTGAGGGTGCCAATACTTTTGTCCGGCCCATTTTTGGAGTTTTGTGTGAAATGATCAATGTTTTGCTTTTTGCTTCATTTTCTTTTGTGCTTTTTCATTTAAGACAAATTAAATGAAGATAATAATACCAAAGAATTTGTGTTTGCAATCATTTTCAGGAAGAAACTGAGTATTATCTGACAAAATTGCAGGGGTGTCAATACTTTTGGCCACAACTGTACATAATAATAATAATGACTTTTCCCTCAAGATTTAGTTTTGTTGCCTTTTAAACTAGCTATTTTCACATTTAATTTTACAAATAACATTTTTCAAACATCTTTGACTAAATGTGCACTACAAACTTAGATTTATGACATCTATGAGAGCAGATTTTAGCTATACATTACTCTAATTACTGGTGTAAATTATAGAACATCTGTCGATTGTGGCTGACTTTAAATAACGCGGCAGTATTGATGGCATATATGATATAAAGTTTTTCTTTACGATTTCATTGTGTCTGTTTTGTCTATGCCTAGACAACATGGAACATTTTATTTAAGCACTTCCAGTTGTGGCACTTATTATTATTCCAAGATCTTGTGATTAAAATTAACTTTGCTGATATGAACCACTGATATATTCTTCTTAATGAGACTACCTGCATAGATATTTGCATTTTTAAAAGCACAAGAAAACAGAATACTCAGGGGGAGCAGCGTGAATAAAATAAGAGCAAAATTTGTTCACTTTAGATCGATGTTCTTAAATTGTTTTGTTGACTTGGAATGAAAAAGGAAAAATAATGTTGCTAAAAATCAGTATGTTATGCACCATTGCATGAAGTTTTATATGGAATTGTAAAAGATTTTCATTATCACAGGAGTTATAAAATATCATTATGATATCATTTAATCCTTCTGTTATGGGCTCACTTGGTAAGGTAGATTCTTTAAGCTTTAGGTTGGGGTTTAGCAACAGGGACCAAAGGTGATGGCACAGCGGGCAGGATTTACAGGATGACACGTCAATTAGCAGAGCAGGAAACACCAGAAATCACAAAGCCAGGAGTGTGGATATATTCACAAGAACTGTTGCTGTATGGTCAGTTTAGGACTGGCAGCATACAAATGGTTAGTTCTAGAGTTGTTTGCTATCAGCAGACAGAAGGTCAATGGCAGCTACAATTTGCAAACAAATAGTTAACTACATGCAGAAGTGATGAGCAGACAAACTGGATATTTACCTGCAAAAAAGTTTACACACTGTTGAAGCAGTGGTATATTGTTATGAGCACCAGTGGATCAGAAAAAAAATTCATAATTCTTACAGTAGAGAAATGGTTAGCACAGGTCTTAGCCATTTATGCAGACAGATGATAAGCAGGAGTTAAGGACTAGCCAACTCAGCGAAATGGATGGAGAGATAGTTCCAGGAGTGCCCAAGGAACTTAATGCAAAGCTGTACAGCTGTCTGAGTTGGTCTTAAAAGCCCTTGAGTGATGATGTCAAAGGTAGCTGCAAGGTCATAGCAGCAACTCAGCATAGACTTGCACAAAGAGAATTGTTCCTAAGGGAAGGAACCAAGACCTGGCACCTGACTTAACCACATTTGCTGTTAACGTGCAGGGAATCTACACTCTTATGTAGCCATGTAGGTTCATCATAAATGGTCATATTTTGAAATATCTTTATTGCTGTCAGAGCTTTTTTTTAATACAGATCTTCGAATGCATTGCATAGATTGGAAGCTGCCATATCTTGAATTATCTTTATAGCTGTCAGAGCTTTTTTTATATACTGTATATATACAGATCTTCGAATGCATTGCATAGATTGCAAGCTGCCCCAGCTGCCCATAGCGGGAACATAGCGCATACTGGCTATACACTGAGCTGACTAATAAGGCCCCCTTCACACGTCCTAATATTTCAGGTACTGGAAAAACCAGTATCAGTGTTATAAGGGTTGCGTGTCTGTGTGAAATACTTGTGGTACATGTATGGCATATGTGTATACGTATGCACCATCTGTGTGCCGTCCATGTGACACGTACAAGAATGCAGAATAGAAATTACAGATTTTTAGGTGCTAAAGATGTGCAAATAGATAGATAGATAGATAGATAGATAGATAGATAGATAGATCTGGGGTAGATAAATAGCTAGACAGATATCCATGAGATATATAATTAGTGCCTTGCATGTGTAGTTTACTGTACATTTATTATGCTAATAAATAAAGAAATGAAAAAATAAAGTGGGGTATTTTTGATAATCAGAAAAGGTAAAACAGACAGCTGTGGGCTTATCTTATCAGGCTGGGAAGGTACCTGGTTATTGGGCCACTACCAGCTTAAAAATACCAGTCTGCAGACACCTCAGAAGTGGCGCATTACAGTAGATGCTCCAATTTTGGTGCTTTGCCTTGGTTCTTCCCGATTGCCCTCGTGCGGTGGCAATTAGGGTAATGGTAGTTGCGTCAACTGTTTAGAACCACTGGTCTCGCGGATTGCAGAGTCAACGATTGACGTTGATGCTATTAAGTTATCATCTGACCCTGTTCTTTTGGACAGCCCAGTTCTGCCTGTGGTGACAAATAAGCTGACTTGCTGCGTTCCTAGAGACTATTCCAGAGGACAGCCAGCTACTGCGGTCTGTGAGTGAGCAAACGGCCCGTGTTTGACGCCATCACTGAAGAATCCACTCAAAGGACTGTTTGCAAATCCCAGTGCACTCAAGCCAGCCAGGACCGGATCCATCAGCATCGTTGGAAGACAGTGTTTCACGTTCCTCCGTAATAAAGCCAGAGACTTTGTTCACGATTTGCGATGCCGTCGGGAGATTTTCCAGCCTTTCCCCTGCAAGAACTGCAAGCGATAAGTTACCTTGTTTTTAGCATATCTTTCTATCATGCATAGTGGTTGTGCTTAATTCGTGTCAATGCTGTTATTAGTCTTGCCTCCCTGCGTGTAGTATTCCTTGTTTAACTTACTGTACAGTAAAAACTCTGTAAACCCATTCTCTGTCTCTGTCTCTCCACTGCATTCAGCGAACTTCTCTTCTAACACTTGCATGAGGTTGTTTTTCTTTTTTAATAAAATGGTGAAACAGGGAAAGTGTTGGGGAGAGTTTTTCTTATAGACACCTCTCCATTACTAACACAAGGGCTTGATGCCAGCTGTGATTTTTGGGGGAGCAGCTGCAGCCGCCAAAGAGATCATACTCACCCTCCTCTGCACCATCGCTGGTCTCCACCCATGTATCTCTGTCCCGGGCCCTGCTGCTTCTTCCTGTGTTGAGTGGTCACGTGGTACTGCTCATTAAAGTAATGAATATGCACACAACTCCACTACCATAGGCGTGGAGCGCATATTCATTACTTTAATGAGCGGTACCACGTAACCGCTCAACACAGGAAGAAGTTGCCGACCCCGGGACAACGGAAAAGTAGGGAAGTGCAAAGACCACATCAGGAGGGTGAGTATGACGGGGAGTGTGACCTATGTGATATTCACCTGTCCCTGTTCCTCCGCCGGGCTATGTCTTCTGCGTCCTCTTGCTGTGACGTTCAGGTCAGAGGGCGCGATGACGTGTTTAGTGCGTGCCCTCTGACTGAACAGTCACAGCCAGAGGACCTGGAAGATACAGCAGCGCATGGCGGTGAAACAGGGACAGGTGAATATCGCAAGTGCCGGGGGCCTCAGCCAGCAGCGACACCGGCACCTGGCCTCAAAAGTGCGCCGATGTCCCCGCCTGCTCAGGACAACGGCACCTGGCCCCCAGCGATGAGAGATAGTGCTCCGCTTACACTGTTTGTTTCCACAGGCTATCAGTTACCTGTTAACCGGCTGTTCAAGACGACATCTGTACTGTCTGCCTCAGTTCCATCTCGCTCTGCCATTCAGCCATCCGAACCTCTGGACAACGTCAGTACCTCTAGAGCCAGCTTCCACCTGAATACCCAGAACCCGCCACTTACCACCAGTGCCAGTTTCTACCTGAATACCCGGAGTCTGCCTGTCAGCTCCATCATATCCTTTAACACTGATTCTCCATCTGTCCCCCTGGGACAGCTGCTACGTGTCCAGGGTCTAACTGGAGGTAGCACCTGTGTCCCCCAGGCATCCCATTCTAACCCTGTTTGCGGGGTTTTACTATGGGTGTCTGGTGCTCACTTAGTCACGCCCCCTTTGGAACCCCCCCGGACCGTGGTCACGAGGGTCCACTCAAAAAGCAATAAACAAATGTGAACTTCACCACCTGTGCCTCCGCTTCCATTTGCTACAGGCATATTATTCTATGGAGCATATTATGGGGCCCATCAAACTTTATGGAGCATTATATGGGGCATATTATTCTATGGAGCATCTTATGTGGCCATTATTAATCTTTGTGCAGCATTATATGGGGTATATTTTTGTATGGAGCATCTTATGGGGCCCATCATGAACTTTATGGAGCATCTTATGGGGCCCATCATGAACTGTATGAAGCATTCAATATGGATATTCAAAAACATTTAACCTACTGATGTCTCAATTAATAAGACTTTTATTGGTATCTATTTCTATTTTTGAAATTCACCAGTAGCTGCTGCATTTCCCGCCCTAGGCTTATACTCGAGTCAATAAGTTTTCCCAGTTTTTTGTGGCAAAATTAGGGGCCTCGGCTTATACTCAGGTCGGCTTATACTCGAATATATGCGGTATGTTTACGTGTGGGTCAGAAGGACACATGGTCCATGTGAACACACAGGCATGTGAGCAGTCCCATAGATTATGATGGGTGTGTGTATGTAAGTGTCTGCGGTACGTGTGAAAAAAATGACACTACAGGTACCATAAACTCTGACCTGTGATGCTATGTGCCCACGTTAGTGTTTTAAAGCTGTGTACCCACGTTAGCGTTTTAAACCTGACACAAAACCGGATTCCTTCCCAGAAAACGCGCGTTTTATTTCCACGCATTTTCTGCGCGTTTTTGGCACAAAAACCACACGTTTTTTAAGTGTTTTTTTCCGCGCGTCTTCTGGGCCCATAGGAAATAGCTAAAAATGTAGACTACTCCGCAAAATTAATGAACATGCTGCGTTTTTAGCCGCTAAGCATTTCCTTAGCAGAAAAAAACGCATCCATTGGCACAAAAAGGCCAAAATGCATTAAAATGAATGGGAAGCTTATTTTAAGCATTTCTGAAGCATCTGATCTGGAACAAACGCTTCAAAAACGCTTAAAAAACGCTAACGTGGGCACACAGCCTGAAGGGGGCCTATGACTGTATGCAGCAGGTTCCCTCTAGTACCAACTGTAGGCAGACATCAAATTATCATTTAAATAACTATAGAGGGGAATTGGAATTTTGTACAAAAAAAAAACTACAAAAAAGATATATTAAGAAAGTAATCATTAGCATTTAGGATCCAAAATTAATATGATGCTAAAAGACAGATATATTTAAGGTTCCCCAATAGTAAAGCTTTACTGTAAGTTTGAAGAATTATTCTGCACTCCTTTATTTTACTCAACCATATAATACACCACAGTAATTATAAATCCTGCATCTAGCTATGAGGTTGTGCTAGTTTATTCCCAGTTTATCTGTAAATCTTTCTCTAAATTAAGTAGTCACTGTATTTACAATTTGTCTAATCCCAATAGACTACTGCAATTATGGAACTGTGTGTTTGTCATGATAACATCTGGAGCAGAAAATAAAATACTGAGGATCATTATCAGAGAGTTTATGACAAAAGACACCCATGGGATATAATTCATTTGCTAATTTAAGACATACAATTGACTAACAAAGTAACAATTTATACTTTACCATTCAAGACCCCTTGACAATTGCAATTGGCCAAAGGAAACTTGATTAAGTATATGATTATTTAAAGTGATTGCCCTCTTTGAATAACCTTTGTTGTTTCAAAGAAGGGTCCCATGACAATAAGTTGATTGCAAAGTGTTCCCCTGCTGGGATCAATGAGATGCACAAGACTATGAACACAAGAGGGTCTTTCCTTGGCAGAATAGGACTCAGGACACCAAAAATAAAAAAAATGCCCACTATGAGCCCCTCGGTGTCGTCCATTTCCTCTATTTCTAGTGCTGCAACTTCAACTCAGGAGCGTGACTACTCTAACCCTGGACATGTCAAACCAGTTTTAGTGGTAGGGGTAGATTTCAAGGGAGACATACTATTCAAAGGAACGACCACCCTTAAGCAATAAATTTGTCTTCCCACTCACTCTCTGTTGAGCACATTACCTTATTAGAAATGGTTTAAACTTCTGTCCTCAAACTCTAGACATCTTCACGAATGTAAAGGACGTACCCTTGTTTGCAAGAAAGCTCATCTTAAAGAGGTTTCATGAAAAATCTGATATGGGCTTATCACTCAACCCAGAGAAAGAAGCCGAAGCCCTTGCTATATTAGAATCCTTGGCTGTCCCGCTGTGGAAGTGTTTGTTAAATTGGTAGCGAAAGACATAGAGAACATTCATACAACACATCGACTGAAATGAAATCGGCTGATTTCATAGATAGAAAAATTATCAAAGAGTTACAGGGGTGGAATGATGCCATCTTTAAGATGGTGGATAAAGGAGGCAATCTGGTCATCTGGCCAATTAAATTATATGAAAAACAGGCTTACAAATTACTTATGGACCTGAATTGTTATAAAAAACTGACTTTTATTCCGCTGTCTGACTATCAACAAGAACTTGTGAGCATCCTTAAGGAGGCCCATGAGGAAGGTGTCATCCCCAAAAACTTTTAGAATGTTGAGAGTATGAAACCTTAATCCCCCGTCACACACAGCGATCTCGCTAGCGAGATCGCTGCTGAGTCACAATTTTTGTGACACAACAGCGATCTCACCAGTGAGATCGCTGTGTGTGACAGCGATCAGCGACCGGCCCTCCTGCCAGTATCGCTGATCGCTGTAGCAAAGCCCTGGACATTTTTTTGGTTGCTGGTCTCCCGCTGGCCACCACGCATCGCTGCGTGTGACAGGCGGGAGACCAGCGATTTGCTGGTAACTAATGTACACATCGGGTATCCAAGGGACGTGCATCCCTTAGATACCCGATGTGTACGTTAGTTACCAGCGCGCTGATGCAGGGAGCTGGTAACTAATGTACACATCGGGTATCTAGGGACGTACGTCCCTTGGATACCCGATGTGTACGTTAGTTACCAGCTTCCTGCATCAGCGTGCTGGTAACTAACGTGCACAGCGACGCCAGACACTGGGCATCGCTGTGCTGATCGCTGGTGAAGCTGTCTGTTTGACAGCTCACCAGCGATCACATGGCGATTCACCAGCGATTCTGACACATTGATATCGTTGTCAGGATCGCTGGTGAGTCACTATGTGTGACGGGGCCCTAAGTTACCAACTTTCTATCTACTTCCAAAACTACATAATCATCCTATCGATCCCCATGGCCGCCCGATCGTTTCTGGTAATGAGGGGCTCAGTGAAGTGATTTGCAAAATTATTGACTATTACCTTAAACCCATTGTTACTTCCCTACCTTCCCATATTTTGGACACTATGGCTGCATTAAGAAGATTGGACCAACGTCATCTTGATGAAGACATGATATTGGTTACAGCGGATATAGAGGCACTATACACCTCCATCCGACATACACAAGGCCTAGCCACTGTCTCCTGGTTTTTAAAGAACAGTAATTTTCTAACTCACAACTGCTTCACTTTCAAGGACCAGGTGTTCACTGAATTGCAGGGCTCAGCTATGGGGGCTGCCTGTGCACCCTCATATGCTAATTTATTTTTAGGCCTCTGGGAACATGACATCTTCCAGTGTGCCTCTAATCCAGATATAGACAAAATCCAGAACTGGATAAGATATATTAATGACATCATGGTTATCTGGGAGGGCACTGTCAACGAACTTAAGCAACTGATGTCTGAACTCAATAACAACAACATGAATATCCATCTTACTTATTCGTATGGATGTAAAGTCACGTTTCTGCATATTGATATCTCGGTTAATCAAGATGGTTCGATTCTGACCAATATCTTTAGAAAATCTACCGCTACAAACTCTATACTACATGCAAAATCTTCACATCCGAAATCTACATTGAAGTCAATTCTGGTGGGTCAATACCTAAGGGCGAAAAGAATCTGTTCCACTGATGAAATCTACCAGGAACAAGCAGCTGACCTCTATTCCAGGTTCCGGGAAAGAGGCTATGGGCATAGACAGATTAGATATGCCTATGGGAGGACACAAAATGTTACAAGGAACCAATTGTTATATCAAAACAAGAATAATAGGAAAACAATGGACAACCAAGTTAGGTTGATTACATCCTATAATGAGCAATTGAAAGAACTGAAGGTACTGTCGCACTTAGCGATGGACCAGCGATCCCGACCAGCGATACGACGCGGTCAGGATTGCTGGTGCATCGCTAAGTGGTCGCTAGTGAGCTGCCACACAGGCAGATCTCACCAGCGACATAGCAGGGGTCGGGGGTCACTTCTTACCTGTCAGACGCGGCGATCCTGACGTACTCCCGCCCGCGTCCACGCGTCGCTCGTCGGCGCCACAGGAAGCCCAGCAGGAAGCTGACGATGAGAAACGGTCCAGGACATTCTCACGCGATCAGCGATAACCAGTGGGGGAGCGGTTGGAGGTAAGTATCAGACATAGCGATATCGCTAGCAATATCGCTATAACGTCAAAAAAACCAGTGACGTTATAGCGATATTGCTAGCGATATCGCTTAGTGTGACAGGCCCTTGACTGACATCGTTAACAATAGATGGAACATTTTGCTCACTGATAAAATTTTGAAGAAACCCCTACTTCCAGACCCCTTATTACAGCCAAGAGAGCCAGGAATCTGACTTCCTTGTAAGAAGTCACTATTCTGTTAAAAAATCCTCTCAAACCAACTTTCTTGGTTCGACTCAAGGTTTCTTTCCATGTAATAGATTCCTCTAACACTGTCAGGGGGAGATAGTTTTTCAACTCGGATCATACTAAAACATTTCAAATCTGGAAACATCTAACTTGTACTTCCCTAGGGGTAATCTATTACGCCTACTGCCAATGCAATAAGATCGACATAGGGATGACTACCAGGGAATTATGTATACAGATTCGCAAACATGTACGTGATATCGAAAAATCCAAGAATGCCAAGGAAGAGGAACAACGCAAGACCCTCCCAGACACTTCAGGGAAGTCTATGATTCTGATGCAAGGGGGCTTCGTATTATGGCTATCGATCAGGTATCACTGGGTGTGAGAGGTGGCAATTTGTTCAGCACTTTGAGCCAGGTTGAAAGCCGGTGGATTGTTATGCTGAATACCTTGGTGCCCAAGGGACTAATTGAAAGTCATGGTTTTGGGTCCTTTCTTTAACTTGTTCTACTCTATGGGTATATTTTATATGTGTGTTAGAGTATGTTTTTTATGGTTTTAACTTTAATATTTTCTTTTGTTAGATCTATTTATCCAATGATGGTTTTTTTTTCTGGTTCGTGATATCTCAGGATTTGGAGTAACGAATGGATTGGCAGACTACGGATTTCCTGAATCTCCGTTTGGACTCTCTCTCTCTGGACTTGTCTACATCTGTGTCGGATGCGTTCCACTTTATTTATGAATTTATGGTATTACTATCAGGGTGTTCTGGACTGTGCACCATCTGTACTATTTGATTGTTATTGTATTTTTTATTTTTGTACCTTTATCTTTTTTTTATTTTTTTCGTAGTACATTTGTCCTAGTTATTTTATAATTATTTGACACATTATGTTGCCTTTGTTGCTTGATACTATTTTTCTATTCACATACGAGCCCCCTTTTATGGATTTTTATTGGTATAATTATTTGGCACATTATGTTACCTTTGGTGTTTAATACTAATTTTCTATTTACTTATGAGCCCCTGTTTGTGGTTTAACATTGGTGTTTCTTATCACTCACTTTCACACCCTCACCTCCATCATTATTTTCTAATCCTTGCTCAATTACCACACTTTTTACTTTTTATATTTTACTTTATTGCATTTGACCATATTAATTTTTTCTATGTCCATGATATACTAGTTTATTATTCACATTGGTCACACCTCACTTTTATCTTTATTTTTTTACTTCCCCTTTTTTTCCCAGCATTCCCACCTTTCACTCTCCCTCCATACTCCAGCACTAATTAATTTGATTTTCCCTTTTTTCTTTTTTAAATATTTTTTTCTAATTATTATTTCATCATTTCCAGATGATATCCCCTCCCTTTTCTTTTTTCTTATCCCATATTTATTATATGTCCCTTTTAATTTTATTGTTTGCTCCTTATTTGCCTGATATTTTTCCAGACACCTGGCCCTTTAATTCTCACTGCTCACGTTCTGGTCCTGTGCGCATGCACGGGTCTGACCTTGCATGGGCCTTTCCGATGAGCTGTTGTGTGTTCACAAACGATCCCAATGGCTTAGCATCGGTGGATGGTTTGCGTCCCACGAGCGCAGGACGAAATGCCCCCACATGGTGTGGTCGAACTTGCGCATACGCCATTGAGGGGCCACACATCAGCAATAACTGGGACATTTGATTGGCGCAGTACTCATGAGCGCATGAGGAAGTTGCCCCACGTGGTGTGACCGTACGTGCGCACGCGCCAATGATTGATCATACGTCAGAAAATAACTGGGACTTCTGATTGGCGTAGTTATTATACATAGTTATTATACATATACAAACCTCAGTATGGCTCTAGACCACGCCTCCTGACGAAGACGAGCGAAACGCACATAGGGGCGGCAGGTCGGGGTCTACTCATTTCTTTACCATGTAGGTATTAGCCTAATAATTTTTTTATATCATTTTTCCTTTGCACAGACAATAAGACTTTGTCTAATATACTAATTACAGCACCTTTGCCCTTTAGCTGTGGCTTTGGCATTAACTCTTTGTGTATTTTACCACTATTAACACATGTGCAATAATATATATAATTTTAAAATATTTCTTTTATATGGATATTAATTCCTTATGAATTGCACTAATAGCACTTAGAATCTCTTGTGTTAGCACCTTTTGCCTCTATAGTGTCAGTTTACATGCATAGGTGATGAACATGATTGTTTTATATTTTTTATACATGTGTAATTAATTGTATGCACCCTTTAGGAGCACTCACTTGCTCACTCCTGTAGGCTATACCTCCAACTTTATTACCCCACAAATTGTCCTGCTTTGGTAGTGTACTTCGTTTAATTATTTATTTTTAATATTTAAATATATTAATAAAATATTTTTTATGGTTCAATATACTCTCTTGACCCTCTCATTTGATTTAATACACTGAGTCGGTTCTTTGGGTGTTATTAATTGACTAACAAAGTAACAATTTATAGTTTACCATTCAAGACACATTGACAATTGCAATTGGCCAAACGAATCTTGATTCTTGATGATTATTTTAAGTGATTGCCCTCTTTGAATAACCTTTGTTGTTTCATAGAAGGGTCCCATGACAATATGTTGATTTGATTGCAATGTGTCCCCCTGCTGGGATTCTGGGATTACCTACTGATTGGTTCTCTGGCAAAATCTGGCACAAAAGGTCCATTTACACTGCATGATTATAGTCGACAAATTTTCCTAGCAATTCTTGATTCATGATAATCGTGCAGTCTCTACACATCCTGCCTGCTGATCATCCAGCAAAAGATTGTTGCTCTCAGCACTGAATTTTCTTGCTTATGGAACTGCGCTGCTAAGAACAATGATTTATTACTGATGATCTAATGCTCGTTCATTGCACATCTGAACTGCGGTCTACCTGTGTAAACAGGCTAATAAAAGATTTTTACCAATTATCTGTTGTTTAACACTGCATAAGCAAGTAATATAAATGCACCTTAAAGTACCACTCCAGTGTTTTTAATTTATTTCGGCACTGAAGTGGTGCTACTAATCTAAGTTCCCTGATCCTAGTCTTATTCATATTGGCTGCTGTCTTCAGCTTTTCTCAGTGCCGCTCAGCTCCGTGCTACCATCTTGTGACCACAACTTGTGATTGACTGGAAGTCAGAGGCAACGGTCACAAACCCTGGAGCGATCCTGCAGGTCACAAACTGCTGGAGACCAACCGGTGTGGCGCTGCTAAAAGATGAAGACGGTAAGTGTAAGACTAGGGTCAGGGAGCTTAGATTAGTAGCACCACTTTGCACTGAAAAAAAAGGCTAAAGAGGTTATTTAATCCTTTAACGACCAGGGGAATTTCAGTTTTTGAATTTCATTTTGTTGCTCCCCGTCTTCCCAGAGCCATACCTTTCTTATTTTTCTGTCGATATGGCCAAGTGAGAGCTTGTTTGTTTTTTGCGGGACAAGTTGTACTTTTGAACGGCACCTTTGGCTTTAACATATCATGTACTGGAAAACGTAGCATCTCCATTATTTGGGCTGGGTGAGGGCTTATTTTTTTGCACACTGAGCTGACATTTTTATTGATAACATTTTGGTGTAGATATGATCTTTTGATCGCCCGTTATTGCATTTTATTGCAATGTAGCAGCGACCAAAAATACGTAATTCTGGGTTTTTGAATTTTTTTCTCATTACGCCGTTTAGTGATTGGGTTAATTTTTTAATATTGATAGATCAGGAGATTCTGAAATGTATGTGTATATTTGATTTTTTTATTGTTTTATTTTGAATGGGGCGAAAGGGGAGTGATTTGAACTTTTATATTTTTTTATTTTTTTTAAGATTTTTAAAAACAGTTTTCTTTACTTTTTGTACGCTCCAATAGTCTCCATGGGAGACTTAAGGTACTGTCACACTTAGCGATGTACCAGCGATCCCGACCAGCGATATGACGCGGTCAGGATCGCTGGTACATTGCTAAGTGGTCGCTAGTGAGCTGCCACACAGGCAGATCTCACCAGCGACATAGCAGGGGACGGGGGGTCGCTACTTACCTGTCACACTAGGCGATCCTGACGTCCTCCCGCCTGGCTCCACGCTCGTCGCTCGTCTCTCCACAGGAAGCGCCGCAGGAAGCTGATGACGAGAAACAGTCCTGAACGTTCTCGCGCTTAGTGTGACAGTACCTTAAAAGTTGCAATAATTTGATCGCCTATGCAACACACAGGCAATGATCAGATCGCCTGTGTGTAGCAGAAATGCTCACTTGCTATGAGCACCAACCACGGGGCAGTGCTCATAGCAATCTGGCAATGACAACCATAGAGGTCTGCTGCAGACCTCTGGTTGTCATGCCGACCCATCAGTGACCAGCAATCATGTGACAGCTTCACCAATGGACGGGATTAGAGACACGCTTCCAGTAAGCACAAGTTAAATGCTGCTGTCAGAGATTGACAGAGGCATTTAACTAGTTAACAGTCGCAGGTGGATTGTGATTTCACCCACGGCTGTTGAGGGCACATGTCAGCTGTATAGATCAGCTATCATGTGCCCAGGAAGGTGCAGACTCAGCGCCGGAGCCTACACTAAACAGGGGGAATCTGAGATGGGCGTACTATTACACCCAATATTGGAAAGTTAAGTGTTGAATGTTCCTGCAGCTACATTGTAAAAAAAGTATTAAAGTTTTTCAATAGAGAAATAGAAATAAACATACATTGGTAATATAGAACAGGAGTCTCCTATTCTGTCTTTGCAGCTATAACAGTTTCCAAATGTTTGGGACTGCGCTCTTGTGTACTGCATTTTTCTATACTCTTCTGTGAAGACTTTTTATAATATTCCGTAGCCTGCCTGTGGGAATTTTTGTCTGTTCATCCAGAACAGTATTTGTGGGATCAGACACTGATGTATATGACAGATTTTGCCATGGGAATAAGTGAGCAATCTGCAATTACTAGAATGTACACAAAGTTTAGATACATTTATGTCCTTCAATTTTAGGCTATGTACCCACGTGCAGATTTTTCGCGAAATTTTCCGTGGTAATTCCACAACTCCCTGCCGTGGGAAATACGCAAAAATTCCGCATGCTGATTGACAGGTTGGTCACTCTCGTCAAACATAGTGTTTGACAAGTGTGACCAACTTTTTTACTATTGATGCTGCCTATGCAGCATCACTAGTATAAAGATATAATGTTAAAAAAATAAAAAATCGGGTTTATTCTCACCTTCCGGCGTCCGCCACAGCCTTAACGGTCCTCGCAATGCTCCCGGCAGCTCCCGGTCCCAGCGATGCCTTGCGACAATGACCTCTGATGACCGCTACGTCATCACAGGTCATTGTCGCGCAAGGCATCACTGGGAAAGGGAGCTGCCGGGAGCATAGCTGAGGCCTGGGGACGCCAGAAGGTGAGAATATCAACAATTTTTTATTTTAATTCTTTTTTTTTTTTACCAGGGATATGGTACCCAGGGCCTGGAGGACAGTGTCCTCTCCTCCAGACCCTTGGTACCAACCGCACATTTTCCGCAAAAAGAATGAGCCTGGTGCGTATTTTTCCGCGATGCGATTTAGCCACGGAAAAATATGCAGCATTAGCACAACTTGTGCGGAATGCCATTGAATTCAATGGCTTGCTTATTTTATGCGTAAAATCTACGAAAAATCCGCACGTGGGTACATAGCTTTAGACTTTTTTTATTAAACAAAAACTCTTGGCACAAAAGTACTGTAAAAAAGGTATATGTTATAAATAAATGTAATAGTTCCTTGATATCAATTTATTCTTCTATTACATTTTGCGAATCAATCCATACTATTCTGTTGTCTATGCTTAAAAAATTATATCAGATCTGCCTTTAATGGTTTTAGTTGAGGGTGTGTGGCAGGCCCAGACTGGTCATCTGCCCTGCTGGAAAAACAGCAACCAAAGGAAACAATGATGTAAAAGTCCAGAGCAATAAACATTGTATACTTTATTAGGAAAAAAAAATTACAACTGCGACACAGAGAAGAAATGGGGGGGATGCATAAAATTTACACTACAAAATATATAAGTCCGCTGTATAACTATCACACACATCAATGTTTCCTTTGGTTGCTGTTTTTGCATTAGTTCTGATGTGTCCATCAAAGTTGAATATTAATACACATGAGGCTTACATATATATTGTTTTGAGATAGTTTTTTCTATATTTACTATCATGTGCTTTTGTTGTCTGAGTGTTCTGTATCTGCCCTGCTGGGCAGATTCCTGGTGGGCTGTTGCTCCTGAGCTCACAGTGGGATATCATTTTGCTGCGTCACTGGTAGGGCAAAAGGAAGATTCTTGCCAGCTCTGCAGCTTACACTACCACAAGTGAGGCATCACCTGTTCCTCCAGTAACTGACGTGACTGGTGTGTGGAGGAAATCCATCTAGCTCCACCCCTTTTCGGCCTCATCTTCTTTTGACTTCTTCCCACTGCACCAACAAGTGATGATTATCCAGTCAGCTTAAAATCTCTTTTCTGCAGCTGGGGGGAGGAAAAAGAAGAAAAAGTTGGAGTCAGAGAGGACTACAGACAGAAAGAAGCAGGGAGAGAGGAAGCAACCAATGGAAAGAGAGGAAAAAAAGTATAAGGGAGACAGATACAAAACACTTGGTGGCCTAGAGAAGGAACTGAGGGAAGTATATTACTGTGGGTACCATGTTTTTTTCTCAAAAGTAGCCACATGGTAATGGCAGACACTTAATGCAACCAGGGACCCATTATAGCTGCTTTCCACTACTTTTAAAGATTTTGTCAGTTCACCCATGGAAGGTTATTAAAAATAGTCTGCAAGTCTGCAGCCTTTAGGATGCATTTATATTGGACGAATATTGGTGATGACTGTGCCTAGAAACAGTAATATCCCAATAAATGTCCAATGTAAATGGATGTATGAGCAAAACGCTTATTTGTCAGGTTACATGATATTTAATGACCACCGATACGCCTTTTAACGGCAGCAGTTAAGGGTACTTATTCCTCAGCGCTGCTTTTTAATTGCACTCAGAAATACCAGGGGTAGCTGAGACCCCATAGAACATGATTCAGGTTGGGTTTTACTGTCCCCAGTGACGTGATCGCGGAATAACGGCGATCACGAAAAAAGAAAGTCCAATTTTCAATTCATTTATCTCTCCTTTGATATGATCTAGCACACCAGAGGAGAGAGAGAAATGGGTTCCCCTGAGCCCCCCTGTACCTCCGCCATCCTCGGACCCTCTTGCTCTGTCCCCCGGCCCTCCGCGTCATCTTCCTGGAATAAAATAGCCGGCGCGTGCTCAGTGCGCCCACCGAGATCTGACAGCCATTACCAGACAACAATAGGAGATTTTTACTATTGGTTTATTTTGATCACTGTGATCCTATCACAGTGGGCAAAATAAAAAAAATAGTAAATCAAATCCCCATTTGACACCCCCTTAGTTAGGCAAAAATAATAAAATATTTTTTTTCCCATTCTTTGCAGTTAGGGTTGGGGTTAGAGCTAGGGCTAGGGGTGGGGCTAGTTTTAGGGTTAGGGTTGGGACTAGAGTTAGGGTTGGGGCTAGTATTGGGGTTAGGGTTATGGTTGGGGTTATGGTTGTGTTAGGGTTACGGTTGTGGTGTTGGGGTTAGGGTTGTGTTGGGGTTATGGTTGTGGTCAGGGTATGCTATTAGGGTTAGGGGATTGGTGATGTTATGTTCGGGGTTAGGGCTGTGTTAGGGTTGGAATTAGAATTGGGGTTTTCACTGTTTAGGCCCAACAGGGGGTCTCCAAAGGTGACCACCGTCGATTCCAGACAATTTTGCGTTCAAAAAGTCAAACGGTGCTTCCTCTCTTCTGAGCCCTGTCATGTACCCAAACAGTGGCTTTTCCCCATTTACGCACAAAAAATTTTGTGGTCCATTTTCTCCTCATACCGTCTAACATACCTGACACTGGGCGCCCGGCGAGATCACTTCTGTGTCAGGACTCTGGCCTAGTGCACCCGGCAAGCGTGCTGCTGAGGCCTAAGAGTACGCATGCGTGGACAGCAGGGGACCTTGGGAGACTGCAAGTCCAGGAGCATAGAGACAGTGCAGGGTTCCCCAATCCCAGCTGCCCGTCGGGAGACTGGAGCGCGGTGAGCGCGGGTGGACATGGCGGTAATAGTACCCCCCTTACGCCCCTCCTTCTTACGTCTGGGGAGGAACCCCTCGAGAATACGGGGTGCATGAATGTTCTTTGGGGCTCCCAAGATCTCTCCTCAGGACCAAAACCCTTCCAGTCAATCAAAAATAAGGTTCTCCCTCTAACCCTTTTCGAGGCCAGTATAACTTTTACCTCAAAGACATCCCCGGTGTTAATGGATGGAGGAGCGAGACAGGATGTGGCATGGAAGCGATTGAGAACCATGGGTTTAAGGAGAGATACATGGAAGGCGTTGGGAATATGAAGCAAGGCAGGCAACCTCAGTTTGTAGGTAACATCATTGAATTGCTTCAGGACTTCAAAAGGGCCAATGTAGCGGGGACCCATTTTGTATGACAGAATCTTGAGCCTGATATACTTGGACGCAAGCCAAACCCTCTCACCCGGAAGATACATAGGGGAATCCAAGGTTCTCTTATCTGCGTATCTCTTTATCTTGCCGGAAGCCCTCTCAAGCACATCCTTAGTCTCCTTCCGGATCAAAGAAAACTCCTTCAACATTGAGTCAGCTGCTGGCACACCCGAGACAAGGGAAACTGGGAGAGGCATGTTGGGGTGTTGACCAAAAATGATGTAGAACGGAGACTTGGTAGAAGATTCGCTGGGATGATTGTTATATGCGAACTCTGCCCGGGGAAGAAGGCTGACCCAGTCGTCCTGATGGACATTAGTAAAGTGCCGAAGGTAAGATGTCAGGTTGACTCGTTCTACCTGGCCATTAGTCTGAGGGTGATAGGCTGAGGAAAAATCCAGAGTTACCTTCATGAGTCTGCAGAGAGCTCTCCAGAAGTGAGAAGTAAATTGTACACCTCTATCGGATACTATGTGTACAGGGAAACCATGAAACTTGAAAATGTGACTAAAGAAGATCTTTGCCAACTCTGGAGCAGATGGTAAGCCGGGCAGAGGAACAAAATGAGCCATTTTCGAAAAACAGTCCACAACCACCAAAATAACCATACAATCCAAGTAACGTGGCAAGTCAGTAATAAAATCCATGGCAAGTTGTTGCCAGGGGGCTGAAGGTACTGGAAGGGGATGCAGGAACCCAAAGGGAAGTTGCCTTGGAGTCTTGTTCTTGGTGCAGGACGGGCAAGAGGCCGTAAAATCCTCCACATCTTGATGGAGGGAAGGCCACCAGTAGTAGCGAGAGATGAGAGAAAGAGTCTTCTTGATTCCAGCATTGCCAGCCAATTTAGAAGAATGACCCCAGTGAAGTATCCTGACCCTGTCATTCTCTGCCATGAACGTCTTACCCGGTGGTGGTGTGGTAACCCTGAGTGGAGCCACAGTGATTACCATAGAAGGGTCGATGATGTGAGAAGGATACTTCTCAGTATCCTCCGATTGGAAGGACCTGAAGAGCGTGTCTGCCTTAGCGTTCTGGATGCCTGGCCGAAAGTGAAGTTCGAAGTCAAACCGAGCGAAGAACAGGGACCATCTGGCTTGTCGAGGGTTAATCTGTGCAGACTGAATATATGCCAGATTCTTGCGGTTGTTGTACACAACAAAAGGATGTACGACTCCTTCAAGAAGATCCCACCACTCCTCCA
The DNA here is from genome assembly GCF_039654945.1 of Dendrobates tinctorius. Lineage (NCBI taxonomy): Eukaryota > Metazoa > Chordata > Amphibia > Anura > Dendrobatidae > Dendrobates > Dendrobates tinctorius. The sequence continues at coordinate 17,057,599 of NW_027361730.1, read as the reverse complement.
ATGCCAACTTAATGGCCAACAACTCCCTGTCACCGATGGAATAGTTGCATTCTGAAGTGGAGAATGCTTTGGAAAAGAAACCGCAGGTGACTAATCGACCCGAAGAAGTCTTCTGGGAGAGAACAGCACAGACACCCATGGATGAGGCGTCCACCTCGAGAATAAATGGCTTGCTAGCCACAGGACAATACATTATAGGAGCCTCTAAAAACCTCCGCTTCAAGTTTAAGAAAGCCTCTTCCGCCTCAGACGACTAGACTTTGGGATTAGATCCTTTGCGGGTGAGAGATGAGATCGGCTTAGTCAGAGATGAGAAATGAGAAATAAATTGTCAGTAACACTTTACAAAGCCAAGATAGCATTAAATGGCCTTAATCCCCTGAGGTTGTGGCCAGTTGAGAATGGCAGACACCATTTTGGATCCATCATGAGACTGGAATCGGAGATAACATAACCTCCGTCGCCCATAGGCGTCCATTATAGCACATTGCTGACAGCGACGGATCCGTTGCTATCCGCCGTTTCAACGCAGACAAAAAACGTTTCAATGTCCATCCACTCCAGGCAGCGGACGCTAAAATTATAACGGATCCGCCTTTTTTTTGGCGGATCCGTTTTTTTCTAAAAACGGCGGATTTCAACTGGCGTCAAAAGACTGAAGTGTGAAAGAGACCTAACAGATCACGGAAGAAGTCATTAACCAACTCTTGAAAAACCACGAGAGCGTTGCAGAGACCTGAGGGCATAACTAAATACTCGTAATGGCTGTCCCGGGTGTTAAATGCCGTCTTCCACTCATCCCCGGAGCGAATTTGGACTAGGTTGTAGGCCCCGCGATGGTCAAGATTAGTGAAGATTCTTGCTCCTTACAGATGATCAAAGAACTCAGGGATGATCGGCAGTGGGTACTTGTTCTTGACGGTAATCTCATTGAGACCACTGCAGTCAATACAAGGACAAAGCGAGCCATCTTTTTGACAAAGAAGAATCCAGCGCCTGTGGGTGAAGAGGACCTTCGGATAAAGCATTTGACCAGATTCTCCTGAATATACTCCGACATGGCTTGCGTCTCCGCTGGGGATAAAGGATAGATTCTACCCCTGGGGGTTGTAGAGCCAGGAATGAGTTCAATCGGGCAGTCATATGGCCGATGTGGAGGAAGACTCTCTGCCTCTCTCTTGTAGAAGACATCAGCAAAGGGCCATATGCCGCTGGTAGTCCGACAGGAGCGGAGATGGGTCGAGACACTCCAAATGGACAAACTAGTAACAGTCAATGATCATGGCAGTGCGGACCCCAATGTAGAACGTCCCCCGAGCGCCAGTCAAGGAAAGGTTCATGCACCCTCAGCCAGGGTAGCCCAAGAAGAATTGCAGGGGAAAAAATTGGGCAGAACGTAGAACGCGATTCTCTCATGATGCAGGGCTCCCACTCGCAACTCCACCTCATCCGTAACCTTCTTGACGGTTTCTCGCAATGGCCTTCCTTCTTCTAAGGAAATCAGCAGTGGTTCCTCCAGAACCCTGACCAGAATCCGATGCTTACTGACTTCTTCAAGACTTATGAAGTTGCCTGCGGCACCCGAATCCACATACGCCAACTCAGAGTAGCGCCTGTTCTCAAAAATTATTTGGACAGATATGGTTAAGGGTGGAGAGGAGTCACACACACCTAGGGAGGTCTCTCCTACCTGACTTAAGCGGAGGAGTTTCCCGGCCACTCGGGGCAAGAATGGAGGAAGTGCCAGGCACTACCACAATAGAAACAAAGGCCTTGCGTGACCCTCTCTTTCTGATGCAGATCTGCCATTTTGACCCAAAACACCTGCATAGGTTCAGGTGCGGGAAGGGAAGGGGACACTGAAGACCGTAGGCTGGGAGGCCTATGGGTGGCAGGAACTGGACGATGGTACCTTATTTCTCGAGCGGACTCCCGAGAACACTCCTGGAAGCATAGATCAATACGTGTGGCTAGGGAAATTACATCCTCTATTGAGGTAGGAGTATTCGAACCCGCAAGTTCGTCCTTAATTCGGCACAGACAACTCCCGCCAGAACGCACCAACTAGCGCCTCATTATTCCACCCCAGTTCCGAGGATAGAGTATGAAAACGAATGGCATATTGCCTGACGGTGTGGGAGCCTTGGTGGAGATTAAAGAGGGACTCAGTGACACAGGCTACGTGACCTGGTTCATCAAACACTCTGCAGAAGGTCTCCAAAAAGGTTGAGAGCTGAGAGGCTATGGGATCATCCCGCTCCCACAGAGGATTAACCCAAGCCAGATCCTCCCACTCTAAATGAGTAACCAAAAACGCCACCTTAGCCCAATCGTTGGGGTATTGATGCAGAGGTAATTAAAAATGAAGACGGCATTGTTTCAAAAAACCCCAGCACAGCTTGGGATCGCCATTATACCTGGGTGGTTGACCAAGGCGGGGTGGAGGGTGCGGAATGGGATCGGGATTATGAGACAGAGCTTGTGCAGAAGCCGAGGCAGCAGACTAAAAGGATAACAGACAGTCATCGACAGAAGCCATGTAGCTTAAAATGTGAGTCTGGGTGTCACACTGCTGAACAAGCTCCTGTTGGAGACTGGCAAGCTGGGAAGCATTCCCTGAGTCAGACGCCTGTAAGGCGGACAACCGGGATTCCATGGACTTCATGAAAGACATTATACACGTCTGATTCTCCCACATGTTTACCAACTCCTTTTGAGAAGCAGCTGAGGCACTAGCAGGGTCCATGGCCTGATAATTCTGTTATGAAACCTAGAGTGGACTCACTGGATCACGGTGCCGACCAACCCTGGGCAAACTGGCCAGGTGGAATCCACCCCTAATCAGGGACCATTAGGGGCAGGCCCAGGAGGAAGGTATACCACAATAGCTAGTGCCAGAGGAAAGGCTCAAAGACATCGAGAAGGATCAGGATACTCACCAAGAACGAGATGGAGCAGAGCAGCCGCAGAGAGACACGGTGTTAGGCGTCGGGTTCCTGTCTTTGCACTAGAGGAATCTCGAGCCTTACCTACTGCAATCTCCCATTCACTCCCGACCGCAGAGGAGGCTGCTCAGCAAAGACATCGATCCCGGCATCTTACCCTAGCAGCCGCAGAGAGACACGGGGTCCTGGACAAGGCCGAGTTCACAGAGGGTGCAAGATCTTGGACAGAGCAGAACATGCAATGGAAGACGTACAGGGACAGAGCAAAACAGAGCACGCACTGGCAGGCGTACAGGGACAGAGTAGAGCACTCACTGAAAAGTGTACAGGGACAGAGCAGAGCATGCACTGGAAGCGTACAGGGACAGAGCAGGACAGAGCACACACTGGAAGCATACAGGGACCTGGGAGATCACCTACACAGGCAAGTGCAGGAAATAATAATCAGGCGCCGTGAAACGGGCAAAGCCGTCTGATATACCTGACACCGGGCGCCCAGCGAGATCACTTCCGGGTCAGGACTCTGGCAGAGAAGCCTAGTGAACCCGGCAAGTGCGCAGCCGAGGCCTAAGAGTGCGCATGTGCGGACAGCGGGGGACCTGGGTAGACTGCAAGGCCAGGAGCATAGAGACAGCATGGTGCGCACCAATCCCAGCAACTCGTCGGGAGACCGGAGCGCAGGGAATGCGGGCGGACATGGCGGTAATATAGGGTTAGGGTTGGGGCTAAAGTTAGGGTTAACATTGGGGCTAGAGTTGGGGATAGGGTTTGGATTACGGTTACGATAAGGGTTAGGGTTGGGATTAAGGTTAGGGGTGTGTTAGGGTTAGGTTTGTGGTTAGGGTTATGGTTAGGGTTAGGATTAGGGTTAGGGGTGTTTTGGGGTTAGGTTTGTGGTTAGGTTTATGGTTATTGTTGGGATTAGGGTTAGGGGTGTGTTGTGGTTAGGGTTGGAGATAGAATTGGGGGGGTTTCCACTGTTTAGGCACATCAGGGGCTCTCCAAACAAGACATGGCGTCTGATCTCAATTCCAGCCAATTGTGCGTTGAAAAAGTCAAACAGTGCTCCTTCCCTTCCAAGCTCTGCCGTGCACCCAAACAGTAGTTTACCTCCACATATGGGGTATCAGCATACTCAGGACAAATTCGACAACAACTTTTGGGGTCCAATTTCTCCTGTTAGCCTTGTGAAAACAGAAAAATTGAGGGCTAAAAAAATCATTTTTGTGTAAAAAAAATTTTTTTAAGTTTCATGGCTCTGCGTTATAAACTTTAGTGAAACACTTGGGTTTCAAATTTTTCCAACATGGGGTAACTTGTGGTGTGTTTCTACTGTTTAGGCACATCAGGGGCTCTGCAAACGCAGCATGACGCCTGCAGACCATTCTATCAAAGTCTGTATTCCAAAACGTCACAACTTCACCTTCAGAGCCCCAACGTGTGCTGAAACAGTAATTTTCTCCCACATATGGAGTACCAGAGCACTCTGAACAAATTGGAAAACAACTTTTGGGGTCCAATTTCTCTGGTTACCCTTGTGAAAATAAAAAATTGGAGGCTAAAAAATATTTTTGTGGAAAAAAAAATGATTTTTTTATTTTCAAAGCTGTTCGTTATAAACTTTAGTGAAACACTTGGGGGTTCAAAGTGCTCACAACACATCTAGATAAGTTCCTTGGGGGGGCCTAGTTCCCAAAATGGGGTCACTTGAAGGGGGTTTCTACTGTTTATACACATCAAGGGCTATTCATCTGCAACATGACGCCCATAGACCATTACATCAAAGTCTGCATTCCAAAATGGCGCTCCTTCCCTTCCTGCGCTACCATGCGTCCAAACAGTGTTTCCCCCACATATGGGGTATCAGCGTACTCAGGACAAATTGCACAACAACTTTTGGGGTCCAATTTCTAAGGATACTCTTGGGTAAGTAAAAAATTGGGGGCATTTTTGTGGAAAAAAATGATTTTTTATTTTCATGGCTCTAAATTATAAACTTTAGTGAAACACTTGGGGGCTCAAAGTGCTCACCACACATCTATATAAGTTCCTTGGGGGGTCTAGTTTCCAAAATGGTGTCACTGGTGGGGGGTTTCCATTGTTTAGGCACATCAGGGGCTCTCCAAATGTGACATAGCGTCCAATCTCATTTGCAGCCAAGTCTGCATTGAAAAAGTCAAATGGCGCTACTTCCCTTTTGAGCTCTGCCGTGCACCCAATCTGTGGTTTACCCTCACATATAGGGTATCAGCGCATTCAGAAGAAATTGCACAACAAATGTTGTGGTTAATTTTCTCTTTTTACATTTGAGAAAATAAAGAAACTGGTTCTGAAGTAAAATGTTTATGAAAAAAAGTTAAATGTTCATTCTTTTCTTCCACATTGCTTCAGTTCCTGTGAAGCACATAAAAGGTTAATTAACTTCTTGAATGTGGTTTTGAGCACCTTTAAGGGGTGCAGTTTTTAGGATGGTGTCACTTTTGGGCATTTTCTGTCATGTACACCCCTCAAAGTGACTTCAAATGTGATATGGTCCCTAAAAAAATGGTTTTGTAAAGATGAGAAATCGCTGGTCAACTTTTAACCCTTATAACTTTCTAACAAAAAAATTGTTTCCAAAATAGTGCTGATGAAATTAGACATGTGGTAAATGTTATTTATTAAGTATTTTGTGTGATATATCTCTCTGTTGAAAGGGCATTTCAAAAGGGCAAATTAAAAGTTTGAAAATTGTGAAATTTTCAAAATTTTTGTCAAATTTCTGTTTTTTTAAAAAATAAACGCAAGTCATATCAAAGAAATTTTACCACGATCATGACGTACAATATGTCATGAGAAAACAATGTCAGTATCACCAGGATCCATGAAGCATTCCAGAGTTATTACCTCATAGAGGGACAGTGGTCAGAATTGTAAAAATTGGCCCGGTCATTAACATGCAAACCACCCTTGGGGGTAAAGGGGTTAAATACCATACATAAAGTACAGAAATGATATGATAGGATCATATATGATATATATGTGATAAATGAATAAAGCCCATCTGTAAGGTGATAATAGAGCTAGACTGGATGTTCATATGTATAGGAAGCAAAGCTGTTATGAATGGGTCACCGAGGAGGATAGCAGGCCCAGGCTAAGCCACAGAAAACCAGAGAGGTTGGTAACTAAGCAGATGCAGATGCCTGATCCTGTCCACACAACTAGCAGTAGCCGTGGAGCATACCTACGATGATCCTAGACGCCTCGGCACAGCCGGAGAGCTAACTAAGCCTAAAGCAAGAAAGGGGAAATCTAAACTGCCCCGGAGCAGACCCCAAAGGAATAGATAGCCCCCAAACATATATTGTCAGTGAGACAAGATGAAAACACAAACGCAGGCAGAAAAATAGACTGAGCAAACGATGGGGCCCACACTGACTAGACAGGACAGAAAAGGAAAGACACTGTCTGCAATCACGCAAAAAACCCTACAAAAAAGTCCAACACGTCTGATGCACAAAAACACTGAAGTTGCACGACTTCGCCCCCACTAATCAGCACTCTGGTATATTCTAAAAGCAAAACAAAAAGAGACCAATATAAAAGGGGACAAAACAAACTGGCACATGCAGTAACATATGGGCGGTGATTCAGCACAGCCCCAGCCAGAGCTAGCTGACCCGCACAAAGCAGAGATAAGCAAAACCAGATCAAATGCAAACAGAATAGCAAATGAACCACTTAGCTGAACATGCAGGGAAAGAGCAGGAGACATCAGACCTCAGGAGGCACAAGAAGAAAATCACCAGCAGGGATAGAGGGAGTCAGCTGTCTTAAATCCCAATCAGAAACCCCAGATCTCCAATCGTCTTCCTCATTATCAGGTGGCAAGCCTCTGTCAATTAGATCAGCTCCACTACCTCCAGTAACCACCAGAGGGAGCCCAGAAAGAGAACTCTCAATTTGACCAGCTCCACTATCTTCAGTAATCACCAGAGGGAAGCCAGAGAGAGAATTCACAACACAAAGCTATGTTATAGACATTGTGCATAAAGTGCTAAAGTAAATATACAATATTATTAGATAATAATAATAGTAATGATTAAAGTGCATAAGTACAGTGTCATGATCCAGGCCGGGGTTTATTTCTTGTTATTCTCTCCCCGGTCTGGTCATGCGGGTGTTAACCTTCTCTGCCTTGTTTTAGATTCTGGGGGGCTATTTCAGTCTGCTGTGGCCTGCAGACCAATGTCAGTGATAGTTCATGCTCCCAGGCTAGAGCAGCTGACCCCTTGATATTGTGTTTTGTCCTCTGCCCGTTTACTCTGTTCCCGTGACTTCCCTTTCTCACCACCCCACTTGCCTTAGTGTTCGCTACCTGTACTTGGACCTCTTGGTATGTGACCCGGCTTGTCTTCTGACCTGTTTGACTGTCTCACGTCTCTGTTATCTCTGCTCCCATCTCTTTCTGACTTCCGGCTTGTATTTGACTACGTGTATTGCTGTGACCTCTGGTACTTCGTTCCCTCTTGGTTTCTGACTCTGCTCATCTGACCTCTCTTTCGCCACCAGGTGGCTCAGTGGTGCTGCTATGTGTGTGCAATCTCCCTTCCCTCACCAGCACCACCTGGTGGAGGTTGCGCTGTACTGTACTGCAGCACCATTACATACAGAAGTGGAATGGGCTAGAGGCCATAGCCATTACTTAGAAACATGGTGAGGCAAGTATATACAGGGAGACTCAGGAGGGGGGCCCACAGAGTTTCATCACACTGGGTTTCACTAGAAGGCGTTTCTTAGTGTAAAATGGGCGTTTTATTTGGAACATGAAATATGGAATAAATTAGCACTGATCTAAGGTTGGTGTGTGGCTGACTCCTCATGATGAAATGTAAAATATGCACAGTACGTGGTGGAAGGGGAAAGGCCATAATCCTCCCATTACTATAGCAGTTAGTGACGCCACACCAACAGGTGGAGTCGGACCCACATATTGAAGGCATGTAAGCGCTGTGTGGGTGTGGTTGACGTGAGCGGGTGGCGCCATATGAGATAGGATGTTGATATGTTATGAATATTAACTTTGTACTCTTTTTACTTATTTTTTTTCAGTTTTTACTTTAAGCAATTTATTAAAGTTACACATTTATATATAAATTATTAAGGCATGCTTTTTATCATGCGAGGGCACTTTGTAAAAAAATAGTTTTACCCCCTGGTTTGTTTTTTTAGGGCATCTAATTGATGCATGAAATTAAGGCTTCGTTCACACGTCGCGTTTTTTTCGCGTTTTCGCGGTGGTTTTAAACTCACGATTTTGCAGCGAAAACGTGAAAAATAAGCATCCCATGCATTCCTATGGGATTCCGCAATGCTGTGCTAATGCTGCGGTTTTTTACGCAGCGGAATCGCTTCGCGGTAAAAACGCAGCATGCTCATTAATTTAGCGGAATCGCGGCGATCTCGCACCCATAGGAATGCATTGTTCTGCTTACTTTCCGCATGTGGCTGTGCACACCATGCGAAAAGTAAGCAGAACATTTGCGGATGGTACCCATGACACGGAGGAGGGGAGACTCTCCTCGGGGCTGTGGGTACCATATCCCTGTAAAAAATAAAATAAAAAATATTGTTATTCTTACCTTCCGGCGTCCCGCACAGCTTTCCCACCTCTCTCCACGCTCCCGGTCCCAGTAATCCTTTGCGAGAATGACCGCGATGACGTTGAGATCTCGGGGGAGCGCGACGTCTCGCGGTCATTCGCGCAAAGGATTACTGGGACCGGGAGCGTGGAGAGAGGCGGGAAGGCTGCGCGGGATGCTGGAAGGTAAGAATAACAATATTTTTATTTTTTTAAATTATTTTTTACATCCTATCTTTTACTACTGATACTGCATAGGCAGCATCAGTAGTAAAAAGTTGGTCACACTCATCAAACACTATGTTTGACGAGTGTGACCAACCTGTCAATCAGTTCTCCAAGCGATGCTACAGATCGCTTGGAAAATGATAAAATTCTGCAAGCTAATTATGCTTGCAAAACGCTAGTTTTTCCGCAGGAAAATCGCGGGAATTTAAATGCGATTTTCCAGCGGAATGGAATCCGGAATTCTCGCGGCAATTTCCGCGAGAGTTCCGCTATGTGTGCACATAGCCTAAAAGTATCTGTTCTGTTAACATTCCCTTTAAAAGTTTCTGAGGATTCAAACTGAAATAATCTCTATATATAAAAATGAATGTGTGTGTGTGTATCACCAACCAATCACGAAGTATGTTTCATTTCACCAGAGCTGTTCAAAAGAAGCTGAGCTGTGATTGATTGCTATGACCAACAGTTTACCTTGCAAATAATCACTAAGCATCTCTAATTTCACCAGAGCTGTTCAAAAGAAGCTGAGCTGTGATTGATTGCTATGACCAACAGTTTACCTTGCAAACAATCACTAAGCATCTCTAATTTCACCAGAGCTGGTTAAAAGTAGCTGAGCTGTGATTGGTTGCAATGACCAACAGTTTTCCTACTTGACAACACCTCAGCAGACACTGACATGGTGGGAGAAATATAGCATCCCTGGGAACTTAAGCTCCCAGCCACTGTCTGCCCCCCTGAAAGGAGCAGAGAGCACATGACAGAAATGAATCCCCCCTCCCGTGCTTATATCCCCATCACACATCATCCATCCTGTAGGCACATCTTCCCTCTTAAAAGGATCATTGGTATGGAAGTCAGAGCAAATCCATCCAGCGCTTTGGTACTGACCCCAGGGTCTCGTAAAGGGATCATTGGTATGGAATTTAGGGCAAATCCACTCTGCGCTTTGGTACTGACCCCAGGCCTTTCTTAAAGGGATCTCCTGTATGGAAGTCAGGGAAAATCCATCCAGCGCTTTAATTCTGACTCCAGGCCTCTCTTAAAGTGATCCCCGGTATGGAAGTCAGGGCAATTTCCTTCAAATGCTCTGGTACTGACCCTAGGCTCTCTTAAAGGGATCCCCGGTATGGAAGTTAGGGCAAATCGACTAAGCTCTCTGGTTCTGACCCAAGTCCCCTCTTAAAGGGATCCTCAGTATGGAAGTGAGGGAAAATCCACTCTGTGCTTTGGTACTGACCCCAGGCCTCTCTTAAAGGGATCTCCGGTATGGAAGTTAGGGTAAATCCCTCAGTGCTCTGATTCTCACCTCAGGCTTCTATTAAAGGGCTCATTGGTATGGAAGTCAGGGCAAATCCACTCATCGCTCTGGTTCTGACGCCAGGCCTCTCTTAAAGGGACCCCCAGTATGGAAGTTAGGACCGTTCCACTCAGTGCTCTGGTTCTGACTCCAGGCTGACGGGATGATGTGAGATATTAGTGGTAGTTGTCAGGTGGCTCTGGCTGATGTGATGATGTGGGATATTAGGAATAGTAGTCCAGTGGCTCTGGCTGACAGGATGATGTGGGATATTATGGGTAGTAGTCCAGTAGCTCTGGCTGATGGGATGATGTGGGATATTAGTGGTAGTAGTCCAGTGGCTCTGGCTGACGGGATGATGTGGGATAATAGTGGTAGTTGTCCTTTGGCTCTGGCTGACGGGATGATGTGTGATATTAGGGGTAGTAGTCCAGTGGCTCTGGCTGACAGGATGATGTGGGATATTATGGGTAGTAGTCCGGTAGCTCCGGCTGATGGGATGATGTGGGATATTAGGGGCAGTAGTCCAGTGGCTCTGGCTGACGGGATGATGTGGCATATTATGGGTAGTAGTCCAGTAGCTCTGGCTGATGGGATGATGTGGGATATTAGGGGTAGTAGTCCAGTGGCTCTGGCTGACGGGATGATGTGGGATATTAGGGGTAGTAGTCCAGTGGCTCTGGCTGACGGGATGATGTGGAAAATTATGGGTAGTAGTCCGGAAGCTCTGGCTGACGGGATGATGTGGGATATTATAGTGAATGTGGCTATGTGGAATGGGCGGGGATATACACCCAGCTTTATATATATAGATATAATCATTATAATTTGTTATAACTAACCGTAGTTAGTTACTATGCCCGGGCAGCGCCGGGATCTTCAGCTAGTTTGAAATAAAGTAGTGGTCATATTATGAATAGAACATTTCATTTACAGCCTTTTTAGCCAAAAATTTGAATAGTAAATAAAACCATATTCATTTGCAGTAGATAATAAGTAATAACTGATTATAACATACTAAGGCGGATTGGGGGCTACTCACAGAATAACTTTTTTTTTCATTGTTGCAAAATGGCACGTGACTAATGCAAGACAATATTGAATATAAAAATAGATAAATAGGTATATAAGTAGACAGATAGATAATAGATAGATAAATAGATAACAGATAGTAGGAGAGATAGATAAATATGCATGCCCAGTTGTATTAATAATTTGGATATCCAATGATACCGTTATGTTATTTCTTATAATTGTGCCTTCTCAGTTGCTTGTGTAACATTTATTTCCCAGTTTCCTGCACTTATACAGCTGTTCAGCTGGGGGAGGAGAACATCATTATGAGCTGTGCTGTTTTATTGTCAGCGCTGGCAGGTCTCCGATATTGTAGTGCAGACCCTTCTCATACACAATCTACCAGTGTTTGACCCCAGCAAAACCTCATACGACCATCCCCATGATGTGGCTGTGCACCTGCCTTACTCTCCTAGTCCTAAGTACTGGTAAGTAAACATTTCCTTCATGCAATCACTAAATTGGAAGTTTTCATGTAATATTTTGGCATTTCTATATAATGATACATAGATAACATATGGGAAATTGTACATTTGGGCAGTTTATTGTGTCATTTGTAACCCAATATTACTGTATGATTTTGCGCCAGCCGTAAAGTTTCAGACTAGTGTGTTGCAGGGTGTGTCAGCTGGATCTTGATAGTTCATGTCTACCAATATAGTGGAAAGCAGAACTCAAGTTCCCTATACCATATCATGTTATTGCTATATTTGTGGAGTGACTTGGTACCAAGATGTTTTTTTTCCGCCTTTATCATTTTGTATGTAAAATATCTTATATGCATATTTAGAGGGTTTTTTATATTGTGAAAACCACCTGTAACTGACGATGGGTCATCACTGATTGAATTATTGCTACATAACCTGTGAAATGCTGAATACTATATAATACAATATCTGACATGCGAACTCTCGGCCCTTTAGAAATAGCATGCTATTTAATTAAAATGTTTCTCAATGAGCACGAACACCACAGCTGCCCTTAGATATTGGACGTTGGACACAGTCTGCTAAAGGATTACATTTTAGAGGTTTTAGCTGATACTATTTTTTCCCCCAAAGATAGGTAGTGCTGGTATAGCAGTACTGCCTACATAGAAAATAAAAGCATAAAATAAGTGTCTCATAGTGTAGCTTACCTCAACAATGAGAAGCAAGAATTAAAATGTATGACTGGTCTATACGAACAACATGCATATTAATAAAGAGGTGCAAACTGCTTGTCTATGTAAGGATTTAAAGCTCCCATGGTGTGTAGATTAGTTTTGATCCATCATATCTGTCCATGAGTTGAATTTCAAGAGACCGTTCACCATGTAATATGAGATGATTTTCTTAAACAATATTTTTATTGAAGTTTTCAGAGTAATAAGCAAAAATGTAAGGCATACATTTATACAATCACATCCAAATGAATTTTGAGTGATGTAAAGCAATACATCACATTGTAATGTCATTACAATCATATCAAACACTTGAAATAAGTGCAGTAAACAATAAACATAATAATACAAAAAAGGAAGAAGATAAAGATCATTTTCCTCAATAAACAGGGCCGGCCCGAGAGATTACGGCGCCCTAGGCAAAACTATTTTGTCGTGCCCCTACTATTCTTGGAAGTAGATGAAAACTTGGGATATAAATTTAGGAGCAAAATAAACCACAACAACAATGATTAATTTACTCTCTCCTAACTCTTTAATCTTCTGAGAAGTTGTATAGGACAAATATATACAAAGTAATCAATAACACAAAACAAAAACGACCATAGGTAATTAAAATTTTTGCTTCCTTGCCTTTTTTTTTTAAAAGGATGACACTAAGTCACCGAGATTAATTTGTTTGGCAACTTCAGATTCTATCGAAATTGTTGCCAACCCAACCAACCTCTCTTGCGTAATATTTGCCCTTAAATATGTACACTTTTCTTTCCATCCCTAAAACTTTTTGCCTTTTGAAAAGATTTTTTATAATTTTTTCTATTTTTTCTCTGGCGCCCCCTTTGGGTCAGCGCCCTAGGCGGCCGCCTAGTTCGCCTATACGTTCGGGCCGGCCCTGTCAATAAATAAAAGTTAAATCATTTGGATTTATCTCTTTGATTTGGTTCTCTACATCTGATCTATAGGTCAAATTTATGAAGAAATATGGAAAATTTTGAAGGGTACACAAACTTTCAAGCACTGCTATATATGGCATTTTTGACCAATTTTCCTTTTGCATGCTCCAGATTTATCTCCTTATCCATCTAGGATTGTCAGTTGTCCCTAAGCTATTCTATAACATATAACCCACAGAGACATTGAGGAGATCCTGCTCCCCTATCCCTTAGGCCCCCTTCACATATCTGTTTTTTGTGTCCATATGCGATTTGTTTCTTTAAGGACCGCAAATATGAAGGTGGTGCACTTATGTAAGGTTTTTCACATGGACCGTGTGTCCGCGTGAAAAACCCGCATACATGTCCTTTTGTTTGTGCAGCACAGACAAAATGCATGCGGCACACATGCACACGGATGACACACAGATAACATGTACCAGAACTTGGGAAAAAGCGGTACAGTTCACGCTGATCCCAGGTGCTGGGTGCTGAAAGCAGCTCTCATTGTTGTCACCTGGTCTCCCTTAGATTAGCACGACGAGGCAGCAATGATGGCAGTTGTATTCAGCACCTGATGTGTACATCGTGTGTAAAAATTAAAAATTAAATTATAAGAATGTCGTGGGCTTCTGCGTAATTTTCATAACTAGCAGAGGGAAAGCCCATGTTAGGGTATCGGATCGCACTAAATATAAAATATAAGGAAGTGCAATCGCAACCCCGGGTCCACCGTGCAGAGATGGAAATTGCTGCTCAGTAATGGCGGAGCGCTAAACACCGGGGGGGGGGGGGTTAACCGCTGAACCGGTGTGTACAGGAGCGAACTCTGTTACCTCACAGAGCTGCTGGAATAAGTGCCTTAGCCTGTTTATCCTCACAGGACTCTGCAGGAGAGCGTTAGTGCTAAGACACAGGACTCTGCCCCAAGGACACAGGGTTAGAGCCCCTCTAGTCCCACTAGCACTCAGCACCGCAACAGCGATGCCTGAACAGACACTTATAGAATGCTGTACCCTGTTAGAAGTCACAGGGTGCAGCTGAACATTGCTTACCGCACTAAACTCAGAACTGGAAAGAGCATAGGACATGCATGGCGACGCACTAGCGGATGCTGCAGTACCTGCGGTAGCTTAGTGCCTTAGGTAGAGTGGCGCACTCTGGCGCTAGCATGTGTGAGGAGCAGTGAGCACTGCGGCGCTAGGCAGTGCCACAACTCGGCGCTGACTCTGACCTCTAAACCCTACTAACATGCGTTAGGGAAGGGGTTTCATAATGAGTCATTCAGCGGTTTACAAGCATCCATCATCACACACATCACTACCAATTACTGTCTATACTAGCACATGGCCGTGCGGCCATGTGACTCTTTTATAGCAGCGTCCTTCTGGGACCTTCCTAGTGGTCCAATAGGAGCAGCAATAGGACCTGAGCATGTGACCTCAGGCCTCCAATGAGAGGACTTCCCACGGGCAAGCTCAGTGGGCCGAAAGAAGGACTTAGTCCCAAGAGCTGCTCGCTGCTGGCTATTGAAGGTTGCTATAGCTGAACCCTGATTGGCAGCAGTAACCAAGCCTACAGTGGTAGATTGAGCAAGAGGCTGGGAGCGACATCTTTGCTGAGCAGGCTCCTCTGTGGCCAGAGATGAATGGGAGACCGCAGAAGGCAAATATCAGGATGCGTTCTGTGCAGAGGCAGGAACCCATTGCCAAACAGCCCATGACTTGGGCTGATGTTAATAACCTGGGATAGGGGACAATATCCCAAAATGTTCCTAGGCTATTAATAACATGTCACAACTGTTTGATTAGCATGTATGTTGGGTTCCTGCCTCTGCACAGGAGGGAACTCAAGCCTTTCCTCCTGCGGGCTCCCATTCACCTCCAGCCGGAGAGGAGGCTGCTCAGCAGAGCTGTTGGTCCCAGTGCCTTGCGCAGGCTAATGCTAGGCGTCTGGTTGATTCTTTTGGCTCTACTATTGTATCATGCCTGAGTCAGCAGCAATCAGACGCTCTTGGGACTAAGTCCTGCTTTTCCCCTATTGAGCATGCCCGTGGGACGACCTCTCATTGGAGGTCGGGGGTCACGTGCTCAGGTCCCGTTGCTTCTCTGATTGGACCACCAGGAAGGTCCCGGAAGGCTGCAGCTATAAAAGGTTTGCATGGCCGCCCGGCCATGCGCTAATATAGAGATTTGTTGCTGAAGTGTGTGTTTGATTATGGATATCTGACTCTGGTGAATGACTTATTATATTTCCCCCCCCTTTGGTATGCATGTGTGTAGGGTTTAGGGTTTTAAGTGAGCGCTGAGTTCTGGCACTGCCTAGCGCCACAGTGCTCTCAGCTCCATTTACTTAGTAGCGCCTGAGGGCGCCATTCAGCACATGGCACCTCAGTACCGCATTACCGCAGCGTCCGTTAGAGCAGCGCCATGCGCAGATAGTGCACTTTCCAGCTCTAGGCTTAGGCTGGTTAGTGGCGTCCGCCAGTGCGGCGCTGTACACACTCAATGCGGTAAGCAACTGCCTGCTGCACCCTGTGGCTGTTAACAGAGTACAGCGTTCCTTAAGGATCTACCCCTGGCGTCGCAGTAGCGGCTCCATGTGTGAGTGGGTCTAGAGGGGCGCTGACCCCGTGTCTTGGGGCAGCATCCTGTGACTTCACACTAACGCTCTCCTTGCCATAGTCTGTGAGGCTGAACAGGTTACGGCTCCTACGACTGTTAGGGCAGTCTCTCTGAAGTAACAGAGTCCGCCTCAGTACACACCGGGAGACTTTAACCCGCGTGAGTTTGGCTATTCCCTGCCATACACAGTCCGTTATTGTTAGCAGCAGTTAAAACCTCTGCACGGTGGACCTCAGACTGCGAACGCACCTAGGCTCTACGCTTATTTAATTAGGTGCGTTCCGCCAGTCCCTAGAAATGTACCTGGTTAGTTTACGGGGGACCACAGAAAAAAATGACATAGGGTCCCCCATAAATTCAAACCAACAAAGGCTAAACAGACAGCAGTGGGTTGATATTAATAGCCTGGGAAGAGTCCAAGGATATTGCTCCCCCTCCCAGGCTATCAACATCAGTCCTCAGCCACCTCAAAAATGGCGCATCCATAAGATGCGTTAAATCTGACACTTAGCCTCTCTCTTCCCACTTGTCCTGGTGTGGTGGCAAGTGGGGTAAAATGGTTGGGGTTAATGTCAGTTTTGTATTGTCAGCTAACATTAAGCCCAGTTGTTAGTAATGGAGAGTAGTGAAGAGCAAATGTGCTCGTTACTTGAGTTTTCCGAGCATGCTCGGGTATGCTCCCAGTATTTTGGGCATGCTCGGAGAATATGTTTCAGTCCCCGGAGCTGCATGATTTGCAGCTGCTAGACAGCCTAAATATATGCAGGGATTTCCTGTTTGTTAGGGAATCCCCAGGCTGTCTAGCCAACCCTCTTTTTTTACTTTTACTACTGCAAAAATTAAAATAATAAAATAATATTTATTACCTGTCTGACGAGAAGATAAACCATTTGTCCCACACCATAATCCATCTTTGCTGCATATGGATGTCTTGATGAACAGTGGCAAGATGCAACCATTCACTATGACATCCAGGACACACAGTGCTGAGCTTGGGGCGAAGTTTCAGTGACGAGCGGTAATGTCATAGAGGTTATCGCCGGTCATTGCCAACTTTTCCCACAATCAGGTCACTGTGAGTGGCCCGATGACTTGTGGTGATTTTCATGACGTCACCGCTAGCACCGTGATCTCATTGAGACCTCAGCCGTGGCCTTTCCCTCTGCTGGCTATGAAAATTACGCAGAAGCCCACATAATTTTTTAAATTTAATTCTTAATTTTAGCACACGATGCACACAGCGGGTGCGGAATACAACTCCCATTATTGTCTCAATGAGACCAGGTGACAACAATGAGAGCTGCCTTCACCATCCAGTGCCTGGGAACTTCTAACTGTAGCGCCTTTTCCAGTTGCTGGTATGTGACACATGGGCACAAGGATGCCACAAGGATTTGACACACTGGCAGCAAACGGATACAGGGATGTCACATACATACATTGGGATCACACATGGACACGGACCATGGATCTTACCAGTACTGTTTTATCCTGTGCTGGAATCACCAGGAAGTGGGAAGGAAGCCTAAGAAGCAGTAGCAGAATATAGGACATTCTATATTATATAGCTGTCAGGAACACCGCACTACACTCGCTCACTGAGCCAGTGCGCATGTCCTGAGTACAAAAAAACGTGCTCAAAGATACCTGTGGAGCAGGGCAGCAGCGGTGACAATGCGTGCTTCGAACTATCAGGACCTGAAGCATGTGACTGCTGGGGGCATGGCCTAAGCTCCACAAAGCTAGGAGCTGCAGGGAAACTCCTAGAAAGGTAACTACGGGACAAGTTACCAAGGGGCATAGACAGGGGCGGAAACCAGATCAAGTCGGGGTCAATGCACGAGATAGCAGGACAGTACCAAAGGGTTAGACAGAGCGGATAGTCAGGACGTAGCAATAGATCAGAAAACCAGAACGGGCAATAGACGGTACAATAGGGGCGAACGGTAGCGGAGTAACAATAGCCAAGCCAGGAGGTCAGAACCAGAGAAGACAATAGTACCTAAAACGTGAGACGGAGTTCAGAGTGAGGGGACAGGCCGGGTCATACACGGGAATCAAACAAGCAATGCAGTACACGCACACCAGGGGGGTCAGTCAGACACACAGCCAGAATAACAGTATAGCTGACAGAGAATGCTAGTCTGGAGTGAGTATAAATACCCCTCCCAGATCCAAAGAGAGGCCGGCAAAAGTTAACCTTGTGAGAACAGGACATTAACCATGTCCTAACCATGACAGTACCCCCCTCTTAATGGGGGGCCACTGGACCCCCAGGTTTCTCAGGTTATCTGGCATGAAAAGCCCGCACCAGTCGATCAGCGTGCACCGAACTGGCCGGAACCCACGACCGATCCTCAACGGAATATCCCTTCCAATGGATAAGGTAATGAAGTCTCCGGTGCACCCACCGTGAATCAACGATGCGCCCTACCTCGTACTCCAGTTGACCCTCTACCAACACTGGTGGAGCCACAGATAAGGGATCTTCTCTAACTGTCCCCACAGGTTTTAATAGGGACCTGTGGAAGATGTTAGAGATTTTGAAGGAGGTGGGAAACTGTAATCTGTATGCCACTGGGTTGATCACCTCTACAATCTTGTATTTTCTTCTTAGAGAAAAAGGCACAGGGTTTGAGGTTAGTCAGGGTAGAGGGGCCCTGTGACAATACTGCCCCCACCCCCACCTCCGAAGCGTCGACCTTGACGATAAAAGGTCTTGACGAATCGGGTTGTACCAATACAGGGGCTGTAGTAAAACACTTCTTTAATGCCAGGAAGGAATTTTTTGTGGCCACGGACCAATTTTTTACATCTGCCCCTTTAAGAGTGAGGTCCGTCAAGGGTTTCACCACCTGCAAGAACCCTTTAATGAACTTCCTATAATAGTTACTGTAGTGAAGCCCAGAAATCGCTGCAACCCCTTCAGGTCATGAGGCTGCACCCAATCTGTAATGGCCTGAACCTTCCCTGGATCCATGCGGAATCCCTCCCCGGATACAATTACACTCAGAAAAGATAGTTCTTGCATAAAAAATGAGCACTTCTCCAGCTTAGTATACAAATGGTTCTCCCGGAGTCTCATAAGAACTGTATGCAGATGGTGCAAGTGTGACTGACTGTCCTCAGAGTAAATCAAGATGTCATCCATGTAAATGACTACGTAATGTCCAATCAAGTCAGAAAAAACAACATTAATAAAGTTCTGAAAAACCGCAAGAGCGTTAGTGAGGCCAAAGGGCATAACCAGGCTTTCAAACAGCTCCTCAGTTGTCAGGAAAGCTGTTTTCCATTCGTCCCCCTCCCAGATCCTTATAAGGTTATAAGCCCCTCGTAGATCGAGCTTAGAAAACCATTTGGCCCCCGTGAGTTGATTGCATAGATCAGGAATCAACGGGAGAGGGTACGTGTTATTAACAGTAATTTTGTTCAGTTCTCGAAAGTCGAGGCACGGTCGCAACCCACCATCTTTATTCTTTACAAAGAAAAACCCCGCTGCCACGGGTAAGACCGAGGGCCGAATATGCCCCTTGCGAAGGCTTTCTTTAATGTACTCTTTCATAGCTTGGTGCTCAGGCTCGGACAAATTAAACAAGCGAGCCTTGGGTAATTTGGCTCCAGGTACTAAATCGATAGCACAATCATATGGTCTATGTGGTGGGAGTGCCTCAGCCTCGCTTTCGGAAAACACATCTTTAAAGTCTCTCAGGTACTCCGGAATACCCTCCAGACCAACAGATGACACAGATACAGATTTTATCGGATTGACAAAAG
This sequence comes from Dendrobates tinctorius, assembly GCF_039654945.1. Classification (NCBI taxonomy): domain Eukaryota; kingdom Metazoa; phylum Chordata; class Amphibia; order Anura; family Dendrobatidae; genus Dendrobates; species Dendrobates tinctorius. Next base: position 17,037,937 of record NW_027361730.1, on the reverse strand, counting down.
GAGCCGGGTTACAACACAGACCAATATCATTACATCCCCATCGGGTGATCTCCCCCTTCACCCAATCAATAAGAGGATTGTGGCGTTGCAACCAGGGCATTCCCAATACCAGTCCTGCAGGCAGATTATTCATAATGAAACAACTTAAATTTTCCACATGAGTGGAACCCACTTTCATAGAAAAAACTTCAGACATAAAACTAATTCCATCCCGGGTAAGAGGGGATGAATCCACAGCCACAATTTTAACAGGGTCTTTTAACCTGACTCTCCCTATCTTATTAAGAGTCACAACTTGGGTATCAATCAGATTAATGGAGGAACCACAGTCGACAAAGGCGGTGGTCATAACAGGACCGCCAGCAAGTTCCAATTAAACCTGGAGCACCATTTTTATACGTGAGAAAAAATGTACCTGGGAGTCTGGAAAACCTCCTCGATTGTTGCCCAGACTCAGTTGTTTCTCTGATGTTTTCTCTGAAGAAGGGCAGGAGGGGCAATTCCTTTTCCAATGACCAGAGGCTCCACAGTAAAAGCATAGTAGGTTGTCTCTACAGTGCCTTCTCTCTCCCTAACTGAGACTTACCCAACCTCCATGGGCTCAGATACAGGTGCAGTGTCACACAATTTGGGGTACAAGGGAGACTTTTGTTGCATCATTCCTCTAGCACGGAGTCTCCGGTCCATAGGGACCACTTGCATCATGGCGTCGTCCAGGGTATTAGGAGGTGGATGTAATGCCAGAGCATCCTGCAGATGGTCAGACAGGCCCCTGCGAAATAACCCTCTCAGGGCGGCGTTGTTCTAGGATATTTCGGTTGTCCAACGTCTAAACTCTGAGCAGAACCATTCAGCAGAGTGCCTCCCCTGTGTCACACTCATCACCATATTCTCTGCCAGACGCACTCTATCAGGCTCATCATAAATGTGCCTTAGAGCCTCAAAGAACAAATTCACAGACATACGTTCAGGAGCAGAGTAAGAGAGAGAGAAAGCCCATGCCTGTGGAGCCCCCCGAAGTAGGGAAATAATGACCCCCACCCTCTGGAACTCATCCCCGGAGGAGCGGGGCATTAAAGAAAAAAAAAGCTTGCATCCTTCTCTGAAAGACCTGAACTCCTTTTTATCCCCTGAGAAAGGGTCTGGCAATTTGACCGGAGATTCGGGTAACGCTAATGACACATCTCTATCCACAGAACTAGAAGCCCCTGCATCGACAGCCCCCTGCACAGTAACCACCAACTGTTGCTGGGTATGGGCCATCATGCGCTGTTCACCATTGAGTTTATGGAACATTTGGGTCAGGTGCTTGACCTGCTCAACCAAAGCTTGTATGGGATCCATGAGGATAACACACTTTTTTTTTTTTTTTTCCTTCACAGAAAAAAAAAAAAAAAAAAGAACTGAAACGGTCAGCTATAATGTCAGGAACACTGCACTACACTCGCTTACTGAGACAGTGCGCATGTCCTGAGTACAAAAAAACATGCTCAAAGATACCTGTGGAACAGGGCAGCAGTGGTGACAATGCGTGCTTCAAACTATCAGGACCTGAAGCATGTGACTGCTGGGGGCGTGGCCTAAGCTCCACAGAACTACGGGACAAGTTACCAAGCGGCATAGACAGGGGCGGAAACCAGATCAAGTCAGGGTCAATGCACGAGATAGCAGGACAGTACCAAAGGGTTAGACAGAGCGGATAGTCAGGACGTAGCAATAGATCAAAAAACCAGAACGAGCAATAGACGGTACAATAGGGGCAAACGGTAGCGGAGTAACAATAGCCAAGCCAGGAGGTCAGAACCAGAGAAGACAATAGTACCTAAAACGTGAGATGGGGTTCAGAGTGAGGGGACAGGCTGGGTCATACACGGGAATCAAACAACCAATGCAGTACACGCACACCAGGGGGGTCGGTCAGACACACAGCCAGAATAACAGTATAGCTGACAGAGAATGCTAGCCTGGAGTGAGCATACATACCCCTCCCAGATCCAAACAGAGGCCAGCAGAAGTTAACCCTATGAGAACAGGACATTAACCATGTCCTAACCATGACAATAGCACTATCTGAAGAGCCCGGCGCTGCCCGGGCATAGTGACTAACTACGGTTAGTTATAACAAATTATAATGATTATATTTATATATATATATAAAGCTGAGTGTAGAGCCCCGCCCACTCAGCGTAGCCACATTCACTATAATATCCCACATCATCTCATCAGCCAGAGCCACTGGACTACTACCATTAATATCCCACATCATCGCATCAGCCAGAGCTACCGGACTAACGGGTTAATAGCCGTGGATGGATCGCAATTCCACCCGCGGCTATTGCTGGCACATGTCAGCTGTTCAAAACAGCTGACATGTCCCGGGAAAGTTGTGGGCTCATGGCCGGAGCCCACATCAAAAGGAGGGAGTCCGACATCAGGGGTACTATTACACCCGATGTCGAAAAGGGGTTAAGGGTAGATTAATTTTAACATTGAGAGATAGAATATCAATAATTAAATCCAGGAAATCACATTGTATAAATTATATAAATTTATTTTCATTTTGCAGTGAGAAATAAGTATTTGATCCCCTACCAACCATTAAGAGTTCTGGCTCCTACATACCAGTGAGACGCTCCTAATCAACTCATTACCTGCATTAAAGAAAGCTGTCTTACACAGTCACCTTAAAGGCCCCATTACATATAGCAATGTACCAGCGATCCCGACCAAGATATGACCCAGTCTGGATCGCTGGTGCATCGCTAAATTGTGGCTAGTGAGCTGCCAAACAGGCAGATCTCACCAGCGACGCAGCAGCGGTCGGCGGTCGATACTTATCTGTCAGACGCGGCGATGATGACTTCTTCCGCCCGCACCCATGCGTCGCTTGTCGGCGCCAGCAGGAAGCCAACGACGAGAAAACGGCCCAGGACGTTCTCGCGCGATCACCGATAACCAGCAGGGGGGCCGGTCGGAGGTGAGTGTCACATGTAGCGATATCGCTAGTGAAATCGCTGCTGCATCACAAAATCGGTGATGCTTTAGCGATATCATTATGTGTAAAAGGCCCTTTATAAAAGACTCCTGTCCACAGAATCAATTAATCAGTCAGACTGTAACCTCTACAACATGGGCAAGACCAAAGAGCTTTATAAGGATGTCAGGGACAAGATCATAGACCTGCACAAAGCTGAAATGAGCTACAAAACCATAAGTAAGATGCTGGGTGAAAAGGAGATAACTGTTGGTGTAACAGTAAGAAAATAGAAGAAATACAAAATAACTGTCAATAGACATTGATCTGGGGCACCATGCAAAATCTCACCTCATGGAGTATCCTTGATCATGAGGAAGGTGAGAGATCAACCTTAAATTACATGTGGGAACTTGTTAATGATCTCAAGGCTGCTGAGACCACAGTCACCAAGAAAACCATTGGTAACACATTACACCGTTAAGGTTTAAAATCCTGCAGTGCCCGCAAGGTCCCCCTGCTCAAGAAGGCACATATGCTGGCCCATCTGATATTTGCAAATGGACACCTGGATGATTCTGTGAGAGATTGGGAGAACGTGCTGTGTTAAGATGAGACAGAAATTGAGCTCTTTGGCATTAACTCAACTCACCGTGTTTGGAGGAAGAGAAATGCTGCCTATGACCCAAAGAACACTGTCCCCACTGTCAAGCATGGAGGTAGAAACATTATGTTTTGGGGATGTTTCTCTGCTAAGGTCACAGGACTACTTCACCGCACCAATGTGAGAATCGATGGAGCCATGTACTGTAAAAACCTGAGTGACAACCTCCTTCCCTCTGCCAGCACATTAAAATTGGGTCGTGGCTGGATCTTCCAGCAAAACAATGACCCAAAACATTGGGTCAGCTGATACTCGAAAAATGGGGTGACAGATTCCCTTTAGTCTCATAGAAAGCTTATGGAGTGAGATGAAGCTCCGAGTTGCCAAGCAACAGCCTTAAAATCTTAATGATTTAGAGATGATATGCAAAGGAGTGGACCACAATTCCTCCTGACATGTGCGCAAACCTCATCATCAACTACAAAAAACGCCTGAGTGCTGTGCTTGCCAACAAGAGCTTGGCTACCAAGTATTATGTTTGTTTGCCAGAGGGGTCAAATACTTATTTCTCACTGCAAAATGCAAATAAATTTATATAATTTATACATTGTGATTTTCTAGATTTTGTTTTTGATATTCTATCTCTCAATGTTAAAATTAACCTACCCTTAAATTTTAGACTGTTCATGTCTGTTAGGCGTCAGGTTTCTGCGTCTGCTCTGCAGGAATCCAGAGCCTCACATTCTGCAGTCTCCAGCTGTCTATCTACTGCAGAGAAGATTACTTTGCAGCAGACCGCTCCAGAGACTAAGTTCCTCTGTGCTCATACTGGGCATGCTCATGAGACGATCTTCCATTGGAGATCGGGAGTCATGTGCCCAGGTCCTGCTCCAGATCTCATTGGTCCATCTCGGAGATCTGGAAGGTCCCGCACGGCTATAAAAAGCGTGCATGGCCGTTCTGCCATGCACTAGTATAGACGATACTTGCTATGTGTGAATGGTGACGGATGTATGATTCTGGTGACTGACTTATTAAGAAACCCCTTCCCTCTGATATTACGCATGTGGATAGGGAATTAGTTGAGCAGTCAGCGCCAGTCAGTGGCAAGCCTTAAGCCACTGTGCACACTGCACCTCTGCGCTAGCGTCCGACATTGCGCCTGCTTTGTAGCTGTGTCGTCCTGCGGCAGTGTCCTGCGCCGCGCTGCAGTTGCAGCCCTTCTTGGCGCACGCAGTAGCGATGCCGCACACATGGTAGGTTTAGACGGACGCAGCTCCTCTGTCTTAGGTCCTGCTCCTTTGACCTGATACCGTGTGTGCATTTACCTGAGGCCTGTGATACTAACAGGCTCAGTGTTTTTTTATGTTTATGTTGCGGCGCCTCTGTGTGTGAACAGAGCCCGCTTTGCGCACTTTGGGTGAAGTCTAACCCGTGCGCATTATACCGCCATATTGCTTGTCTGTCATTACCTAACAGCGGTGTAACATCTACTGCACGGTGGACCCCGAGCGGTGAATGCACTTTATTATATATTTTTATTTAGTGCGTTCCGCCGTTACTAACAATGTCTTTGTCAGTGGGCAAACTTACAAAATTAACAAGGGATCTATGGGGACTCCAAATGTCTCTACAGCCGGATCGCAGCTTCTGCAGCTACATCATCTTGTGTAGTTGTGATCCTATGGAGTTATATTTTAGCAGTGGTAAATCTGCTAGGCTGATGCAGGAAATAAAAAGGAAATATTGGGTGCAGTATTTGCAGACACTTGCCAGATGCAAAAAACGGGTGATGTGCTGTGCTAATGTTTTACTCTTCTTGGAAACAGAACAGACAGACTGATTAGATAGACACAGCGTGATTGTGAATTAATTCGGTAATAGCAGCCCTCTCAATGTCAGTGACATGTATATCTTTCCTTCTCTCTCTAAGTTTTATAAGTTGTACAATGTCTCTCTGACTGATTTCTGAAGTCCTCTCTCCTATCCATATTCACCACTAAATGGCAACAGCATCGCCTGCTTGGGCTTTTATAGTGGCTATAAGTCATCAGTGACCTCACACCTATAGTCTCTCATAATTGACTGCGCCATAGGTTGTGTTGCCTGCTGCATGGAATTATGGGAAAGCCTGCCACATAGTATCCAAGGTAATATGATCTTTTTTCTCTGTTTTATGTTATTTGTAACATGCGATTACCAATTTAGGCTATTTGTCTTAAACAAATCAAGAATTATTTGAATTCACAAACTTCATTGATTAGAAAATTATACTGAAATTGCATAATTGATTACCGTAAATCAGCTCTATTCATAGTTAATTTCAAGGAAAGATAATAACCATAGCAGCCCTTCCTTCCAATGCCAATGAAAAGTTAGTCCAGTTATGGCAAAAAAGGCTTTTCAGAATTGGAATCGCGCTCTGCTTTCTTGTTAATGCTCCAAGCTGTGTCAGAAGATTTACTGTAAAATAATAGGTATTTGGACTGTTAAAAATGCATGATCATAAATATGTGAAGCTGCTTTGATTCATGCAAATATGTGATATAGAAAAGGTCAATCAGAAAATGCCATAGGGATAATAAACATTTTATTGCATATTACAATTATGCTGTACCCTCGCCAAACATTTCTTGGCAAAGCAGCAGCATTGCCGATCTACTAATGTGAAAACAAATTAGGTGATACGCAAATGAAGAAGCATGCCTTTTAGATATCTATATAGATAACCGACAGCATGAATACCAAGTATATGTTAAATGTGAAAATTGAAAACAGCATTTCATCGACCTATCTCATTTACCAGCTCCTTCTCCTTCCTGCTTTCAATTTATGTTATATTAAAAAGAGGTTAAATGTGGAACAGGCTTTTATTAACCCCTTTTCCTCCGAGGGTGGTTGGCATCTTAAATACTGGCCAATTTGTACAATTCAGACCACTGTCAATTTATAAGGTAATAACTCTGGAAAGCTTCAACAGATCCCGGTGATTCTAAGGTTCTTTTCTTGTGACATATTGTTCTTCATGATAGCGGTAAAATTTATTCGGTATGTATTGCGTTTATTGGCAAAAAAAAATGAAAAGTTGGCGGAAATTTGGAAGATTTCAAAATTTTCCAACTTTGAATTTTCATGCCCTCAAATCCCAGAGATATATCACACAAAATAGTTAATAAATAACACTTCTCACATGTCTACTTTACATCAGCACATTTTGTTACGAAGTTATAAGGGTTAAAGGTTGACCAGCGATTTTTCATTTTTCCAGCAAAATTTACAAAACCAGTTTTTTAGGGACGACCTCACATTTGAAGTCACTTTGAGGGGTCTATATGATAGAAGATACACAAAAGTGACAACATTCTTAAAAATTCACCCTTCAAGGTGCTCGAAATCACAATCAAGAAGTTTATTAACCCTTTAGGTGCTTCATAGGAATTTTTTGAAAAAAATTTACATTCAACTTTTTTTCACAAAAATATTACTTCAGATTCAATTTTTGTTATTTTGACAAGGGTAACAGGAAAAAATAGACCCCCCAAAATTTGTTGTGTAATTTCTCTTGAGCATGCCGATATCCCATATGAGGGAGAAAACCACTGTTTGGGCGCACAGCAGAGCTCGGAAGGGAAGGCGCGCCATTTGACTTTTTAATGCAAAATTTGCCGAAACAATTGGCGGATGCCATGTCTCATTTGGAGAGCACCTGATGTGTCTAAACAATGAAAATCCTCTACAAGTGACCCCATTTTGGAAACTAGGCCCCTAAAGAAACTGATCTAGATGTGTGGTGAGCACATAGAACCCTCAGGTGCTTCATAGAAGTTTTTAAAATTGAGCCGTAAAAACAAAAAGATCAAATTTTCCCCACAAATGTTTTTACAACAAAATATTGCATTTTCATAACGGTAACAGGAGAAATTGCACCATACAATATGAAGCGCAATTTCTCCTGAGTATGCTGATACCCAATATGATTGAGAAAACTACTGTTTGGGCACATGGCTCAGAAGGGAAGGAGCGTCATTTGACTTTTTAAATGTAAAATTTCAGGGAATCATTAGCAGATATCATGTCCCTTATGGTGAGCCCCTGATGTGCCTAAACAGTGGAAAACCTCCACAAGTGACCCTGTCATGATCCAGGACGGGATTTTGCTTTGACCCATCCTGGTTAGACTATGGGTTAATTGTGCTGCCTCTCTCTGGCAGAAGGAGGCTATTTAGTGCTCACTGAACCTGGGTCCGGTGTCGGTTATACTCCTGCCCTCGGCTGAGTTAAGTGACCTCTTGTATACGTGTGCCTTGTGCCTGATAACCTGTTGCCTGCTTGGTTGTGATCTGGTTCTGTCCCTGTTACGAGTTCTGCCTGACCCTCTTGTACTGCGCTACCTCTCGTGTATGACTCTCTGCTTGTGACCCGACTTCTCTCTGCTTGTCCCCTTGGTACCACGTCGCCCTCTTGTGTATGACCTTTGGCTTTGTCTGACTACCCGTCTGTTTGTCCCTCCTGTACCTCATTTGCCCGTACTGTTGTGACCTCCGTTTTGCCTGACTCTGAGTTGTTGTATGGTGTCCTGTCATATCTGAAAGCAGGACGCTAAGCCCCGCCCCCTTGCAGTCACATGACCATAAGTCCTGTGCCAGCTTGCTCATTTTCAGTGTCCGCAGGTCCTGTGCCTCTTTACTTTCCAGCGTTGACTGGACCCTGACTGTTATGAGTTCATTTTCCCCTTCACCATTCAGGTCTGATGAACTCCCTCTTCTGGTGAAGAAAGGTAGTGAGTCTGATTACCAAGCACCTGAGCTGAGAGAGGATGACTGGGCGACGGGGATCTCGGACTGGATATAAGGCAGCCGACGCCCTTCTGCCTCGCTGGTGATTTCTCTGTGGAATTCTAGGAGACCAGTCTGATTCCTGCTCCTCAAAAGCTAAGTTTTCTGCTTTGCCTTCTTGCATTTGTGGTTTGGTTTTAGTTTGCCTTGCTTTTCTGGATTCTGCCATTCCCTGCTGGGGTGAGCTGAATTCCTTTTTGTCGGTTTGCTCTGTTGTCAGAAAATACCTGAGTACTGACATAGTCTTTTTGAAGCCTAGCGTCTTCAGGGCCTTTTTCCCTGTCAGTCTGTTGGCTCTTATTTTGATAGGGTTTTTCGCGGATTGCAGACAGCAGCCTTCCTATCCTGTCCTATCTAGTTAGCTTGGGCCCCATCATTTGCTCAGTCTATCTTTCTTTCTGTGTTAGTGTTTCTTCTTCTTGCTTCACTGTCATTATATGTTGGGGGCTGCCTATTGCTTTGGGGTCTGTTCTGGGGCAGTTTAGATTTCCCTTTCTGTCTTTAGGCTAGGCAGTTCTCCAGCTGTGATCGAGGGGTCTAGGGCATCGTAGGAACCCACCACGGCTACTGCTAGTTGTTGTTGATAGGTTCAGGGGTCTGCAATCCGATAGCTGCCAACTTCTCTGGTTTTCTGGACTTAGCTAGCATTTCTGTTTTTGCCTCCTACGGTGACTCATTCATAACAGAATCACCAGACACCCCAGCAGGGAATGGCAGAATCCAGAAAAGCAAGGCAAACTAAAACCAAAACACAACTGCAAAAAGGCAAAGCAGAAAACTTAGCTTTTGAGGAGCAGGAATCAGACTGGTCTCCTAGAATTCCACAGAGAAATCACCAGCGAGGCAGAAGGGCGTCGGCTGCCTTATATCCAGTCCGAGATCCCCGTCGCCCAGTCATCCTCTCCCAGCTCAGGTGCTTGGTAATCAGCCTCACTACCTTCCTTCACCAGAAGAGGGAGTTCATCAGACCTGAATGGTGAAGGGGAAAATGAACTCATAACACCTGACACTATTAGCTTGAAGCACGCCTGGTCACCTCTGCTGCCCTGCTCCACAGGTAACTTTTAGCACTGCTTCTGTACTCAGGACACGCGCACTGGTTCTATGAGCAAGTGTAGTGCGGTGTCTCTGACATTATAACTGACCATACCATTTTTTTTTCTCTGCTCCCATTCACCTGTGTGTGTGATGGATCCTATGCACACTCTTTCTGAACAGGTTAAGCACCTGACTCAGATGTCTCTGAAACTCCTTGGAGAACAACAAGTCCTGGCTCAGTCTCAGCAGCTGATCGCTGACACTGTGCAGGGAGTTCTTTCATTGGGGGCTCAGGATGTTATATTAATTTCCCCGGAATCTCCGGTTAAATTACCCGATACCTTTTCTGGAGATAAAAATGAATTCAGAGTTTTCAAGGAGGGCTGTAAGCTTTTTTTTTCCTTGCGACCAAACTCTTCTGGGGATGAAAGTCAGAGAGTGGGGGTCATTATGTCCCTGTTAAGGGGAGCCCCCCAAGCTTGGGCTTTCTCCCCCTACCACAGCCCCTGAGCGTATGACCGTGGATGCATTTTTTGATGCCCTGGGGCATATTTATGATGAGCCTGATCGGATGCGTATGGCTGAGGACATGGTGATGAGTGTGTGTCAGGGGAAGCACTCAGCCGAGTGGTTTTGCTCAGAGTTCAGACGCTGGGCTGCTGAGGTCTGCTGAAACGACGACGCCCTCCGGGGGTTGTTCCGTAGAGGCCTGTCTGAGCATCTGAAAGACACCTTGGCTCTCCACCCCCCACCTGATTCCCTGGAGGAGGCTATGACACAGGCCGCCTGGATGGATCGCAGGTTACGGGCAAGGGGAGTGATACAAACCGAGACATCATTATTCTCCCAAGGAAGGGGAGCCAGTTCTACTTTTAAAATCACGGAGATGGGAACCATCGACCTTAAGGAGGAAGAAAGGAGACAACGGCGCGTGAGAAAATGCTGTTTTCACAATGGTGAATCTGGGCATTGGAAAAAGGATTGCCCCTCCCGGCCACTAACCAACAAACGACTGAGCCCGGGTGATTATCGTGGAGGTCACCCAGGCTCTCAGGTACCCTTTTCTGCCTTCTCTAAAATGTTGTTTCAAGTGGAACTTTGTTGTGGGAGTGTCTCCACATCCACTTCTGCCTTCGTGGATTGCGGTTCATCATTGAACTTTATTGACTCTGACTTGGTGGCCAGGTGTAAGTTAGGGACAGTTAGGTTGGAGACTCCGATTCACATTGTTGCTATTGACAAAACACCACTGGTTAAGAATGACATTATGTTTCGTACTGAAGAGTTTCTCCTTAAAGTGAGTTCCTTGCACCAGGAACGTATTTCATGTTTTGTAATGAACAACCTGCCTGCGGGACTGGTGTTGGGGTTCCCCTGGTTACATCTGCATAATCCTGTGATTAATTGGGAATCTCAGGGTATTGTTAAATGGGGTCCCTATTGCTCTGAGAAATGTCTTGTTTCTGTGTCTGTGTCGTCCGTGGGTCTAGAGGGTATTACGGAGTGCCTGATAGATTATACGGACTTTTTCTCCGAAAAAGAGGCTGAGGTTTTACCACCACACCGCCCATTTGATTGTGCCATTGACCTGGTTCCAGGTGCTAAATTGCCCAAAGCCCGCTTGTATAATCTCTCGGGTCCGGAACGGGCTGCGATGAAGGAATATATTTCCGAGAGTCTCCATAAGGGACATATTCGTCTTTCTGTTTCTCCTGTGGCAGCGGGGTTCTTTTTTGTAAAGAAAAAAGACGGTGGTTTGCGCCCATGCCTCGATTTCCGTGAGTTAAATAAAATAACTGTGAGGAATACGTATCCCCTTCCACTTATTCCTGATTTATACAATCAGTTGTCCGGAGCTAAGTGGTTTTCGAAATTAGATCTACGGGGAGCGTATAACCTTATCCGAGTCCGGGACGGAGATGAGTGGAAAACCGCTTTTCTCACTACTGAAGGGTTGTTTGAAAATTTGGTCATGCCTTTCGGTCTCACCAATGCTCCAGCGGTCTTCCAAAATTTCATAAATCATGTGTTCTCTGATTTGATTGGACGTTTTATGGTGGTGTATTTGGATGACATGTTAATCTACTCTCCTGATAAACAGGCTCACATTGGTCATGTTCGGGCAGTTCTCCAAAGGCTCAGGGAGAACTGTCTTTTTGCTAAACTTGAAAAATGTTTATTTTTTGTTCAGGAACTGTCCTTTCTGGGGTTCATCGTGTCTGCTGAAGGGTATCGCATGGATCCTAATAAGGTGCAGGCCATTGTCGAGTGGGTTCAACCTTGTGATTTGAAGGCTCTGCAGCGTTTCCTAGGGTTCGCTAATTATTATCGTAAATTTATAAGGGGGTTCTCACAGGTGGTTAAACCCCTCACAGACATGACTCAAAAGGGGGCCGATATCAAGAATTGGTCAACCGCAGCGGTAGCGGCATTTCAGTTTTTGAAAAAATGTTTCATGTCTGCCCTGGTTCTTATTCAACCGGACCCGTCTGAACCATTTATTGTTGAGGTAGACGCCTCAGAGGTGGGGGTGGGGGCGGTATTGTCCCAGGGACCCGCCACTTTGACCAATTTAAGACCCCTGCGGAGAGAAACTATGATGTGGGGAATCGGGAACTTCTGGCCGTAAAATTGGCCTTTGAAGAATGGAGGCATTTTTTGGAGGGGGCTGTCCATCCTATAAAGGTAATCACGGACCACAAAAACCTAGCTTACATTGAGTCAGCTAAAAGGATGACTCCCAGACAGGCTAGATGGTCACTTTTTTTTCTCGATTCAACTTCTCGATCACTTTTTGGCCAGGATCCAAGAATATCAGAGCGGATGCGTTGTCACGCAGTCTAGATCCGGTGTCCCCCCCAGAACCTCCATCCTCCATTCTTCAGCCTGGGGTGGTGGTGGCAGATGTTTCTAATGTGTTGGAGCGGGAGATTCGAGAAGCCCAGTCTCTTGCACCTTCAGCTAAGCCGGGGGATAAACTTTTTGTGCCAGCTCAGTTTCTTCTCAAGGTCCTCCAGGAGTTCCATGACTCACTTCTGGCTGGACATCCAGGGATCTCAGCCACCCGGAAGGCCATTGCTAGAATATTCTGGTGGTCTTCTTTAGCATCTAATGTTGAGGAGTATGTGTCTGCGTGTGAGGTTTGTGCCCGTGCGAAAACTCCCCATAACCGGCCGGCCGGGGAATTGGTACCACTGCCAATTCCTGAGAGACCATGGACTCATCTGTCCATGGATTTCATCACCAACCTTCCCCCCTCCAAGGGTAATACCGTGGTCTGGGTTGTAGTGAACAGGTTTATTAAGCAGGCACATTTTGTACCTTTGGCAGCTCTACCTAAAGCGGAAACATTGTCCAGATTGTTTGTGGAGCATGTGGTACGGTTGCATGGGGTACCCTTGAATGTGGTGTCTGATAGGGGAATGCAATTTGTGTCCAGATTTTGGAGAGCTTTTTGTAGGAGGTTGGGTATTGGTCTGTCCTTTTCATCCGCCTACCATCCAGAGACTAATGGGCAGACTGAGCGGACCAATCAGTCTCTGGAGCAAATTCTGCGTTGTTTGACCTCAGCCCGACAGGATGATTGGTGTTCTGTGTTACCATTGGCTGAGTTTGCATATAACAACCATATTAACCAGTCTACGGGTACATCTCCATTTTTTTGCAATTATGGGTTTCATCCTCATTTTGGGGAATTTTCCTGTTTGAATTCTGGGTGTCCTGGGGTGGATGAGACGATCCAGCGGTTGGGGGAGGTATGGCTGGAGGTCCAGAATAACATTACGAAGGCCCAGGACAAATTAAAATTTTTTGCGGACAAAAAATGATCCGTGGGTCCAGTGTTTCAGGTCGGGGATAAGGTATGGTTATCCACCAAAAATATAAGGCTCAAGGTCCCCTCTGCGAAGCTTGTACCCAAGTTTATAGGTCCCTATGAAATTACTGAAGCAGTTAACCCGGTGGCTTTTTGGTTGAGTCTCCCGCCATCTCTACGGATCCCTAATGTTTTCCATAAGGCCCTTTTGAAACCTGTGAGGTCCGGTGGGGAGGGATCATCATCTTCCCCGCCACCGGTTTTCGTAGACTGGCAGGCTGAGTACGAGGTGGAACGAATTGTCGACTCCAGGTTGGTCCGTCGTGCCCTTCAGTATCTGATACATTGGAAGGGCTACGGTCCTGAGGAGCGCTCGTGGGTTCCTGCTCGATCAGTTCATGCGGATCGGTTGATCCGAGCCTTTCACGCCAAGTACCCTGAGAGACCTGGGGGTCCGGTGGCCCCCCATTGAGAGGAGGGTACTGTCATGATCCAGGACGGGATTTCGCTTTGACCCGTCCTGGTTAGACTATGGGTTAATTGTGCTGCCTCTCTCTGGCAGAAGGAGGCTATTTAGTGCTCACTGAACCTGGGTCCGGTGTCAGTTATACTCCTGCCCTCGGCTGAGTTAAGTGACCTCTTGTATACGTGTGCCTTGTGCCTGATAACCTGTTGCCTGCTTGGTTATGATCTGGTTCTGTCCCTGTTACAAGTTCTGCCTGACCCTCTTGTACTGCGCTACCTCTTGTGTATGACTCTCTGCTTGTGACCCGACTTCTCTCTGCTTGTCCCCTTGGTACCACATCGCCCTCTTGTGTATGACCTTTGGCTTTGTCTGACTACCCGTCTGTTTGTCCCTCCTGTACCTCATTTGCCCGTACTGTTGTGACCTCCGTTTTGCCTGACACTGAGTTGTTGTATGGTGTCCTGTCATATCTGAAAGCAGGACGCTAAGCCCCGCCCCCTTGCAGTCACATGACCATAGGTCCTGTGCCAGCTTGCTCATTTTCAGTGTCCGCAGGTCCTGTGCCTCTTTACTTTCCAGCGCTGACTGGACCCTGACACTATTAGCTTGAAGCACGCCTGGTCACCTCTGCTGCCCTGCTCCACAGGTAACTTTTAGCACTGCTTCTGTACTCAGGACACGCGCACTGGCTCTATGAGCAAGTGTAGTGCGGTGTCTCTGACAACCCCATTTTGGAAACTAGACCCCTCAAGGAATCTATTTTGATGTGTGGTGAGCACCTTGAACCCCCAGGTGCTTCACAGAAGTTTATAACAATGACCTGTGAAAATAATAAAAGTAAATACAATAAAATCATATTTTCTTCACAAAACTGATATTTTAGCCCTAAATTTTGCATTTTCATAAGGGTAACAGGAGAAATTGCACCATACAATTTGGAGTGCAATTTCTCCTGAGTATGCCGATATGTCATATGAGGGAGAAAACTACTGTTTGGGGGCACGGCAAGACTCAGAAGGGAAGGAGCGTCATTTGACTTTTTGAAAGTAAAATTTCCTGGAATCATTAACGGACGTCATGTCCCATTTGGAGAGCCCCTGATGTGCTTAAATAGTGGAACCCCCCACAAATGACCCCATTTTGGAAACTAGACCCCTAAAGGAATGAAATTTTAAATGTTGTGAGTACCTTGAACCCCAGGTGCTTCATAGAAGTTTATAACATTGAGCTGTGAAAATAAAAATATTTGGCCCCAAATTTTGCATTTTCATAATGGTAATGGGAGAAATTGCACCATTCAGTTTGTTGTGCAATTTCTCCTGAGTACACCGATACCCCATATGTGGGGGAATACTACTTTTGATGCACAGTGCAAAGCTGCAAAGCTCGGAAGGGTAGAGGCGACGTATTGGAGTTCAGATTTTGCTGGAATGGTTTGAGGGTGCCATGTCACATTAGCAGAGCCCCTGAGGTGCCAGCACAACAGAAACCTCCTAAATGTGAACTCATTTTACACTCCCTAATGAATTTATCTATTGGTGCAGTGATCATATTGACACCACATGTGGCTCACATAATTTGATACCACTAAGCGATGAAGAAAGAATAAATTACATTTTTACCACTAAAATGTTGTTTTAGCCCCAAATTTTTAATTTTTGCAAGGACTAATAAGATTTTATTTTTACAACAAACTGATGTCCATTTTTTCCTCACTGCGCCATTATCCTATATGTAATCAAAAAATATTTTTCAGGCACAGTGTAAAGCTCAGAAGGCAAGGAGCACCAGATTTTACTGTTATGGTTTACAGGTGCGATGGCCCACTGGGAGAGCCCATGAGGTGCCAGAACAGCAGAACACCCTTCATAAGTGACCCCATTTTACACACTACACTTCTCAAAGAATTCATCTAGGGGTGCAGTGATCATATTAACACCATGGGTGTGTTACATAATTTTATACCATTGGGCAGTCAAGAAAAAAATAACTATATTTTTACCACCAAAATTTAGTTTTAGCCCCAGATTTTACATTTTCACACAAGAAGTGGGTAAAAATGGCACCAAAATTTGTCCCACAATTTATACTGAATGTGGCAATACTCCATATGTGGCTGTATAGTAGTACTACTTAGTACTTAGCCTTACGGAGGGACTCGGGAGGAATGGAGCGCTATTTGCCTCCTGGAGCACAGATTTTCCTAGAACAGTTTGCAGACACAATATACAGAGCCCCTCATTGCTAGAAGAGCAGAATCCCCACTCAAGTGACTCCATTTTGGAAACTATACTCCTTGGGGAACTTATTTACAGGTGTAGTGATGGTTTTGACTCAATGGATATTTTCCAGAAACAAGCAGCAATGAATGTTGCTGAGTGAAAATTGCAAACTGCCATTGTAGTGACCACTAAGTATGCTGTAGTCATCAGTACGTTAAGCCCAGCCTGTGCTTCTGGAGGCACGCACCAGTAAGTTAAATGGGCTCTCATCACTTCAGAAATGCCAGACGTGGACACAATATGTCGTTTAGGCACACTGCGAGGGGGGTATTTGGATTTGAGAGCAGAGAATTTGCTGAATTTCTTTTGGCGGGTGGGGAGCCATTTTGTTTTCCAGAGCCTTTGCATTACCAGTAACGTACAGTATATTTACGTTATTTCCATTAATAGATGACAGACCTGAGTAGGGACTTTTTTGGATTGAGTTGAAGCTTTTATTGGGAACATTTTACATAATGTTTTGGATCACAGTTATCTGGCGCTCTACGTTGACCACTTACTTTGGTGTTTCCATCTAAATTTCCGAGTGACGTGATTCAGATGAAACCCCCGAGGTATCCGTTCACTATAATAAGGCAGCAGTTACTCTGGACTCCGTCTGACCTCTGTTCAGTGGTGTCCTTCTTTTCAGAAGTGCACAAAACTGTAGCCGACAGCACTTTTATGCAATCCTAAAAAGACGGACACCGCCGGATAACAGGTCAGATGGCGTCCACAGTGACTTGATCTGCTTCATTGTCAAATCTTGTCAAAGGTTCCGAATTAATCATTTATTGCAGAGATTTACATGAAAACCCTGATGCAAGCGCTCAGCGCAGAGCGCAGAATAAATGTGTGCCAAGCCTGTAAGCGACTCAAGCGTGATGCTAACAATTACCACCATATGGTCAGCAGTAGATACCAATCCTACAGAACATAAAAGAGATCAGTACAGTTACACATAATGACTTACCACTGACGTTCTTTCTGATGGAGTCGTTCACTTTTCACATCTTTCCATCTGGCCCAGACCGACATGACAACTTCTTCCAGCCAGGTCTTGGCTACAGAGATTACAGCAAAGACACATTTCACTTCTCACACTTTCAGCACTGTCACCAATGGGACTACTCCGAACCTGCACAAACTTGACATCCTGCTGGTACCCCAATGCTGAGCTGCAACTGCTGTATGTGTCCCTATTACTGCACCTGCTGGTGTGGTTCTCTGTGCCCTCTAAATTTTAAAGCAACCCTCTAGAATATAGTAGTGCCCTGTGCAAGTGCCCTAGGAAACAGTGCCCACATTTTGTCCCCTAAAAAGTAATAATGCCCTGTGTGCCCCTTTGACAGTCATAATAGCCTGAGTTCCCCTATAACAATCAGTGCCCACTTTACATTTAATAATCTCCCAAGTCTCCCCCCTGTACAGCTCACCTATACACAATATGTTGCTCTCTTATACACAGTATAATGCCCCCTCACTGTATGTATACTGACCCCTTAATATCCCCAAAATATTTAATGGCTCCAACACTGTATGATGGCCCCGTCACTGTAATCTCCACATTGTTTGATGGCCCCATCACTGTAATCTCCACACTGTATGATGGCCCCCTAGATAGCCTCCAAATAGCATAATACACCAGATAGTCCTCAATATAGTATAATACACTCCCCATAGGTCTCCATATAGTATAATGTACCCTTCGTAGGCAGACCCTATAGTATAATGCAGTCCCTAATGTAATGAACCCCCACAAGCAGCTTGTATCGCATTATGTGCAACCCCTAATATAATGCACACCCTTAGGCAGCCTCTATAGTATAATGCATCATCTAATATAATGCACCCCCATAGGCAGCCTCTATTGCATAATGCAGCCCCTAATATAATGCACCCCCATAGGCAGCCTACAGTCATGGCCAAAAGTATTCACACCCCTGCAATTCTGTCAGATAATACTCAGTTTCTTCCTGAAAATGATTGCAAACACAAATTCTTTGGTATTATTATCTTCATTTAATTTGTCTTAAATGAAAAAACACAAAAGAGAATGAAGCAAAAAGCAAAACATTGATCATTTCACACAAAACTCCCAAAATGGGCCAGACAAAAGTATTGGCACCCTAAGCCTAATACTTGGTTGCACAACCTTTAGCCAAAATAACTGCGACCAACCGCTTCCGGTAACCATCAATGAGTTTCTTACAATGCTCTGCTGGAATTTTAGACCATTCTTCTTTGGCAAACTGCTCCAGGTCCCTGATATTTGAAGGGTGCCTTCTCCAAACTGCCATTTTTACATCTCTCCACAGGTGTTCTATGGGATTCAGGTCTGGACTCATTGCTGGACACCTTAGAAGTCTCCAGTGCTTTCTCTCAAACCATTTTCTAGTGCTTTTTGAAGTGTGTTTTGGGTCATTGTCCTGCTGGAAGACCCATGACTTCTGAGGGAGACCCAGCTTTCTCACACTGGGTCCTACATTAAGCTGCAAAATTTGTTGGTAGTCTTCAGATTTCATAATGCCATGCACACGGTCAAGCAGTCCAGTGTCAGAGGCAGCAAAGCAACCCCAAAACATCAGGGAACCTCCACCATGTTTGACTGTAGGGACCGTGTTCTTTTCTTTGAATGCCTCTTTTTTTCTCCTGTAAACTCTATGTTGATGCCTTTGCCCAAAAAGCTCTACTTTTGTCTCATCTGACCAGAGAACATTCTTCCAAAATGTTTTAGGCTTTTTCAGGTAAGTTTTGGCAAACTCCAGCCTGGCGTTTTTATGTCTCGGGGTAAGAAGTGGGATCTTCCTGGGTCTCCTACCATACAGTCCCTTTTCATTCAGACACCAACGGATAGTACGGGTTGACACTGTTGTACCCTCGGACTGCAGGGCAGCTTGAACTTGTTTGGATGTTAGTGGAGGTTCTTTATCCAACATCCGCACAATCTTGCATTGAAATCTCTTGTCAATTTTTCTTTTCCGTCCACATCTAGGGAGGTTAGCCACAGTGCCATGGGCTTTAAATTCTTGATGACACTGCGCACGGTAGACACATGAACATTCTGGTCTTTGGAGATGGACTTGTAGCCTTGAGATTGCTCATGCTTCCTCACAATTTGGTTTCTCCAGTCCTCAGACAGTTCTTTGGTCTTCTTTCTTTTCTCCATGCTCAATGTGGTACACACAAGGACACAGGACAGAAGTTGAGTCAACTTTAATCCATGTCAACTGGCTGCAAGTGTGATTTAATTGTTGCCAACACCTGTTAGCTGCCACAGGTAAGTTACAGGTACTGTCAATTACACAAATTAGAGAAGTATCACATGATTTTTCGAACAGTGCCAATACTTTTGTCCACCTTCTTTTTTATGTTTGGTGTGGAATTATATCCAATTTGGCTTTAGGACAATTCTTTTTGTGTTTTTTCATTTAAGACAAATTAAATGAAGATAATAATACCAAAGAATTTGTGTTTGCAATCATTTTCAGGAAGAAACTGAGTATTATCTGACAGAATTGCAGGGGTGTCAATACTTTTGGCCATGACTGTATATAGTATAATGCAGCCCCTAATATAATGCACTCCAATAAGCAGTCTCTATAGCATAATGCAGCCCTTAATATAATGCACCCCCATAGGCAGCCTCTATAACATAATGCAGCCCCTAATATAATGCACCCCCATAGGCAGCCTCTATAGCAGGGGTCTCAAACTTGGCAGAGTAAATGGGCCGCAAATAAAAAAAATTGAGTTGGGGGTCCGCATTCCTTTCAAATTTAATACACCCCGTACACGTGCGGCTCCGCACACCTTGTACACACGCGGCTCCACTTCGTACATGTCGTACACACAGGGCTCCGCTCCGTACACCTCGTACACCCAGGGCTCCGCTCCGTACACCTCGTACACCCAGGGCTCCGCTCTGTACACCTCGTACACCCAGGGTTCCGCTCCGTACACCTCGTACACACAGGGCTCCGCTCCATACACCTCATACACACAGGGCTCCATGCACCTTGTACACACAGGGCTCTGCACACACAGGGCTCCGCTCCATACACCTCATACACACATAGGGCTCCGCACACCTCGAACACACAGGGCTTCGCTCCACACACCTTGTAAAACAGCAGGGCTCTGCTCCGTACACCTCATACACACAGGGCACCGCACACCTCAAACACACAGGGCTCTGCTCCATACACCTTGCACACACAGGGCTCCGCTCCATAGACCTTGTACACACAGGGTTCCGCTCCATACACCTCGCACACACAGGGCTCCGCACACCTTGAACACACAGGGCTCCGCTCCATACACCTCATACACACAGGGCTCCGTACACCTCGTACACACACACTGCTTTGCTCCATAAACCTCGCACACACAGGGCTCCGCTCCGTACACCTCATACACACAGGGCTCCACACACCTCGTACACACAGGGCTCTGCTCCATACACCTTATACACACAGGGCTCTGCTCCGTACACCTCATACACACAGGGCTCCACACACCTCAAACACACAGGGCTCAGCTCCATACACCTCATACACACAGGGCTCCGCTCCTTACACCTCGTCCACACAGGGCTCCGCACACCTCGTCCACACAGGGCTCCACTTCATACACCTCATACACACAGGGCTCCGCTCCCTACACCTCATACACACAGGGCTCCGCAAACCTCGAACACACAGGGCTAATGTCACGTGGACCCGTCCTGTGTGACGCGACCCGCAGGCCGGTAACTGAAACAGCAAGACACGGCACGTGAAACTGTCCTGTGTGACACGGCCCACAGGCCGGTAACTAAAACAACAAGACACGGGGAAAGGGGAAACAGTTACAACGGTGGGCCCTGCGATAGGGAACGGGGACGTGGAGACCTGCTGCACTCCCCTGAGCCAGTGTCCCTAACACTCCTAACGTTCCCTATGCCAGTTCCGCACCGGGCACCGATCAGGAACCTGTCACCCTAGCACACCCTACACCTATCCCTTGCTAGGGAGCTGGGTGGTGCTGGCACTGGCCCCACCGCTGTACTAATACACACCAGGGAAAAACACAAACAGGGAAACACTGCATAAGCTGTACTCTATTACTCTTGCTCCCGGCAACAGAGTCCAACACCAGAATGCAGCTTTCCTCCTGAATGGCTGCCACCAAGCTCTGTCAGAACTGCAAGGAAATCCCCTCTAGCTCCTTCCACACCAGGGCTCTGACAGTGCTGCAAGGAACCCTCTCTAGCTCCTTCCTCCACCAAGGATGGTTGAAATGAACACTATCACCAACACTGATTGCAACACCTGAGATTCTTTTATAGCAGAGCCAAAGCAATCACACCTGCGTTATAATCATGTGCGCTTAACTAAAGAAATCAGAGAGCAATGACGCTCACCACCACTGGGGCAAACTAGAACAAAAGACACCACTGTGTAATAATCCTAATGGCCACCGGGGGCAAAAACCAAACTTAAGCACAGCTTAAGGAAAAAAGGTTAGCTGTGCTTTTTATCTGTCATGATCCAGCCTGGATCATGACAGTACCCTCCCCTTAATGAGGGGCCTCCGGAACCTCAAAACCGCTCCTCATCAGGAACTACCTACAGCGGGGACGCCCAGACCCAGAGTTCACCCCAGCAACTACCTTCACGTCAGGTTGATGACAAACGAGCCCTCTGGTATTGGCAACGTATGTTCTGGAGGCACCACACATCTCCGAAGTGCTGACCTGGGGAACGAGTAGTGCATGTGTATGTTTGGTATGAGCTGGTAAGACTCCACAACACACTTCCACAGGATGTTTTTTGGTGGCCACCCATACATGCTCATTCACACACAGGTCCGGACCTGAACGTTTATTGCCACTCATTCGTTTGTCACCATTTGGTGAACTCTTTCTGGGATTGACAACAGAGGCATCCCCCTGTGTCCCCACACTCACACCCCCACACTTCACCAAGGGGTACACCACCCTCCAACCCCTTCCACCACGAGGTCTGCGCCTCCCAGGGTTGGCCAATGGCGAGGGTTGAGGCTTGCCCCTACTCTCCTGCAGCACATCTGCTGCTCTCACCGGAGAGGAAGGGGTCCATTGAAGAGAGACGGCAGAGACAGTAGTCCTTAGGCAGCAGCCCTCACACGACTGCCCCAGCTGACCACTTCCTTCGCCCGCCAATCTATTACCTCCGGTACGCTGCCAGCCAAGACCTCTGCTGACATGGTACCTTGGGAGGGCAAAATGGAGGAAATGTATACTCCCTGGTCACCTCCCTCCAAGCGACCAGGGGAATGCGGCTTCTCAGATGGCACAGATAATTTGGAGCGCATTGGGCAAGCCTTCAGGACATGACCAGTCTGCCCACAGAAAAAACATGCCGACACCACTCCCTGAACCGTAGGCAGGCCTGAACACAAATTAGCTCCTCCTACTTGCATAGGTTCATCTGTAGACTTGGCATGAACTGGGCAGGCTCTCATGAAATGGCCCGGCTTCCCACAGGAAAAGCATACCCTCCAGCCACGACGAGCCGCAGACACCCCATTATTTGAACCAACTACACCAGGCTGTCTGGGTTCCTCCGTCCGTACTGGTGGGTCCTTCTCCCTATCGAGGACAACAGGGGGCACAATTTGTGCATGTCTCTCCCTAAGGCGTCTATCCACCTGGATGGCAAGGGACATGGCGGCCTCCAGCGACCTGGGGGCGGCGTACTGCAACAGTGTATCCTGCAACTTTGGAGACAGACTCTGCACAAATTGACTCCTATGCGCAGGGTCATTCCACTGAGTGTTAGTGGCCCACCTCCTAAACTCTGAGCAGTACTCCTCAGCAAACCGGGCTCCCTGTTTGCACCTACGGAGTCGGGATTCCGCCAGGGCAACGCCATCAGGATCCCCATACACTAGCGCCAAAGCCACAAAAAACTCGTCCACGGACTCTAATGATGGTGAATCGTCCAGTAGGGAGAAGGCCCAGGATAGGGGATCCCCTTTAAGAAGGGACATAATGATTCCCACCCGTTGCTCTTCACTCCCTAATGAACGAGGGCGCAGCCTGAAATATAATTTAGAGGCTTGCTGGAATACCAAGAATTGATCTCTCCCTCCAGAAAATCTGTCAGGGAGGGATATCTTGGGTTCTGGCTGAGCCTGTTCCTGAACCAAGCCCCCAAAGCCAACCAACAGCCGCAGCTGCCGCACCAACCCTCCAAGCAGCCCCCTAATCTCATCAGTAAGGGTCTGCAGCATTTGGGCAAAGGGTTGCATTGGGTCCATGGCTCAGCAGAAAAAAAAGTTGTGGTTGGTGATAATGTCACGTGGACCCATCCTGTGTGACGCGACCCGCAGGCCGGTAACTGAAACAACAAGACGCAGCACGTGAAACTGTCCTGTGTGACACGGCCCACAGGCCGGTAACTAAAACAACAAGACACGGGGAAAGGGGAAACAGTTACAATGGTGGGCCCTGCGATAGGGAACGGGGACGTGGAGACCTTCTGCACTCCCCTGAGCCAGTGTCCCTAACACTCCTAACGTTCCCTATGCCGGTTCCGCACCGGGCGCCGATCAGGAACCTGTCACCCTAGCACACCCTACACCTATCCCTTGCTAGGGAGCTGGGTGGTGCAGGCACTGGCCCCACCGCTGTACTAATACACACCAGGGAAAAACACAAACAGGGAAACACCGCTTAGCTTTACTCAGTTGCTCTTGCTCCCGGCAACAGAGTCCACCACCAGAATGCAGCTTTCCTCTTGAATGGCTGCCACCAAGCTCTGTCAGAGCTGCAAGGAAATCCCCTCTGACTCCTTCCACACCAGGGCTCTGACAGTGCTGCAAGGAACTCTCTCTAGCTCCTTCCTCCACCAAGGATGGTTGAAATGAACACTATCACCAACACTGATTGCAACACCTGAGACTCTTTTATAGCAGAGCCAAAGCAATCACACCTGCGTTATAATCATGTGCACTTAACTAAAGAAACCAGAGTGCAATGACGCTCACCACCACCGGGGGGGGCAAACTATAACAAAAGACACCACTGTGTAATAATCCTTATGGCCACCGGGGGCAAAAACCAAGCTTAAGCACAGCTTAAGGAAAAAAAAATGTTAGCTGTGATTTTTATCTGTCATGATCCAGCCGCACAACTCGAAAACACAGGGCTCTGCTCCATCCACCCTGTAAACCCCTCCTGACCCCACACATAAATTTACCTTCATCCAGTACCATGACAACCAGCACACAGCAGCATCCTGCACACACTGAGGCCTCCCCCTCCTGTGACCTCATCACAGGTCTTGTGCAGTGTGTACACACAGGGCTCCACTCCGTACACCTCATACACAAACAGTGCTCCGCACACCTCGAACACACAGGGCTTCGCTCCACACACCTCGTAAACAGCAGAGCTCTGCTCCATACACCTCATACATACAGGGCACCGCACACCTCAAACACACAGGGCTCCGCTCCATACACCTTGTACACACAGGGCTCCGCTCCATACTTCTCATACACACAAGGCTCTGTTCCATACACCTCGTGCACACAGGGCTCTGCTCCGTACACCTCATACACACAGGGCTCCGCTACATACACCTCGTGCACACAGGGCTCTGCTCCGTACACCTCATCCACACAGGGCTCAGCTCCATACACCTCATACACACAGGGCTCCGCTCATTACACCTTGTCCACACAGGGCTCCGCTCCCTACACCTCATACACACAGGGCTCCGCACATCTCGAACACATAGGGCTAAGCTCCATACACCTCGTACACACAGGGCTCTGCTCCTTACACCTCATACACACAGGGCTCCGTCCCATCGTCGGTGGCACCCACCGCAGCCTCCCCTCACCTGCGCACCTCCGTCTGTCCACGTGCCCCCGCCCTGTCTTCCTTCCTGCTGCTACCACATGTGCCGGTCTTAGGTCGCGGGTGCGCATCCACCCGTCCTCTTCATCTAACGGTGGGCGTCGCTAGGGGCAGGGCCTGGGGCATACTTCTGGGTACTAAGGTATTTCAGGCGTCTTCCCTATGAGGAGGACGCCTGGTGATTGTGTGGAATTCCCGCACTGTTCTGGCCTGTATTCTACTGTTGTCTCCCTGTTCTTGGGCTCTTGCCGCTCTCCTGGTCTGTCCCCATTTCTCCTATCAGTACCTTGTTTCCCGTGCTCCTCCGGCATGCCGCCTGCGATACTTCCTCCTGGTCCATTCCCCTTCTGGTTTCCCTGTCATTTACCTGCCTGTATATATATATATATTTCTCCCTGGGCTCTCATCTGCACTCTCTCGCCTTCTGTGCCTTCTCCTGCTGCCTCTACGTGTATAGCTGTCTGGTTCCTTCCCTCTTAGTTGCCCTTTGGGTAGGGAACCTGTTCTCTGTCCGTTTTCCCGGTCCTGTCTCTTGCCTTGCTTGTCCTACGAGCCGCCCCTCTTGGTACCAGCTGTCGCGGTTCTGTCCTCTGTGGTCTTGCCCCTAATGATCCTTGTACAGGGGTCGGTCATCACCTGGAGCGCTCGGCCCAGGGGCTCCAGATCCACGATCCAGAGGGTCCACTCTCGGACGTAATCTGCCCTGAGCGTCACAACAGGAGGTAGTGAGGTTGATTTAATTAGTAGAGATCTTGCACCTGATGATGAGGATAACGATTGGATCTCTGGAATCTCAGACTGGATTTAAGACAGCCGACGTCCTATTCTGGTGCTTCCTTCTGGCTTTTGAGGTCTTGGTTTTCAGCTCTGTTCCAGTCATCTCAAGCTAAGTGTTTCTGCTAATGTTCACAATTGATTTTGTTGGTCTATTCAGTTTTTTGTGTGGTCAGCCAGCCCCGGCTGGGGCTGTGCTGAATTTCCACTCTTATTTATCTGTATTTGCCAATTTTCTTTTTGTCCCTTATTAGATTGGCCTCTTTTTTGCTCTGTCTCAGAATATTTCAGAGTGCTGATATAGTGGGAGAAGTCTAGTGATTTCAGGGTTAATTTTGTTATCAGAAGTGTTGGACATTATTTTTGTAGGTTTTTTTGGGCAGATTGCAGACAGTGTCTTTCCTTTCCTGTCCTTTCTAGTTAGTTTGGTCCCCATCGTTTGCTCAGCCTATTTTCCTGCCTGTGTTTGTGTTTTCATCTTGTTTTGCCATCAATACATGTGTGGGGGCTGTCTATTCCTTTGGGGTCTGCTCTGGTGCAGTTAGTTTTACCCTTTTCTTGCTTTAGGCTTATTTAGTCCTCTGGCTGTGACGAGGCATCTAGATTCATCATAGGAACGCTCCACGGCTGCTGCTAGTTGTGTGGTTAGGATCAGGGGTCTGCAATCTGCATAGTTACCAACCTCTCTGGTTTTTTGTGACTTAGCTTGTTTAGTTTTCCTCCTCGGTGACTCATTCATAACAGAATTACCAGCCTTACCGCAGATTCTAGGGTACTCAAAAGCAGGATTGTCATCTCCTTGCTGCCCCCGAGATCCCCAGGATTGGGCTTTTTCTCTGACACCTGAAAATCCTATTCTGACTAATGTGGATGCATTTTTTCAAGCCTTGGGGTTGTTGTATGATGAACCTAATGCTGTTGATCAAGCTGAGAGAACCCTGTTGGCATTAAACCAGGGTCAGGATTCTGCAGTTATATTGTCAAAAATTCCAAAAGTGGGCGGTCCTTACTACATGGAATGATAGTGCTTTGGCAGCTCTCTTTCGGAAGGGTTTATCAGAGACCGTAAAAGATGTTATGGTGGGATTTCCTGTTCCCCCTGGTCTGGATGATTCTATGTCATTAGCCATTCAAGTTGATCGGCGTTTATGTGAACATAAAACTACACGGGAGGCGCTGCCACCTTTTGAACAAAGACGTGACGTGGCGGGATGGCTTCTACATTATTTTGATCAAAATTATGTTAACTAAATACCCTTATTTTTACTATTATTACTACCTTCATGCAATTTTTGCAATTTTTTTTTACTTTTTTATTCCAGGATATTTGTTTTGTGTTTTGCTTTTGGTTTTCTCTGTGTAAAGGTCATGTGTTCATATGCAATTACATTTTGCATGCACATTAATTTACTTTTTCTGCTCAGACCCAGTTTCTCATTTGTTTCATTGTGCATTCTGTGCATATAAGGGTGTGACCGCCCTGTTTCTGAGTTGGAAAATCCATCCTGTCTGGCCTATACTATTACTGGTGGTTCAGTCCCTCTGTCCTTGTTCACATTTACGTCACTTGACAAGTGGAAAGGTTTTAAATACAAGAGTTAGGACTGTCCCACAAGGGTTGCCGTGACGTGGCGGGATGACTTCTACATTATTTTGATCAAAATTATGTTAACTAAATACCCTTATTATTACTATTATTACTACCTTCATGCAATTTTTGCAATATTTTTTTTACTTTTTTATTCCAGGATATTTGTTTTGTGTTTTGCTTTTGGTTTTCACCTTTTGAACAAACGTCTGAACCTATGCAATGTGATGGGGTTTTGTCTAGGGCGCAACGTCAGGAGTTTAGAAGGCGTAATAAGCTGTGTTTTTTCTGTGGAGACGCCTCTCATACTATTTCTGTCTGCCCTAAACGAGAGAAACATTTTGCACACACATTTGCTGTGGGCAGTGTACAACCTAAGTTCCTTTTGGCAATTACTCTGATCTGCTCCTTATCCACGTTTTCCACTAAGGCTTTTGTGGATTCCGGAGCAGCTTTGAATCCGATGGATTTGGACTTTGCTAAACATTGTGGTTTTTCCATGACGCCTCTGCGGACACCTATTCCTTTGAGGGGTATTGATGCTACGCCTTTGGCGGAGAATAAACCTCAGTTTTGGACCCAGGTGATAATGCGAGTTGCTCCAGACCACCAAGAAAATTGTAAATTTTTGGTGCTGCATAATTTGCATGATACTATTGTTCTGGGTTTTCCCTGGTTGAAAACTCATAATCCAGTTTTGGATTGGAAATCTGGGTCTGTGGTGAGTTGTGGTTGTCAGTGTGTTCTTAGGGACGCTCCTGCTTTCTCCACCTCTCCTCAGTCTCATGATATTCCTGATTATCTGGCCGATTTTTCTGATGTTTTTAGTGAGAGTAAGGCCGGAGTCACACTAACCTGCGCAAAATACGGTCTGTAGTTTACTTGCGTAATACGGATGAATGACCACTAAATAGTGCTCCGTAGGTCATCCGTAAGCAAGGTGAGGTCGCGTATTTTGCGCATGTCTGCATCCGTATGTAATCCGTGTGGCATCCGTATGCAATCCGTATGGCGAGATTTTCTCGCAGCCTTGCAAAATGGACATTTAACGGTTTTTAGGCCTGCAAACAATTTAAATCATTAGCCTGCACCCTATTTAGACACTCAGAAACAGGTGGATGCCTACATTCTGTACATTTGTCACCTTGCTTTCACGAGGTGTTCTTTGTGCAGCATGGCAGAGGGTCTGCGATTCAATACAACTGAGCAGGTTCTCTTTACCTGGCTTTTGTCACGGCGCTTTGGGCAACCATATCCTGTGATAGTGGATCCGCGGAGGAGGAGACGCATGTGGATCCATCCACTTTTGAGGCAACGACTCACAAGAGGTCATTTTCACCGCCTCTATTCTTCTCTGCGGGAGCATCCGGATAAATTTTACCAGTACTGTCGCATGAGCATTTCCACATTTGATCGACTCTTGGAGACAGTGCGCCCTGGGATAACCTTTCAGGACACAAGGATGCGCAAAGCCATATCTGCAGAGGAGCGACTTCTACTCACAATACGGTATGTACTACACAACCACATTCTCTATGTTCAGGATGTGTGTGCTAAATTATGTTTTTTGGCCTTCTTGGACAAAGTTTAATGCCCTCATCTTACTCAAAATATGTTTCACCTGACACAGCAGAATGTTACATATAATATGTCCTGCATATCACTTAGTCATTGTGCCACCAAATATGTGTGTGTTCTTCTCTTTCATTTCCTACCAAGTTTGGTCGGCATGTAACTGATTTTTTTTTACTTTAGCCATTCTAAACTTTACTATTTCTGTTGTTCTCCAGCTTCCTGTCCACTGGCCTGTCTTATGCCGCCCTCCACCATGAGTTTCTCATTGGAAAGTCAACCATTTCAGGCATAGTGAGGTCTACATGTGCACAAATCTGGACAAGACTCCATCAAGTGGTCATGCCCGAGCCCAGGATGGAAGACTGGTTAAGGATATCAAGGGACTTTGAGGAGGACTGCCAGTTTCCAAATTGTATTGGGGCCCTGGATGGCAAACATATCAGGGTGCGTAAGCCGCCAAAGTCAGGCTCCCAGTTCTTCAATTATAAACAGTACTTTTCTGTTGTATTGTTGGCTCTGGTAGACCCTCAATACAAGTTTATAATTGTTGACATTGGGGCCTATGCAAGGATGGGAGACCCTAGAGTCTTCAATACTTCCATAATGGCTCGGCGGCTACGCACCAACCAGTTGGATCTACCACCACCACGCCAGCTACCAGGCTCCCCCGAACAATCAGTCCCTTATGTCCTTGTGGCAGATGAGGCCTTTCAGTTATCGCGCAATGTCATGAGGACATATCCCCGGCGCAACCTTGACCACAGGCGCAGAATTTTTAACTTGCGCCTATCACGTGCTAGGCGACTGGTGGAGTGTTCCTTTGGGATTCTTTGTGCCAAATGGCGGGTACTCCAGTCTGCCATTCAGTTGAGTGAGCAAAATGTGAATGAAGTTGTGAAAGCCTGTGTTGTTCTGCATAACTTCACCAGGATACATGATTGTTCCTCCTCTGATGGTGTTGTGTGTAGGCCGGACAATGTGCGCAGGGTGAGACCACCTATGAACCCTCAACGTAGACCGCTCTCTGGCCTAAAAGTGCGTGATATTTTCACTAATTACTTTATCTCACCTGAGGGGGCAACTTCTTGGCAAGAGCATGCTGTGTCTATGTTATAATTTGTTTCTTTAAGTGTGTCTAAATATATATTACTCAAGCCTTTATGATTCTATGAGTGTTTCATTGCATTGGTTGGTGTCTGTTAGTATGTTGTGAGGGATTGTGAAAAATCACACAGAGACGTTAACTAGAGTAGACAAATTTTTAGTTTTGCCTTTTTTTTTTTGTTTTGCTTAAAGGCAAACATAATATTGCCATAAGACAAATTTGGCAATGGCCAAAATGACCCTTTGTGCCTTCTTTAACTTGTTGTAAAATTAACATTACATAACAAAACAGCAACAAACATTAGGCAATAACAACATTGCTGCATGACTAGATTAAACTAGATTTGCCAACAAAAGGTGAGCTCCATCACCAAAATAAAGGCAATAAGATAACACTCACATTTCCTCATAATGTTATCCAATCATAGAAAGATTCCACCATGACAGGCAAGGCTACCTCACAGCTTTCACACAGATATTACCTGTCTGTAGAACAGACAATATTTAAGCATGCTATACTGGAAAGGATGAAAATACAAAACTCACTTGTTAAGACATAGAGAGAGCGTGATATTCTGAATGCTGGTCGCCTAGAATTTTTTTACTAGAGATTGCTAACAAAAAAGGTGACTACTTAACTAAGGCGAGCACGCCTTTCCTAGGCGTTAGCAAGTGTGTAGTGTATTTTCATCCTTTCATTTTACAGTATAGCGCATTTAAATATTCTCTTTTCTACACACATGTAATATCTGTCTGAAAGGCGTGAGGTAGCGTTGCCTGTCATGATGGATTGTTTCATATGTTTGGAAAACATTGTTTAAAAATGTGAATGTTAAATTATGTTCTAAATGTTGGTGAAGGAGAACACCTGTTTTTTCATTTATATTAGGAGCACCAGTTACATCTCACTGGATATCTCCACCCATCAGAATCATAAATCCTCATATGTTGGGGAAGGGGAACATGGAAGAACAGCCTGTGGGTGCTGCTGGCCAACATCGCCCTGTGTGGGACCATACTGTTGCCCATGATGCTGGAATTGTCCAGCCTCCTGGGACTGTTGGGGATATTGGCCAGAGTAATTATGATGGTGAGGGGCTTCTTGTTGGCTCTGGTAGGCCCGTGGCTCATACCCACCAAGATAGCCAGATCGTCCCCAACCAGGTTGGGACCAGCCTCCAACACTGGGTGGGTACAAGTGGCCATATTGGTGGGGTTGGCTTGAGGAAGACATTTGGGGCTGTGGAATAGAAGGTTGGGTAGGGGGAGGAAGGGGTTGAGGTGTTGGCCCACGTATTAGGGGCTGTTCAGACCCTGCTTGAGCAAGCATCTGTGTGGATGGTCTCATGCGCATTAAATTTCGTGGTGAGAGCTGCCACCTCTCCAGAAATTCAAAAACCTCATATGGGGTATTTGGGGGGGTGCTTGCATCAAGCAGGATCTGAATACATCCCCTAATACGGAGCCGGACCTCACGGGTAAGGGCACGGAGATAAAGGGTGAGGCTACGTGCATAGGCCTCCTCCCCATCATCTGTAGTTACTCTGGACAAATAATTGAGCACCCCTGTGTCCACATTGGTCCTGCTCTCTTGAATAGTGACCTGGCGCCTTCTTCTTGTTCGCCGTGATGCTAGAGCAGCCTGTGGGGAGGACCTGATCTGGGCAGTTGGGCTGCTGCTCAAGTTGCCCGGCTCTTCCAGGATGGGTGAGGTGGCAGCAGCAGACCGTCCTGGTGGTGTTGTGTGTAGGCCAGCGATTGTGTGGTCTTGTGATAGGCAATGAGAAAAAACTTTGTCCAGCTCCACGAAACACGTAGATCGATCGCATGCCTTGTAACTCATGCTGGCTTTTAAACCTCATTTCTACTGAGTGAATAAAGAATATTTTTCACTACATCGTGGATCTGGACAAAGTTTTTTCTCAATGCCTTGGATTGTGTGCTTTGACACAGCGGTCTCGTGCTCCGATGTTGGAATGATATGTCTGGTGAGCTGGATTTGTATCCTGATTTAGTGGTCTTGTGATGCCTCATCTTCAGCCATCCTTCTTGTAGGGGGAGAAGATGGGCCAGCCACCTCATCCCCTACAGGATCTATAATGGGCTCTGCCTCTGAGGCTGTTCCTCTATCCGTAAGGTTGGATTGAGTTCTGTTATGAAATAAAACAGAGGCAAAAATACATCAATATGGTCTCAGATCCAGAATTGGGGCGAGGAAGTTCAGCCGGTCATAGTATATGTATTTTCTTTTCACATGTCCAGCATCCCCACTCCTGGACCGCTGCTGGCGTTCCCGGCGGAACTGGTCCCGGATGCTTCGCCAGCGTTTCATCACATCTTCCACTGCAATGTGACAGGAAAGATTGTCAAAATCACATATTTGAGAGGTCACATTTTCTAACAGTAGTCTAGGCATGGGGCCTTCTGGGGTGTGCATTATACCCATGGTGGCATATGTAATTGGGCCGATATACAGGGTCTCATTAGCTACACTTAAACTAATTTTATTGGCTAGGAGGATGAGGAGCTTGTGGTCTAACCCCTAATTATGGCTGTGTGAAGCTACGTGTCACATCCAAATGTAACGGCCTCATGAGTCTAATAAAAGTACATGCACAGGAAGGGGGGTGCTGATTGTAGATTCATTTTTTAGCACGCTAAGGTTAATGATGTTTTTATGGTTGCACTTACGAATTTTATGCTGCTCATCACGTGGTCTGTCACCAAAGTCATGGTACATCTGGCGACAGATGCACCTCCATGACGCCTCCTTTCTTGTCCGGTTCGCATAATTTGCATCGCGTGGGTCCCATATTTCAGGACGCTCCTGCACCAGCACAATTAGCATCTCAACATTAATGTATGTGGACGCCATGCTGCTGCTGTACTCCGTGGAGGCGTACTTCCTGGATGTCTGGAGTGGTTTTTGAGCTCATTTGCATGTCTAGGCTTCCTGATGATGGATTGGCCCATTTCCTGTCACCAGCCAAAAGACCTGCGTATTGCTCGCAGGTCACACGTGTGTTCCGTGTGTAATCCGTATTTTTTGCGCACCCATTGACTTGCATTGGCGTACTACGGGAGTAGTACGCTGACAATCGCAGCATGCTGCGATTGGCACGGAGCGTAGGATACGGATGAGAAATATACGCCTGGTGCGAGTGACCCCATAGAAAATCATTTGTCCGTGTCTAATGCGTGCTTTTAGCGCCTCTCACTCTCCCGTATTCCTCGCCAGTGTGACTCCGGCCTAAGTCTGCATCTTTGCCTCCTCATAGGAGTTATGACTGTTCAATTGAGTTGATGCCTGGGTGTAAATTTCCCAAGGGTCGGCTTTTCAACTTATCAGTACCCGAACATGATACTATGCGATACTATATTAAGGAGTCGTTGGAGAAGGGTCATATTAGACCATCCTCGTCACCTTTAGGTGCTGGGGGTTTTTTTGTGGCCAAGAAAGATGGTTCATTAAGACCGTGTATTTATTATCGTTCCCTTAACAAGATGACGGTTAAATATCAGTACCTGTTACCTCTGATGTCTGATTTATTCTCCAGAGTTAAGAGTGCCTGCTGGTTTACTAAGCTTGACCTCAGGGGGGCGTATAATCTTATTCGCATCAAGCACGGGGATGAATGGAAGACGGCGTTTAATACTCCGGAGGGACATTTTGAGTACCTGGTGATGACTTTTGGGCTCACTAATGCCCCTTCTGTCTTCCAGTCCTTTATGAATGATATTTTCCGAGACTTTGTGGATAAGTTTTTGATCATCTATCTGGATGATATTTTGATCTTTTCTAGTGATTGGGATTCTCATGTGGAACATGTCCGGACTGTGCTCCGGATTTTGAGGGAGAATTCCTTGTTTGTTAAGGGATCGAAATGCCTCTTTGATGTACAGAGGATTTCATTTTTGGGATTTATCTTGTCACCGTCGACTATTGAAATGGACCCGGCCAAGGTACAGGCCATTTATGATTGGGTTCAGCCTACTTCTCTGAAGGCTCTCCAGAAGTTTTTGGGTTTTGCTAATTTCTATCGTAAATTTATAGGTTATTTTTCTGGTATTGTCAAACCACTGACTGATCTGACCAAGAAGGGCGCTGATGTGCTGAATTGGTCTCCTGAGGCTGTCTCAGCATTTCAGGAGCTTAAGCGGGGATTTACTTCAGCTCCAGTTTTACGGCAACCTGATGTCTCATTTCCATTTCAGGTGGAGGTAGATGCTTCTGAGATTGGTGCAGGAGCTGTTTTGTCCCAAAAAGACGCTGTGACTTCAAAGATGAATCCCTGTGCCTTCTTTTCTCGAAAGTTCTCCCCATCTGAACGCAACTATGAGGTGGGGAATCGGGAATTGTTGGCCATGAAATGGGCATTTGAGGAGTGGAGACATTGGTTGGAGGGAGCTAAACATCAAGTTGTGGTCCTCACCGATCACAAGAATTTGATTTATCTGGAGTCGGCCAAACGCTTGAATCCTAGACAGGCTAGATGGGCCTTGTTTTTCAAGCGTTTTAATCTTGTGGTCTCTTTTCTTCCGGGCACTAAGAATGTTAAGGCAGACGCCCTCTCTAGGAGTTTCTTTTCTGATTCTTTTAATGTGACCGAGCCTACTACCATCCTAGGTGAGGGGGTAGTGCTTTCGGCCCATTTCGTCCGATTTGAGACGCGCCCTGGAGGAATTTCAGGAGGATAAACCTGAGCGTTGCCCTATGGGAAAATTGTATGTTCCTGACCAGTGGAGAAAGAGTGTGATGTCTGAAGTTCATTGCTCCGCATTGGCTGGTCATCCAGGTATTTTTGGTACCAGAGATTTGGTGAGTCGGTCTTTTTGGTGGCCTGTCTTATCTCGTGATGTCAGGAATTTTGTACAGTCCTGTGGGACTTGTTCTCAGTCTAAACCCTGTTCTCGCTCTACTGGGTTGCTGATGCCCCTGCCGGTGCCCAAGAGGCCATGGACCCATATCTCAATGGATTTTATTTCTGATCTTCCTGTCTCTCAGAGAATGACTGTTATCTGGGTGATTTGTGATAGATTTTCGAAGATGGTCCATCTTGTACCACTCCCAAAGTTGCCATCTTCCGCTGAGTTGGTGCCCTTGTTTTTAGAACAGGTGGTTCGGTTACATGGGATTCCTGAGAACATTGTGTCAGACAGAGGAGTCCAGTTTGTTTCCAGATTCTGGAAAGCCTTTTGTTCCAATCTGGGAATTCAGTTATCCTTCTCCTCCGCGTTTCAACCCCAGACCAATGGGCAGACTGAGAGAACAAACCAGACCTTGGAGTCTTATTTAAGATGTTTTATATCTGCTGATCAGGATGATTGGGTCTAATTTTTGCCCTTGGCCGAATTCGCGCTGAGCAATAGAGCTAGTTCTGCCACTTTGATGTCACCCTTTTTCTGTAATTTTGGGTTTCATCCTCGATTCTCTTCAGGGCAAGTGGAATCTTCGTCCTGCCCAGGTGTGGACACTGTGGTTGAGAGAATGCAGCAGATATGGGACCAAGAGGTGGATAAGTTGTCACTCTCTCAGGAAAAGGCCCAGCAATATTCCAACCGGCATAGGACCATTGGTCCCCGGTTTAAAGTGGATGATATGGTTTGGTTGTCGTCTAAGAATATTCCTATGAAGGTTGCATCTCCAAAATTTAAGCCAAGATTTATTGGACCTTATAAGATTTTTGAGAGTCTTAATCCTGTTTCTTTTCGATTGGCTCTTCCAGTTACGTTCAAGATCCATAACGTATTTCACAAATCACTGTTGAAGAGGTTTGTTGAGCCAGTAGTTCCTATGGCAGCACCTCCTGACCCTGTATTGGTTAAAGGCAATGTGGAATATGAGGTAGAGAAAATATTGGATTCTCGTTTGGTTAGACGGAGACTCCAGTATTTGGTCAAATAGAAGGGTTATGGCCAGGAGGATAATTCTTTGGTCTCTGCCTCCGATATTCATGCCAATAGATTGGTTCGTGCTTTTCACCGGGCCCATCCTGATCGGCCTGGTGGCATGGATGAGGGTTCGGTGACCCCTCCTCAAGGGGGGGTACTGTTGTGAACTCATTTTCTGGTCTACCAGTTGTGAGTTCTCCTTTTGGGCTCCCTCTGGTGGTAACAGGAGGTAGTGAGGTTGATTTAATTAGTAGAGATCTGCCACCTGATGATGAGGATAACGATTGGATCTCTGGAATCTCAGACTGGATTTAAGACAGCCGATGCCCTATTCTGGTGCTGGTGATTCCTTCTGGCTTTTCAGGTCTTGATTTTCAGCTCTGTTCCAGTCATCTCAAGCTAAGTGTTTCTGCTAATGTTCACACTTGATTTTGTTGGTCTATTCAGTTTTTTTGTGTGGTCAGCCAGCCCCGGCTGGGGCTGTGCTGAATTTCCACTCTTATTTATCTGTATTTGCCAATTTTCTTTTTGTCCCTTATTAGATTGGCCTCTTTTTTGCTCTGTCTCAGAATATTTCAGAGTGCTGATATAGTGGGAGAAGTCTAGTGACTTCAGGGTTTTGTTATCAGAAGTGTTGGACATTATTTTTGTAGGGTTTTTTGGGCAGATTGCAGACAGTGTCTTTCTTTTCCTGTCCTTTCTAGTTAGTTTGGGCCCCATCGTTTGCTCAGCCTGTTTTCCTGCCTGTGTTTGTGTTTTCATCTTGTTTCACCATCAATACATGTGTGGGGGCTGTCTTTTCCTTTGGGGTCTTCTGCTCTGGGGCAGTTAGTTTTCCCCTTTTCTTGCTTTAGGCTTATTTAGTCCTCTGGCTGTGACGAGGCGTCTAGATTCTTCGTAGGAACGCTCCACAGCTGCTGCTAGTTGTGTGGTTAGGATCAGGGGTCTGCAATCTGCATAATTACCAACCTCTCTGGTTTTCTGTGACTTAGCTTGTTTTTTGTTTTTCCTCAGTGGTGACTCATTCATAACACACCGCGCTATATTGGCCCTTTCAAGGTCCTCGAGCAGATCAATCCTGTGGTCTACCGCCTGGCCCTTCCACCACACTTGGCTATTTCTGACATGTTTCATGTGTCCCTCATTAAGCCGGTTCACATGTCCCGGCTTTCTGAGCCATCTGCCGGGACATCAGACCTGTCGTCTGATGAGTTTGAGGTCAATGCCATTGTGGGATGCAAGATGATGCGGGGCAAAAAGTTTTATTTGGTGGATTGGAAGGGTCATGGTCCAGAAGCTTGGTCCTGGGAGCCGGTGGAGAACATCCACGCTCCACTTCACATTGCGGAATTCGAGCGGAGTGAGGCTCAGAGAGGGGGGGACCTAGGAGGGGGGTAATGTTAGGTGTCGTGTTCCTGTTGCTGCACAGCAGGAATCCCGAGCCCTGCTCCCGGCGGTCTCCCATTCCTCCCCAGCCGCAGAGGAGGTTGCTCAGCAAACTCCTCGGTCCTGGCGCTCTGCCCAGACCACCTCCGTGGGTTTGCTTGCTGCTGCCACCTCTGGCACAGCTATGGCAATGCAGGCTGCTCAGCAGCAAGATTCTCCAGGGACTAAGTCCTCATGTCGGGCCACTGAGCATGCCCGTGGAGTGATCTCCCATTGGAGATTGAAGGTCACGAGCTCAGGTCCTGCTCCTGTTCGGATTGGCCCATCCGAGAAGCCAGGAAGGTCCCGGACGCTGGCGGCTATAAAAGGTTCGCATGGCCGCTCGGCCATGCGCTAGGATACACTGTATTTTCAGACTATGAGGAGTGAGTGGTGTATGCACGTATGAATGTCTCTGGTGACTGACTCATTATGAAACCCCTACCCTTGGTATGCATGTGTTGTGCAGCCTAGCCTGCTAGCGCCCAGGCTTAGGTGTAGGTAGGGCAGAGTCGGAGTCAGGCATTAGTCCCCATCAGTCAATAGTATAACGTGGCACAGCTGTGTCGGTGCACAAAAGAAGGTTCCCACACCAGTATAGAATAATCAAAAAAATTTTGGCACTCAACTCGTTGCAAAGATGAAGAATTTTTATTTGCAGTCACAAATATAGACGTTTCGGCTGTATCAACTAGCCTTCATCAGTAAACAAGACTGCTCCTATCTCTATAGTTTTCTTGACATTATATTTTATGACCAATAGTAAATTAGGTGCTATTGGAGGTGATACCATGTAAGAACTGGTATATAAACCTGTAGATTTCAAAGAGAAGGGGTAGTAGTGAAATATTCCAAACAAGATCATATACAGGATTATTAGATCTGTGACTTTGAAAAGCCCCAAAGATTGCACCAACCAGAAGTTGGCATAAACATCCTATGGCTATGCCTGAAGGGAATTGTCCCAAAGGGGATTACTTGTGGGATTGTTAAATCCTGTGACTCATAGAAAATCCCAGTTTCATGCTGTAAGAACAGCAGCTGGCTGTAGTTTCAAATGTCTGTCATTTGTGGGTGGCAGCAGGACCTGTGTAAACGCGGCATCCACCGCTGGTGTGGCAATTTTTTGATTAGTCCCCATCAGTGACTCGGCACGCCACAGTGCGCGTGCTCCACACTCCGTAGCCAGGGTCTACAGCGGCATTCGCGGCAGCGATGCCATGCGCTCAGAGGGCCTATAGGAACTCTAACCCCGTGTCCTTGGGGCAGAGTTCTGTGGCCGCTTTCTGTGCGCTTTTTGGCCGGGCTCTGTAAGCTAAACAGGCTCCGGTATTTGGGTTCAGCGGCTGTGCGGCTCTGTGAGTCAACAGAGTTCGCTCCTGTTCACACTGGGTGACGTAACCCACGTGTGACTGTTTTCACGCCGCTCTATTCTTCTGCCATTACCTACCTGTACCACCTCTGCACAGTGGACCCCGGGCTGCGAACGTACCTACTATTATTTATAATTTGGTGCGTTCCGCCAGCCCTAACACCTCATACACACAGGGCTTCGCTCCATACACCTTGTACACACAGGGCTCCGCT
This sequence comes from Dendrobates tinctorius, assembly GCF_039654945.1. Classification (NCBI taxonomy): domain Eukaryota; kingdom Metazoa; phylum Chordata; class Amphibia; order Anura; family Dendrobatidae; genus Dendrobates; species Dendrobates tinctorius. The sequence continues at coordinate 16,999,110 of NW_027361730.1, read as the reverse complement.
CCATATACCTCATACACACAGGGCTCCGCACACCTCAAAAACACAGGGCTCTGCTCCATCCACCCTGTAAACCCCTCCTGACCCCACGCATAAACTTACCTTCATTCAGTACCATGACAACCAGCACACAGCAGCGTCTTGCACACACTGAGGCCACTGATCATGTGACCCCCCTGACTCCTCCCCCTCCTGTGACCTCATCACAGGTCTTGTGCAGTGTGTGCACACAGAACAGCCAATGCTATCGCTACTCCTGAATGCGTGCCTTCCCCCTGCCTCAGGGAGTGAGACATGTGGTGCACAGCGGGCCGCAGATGCCTGCCTCAGGGGCCGCATGTGGCCCGCGGGCCGCATGTTTGAGACCTCTGCTCTATAGTATAATGCAGCCCCTAATATAATGCACCCCCATAGGCAGCCTCTATAGCATAATGTAGCCCCTATTATAATACACCCAATAGGCAGTCTCAATAGCATAATGCAGCCCCTAATAGAATACACCCGCGGTGCTTAGAAACCCGCTGTTTACCTTGGATACCAGCTCCCAGCGCCAGCACACTGGTATCTAAGGTACAAAGCGGGTAACTAAGTGACGCACGCCCTTAGTTGCCCGTGGTTTACCTTGGATACCAGCTCCAGCTCGCTGATCGATGGTCTCCCCCCTGCCAACCGCAGCGATGCGTGCTGGCCAGCGGGAGACCAATGATCAAAAAAATGTCCATGGCTTTAGAGTACGATCAGCGATACCCGGCGTGGGGCCGGTCGCTGATAGGTGTCACACACAGCAATATTGCTGGTATGATCGCTGTTGCGTCACAAAACTTGTGACTCAGCAGCGATCTCACTAGCGATCTCTCTGTGTGTGCCAGGGGCTTTAAACAGTATTTATCTAACATATGTTGATTAAAGTACTCTCATCTTTGAAATTCAAAAGACTTCTTTGTTTTAGAAGATAAGTGTCAAGATTGCAGCAGAAACCAGTTATTTGCTCTGCTTGGACAGTTTGATCATGTGGTTGAAAAAGATTCGATGACCTTCTGGGAAGGTTCAATGAGGTTAGAAGGAAATATATATGGACACAGATTGAACTCTACCTGAATAATGTAATATATATTTAATTCACATGTATATTTATTGTTTTTACTCTTTATTATTTAATCTTATCATTTATTAAGTAAATCATTTTAAGTAAATTCAGTTCTTGTGTGAGCATTTTCTTATTCATTACAATCCATTGGAACCTTTACAATACACATATAGACACTATAGTATAATGCAGCCCCTAATATAATGCACCCACACAGGTAGCCTCTATAGTGTAATGCAGCCCATAAAATAATGCACCCCCATAGGCAGCCTTTATAGTGTAATGCAGCCCTTAATATAATGCACCCCCATAGGCAGCCTCTATAATGTAGTGCAGCCTCATAGGCTGCATCTATAGCATAATGCACCTTCATAGGCAGCCCCTATAGCATAGTTTAACCCCATAGACAGCCTCTAGTCCAGATAGTCCTCAATATAGTATAATACACTCCCCATAGGTCTCCATATAGTATAATGTACCCTCCGTAGGCAGACCATATAGTATAATGCAGACCCAATGTAATGAACCCCCATAGGCAGCTTGTATAGTATTATGCAACCTCTAATATATGCACTCCCATAGGCAGCCTCTATAGCATAATGCAGCCCCATATGCAGAGACAATAGTATAATGCATCCTCATAGCCAGCCTCTATAGCATAATGTATGTTGTATGAATGTAGTATACATGTAGTATGTAGTATGCATGTATGTTGCATGAATGTAGTATATATGTAGCATGTATGTAGTATGTAGTATGTATGTTGTATGAATGTAGTATATATGTAGCATGTATGTAGTATGTAGTATGTATGTTGTATTAATGTAGTATATATGTAGCATGTATGTAGTACGTAGTATGTATGTATATTGTATGAATGTAGTATATATGTAGCATGTATGTAGTATGTTGTATGAATGTAGTATATATGTAGTATGTATGCTGTATGAATGTAGTATATATGTAGTATGTATGTAGTATGTATGTTGTATGAATGTAGTATATATGTAGCATGTATGTAGTATGTATGTATGTTGTATGAATGTAGTATGTATGTAGTATGTTTTTTTTTTTTTTACATTCAACACATTAGCCGGATGATGGGACTACTACTGTCCCATCATTGGCTAATGTGTCAATCACTGTCATTGTAGCAGGCATCGCCCGATGGGACTTGTAGTCCCATCGGGCGATGCCTGCACACACACAAGACCCCCAGCAGGCCCGCACAGACCACCGGCAGACGACACAGGCCCCCGGCAGCCGGCAGAGACCACCGATAGCCAGCACAGGCCCCCGAGAGGCCCGTACAGACCACCGGCAGCCGGCATAGGCCCCCGACAGGCCTGTACAGACCCCCGAGAGGCCCGTACAGACCACCGGCAGCCGGCACAGGCCCCGGCAGTCGGCACAGACCCCCCGAGAGGCCCGTACAGACCACCGGCAGCCGGCACAGGCCCCCGACAGTCGGCACAGACCCCCGAGAGACCCGTACAGACCACCGGCAGCCGGCACAGGCCCCCGACAGTCAGCACAGACCCCCGAGAGGCCCGCACAGACCCCGCCCGCACACACAGACACGCACAGTGTCCGCCCACGCACCGCCCACACTCTTCCCCCCTCCCGAACAGGATGTACAAGGCAAGAAAGGGTTTTTTTTAATTCCGATATTTCTGTCCCATTGACTTGAATGGGACTTCCGGTATCGGAATCGGCGATGCCCGATACTTTTTGTGTATCGGGCCGATTCAATCCGATCCGATATTTCTGAATATCGGCTGGTATCGCTCAACACTAATCACGCCACATTTCACTTCTAATTTTGTGCCGCTGAAATTCAGCTGTGTGCAGAGGATGTGCAGAGTAAAAAAATGAATTTTTAGTTGCTAATAGTGTGCTCCTAGGACACTATCTGAGCAACATGACTGGGAAAAAGTGAGGTCGTGGTGGAAGCTGGATTAGACTTGGTTGGGTAGGTGTTAATGTTTCTGAAAGCATTAGTGAACCAACAACATGAAGTCCTATCCAAAGATAACTGGTATCTTCTGTTGTGCTATATTGTTCTCACGTAATTGCTGTCTCTGATATCTTTAGTGGGGCTTATGTGCCTGCTGTGCTACTGCTGGAGATGTTAACACTAATTTGTGGAAATGTGAACAATTCTGCTTGGGTGTCCATCTGCTAGGTTGATGTAATGGAAGACTTGTCGGTCCCTATTAAAATATTTCTACCATGGTAAATTCGATGCCACTTTGTTGCTGCCTGCCACTAATCTTTTTAAATGTGAACACTCCTGGTTGGGTGTCTATCTGCTGGGTTGGGTGTAGTGGAAGACTTGTCGGCCCCTATTAGACTATTTCTACTGTGGTGAAATTGATGTAAATTTGTAAATGTGTAGATTCCACGTTGGGTCTCCTTCATGTGTGTTGCCTGTAGCAGAAGGTCTCCGATACCGGCAGGTCTCTAATGTCTTTGAGTCAACTAACCATGTTACTATCCTCACATTCTTCAATAGTAATCTACCAAAATAATATGTGTGCCATCTGAGTGTGGCTGTGTAAGGAAGAAGACCGGGCTGTGGGTGAGGACATGGCACCGGGTCCGGAACTGCTGGGGCTGCGCCTCTTTTATCAGGGGGGAAGGAAATTGAGGACAGAGGAGACCTGTAGAGAGGGGGCATGAGTCAGGGATTATAAGGGGTTTTGAGCAGGAGAGGAGAGCTTCCCGCTGGAGAGCAGAGCGATTGAGGACCATTGCCGGACTGTGGAGAGGGATAGGCCACAAAATTCAGATCCTGTACGAGTGCGGCGAGAACTCTCAAGTACCGGCGGGCATGCAGATAAACGCATGCCGAGTGGAGGGTTACAGAGGACTCCACTCTTTTGCATGGCAGCTGAATGGACTAGGGGCTCAGCGGGCAAAAGCGGTGATCAACCGCTGCCACCAGAAGTCGGACCGCTTGTTAGGCGGGGAAGCCAGAAGACTCAGCACCGGCCTCAGCCAGCAGTCAAACAGCCATCGGATTCTGAAAGAGAAACGAACAACCGAGTCACAATAAGTGAAACTGATCGATAAGACTGTTAATCTGAATTACTGTTACCCTGTTTAACCATCAGTCCCTTAACTGTATTTGGGTCGCCCTCCCAGGGCAGTGGGGTACTCGGTACCCGGCCGGTGTCAGGGGAATTTGTCACAGCAGCGGTGACCCGGTCCGTGACCCTGGGCGCCCAAGTAATGGGGGAATGTAGTTTAAGTGGAATGGAATAGTTTGTGACACCACCTGTGGTGTTCGGCAAGGGAGGTGTTAAGCTGACGCTGCAGACAGATCCTCTGGGGCAGATGGCAGGATGCAGCAGTGATGGTATAGCCCTCCACAGGCAGGGCTGATGTCCCAGGGCAGTGTAGTTGTAAAGGTTGTGGAAAGGCGCAGGCAGTGTAAAAGATGGTACCCAGATGTAGCCGTGCTGAATGGGTTGGCGCGAGAATGAATGGAGGACACCGAGGCTTGCAGTTCCAAAGCTTTACTCACAGTCTGCGGTACACAAGTGTGCCTGCCTCCGGGCCGTGTCCTCCGGGTCAGAGACTCAGCCAACCTCCAGGCCAGATGGAAAGCTCCTCTCCAACACTCCGCCAACATGTACCTTTCCTGAACGACTCCTCTATTGCGCCTTAAAATGTGAAGATCTCCAGTACTGTGGTACTCTGGAGTTCCTCCTGTCAGATGTTCCTAACAATTCTACTCGTATGGCAGACAGCTGTAGCCTCTCTCGGGGACTCCCTTCTCTGGAGTCCTGGCTCTCCATTCAATTGCTGTTGTGCCCCAAGTCTTAGTTGGGAGTAGTGCATTTACAGCCAACTACTCCACCGGTGTCTGCTGCAGAACCATAAGTGTCCATACAACCTCGGGGGACCGGGCCCCGGCCTTGCGTTGAGAACCTATAGGCAGAGTTCCTCTTCCAACCCACGTCTCCTCTCTGTTCTCCTACTCCTTCGTTCCATACTGATCTTTCTCTCTCTTATGGAAGCTTAGGTTGCAGTTCTACGTCTTTCTCCTTCTGTTCCTTTCCCGTGCCAGCTGGCTCAGATCACTGAGGCAGCTGCAGCACTCCTTCCTCCATCCCTTCTACCAGGGATCCCCACTCCTCCTGAGTGGCTTCCTTCCTCACTGACCTTCTGTCAGACTGAACTCCAACTGAACTGAATTCTCATCCTACACTTTCCCACTCTTTTATATATCTAAACTCCACCTACCTCCCAGCACATCCAGTGTTCCATGCAGGGAACCACCAGAGGTGCTCTGCTACTCTCCAAGCACTGAGCCTCAATGTGGTTGTGCAGAACTACCCTGTTGTGTAGGGTGCGAGTGTTGGAGTGAGGAAAGGAGATCCCACCTTACCTGGATGGTGGTGCACTACACCTTAGGAGAAGGTGCAGTACCTCTGTGGTGACTGAGCCTCAGGGGTGCCACATACCCCCCTTTAAACACAGCATGTCCGCTGGCTGCAAGACAACAAAGTTGACAGTACAGGAACATACAACATTTTATAATGCTGCATAAACAATTCTTATACTAAACTTCCTAGTATAGGAGGTACTTATTCTTGAACGTTACAAACAATTCTATCTAAAATTCTAAATTAAACAGTGCAAATTTTCCTTAATTCAAAAGTGCTGTACTCTGTAACACATTTCTTTATCATTTTTCTCTCTTCTAGACGCAAGACGCTGACCGCAAGTACCTGGTCGGTCGCCTGTCATGTTCAATTCTTTATTCTTAATTCTCTATCAAAACATTCCTAATTCTCTGTAAAAGCCATTATACTCTTATAAAACACATTATCAAATACTTTACAGTAAAACATTCAAAGATTCTCGTAAGTGCTGGACACCGCTCCCAGACGGGATTTCTTGCAGTGTCCTTTGAGGTAGACATCATCTTCGCAAAGTGTCCTTATGTAAAATCTTGACATCATCTTCGCAAAGTGTCTTTTATGTAAAACCAAGAGAGGGCGCCTAAAGAGGCGCAAACTATTTACAATAAAAGTTTTGGATCACTCCAAGTTCATGATCGCTTAGTTCAAAAGGAAGGCTGCCAGTTGCCAGATGGTGGGTTGACATTGGGCCCAGTTTTCCTCTTCCTCCCGCTCTTCCTGGGACCGATCCAGGCTAGTATGGTACTGCGGCGCCACCTTCAGGGGTTCCGGTGTTCTCCCCCGGGACTGATATCCCGGTCCCAGACCAGATCTAGCATGACCTGGCCAGCCACTGCGACTGTGGTGCACCCCAGGGCCTTTCCAGTTGTCGGGACATCAGACGTACCTGGGGCCTCCTGGCGGTGTGGTCTCTGCTCCGGTGCAGCGGCGGCATTCACCGCAGATGTAGGCCCCTCCTGGGCTCGCTGCAGATTCAGTGTCCATAATGCTTCCTGCCTCAGTTGCAGGTGGTGCGTCAGCTGGGCAATTTCGTCCTCTAGCTGCTGGCGGTTCATTTCTGTTACAGGGTTGGAGCCTTCAGCCATGGCGCCGGGGAGATCCATCTTAACCTCTGCTCGCTCTCCAGGCCTCCTTCCCTCCCTCTCCAAAATGGCGCTCTGGCGTTCTTCTTCCTGCCTCGGCCCCTTTCCCGCCACTGGCTTCTTCTGCCCCTCCTTCCGGGGGCGGCGTCTTCTTCCAGCGCCTCCATACCAAGCCAGTATACGAACCCCTCGGGGGGGTGGGCCATGTAGCTGTCACGTAGTAATTCAGGTAAGGGAGGCCCAAGACTCTTCGTGGTCTTTTCCTAGGACCTCCTATCTCTTCACGCCCTTCTTCTCCGCGCCAGCAGCCATTTCTAATGTCCATTTTACAGTCCATCAAATCAGGTCTTCTGCACATTTTCAAAAGTATAAAGTCCATTAAATCTCAGGCGCACAGAACCCGATGGCATCGGGTCTCGTCATCCTGGTCGTGACGCCAAGTTGGGTCGCCCTCCCAGGGCTGTGGGGTACTCAGTACCGGGCCGGTGTCAGGGGAATTTGTCACAGTAGCGGTGACCCGGTCCGTGGCCCTGGGCGCCCAAGTAATGGGGGAATGTAGTTTAAGTGGAATGGAATAGTTCGTGACGCCACCTGTGGTGTTCGGCAAGGGAGGTGTTAAGCCGACGCTGCAGACAGATCCTCTGGGGCAGATGGCAGGATGCAGCAGTGATGGTATAGCCCTCCACAGGCAGGGCTGATGTCCCAGGGCAGTGTAGCTGTAAAGGTTGTGGAAAGGCGCAGGCAGTGTAAAAGATGGTACACAGATGTAGCCATGCTGAATGGGTTGGCGCGAGAATAAATGGAGGACACCGAAGCTTGCAGTTCCAAAGCTTTACTCTGCGGTACACAAGAGTGCCTGCCTCTGGGCCGTGTCCTCCGGGTCAGAGACTCAGCCAACCTCCAGGCCAGATGGAAAGCTCCTCTCCAACACTCCGCCAACATGTACCTTTCCTGAACGACTCCTTTATTGCGCCTTAAGATGTGAAGATCTCCAGTACCTTGGTACTCTGGAGTTCCTCCTGTCAGATGTTCCTAACAATTCTACTCGTATGGCAGACAGCTGAAGCATCTCTCGGGGACTCCCTTCTCTGGAGTCCTGGCTCTCTATTCAATTGCTGTTGTGCCCCCAGTCTTAGTTGGGAGTAGTGCATTTACAGCCAACTACTCCACCGGTGTCTGCTGCAGAACCATAAGTGTCCATACAACCTCGGGGACCGGGCCCTGGCCTTGCACTGAGAATCTATAGGCAGGTTCCTCTTCCAACCCACGTCTCCTCTCTGTTCTCCTTCTCCTTCATTCCATACTGATCTTTCTCTCTCTTATGGAAGCTTAGGTTGCAGTTCTACGTCTTTCTCCTTCTGTTCCTTTCCCGTGCCAGTTGGTTCAGATCACTGAGGCAGCTGCAGCAGTCCTTCCTCCATCCCTTCTTCCAGGGATCCCCACTCCTCCCGAGTGGCTTCCTTCCTCACTGACCTTCTGTCAGACTGAACCCCGACTGAACTGAACTGAACTCTCATCCTACACTTTCCCACTCTTTTATATATCTAAACTCCACCCACCTCCCAGCACATCCAGTGTTCCATGCAGGGAACCACCAGAGGTGTTCTGCTACTCTCCAAGCACTGAGTTGCAATGTGGTTGTGCAGAACTACCCTGTTGTGTCGGGTGCGAGTGTTGGAGTGAGGAAAGGAGTTCCCACCTTACCTGGATGGTGGGGCACTACACCTTAGGAGAAGGTGCAGTACCTCTGTGGTGACTGAGCCTCAGGGGCGCCACATATTTCCCTTGTTTTCCCCCGCGAGGAGGTTATTCCTGTGTTGATAAAGTGAATAGTTGTTTAACCCTTGCTCTGTGCTTTTGTGTCACTGCATCCATGTACCTGTGTTACATTTGGCGTAGTTGGCAGGATGCAGTCTTTGGACACAGACGCTGCAGACCAATCTACCATGAGTGCCCCAAGGTCCAGCTTGCCATTGGGGGCCATGCTCAGCAATCTCCCAAAATTCATGGGGAGTAACATGATGCTATGGGACTGGACTGAGAGGGTTAAGAGCATGTTGCGGATCATCCCCATGACCCCTGCTATGCAAGCTGAGATTGCTTTGATGGCCCTGGATGGTGAGGCTCAGTATTCTGTCATGTTCCACCCCCCCATGAGCGGGATACACTGGATAAGGTGATGCAGATCATGGAAGAAATGAATGGTGATCCCACTAATGTTGAGGAGCTGCGGATGTGACTGTTTCATCGTGTCCAGCAGGAGGGAGAGTCTGTGACCCAATATATTAATGCATTGCAGGAGGTGAATGCGCATTTCATTAAGCGGGATGATGTGGGTGCCATAGGAATGGGACCCCCTGATGTGATACTGAGAGATCAGTTCATGTCGGGTCTCAGGGATGCACTGCTCAAACAGGCCTTGCGAGAATGCCTGCGTACTAAACCGTGTATGACTTTCTTAGAAATAGGGGCGGATGCACGAATGAGAGAGCAGGAACAGGTTTGGCGGCCCTAGCAGGGATGGTGCGCAGCAATAAGGTACCCACCCTGCCCACAGCCAAGCAAGAGTGGGCCCGGTAGATTCGGAGAGAAATATGGGAAATGCGGGATGAGTTGTCCACTTTAAAAGAGCCTCTGCACCGGCCCTAGCTACATTGAGAGCGGCCCCCTCATCAAGAGATAGGAGTGATTCAGAGTCCCGCTTGTCCATCGAACCTCGCCAGGGAGCGAAACAACTTCGTGCAGAATGGGATCCGAGTTGCTACAGGTGTGGAAACACAGAACACTATGCCCGAGGTTGTGCCAGATGAGGTTGGTCCCTACCACGGAAGCCATTAAACCAGTGGGCTCCATGGCTGGCGAATGCAGCTCAGAGCCTGAGAGACTGAGGAAGAGAGACGAGAGTCTCGGAGGTATACAGTGGGTACGGAAAGTATTCAGACACCTTTAAATTTTTAACTCTTTGTTTCATTGCAGCCATTCAAAAAAGTTCTTTTTTTCTCATTAATGTACACTCTGCACCCCCATCTTGACTGAAAAAAACAGAAATGTAGAAATTTTTGCAAATTTATTAAAAAAGAAAAATAGAAATATCACATGGTCATAAGTGTTGTGAACTCATTTTCTGCTCCTCCTTCCGTTCTCCCTCTGGTGGTGACAGGAGGTAGTGAGGTTGGTTTAATTGGTAGTTATCTTCCACCTGATGAGAAGGATAACGATTGGATCTCTGGAGTATCAGACTGGATATAAGACAGCCGACGCCCTATCCTGGTGCTGTTGATTCAGTCTGCTTCTCAGGTTTTGGACTTCAGCTCTGTTCCAGTCTTCTCAAGTTAAGTTTGTTTTTGCTATTGTTCACACTTGCTCTTGTTGGTCAATTCAGTTTTTTGTGGTCAGCCAGCCCCTGCTGGGGTTGTGCTGAATTTCCACTCCTATTTATCTGTATTTGCCTTTTGGTCCCTTATTAGATTGGCCTCTTTTTGCTCTGTCTCAGAATATTTCAGAGTGCTGATATAGTGGGAGAAGTCTAGTGACTTCAGGGTTAATTTTGCTATCAGAAGTGTTGGACATTATTTTGGTAGGGTTTTTGGCAGATTGCAGACAGTGTCTTTCCTTTCTAGTTAGTCGGGCCCCATCATTTGCTCAGCCTATTTTTCTGCCTTTGTTTGTGTTTTCATCTTGTTTCACCGTCAATACTTGTGGGGGGCTGTTTTTCCTTTGGGGTCTGCTCTGGGGCAGTTAGTTTTCCTCTTTTCCTGCTTTAGGCTTATGTAGCTCTCCGGTTGTGATGAGGCGTCTAGGATCATCGTAGGTACGCTCCACGACTGCTGCTAATTGTGTGGTAAGATCAGGGATCTGCAATCTGCATAGTTACCAACCACTTTGGTTTTCTGAGACTTGGCTTGTGTTGTTTTTTCTTCCTCGGTGACCCATTCATAACACATAAGTATTCCGCTGAGCCTAGTCCATATACTGATGTGGCCGGAGGAGCATGGGCCATAGCACTGTCTGAGCCTGACGTGGCTCCTGCACGACTCTCCTCACGGTCTCTGTCAGTGGTGGCGGTGGCAGTGCTTGGGCACGGGCCTACACTTTACGGATGCTCTGGGACCGAAGCACTCGCTGGTCCCTGCTGCAGTGTTAACAAGGGTACAGGCCACAGTCCTGTTTGAGCCCAACGTGGCTCAGTAAATATTTACTGGCACAGTCTGGGTGCAAGTGTCTGTCCTGTTCCCGGTCACTCATGAGGCATGTGTGTTGTACTCACAGACACGGTACGATCGGTGCCTTGCTTTATGGTAGTCACCAGCACACCTCGAAAACAAAGGGCTCTTCTCCATCCACCCTGTAAACCCCTCCTGACCCCACACATAAACTTACCTTCATCCAGTACCATGACAACCAGCACACAGCAGCATCCTGCACACACTGAGGCCCCTGATCATGTGACCCCATGACTCCTCCCCCTCATGTGACCTCATCACAGGTCTTGTGCAGTGTGTGCACACAGAACAGCCAATGCCATCGCTGCTCCTGAATGTGTGCCTTCCCCCTGCCTCAGGGAGTGAGACATGTGGTGCACCGCAGGCCGCAGATGCCTGCCTCAGGGGCCGCATGTGGCCCGCGGGCCGCATGTTTGAGACCTCTGCTCCAAAGTATAATGCAGTCCCTAATATAATGCACCCACATAGGCAGCTTCTATAGCATAATACAGCCCCTATTATAATCCACCCCAATCGGCAGCCTCTATAGCATAATGCAGCCCCTAATAGAATACACCCACGGCGCTTAGAAACCCGCTGTTTACCTTGGATACCAGCTCCCAGCACCAGCACGCTGGTATCTAAGGTACAAAGCGGGTAACTAAGTGAGGCGCGCCCTTAGTTGCCCGTGGTTTACCTTGGATACCAGCTCCAGCTCGCTGATCGATGGTCTCCCGCCTGCCACATGCAGCGATGCGTGCTGGCCAGTGGGAGACCAACGATCAAAAAAATGTCCATGGCTTTAGAGTACGATCAGCGATACCAGGCGGGGGGGCTGGTCGCTGATAGGTGTCACACACAGGGCCGCCATCAGGGCATGACAGGCCTTACATGTGTATGGGGCCCGGTGATTAGGGGGGCCCGACCATGCTGGCAGCCCGATCCGCGCTGGGGCCCCCCTACATTTTATACAGCTTCTGCAGCTTTATTTTAAATTCAGACTCAGCGCCTGCCGGGCCCCCCGGGCCCCTCGGGCAGGCCCCCCCCCGCACCATGGTCCAGCCAGCGCCGAAATCCCGCCCTGCACAATGGTCCAGCCACAGCTCTGCCCTCACCTGACGTCACACACTGCTCTGCTCCTCCACTTCCTCATTCAGTCAGTGTGCCACGTGGGACTAGGAGAGGGAGGGAGCCTCGCCGCTGGAGCACAGCCAGATAACAAGGTAAGAAGAATTGTTTTTTTTTTTTGAGAGCGGCTATCCAGGGGGCCTGGGGCAGAATGCTGGACGCTGGGGCAGAATGCTGGGGGCAGAATGCTGGACGCTGGGGGCAGAATGCTGGATGCTGGGGGCAGAATGCTGGGGGCAGAATGCTGGACGCTGGGGGCAGAATGCTGGAGGCAGAATGCTGGATGCTGGGGGCAGAATGCTGGGGGCAGAATGCTGGACGCTGGGGGCAGAATGCTGGGGGCAGAATGCTGGACATGGGGCAGGAATGCTGGGGGCAGAATGGACATGGGGCAGAATGCTGGACGCTGGGGCAGAATGCTGGACGCTGGGGGCAGAATGCTGGGGGCAGAATGCTGGATGCTGGGGGCAGAATGCAGGACGCTGGGGGCAGAATGCTGGACGTTGGGGGCAGAATGCTGGACGCTGGGGGCAGAATGCTGGGGGCAGAATGCTGGACGCTGGGGGCAGAATGCTGGGGGCAGAATGCTGGATGCTGGGGGCAGAATGCTGGAGGCAGAATGCTGGACGCTGGGGGCAGAATGTGGGGGGCAGAATGCTGGACGCTGGGGGCAGAATGCTGAGGGCAGAATGCTGGACATGGGGCAGGAATGCTGGGGGCAGAATGGACATAGGGCAGAATGCTGGACGCTGGGGCAGAATGCTGGGGGCAGAATGCTGGACGCTGGGGGCAGAATGCTGGATGCTGGGGGCAGAATGCTGGGGACAGAATGTTGGTCACTGGGGGCAGAATGCTGGGGGCAGAATGCTGGACGCTGGGGGCAGAATGCTGGACGCTGGGGCAGAATGCTGGGGGCAGAATGCTGGACGCTGGGGGCAGAATGCTGGATGCTGGGGGCAGAATGCTGGACGCTGGGGGCAGAATGCTGGGGGCAGAATGCTGGACGCTGGGGGCAGAATGCTGGGGGCAGAATGTTGGACACTGGGGGCAGAATGCTGGACGCTGGGGGCAGAATGCTGGGGGCAGAATGCTGGACGCTGGGGGCAGAATGCTGGACGCTAGGGGCAGAATGCTGGGAGCAGAATGCTGGACGCTGGGGGCAGAATGCTGGACATGGGGCTGGACGCTGGGGGCAGAATGCTGGACGCTGGGGGCAGAATGCTGGACACTGGGGGCAGAATGCTGGACGCTGGGGGCAGAATGCTGGGGGCAGAATGCTGGACGCTGGGGGCAGAATGCTGGGGGCAGAATGTTGGACACTGGGGGCAGAATGCTGGGGGCAGAATGCTGGACGCTGGGGGCAGAATGCTGAACGCTAGGGGCAGAATGCTGGGAGCAGAATGCTGGACGCTGGGGGCAGAATGCTGGACATGGGGCAGAATGCTGGGGGCAGAATGGACATGGGGCAGAATGCTGGACGCTCGGGCAGAATGCTGGACATGGGGCAGAATGCTCGAAACTGGGGCAGAATGCTGGAGACTGAGGCAGAATGCTGGACACTGGGGGCAGAATGCTGGACATGGGGGCAGGCTGTGAGCTGGGGCAGAATGTTGGACGCTGCGGGCAGAATGGTGGACGCTGGGGGTAGAATGCAAGACACTGGGGCAGAATGCTGGACATGGGGGCAGAATGTGACAGTGAGACACAGAAGGGGGCAGAATGTGACAGTGAGACACAGAAGGGGGCAGAATGTGACAGTGAGACACAGGAGGGGGCAGAATGTGACAGTGAGACACAGGAGGGGACAGAATGTGACAGTGAGACACAGGAGGGGGCAGAATGTGACAGTGAGACACAGGAGGGGGCAGAATGTGACAGTGAGACACAGGAGGGGGCAGAATGTGACAGTGAGACACAGGAGGGGGCAGAATGTGACAGTGAGACACAGGAGGGGGCAGAATGTGACAGTGAGACACAGGAGGGGGCAGAATGTGAGACACCGGGCATGATTGGAGATAGATGGAGCAGGGTCATGGGGCAGGATGGATACGATTTAGACAGATTGGTCAGGAGGGAGATCATATGGGGCAGAATGGATACTGATGAGGGTGGGATGGGAGAACATATGGCTGAAGCCAAAAATGAGACACACGGGAGTCAGGATGGGGGATATTATTACCATAGGGGCTAATTAAGGGATATTATTACTGCAGTGATGTATTTTATTTTCTTGAGGATACTGTTGTAAATGGGGGGGCGGTCCTGTTACTGTGTAGAGTGATACTATGTCGCCTTTTTTTCTTCATGTGGTGTAATGTAGAAGTTGGGAAAAAATAAGTAATGTGTTCTGCAAGCGGAGCTCTAGATAACTGTGTTATTTCCTGCAGAGACAAGTCCTGGCTGGAAGACGTGATGGTGATCTGTGCTGGATGAAAGATGAAAAACAAAGATGAAGGACTTCACCTAGAGACATCACTGGTGAGTTAGTGTGTTACCTGTACACTGACACTATGTACAGAGGTCCTGTGTATAATGTCACCGGTGATCACTGTGTTACCTGTACATTATATACAGAGCTCCTGTGTATAATGTCATTGATCACTATATTACCTGTACACAGACACTGCATACTAAGTACAGATCTTGTGTGTATAATGTCTCTTATGGTCATAGTATTATGTTTTTTTAATTAATGTCAGTATTGTAGTATTCAGTCTCCATGTGGTGGTAATATGTGGTCGGGGCGTGGTGCAGTGGTATTTGTCCCTTGTATATTCTATTATTTGGTCACTTTGTGGTGGTAATTTGCGGTCTGTTCATGGTGCGGTGGTATTTGTTCTTTGTATGTGATATTATTCGGTCACTATGGTAGTAATATGTGGTCTGGTCATGGTATGGCGGTATTTGTTCCTTGTATGTCTTATTATAGGTCACTATGTGGTGGTAATATGTGGTCTGGACATGGTGTAGCGGTATTTGTTCCTTGTATGTGGTGGTAAGTTGTGGTCTGGACATGGTGCGGTGGTATTTGTTCCTTGTATGTGATATTATTGGTCATTTTAAAAAATTGAAAAATAAATAAAAATATACCTAAATTGTATTGCATATTTTAACAAATATTTAATAGGTTACAGTAGAGTAGGGCCTGGCCAAAAGTGTCTACCCTGTTATGGTGGCGACTTAAAACAATCTTTTGGCCAAAGCAAAAGCTGCTGGCTATATGTGTGACCTGGTGATGGGAACTGTTAATGTGTGATAGGTGAGAAGTGGAGTTTATCCAAGAGAGAGCGGTGGGACTGTGGACAGTTCGAGTGGTGGAGGTGGGGCTGGATGGAGCCTGGGCGGAGTCTAAAGGGGACCCCGAAAATTTTGCCAGTATGGGGCCCCGAAATTCCTAGTGGCAGCCCTGGTCACACAGCCATATTGCTGGTGAGATCGCTGTTGCGTCACAAAACTTGTGACTCAGCAGCGATCTCACTAGCGATCTCGCTGTGTGTGCCAGGGGCTTTAAACAGTATTTATCTAACATATAGTTAACAAGATAAGATCTCTGAGAAAATGTTGATTAAAGTACTCTCATCTTTGAAATTCAAAAGACTTCTTTGTTTTAGAAGATAAGTGTCAAGATTGTAGCAGAAACGAGTTATTTGCTCTGCTTGGACAGTTTGATCATGTGGTTGAAAAAGATTCAATGACCTTCTGGGAAGGTTCAATGAGGTTAGAAGGAGATATATATGGACACAGATTGAACTCTACCTGAATAATGTAATATATGTTTAATTCACGTGTATATTTATTGTTTTTACTGTTTATTATTTAATCTTATCATTTAACAAGTAAATCATTTTAAGTAAATTCAGTTCTTGTGTGAGCATTTTCTTATTCATTACAATCCATTATAACCCTTACATAAGCAGACACTATAGTATAATGCAGCCCCTAATATAATGCACCCACACAGGTAGCCTCTATAGTGTAATGCAGCCCCTAAAATAATGCACCCCCATAGCCAGCCTTTATAGTGTAATGCAGCCCTTAATATAATGCACCCCCATAGGCAGCCTCTATAATGTAGTGCAGCCCCATAGGCTGCTTCTATAGCATAATGCACCTTCATAGGCAGCCCCTATAGCATAATTCAACCCCATAGACAGACACTAGTCCAGATAGTCCTCAATATAGTATAATACACTCCCCATAGGTCTCCATATAGTATAATGTACCCTCCGTAGGCAGACCCTAATGTATAATGCAGACCCTAATGTAATGAACCCCCATAGGCAGCTTGTATAGTATGCAATCTCTAATATATGTGGACCGCCCCCGTGCCAGAGGCCAGGGCCATGGGGTACTCGGAGCCGGGCCCGGTGGATTTCAATGGGAGTTGTCACAGTGGCGATGACCCGATCCGTGGCCCTGGGCGTCCATTGTAACAACCCTGCTGGCATCACTGCATGGCCTCCCATCACCCGCACACCAACTTACTTTCTGCTTCAAGCCATGCTGTGAATTCTGTCTGTTGCCAGCCCTGAGCTCCATGTGCTATGCCTCTTGTTTTCCTGCTTGCTCTCCATGTTTCCTGACTGTGTGTATAGGGGGGCGGCGCCTGAACGCACTGGTTCTTATGCAGTCAGGGTGCACCTGTGTAATATGTCCCTTACCAATCACCTAGAGCCCTTGACTATTTAGGTTCGCCACACCCACTGACCTTTGCCTGTGCAATGTCTAAACTCAGTTAGCTCCTTGCTGCTGAGCTAGCCAGGCCCTGTCCTATGTCTTGCCTTCTCTGAAGGCTCTTACTGCGTATTCCTGTGTCTTGGTACCTTGCCTAGTACTTCTCTGTCCGCCTGCCAGGAGGCAGAATATCTTGGCCCTTGAGTCTTGTTCCCAGTGCCTTGTCTGTTCTCTGTCCGCCTGCCAGGAGGCAGAATATCCTGGTCCTTGTGTCTTTGTCCCTGTGTCTCTGTCTGAACTCAGTCTTACCTCTGTCTGTCAGTCTCCTTGTCCGTGGCTTCCTTCCCTGCTGTGTCTTTCCTTGTGTCCTCTCTGTCTGTGCATCTGCACCCTCGCAGCTCTGCCTGTTCGGCTCCCTAGCCGCTCTGTCTGCACGGCTCCCTAGCCGCTCTGTCTGCACGGCTCCCTAGCGGCTCTGTCTGCACGGCTCCTTAGCCGCTCTGCCTGCAAGGCTCCTTAGCCGCTCTGCCTGCACGGCTCCTTAGCCGCTCTGCCTGCATGGCACCTTAGCCGCTCTGCCTGCACGGCTCCTTAGCCGCTCTGCCTGCACGGCACCTTAGCCGCTCTGCCTGCACGGCACCTTAGCCACTCTGCCTGCACGGCTCCTTAGCCGCCCAGCTTACTCCACACTCCTGCCTATATCCATACCTGCACCTCTGTTATGAATGAGTCACCGTAGGAGGCAAAAACAGAAATGCTAGCTAAGTCCAGAAAACCAGAGAAGTTGGCAGCTATCGGATTGCAGACCCCTGAACCTATCAACAACAACTAGCAGTAGCCGTGGGGGGTTCCTACAATGCCCTAGACCCCTCGATCACAGCTGGAGAACTGCCTAGCCTAAAGACAGAAAGGGAAATCTAAACTGCCCCAGAGCAGACTCCAAAGCAATAGGCAGCCCCCAACATATAATGACGGTGAAGCAAGAAGAAAAAACACTAACACAGATAGAAAGATAGACTGAGCAAATGATGGGGCTCAAGCTACCTAGATAGGACAGGATAGGAAAGCTGCTGTCTGCAATCCGCGAAAAACCCTATCAAAATAAGAGCCTACAGACTGACAGGGAAAAAGGCCCTGAAGACGCTAGGCTTCAAAAAGACTATGTCAGTACTCAGGTATTTTCTGAAGACAGAGCAAACCGACAAAAAAAGGAATTCAGCTCACCCCAGCAGGGAATGGCAGAATCCAGAAAAGCAAGGAAAATTAAAACCAAAACACAAATGCAAAAAGGCAAAGCAGAAAACTTAGCTTTTGAGGAGCAGAAATCAGACTGGTCTCCTAGAATTCCACAGAGAAATCACCAGCGAGGCAGAAGGGCGTCGGCTGCCTTATATCCAGTCCGAGATCCCCGTCGCCCAGTCATCCTCTCCCAGCTCAGGTGCTTGGTAATCAGCCTCACTACCTTCCTTCACCAGAAGAGGGAGTTCATCAGACCTCAATGGTGAAGGGGAAAATGAACTCATAACACACCTCCTGTGTGAACAGGTCCAAATCCTGTTCCAGCATACACCACTCCCTCCTGCCTACACCTGCTGTGTGAACAGGTCTCTACCTGCCCCTTCTCATACCACGCCAGTCTGTCCTGTGTCTCCAAGCCGTGCCCGCCTGTCCTGTGTCTCCAAGCCGTGCCCGCTTGCCCAGTGTCTCCAAGCCGTGCCCGCTTGCCCAGTGTCTCCAAGCAGTGCCCGCTTGCCCAGTGCCTCCAAGCCGTGCCCGCTTGCCCAGTGTCTCCAAGCTGTGTCTCCAAGCCGTGCCTGCCTGCCAGTGTACCAAGCCGTGCCTGCTTGCCCAGTGTCTCAGCCTGCCTGTTAGTCACACCTGTCCAAGTGACTTGTCCCCGAGTGGGATCAGCAGCCACAGCCAGACACCACCCTGGAGTGGCACCCGACAGCTACCTGCCGCACAAGCCTGACCTCACCATCAGAGGCTCCAGTGAAGACCGAGGTAGCTGTCATAGTCACGCCCCTTCCAGGGTAGTCTGGATTGTGGCACAGTGGGGCCACAACCCCCCGGTTCGCGCCATTCAGCCAAGGCGCGAGCGTGACAGTAATGATTTGTGACTAGTGTTGAGCGATACCATCCGATATCCAGAAATATCAGATCGGATTGGATCAGCCCGATACACAAAAAGTATCGGGTATTGCCGATTCTGATACCGGAAGTCCCATTCAAGTCAATGGGACAGAAATATCGGATTTTAAAAAAAACATTTCTTTCCTTGTACATCCAGTCTGGGAGTGGGGAAGAGTGTGGGCGGTGCGTGGGCGGACACTGTGCGTGTCTGTGTGTGCGGGCGGGCTCTGTGCGGGCCTCTCGGGGGGTCTGTGCCGGCTGCCAGGGGTCTTTACGGGCCTGCCGGGGGTCTGTGCCGGCTGCCGGGGGGGTCTGTGCTGGCTGCCGGCGGTCTGTACGGGCCTGCCGGGGGTCTGTGTCGGCTGCCGGGGGGTCTGTGTGCGTGTGCAGGCATCGTCCGATGGGACTACAAGTGACAGTGATTGACACATTAGCCAATGATGGGACAGTAGTAGTCCCATCATCCGGCTAATGTGTTGAATGTAAAAAAAACCAAAAAAACCATGCATACTACATACATACTACATACATACTTCATATACACTACATTCATACAACATACATACATACTAAGTAAATAGATAAAGGCACCGCGCTCACAGGACGATTCAAAGATAATAACGTAAAAGTGAAAGTCCTGCCTTTCACACATAAGCCCGATGTCAAAGCGTGCAGGAGATGAAATCTGCCATAGCAAGATACACTGATGAATGGTAAAGGACTTATATAAACTTACCCTAACTCTGCTGAATGAAGGTGCTGTGCTGATCACAGTGAATGATCCACAGAAATGCTGGAAAACCAGGTGAGAAGCTGGGAGGATGAAGTGAATGAACTAGATGACTGGGGTGCAAGTAATGAACAGAGCTGGGCAGAGCCAGGATAGCTCCAGCCGGTAGCGTCCTGGATGCACAGCTGAGGGGGGCCGACACTGTCCTGCACTGACAGCGTGTGACGTCATCCCTGCTACAACGACAGTGATTGACACATTAGCCAATGATGGGACAGTAGTAGTCCCATCATCCGGCTAATGTGTTGAATGTAAAAAAAAACAAAAAAAAACATACATACTACATACATACTACATACATACTTCATATACACTACATTCATACAACATACATACATACTACATACATACTACATATATACTACATTCATACAGCATACATACATACATACTAAATATATACAACATTCATACAACATACATACATACTACATACATACTACATGTATACTACATTCATGGGGTCCGAGATGAAGCCAAACCCCCGTTCCTGGTTGACATTCAGGACCTGACCCCATCCTGCTGAGTCCCGTGGACCGGCACAGACCCTTTCTTTCTGGTCCATGTCAGGGCCCAGCACTGCCAGTCTCCGCTGTTCCCGTTCCCTCTGCTCGGCTGCCAGCTGGCTGATGGTCTGTTGGCATCTGGCCTCTACCCACAGTGGACAGGGGCACTACCGCTAGGGGTTCAGGTGTTTCCCCCCAAGGACTCGAGTCGCGGTCCCAGACCAGGTCCATCACGACCTGCCCAAACGCTGCAGCAGCTGTGTACCCTGAGGCCTTCCCAGCTGCAGGGGCGGCGGCCATACCTGGAGCTTACCGGTGGTGCTGTGTCGGCTCCGGTGCAGGCATCGGGCGACGTCCGTTGGCAGCTGTGGTGACCTGAGTTGCCTGGTCAGAGGCGGGAGATGGTGGTGGAGCGGATGGTGTCTCCGGGTCCGCCGTGGCCGTAGGTCCCGCAGGTGCTGTCTGTGGGAGAACCAGTGCATCAACGGTGGGTATCGGTGGTGAAGGTACCGCTGGTGTGGGCCCTGCCTGGGCACGCTGCCAGTTCAGAGTCCAGAGAGCCTCTTGTCTCAGCCGCAGGTGGTGGGTCAGCTGGGCAATCTCATCCTCCAGCTGCTGGCGGTCCATGGTGGAAGCGGGATCGGAGCCTTCAGCCATTGCACCGGGGAAGTTCAGCTCAACCTCCTCGTGCTCTTCAGGCCTCCTTCCTTCTTCCAATAAGGCCTCCTGGCGTTCTCTCTCCTTCTTGGACTCCTTTCCCGCCAAAGGGCTTTGCTCCTCCTTCTGGGGGCGGCGTCTTCTTCCTACTCCTCCATACCAGGTCAGTATATGAACCCCTCTGGGGGTGGGCCATGTCACTGTAGCATAGAAGTTTAGGCAGGGGAGGCCCAGGACAGTTTGCGCTTTTTTCTTAGGTCCACCCATGTTGTCACGCACTTCTTCACCGCGCCGGCGGCCATTTTGAGAGCCCATTTTACTTTTTTCAATCCACCCCTCTCAGGGGAGCTTCTCTCACCGACTCCTCAGTCAGACTGACTGACCTAGTCCTAATGTTCTCCCGCTCTCTTGTGCAGACTAAGCTCCACCCACCTCCCAGCACTCTTTGTGTTCCAAGCAGGGAGCCACCAAAGGTGCTTTGCTACACTACTATGTTGTGTGGGATGCAGGTGTTGGAGTGTGGTCAGGTGTCTCCACCTTACCTGAATGGTGGGGTATCACACCTCAGGAGGAGGTGCAGTACCTCAGTGGTGACTGAACCCTCAGGGGCGCCACATACGCACTCCCAAAGGACACCTCTATAGCACAATGCAGCCCCATATGCAGAGACAATAGTATAATGCACCCTCATAGCCAGCCTCTATAGCATAATGCAACCCCATAGGCTGCATCTATAGCATAATGCAGCCCCATAGGCAGCCTCTATAGTATAATGCAACCCCCCCATAGGCAGCCTCATAAAAAAACTCACCTCTCTTCCTCCTGGTTCCTCCGCTGCTCTGAGCTCCCGCACGTCTCCGGACCGCAGGCATTGAGTAGTGGTGAAGTCATCGTGCCCGCTGTCTGTGTAGGCGTTGGTGACATCAGACGCTGAGAGGGGAATGATGGGAGAGGGAGCGTAATTCTCCCTTTCTCATCACTGAAGTCATCTGTATCGGCATCTAGTCGATACATTTGAACCTGCGATGACTGGCGGGGGCCAACTCCTGGCACTGCCCCTTCCCCCTGCCTGCTCAGGGGCCCAATAACGGGCGGGCAGCAGTGCAGGGAGATGGATTCTCCCTGCTCTGCCGCAGAAGGTAACTATATTGGTGCGATGTGCACTCCGATACAGTTACAGTAGTGTAGCTCCGGGTGGGTCCCCTCAGAGCTGTTGTGCTTGAAGAAATGTTTTTGGGGGGCAGTTGCTAGCATGATTCACAATGCCATATCTCACCTTTTTATTTAGTGGCGGTGAAATTCAACAGTGTGCATAGCTCATGCACATTAATAAAAATATAATATTTTATCTGTTGCTAAATGTGATACAGCCAGTCATATCCCATGTTGTCATTTTGTGGCAGTGATAAGAAGCTGTCTCTAGACCTAACGTACCTTAAAAAAACAAAACTATAATTTTTTCTGTTGCAAAACGTGATACAGCTCGTCGTTTCCTACATTGTAATTTTATGGCAGTGATATGAAGCTGTCTGCAGACCTCACGCACTTTAAAATATTTATTTTTTTCTATTGATAAACGTGATACAGCCTGCTATATCCAACCTTTTCATTTGGTGGCGTTGAATTTGATCTGTGTGCAGAGCTGTTGCACATTAAAATTTATTTTATTTTTTATTACAAACATGATACAGCAGCCAAGATCTGAGTTTGAAATTGTTTTGAGCCTATGTTCTAGATTATGTAAATCTTTGGCATCCAATTTCTCAAGGGCATCTTTTATGCCTAGCTTGAGACGTGCATCTGTTACACCTAACTTCTGACGAGCATCAAACGCTCTCTGGTAATTGGTGTTGGATACAACACGAGTAATTGTGTAGGCTGGATCCTGGATCTTGTACATCCCATAGCCGCCCTGTTATTGATTCTGTTGTACGATCCCATTCCCATCGTCGTCATGCCCCTTTTATTGATCAGTTCATGTAATAACGACACATCGGCCATATTTCTCTGGCAAACCTGCACCTTACCAGCAGCAACTGAAGGAAAGAGGGCATTCCAATGCCACAGACAATCTTCTAGATTATAAAGGCCTCATGCACACTAAAAATATTTTTTTAGGTTACTAGCGTGATACAGAAGGGGAGATATCAGTTTGAAATTGTTTTGAGCATCTAGTATATGCTGTACATACCTCATCCACAGGCCCACAAAAATTCTTCTGTTACTAATGTAATACAGTAGAGGACATCTCACTTTGAAATTGTTTGGAACATGTAGTCAATGTAGTGTTATTACGGCCTCATCCACACAAAAAAAATAAATAAAATATGTTACTAACGTCAAACAGTAGGGGACATTTCACTTTTAC
The DNA here is from genome assembly GCF_039654945.1 of Dendrobates tinctorius. Taxonomy (NCBI): domain Eukaryota; kingdom Metazoa; phylum Chordata; class Amphibia; order Anura; family Dendrobatidae; genus Dendrobates; species Dendrobates tinctorius. Next base: position 16,976,053 of record NW_027361730.1, on the reverse strand, counting down.
ATTTTTTGGAGCAGATCTTCTTTGTCATACAGGCCTCGTCCACACTGAAACAATTATTTCTTCTGTGAGTAATGTGATTCATCACGCCACATTTCACTTCTAATTTTGTGCCGCTGAAATTCAGCTGTGTGCAGAGGATGTGCAGAGAAAAAAAATGAATTTTTAGTTGCTAATAGTGTGCTCCTAGGACACTATCTGAGCAACATGACTGGGAAAAAATGAGGTCGTGGTGGAAGCTGGATTAGACTTGGTTGGGTAGGTGTTAATGTTTCTGAAAGCATTAGTGAACCAACAGCATGACGTCCTATCCAAAGACAACTGGCATCTTCTGTTACTGGGGGTGTTGTAGTTTTTTGTGTGCTATATTGTTCTCGCGTAATTGCTGTCTCTGATATCTTTAGTGGGGCTTATGTGCCTGCTGTGCTGCTGCTGGAGATGTTAACACTAATTTGTGGAAATGTGAACAATTCTGCTTGGGTGTCCATCTGCTGGGTTGATGTAATGGAAGACCTGTCAGTCCCTATTATAATATTTCTACCATGGTAAATTCGATGCCACTTTGTTGTTGCCTGCCACTAATTTTTTTAAATGTTAACACTCCTGGTTGGGTGTCTATCTGCTGGGTTGGGTGTAGTGGAAGACTTGTCGGTCCCTATTAGACTATTTCTACTGTGGTGAAATTGATGTAAATTTGTAAATGTGTAGATTCCACGTTGGTTCTCCTTCATGTGTGTTGCCTGTAGCAGAAGGTCTCCGATACCGGCAGGTCTCTACTGTCTTTGAGTCAACTAACCATGTTACTATCCTCACATTTTTCAATAGTAATCTACCAAAATAATATGTGTGCCGAGTGTGGCTGTGTAAGGAAGAAGACCGGGCTGTGGGTGCTGACATGGCACCGGGTCCGGAACTGCTGGGGCTGCGCCTCTTTTATCAGGGGGGGAAGGAAATTGAGGACAGAGGAGACCTGTAGAGAGGGGGCGTTAGTCAGGGATTATAAGGGGTTTTGAGCAGGAGAGGAGAGCTTCCCGCTGGAGAGCAGAGCGACTGAGGACCATTGCTAGACTGTGGAGAGGGATAGGCCACAGAATACAGATCTTGTACGAGTGCGGCGAGAACTCTCAAGTACCGGCGGGCATGCAGATAAACGCACGCCGAGTGGAGAGTTACGGAGGACTCCACTCTTTTGCATGGCAGCTGAATGGACTAGGGGCTCAGCGGGCAAAAGTGGTGACCAACCGCTGCCACCAGACTGTTTGATAGGCGGGGAAGCCGGAAGACTCAGCACCGGCCTCAGCCAACAGCCAAACAGCCATCGGATTCTGAAAGAGAAACGAACAACTGAGTCACAATAAGTGAAACTGATCGATAGACTGTTAATCTGAATTATTGTTACCCTGTTTAACCATCAGTCCCTTAACTGCATTTCCCTTGTTTTCTCCCTGCGAGGAGGTTATTCCTGTGTTGATAAAGTGAATAGTTGTTTAACCCTTGCTCTGTGCTTTTGTGTCACTGCATCCGTGTACCTTTGTTACATTTGGCATAGTTGGCAGGATGCAGTCTTTGGACACAGACGCTGCAGACCAATCTACCATGAGTTCCCCCAGGTTCCAGCTTGCCACTGGGGGCCATGCTCAGCAATCTCCCAAAATTCATGGGAAGTAACATGATGCTATTGTCACGATCCAGGTTGGATCTGACAGATTAAATGCACAAAGTAACCTTTTTTTTCCTTTGGCTGTGTGCCAAAGGTGGTTTTGCCCCCCGGTGGCCATTAGGGTCATTGCACTGTGGTGATTTCAGTTAGTTTTCCCCCCGGTGGCCATTAGGGTCATTGCACTTTGGTTACCTTAGTTTGTGCACGTAATCATGTAACAGGTGTGATAGCTCTATAAGAGTGTATCAGGTGTGGTAATCACTGTTGGTGATATTGTAAAGTATTCATTTGCAAGCAAGCCTGGGTGAAGGATGGAGCTAGAGGAAGTTACAGGCAGCTCAGAGAGAGTCCTAGAGAGGATTGGTGGAGTCAGCGATGGTGTCTGCAAGGAGTGCTGGCATGGCGTGGTGGAGTCAGCGATGGTGTCAGCAAGGAGTGCCTGCATGGCTTGGTGGAGTGGCAGTTGCGGTGTAGAACTGCACTCACGGTGCTGGACTTGGTTGCTGACAGCTGGACTCAAGCATGCTGGACTTTTTAGCAGAAAAGCTGGACTCATTTGCGGGACTCTGTTTCTGGACAGCTGCATGGAGGTGGTGGACTTGGGTTGCTCCAAGGCTGCACTATGATGCTGAGAAGGTCCGTTTCTGGACAGTGCACAGCGATGGTGTTTGCAAGGAGTGCTGGCATGGCGTGGTGGAGTTGCAGCGATGGTGTCAGCAAGGAGTGCCTGCATGGCTTGGTGGAGTGGCAGTTGCAGTGTAGAACTGCACTCACGGTGCTGGACTTGGTTGCTGAGAGCTGGACTCAAGCATGCTGGACTTTTTGGAAGAAAAGCTGGACTCAGATGTCAGACACGGTGGAGGAAAAGATGCATGCAGGTGGTGGGCTCTGTTGCTAGGAGCATAAGCAACAGAGCAAAGCTAAGTGGTGTTTCCCCTATTTTGTCACTTTTTCTTATGTGTGTTTAGTGCAGTGGTGGGATTAGTTTCCACACCGACCAATTCCCTAGTGAGGGTTTAGGTGTAGGGCGGGCTAGGGTTAAAAGGTATCCTGAGCGGCACCCGGTGCGGAACCGGCCTATGGAACGTTAGGAGTGTAGAGACAGTGACTCAGGGGAGTGCAGGAGGTCTCCACGTCCCTACTCCCTATCGCAGGGCCACCATTGTTATTGATGCCCAGGTTTTCCCCCTTTTCCCCTATGTCTTATTGTATTAGTTACCGGCCTGCGGGCTGCATCACATAGGACAATTCACACATGCCGCGTCCTATTGTATCAGTTACCGGCCTGCTGGCCGTGTCACTCAGGACGGGACACGTGACAGCTATGGGACTGGATTGAGAGGGTTAAGAGCATGTTGTGGATCATCCGCATGACCCCTGCTATGCAAGCTGAGATTGCTTTTATGGCCCTGGATGGTGAGGCTCAGTATTCTGTCATGTTCCGCCCCCCCATGAGTGGGATACACTGGATAAGGTGATGCAGATCATGGAAGAAATGAATGGTGATCCCACTAATGTTGGGGAGCTGCAAATGTGACTGTTTCATTGTGTCCAGCAGGAGGGAGAGTCTGTGACCCAATATATTAATGCATTGCAGGAGGTGAATGCGCATTTCATTAAGCGGGATGATGTGGGTGCCATAGGAATGGGACCCCCTGATGTGATACTGAGAGATCAGTTCATGTCGGGTCTCAGGGATGCACTGCTCAAACAGGCCTTGCGAGAATGCCTGCGTACTAAACCGTGTATGACTTTCTTAGAAATAGGGGCGGATGCACGAATGAGAGAGCAGGAACAGGTTTGGCGGCCCTAGCAGGGATGGTCCACAGCAATAAGGTACCCACCCTGCCCACAGCCGAGCAAGAGTGGGCCCGGTAGATTCGGAGAGAAATATGGGAAATGCGGGATGAGTTGTCCGCTTTAAAAGAGCCTCTGCACCGGCCCTAGCTACGTTGAGAACGGCCCCCTCATCAAGAGATAGGAGTGATTCAGAGTCCCGCTTGTCCATCGAACCTCGCCAGGGAGCGAAACAACTTCGTGCAGAATGGGATCCAAGTTGCTACAGGTGTGGAAACACAGAACACTATGCCCGAGGTTGTGCCAGATGAGGTTGGTCCCTACCACGGAAGCCATTAAACTAGTGGGCTCCGTGGCTGGCGAATGCAGCTCAGAGCCCGAGAGACTGAGGAAGAGAGACGAGAGTCTCAGAGGTATACAGTGGGTACGGAAAGTATTCAGACACCTTTACATTTTTCACTCTTTGTTTCATTGCAGCCATTCAAAAAAGTTCTTTTTTTTCTCATTAATGTACACTCTGCACCCCATCATGACTGAAAAAAACAGAAATGTAGAAATTTTTGCAAATATATTAAAAAAGAAAAATGGAAATATCACATGGTCATAAGTATTCCGCTGAGCCTAGTCCATATACTGATGTGGCCGGAGGAGCATGGGCCATAGCACTGTCTGAGCCCGACGTGGCCCCTGCACTTTTCTCCTCATGGTCTCTGTCAGTGGTGGCAGTGCTTGGGCGCGGGCCTACACTTTTACGGATGCTCTGGGACCGAAGCACTCGCTAGTCCCTGCTGCAGTGCTAACAAGGGTACAGGCCACAGTCCTGTTTGAGCCCAACGTGGTTCAGTAAATATTTACTGGCACAGTCAGGGTGCAAGTGTCTGTCCTGTTCCCGGTCACTCATGAGGCATGTGTGTTGTACTCACAGACATGGTACGTTCTGTGCCTTGCTTTATGGTAGTCACCGGCACACTGCACTTCTCTCTGTAGTCATTGGTCACACACTGCACGTCCTTCTCCCTCTCTTGTCCCCGCTGTTGGCGGCGGGGATAGCAGACACTGGCCTGCACGCTGCTGATGTTCCTGTTGTCTCACTTCCATTTCAAGTGGAGGTAGACGCTTCTGAGATTGGTGCAGGAGCTGTTTTGTCCCAAAAAGACCCTGTGACTTCTAAGATGAATCCCTGTGCCTTCTTTTCTCGAAAGTTTTCCCCATCTGAACGCAACTATGATGTGGGGAAGCGGGAATTGTTGGCCATGAAATGGAGTGGAGACATTGGTTGGAGGGAGCTAAACATCAATTTGTGGTCCTCACCGATCACAAGAATCTGATTTATCTGGAGTCGGCCAAACGCTTGAATCCTAGACAGGCTAGATGGGCCTTGTTTTTCACGCGTTTTAATTTTGTGGTCTCTTTTCTTCCGGGCACTAAGAATGTTAAGGGAGACGCCCTTTCTAGGAGTTTCTTTGCCGATTCTCTTAATGTGACCAAGCCTACTACTATCCTAGGTGAGGGGGTAGTTCTTTCTGCCATTTCGCCCGATTTGAGACGCGCCCTGGAGGAATTTCAGGAGGATAAACCTGAGCATTGCCCTATGGGAAGATTGTATGTTCCTGACCTGTGGAGAAAGAGTGTGATGTCTGAAGTCCATTGCTCCGCATTGGCTGGTCATCCGGGTATTTTTGGTACCAAAGATTTGGTGAGTCGGTCGTTTTGGTGGCCTGCCTTATCTCGTGATGTCAGGAATTTTGTACAGTCCTGTGGGACTTGTTCTCGGTCTAAACCCTGTTCTCGTTCTAGTGGGTTGCTGATGCCCCTGCCGGTGCCCAAGAGGCCATGGACCCATATCTCAATGGATTTTATTTCTGATCTTCCTGTCTCTCAGAGAATGGCTGTTACAGTCATATGTAAAAGTTTGGGCACCCCTATTAATGTTAACCTTTTTTCTTTATAACAATTTTGGTTTTTGCAACAGGTATTTCAGTTTCATATATCTAATAACTGATGGACTCAGTTATATTTCTGGATTCAAATGAGGTTTATTGTACTAACAGAAAATGTGCAATCTGCATTTAAACAAAATTTGAACAGTGCAAAAGTATGGGCACCCTTATCATTTTCTTGATTCGAACACTCCTAACTACTTTTTACTGACTTCCTGAAGCACTAAATTGGTTTTGTAACCTCATTGAGCTTTGAACTTCATAGCCAGGTGTATCAAATCATGAGAAAAGGTATTTAAAGTGGCCACTTGCAAGTAGTTCTCCTATTTGATTCTCCTATGAAGAGTGGCATCATGGGCTCCTCAAAACAACTCTCAAATGATCTGAAAACAAAGATTATTCAACATAGCTTTTCAGGGGAAGGATACAAAAAGTTGTCTCAGAGATTTAACCTGTCAGTTTCCACTGTGAGGAACATAGTAAGGAAATGGAAGAACACAGGTACAGTTCTTGTTAAGCCCAGAAGTGGCAGGCCAAGAAAAATATCAGAAAGGCAGAGAAGAAGAATGGTGAGAACAGTCAAGGACAATCCACAGACCACCTCCAAAGACCTGCAGCATCATCTTGCTGCAGATGGTGCCACTGTGCATCGGTCAACAATACAGCGCACTTTGCACAAGGAGAAGCTGTATGGGAGAGTGATGCGAAAGAAGCCGTTTCTGCAAGCACGCCACAAACAGAGTCGCCTGAGGTCTGCAAAAGCACATTTGGACAAGCCAGTTACATTTTGGAAGAAGGTCCTGTGAACTGATGAAACAAAGATTGAGTTGTTTGGTCATACAAAAAGGCGTTATGCATGCGCTGTATTGTTGACCGATGCACAGTGACACCATCTGCAGCAAGATGATGCTGCAGGTCTTTGGAGGTGGTCTGTGGATTGTCCTTGACTGTTCTCACCATTCTTCTTCTCTGCCTTTCTGATATTTTTCTTGGCCTGCCACTTCTGGGCTTAACAAGAACTGTACCTGTGTTCTTCCATTTCCTTACTATGTTCCTCACAGTGGAAACTGACTGGTTAAATCTCTGAGACAAATTTTTGTATCCTTCCCCTGAAAAGCTATGTTTAATAATCTTTGTTTTCAGATCATTTGAGAGTTGTTTTGAGGAGCCCATGATGCCACTCTTCATAGGAGAATCAAATAGGAGAACTACTTGCAAGTGGCCACTTTAAATACCTTTTCTCATGATTTGATACATCTGGCTATGAAGTTCAAAGCTCAATGAGGTTACAAAACCAATTTAGTGCTTCAGGAAGTCAGTAAAAAGTAGTTAGGAGTGTTTAAATCAAGAAAATGATAAGGGTGCCCATACTTTTGCACCGTTCAAATTTTGTTTAAATGCAGATTGCACATTTTCTGTTAGTACAATAAACCTCATTTGAATCCAGAAATATAACTGAGTCCATCAGTTATTAGATATATGAAACTGAAATACCTGTTGCAAAAACCAAAATTGTTATAAAGAAAAAAGGTTAACATTAATAGGGGTGCCCAAACTTTTACATATGACTGTATCTGGGTGATTTATGATAGATTTTCGAAGATGGTCCATCTTGTACCACTCCCAAAGTTGCCATCTTCCGCTGAGTTGGTACCCTTATTTTTACAACAGGTGGTTCGGTTACACGGGATTCCTGAGAACATTGTGTCCGATAGAGGGGTCCAGTTTGTTTCCAGATTATGGAAAGCCTTTTGTTCCAATCTGGGAATTCAGTTATCCTTCTCCTCCGCGTTTCATCCCCAGACCAATGGGCAGACTGAGAGAACAAACCAGACCCTGGAGTCTTATTTAAGATGTTTTATATCTGCTGATCAAGATGATTGGGTCTCATTTTTGCCCTTGGCCGAATTTGCGCTGAACAATAGAGCTAGTTCTGCCACTTTGATGTCACACTTTTTCTGTAATTTTCGGTTTCATCCTCGATTCTCTTCAGGGCAAGTGGAATCTTCGTCCAGCCCAGATGTGGACACTGTGGTTGTGAGAATGCAGCAGATATGGGACCAAGTGGTGGATAAATTGTCGCTCTCTCAGGAAAAGGCCCAGCATTTTTCCAACCGGCATAGGACCATTGGTCCCCGGTTTAAAGTGGGTGAAAAGGTTTGGTTGTCGTCTAAGAATATTCCTATGAAGGTTGCCTCTCCAAAATGTAAGCCCAGATTTATTGGACCTTATAAGATTTTGTAGATTCTTAATCCTATTTCTTTTCGATTGGCTCTTCCAGTTACATTCAAGATCCATAACGTATTTCACAAATCACTGTTGAAGAGGTTTGTTGAGCCAGTAGTTCCTATGGCAGCACCTCCTGACCCTGTATTGGTTAAAGGCAATGTGGAGTATGAAGTAGAGAATATATTGGATTCTCGTTTGGTTAGGCGGAGACTCCAGTATTTGGTCAAATGGAAGGATTATGGCCCTGAGGATAATTCTTGGGTCTCTGCCTCTGATATTCATGCCAATAAATTGGTTCGTGCTTTCCACCGGGCCCATCCTGATCGGCCTGGTGGCATGGATGAGGGTTCGGTGACCCCTCCTCAAGGGGGGGTACTGTTATGAGCTCATTTTCTGCTCCTCCAGTTGAGAGTTCTCCTTCCGTTCTCCCTCTGGTGGTGACAGGAGGTAGTGAGGTTGGTTTAAGTGGTAGTGATCTGCCACCTGATGAGAAGGATAACGATTGGATCTCTGGAGTATCAGACTGGATGTAAGACAGCCGACGCCCTATCCTGCTGCTGGTGATTCAGTCTGCTTCTCAGGTCTTGGACTTCAGCTCTCTTCCAGTCTTCTTAAGTTAAGTTTGTTTTTTGCTAATGTTCACACTTGCGCTTGTTGGTCAATTCAGTTTCTTGTGTGGTCAGCTTGCCCCTGCTGGGGCTATGCTGAACTTCCACTCCTATTTATCTGTATTTGCCAATTTGCCTTTTTGTCCCTTATTAGATTGGCCTCTTTTTGCTCTGTTTCAGAATATTTCAGAGTGCTGATATAGTGGGAGAAGTCTATTGACTTCAGGGTTAATTTTGCTATCAGATGTGTTGGACATTATTTTTGGTAGGGTTTTTTGGCAGATTGCAGACAGTGGCTTTCCTTTCCTGTCCTTTCTAGTTAGTCGGGCCCCATCGTTTGCTCAGCCTATTTTCCTGCCTGTGTATGTGTTTTCATCTTGCTTCACCGTCAATACATGTGTGGGGGCTGTCTTTTCCTTTGGGGTCTGCTCTGGGGCAGTTAGTTTTCCCTTTTCTTTCTTTAGGTTTATCTAGTCCTCCGGCGGTGACGAGGCGTCTAGGAACAACGTAGGAATGCTCCACTGCTACTATTAGTTGTGTGGTTAAGATCAGGGATCTGCAATCTGCATAGTGACCAACCTCTCTGGTTTTCTGGGACTTAGCTTTTTGTTGTTCCTCCTCGGTGACCCATTCATAACAGAATGCTGTGTGGACTGTAATGTAACTGATGTGTCCAGGACCATTGAAGAAGAAAGTAAAATCATAGGTTTGGCATATGAACCGGTATCTGTGTCTGTTATTTCAACCATATGCACTGAAACCAAGTGTACAGGAGCTGGGTCGCACCGCAGTGGAAGTCCTGTCCGTGGACCAGCACCCCAAACAGGTATGCCGGTAGAAGCTGATAGGTTTTTCTGTGGAAGGTCAGGACACTAGAGCCCCGGTGTCCTTGGCTGCGACTACCGTCCTGGCCCCCTCTTACATTCCCAGGATGGAGCACTGCTCTGCCTGGCTGCTGCTGGACACACAGCTTCCTTCAGCACAGCAGTCCCTCTCCTCCTGGTCTGCTGTAGCACACCTGGCATTTCTCTCTGCAGGCGTTGGGGCCTGTCGCAGAGGCGCAGGTACTGTCTGGAGGGACGGGGCGCAGCGCTCATCTCACCGTGCGCTGCCCCAGGTTTGCGACTAAAGCCCCCTGCTGCGTGCACTTTTCTCTTTTATGTCCCCGCCCCAAACTGTCAGAAGGAAGCTCTGGCACCCTCAGACTCAGGGAACAGGGGATGCAGCCTCAACAGACCCAACAATGCAGACTAGTCCAGTCAAAATACGGTTTGACCCGGAACAGATTCCAAGAAAGCGTTTTATGATTTTTTTTATTACTATTATATGTGGGGAACAACATATTAAAAGTTTTCCAAAAATTGATCACCACAAAGGTCCTAACTATGACGTCATAAGACGATGACAGCCATCGCACTAAAAATAACGAATATTTCCCTATTTCAAAGCTGTAGCTGTAGGTAACAGAAGAGTTTGTATTTTGTATACTATATATTTTCATATAACAATTTTTATACAAAGTTTTATACTAACTACATGGACAGGCGAGGTCATGACGTCATCAATGACGTCATGACTAGAGTTGAGCGACTTTTGGTTTTTTAGGGTCGAGTTTCGTTTCGTGAAACCCGACTTTTCCAAAAGCCGGGTCGAGCAAGATCGTCCGATTATAGGGAAAAGTCGGGGTCGTCCCGAAACACGAAACCCAATGTAAGTCAATGAGGAATAAAAGTCGGCAGTGAGAGGAGGACAGGAAACACACCTACAGTGCCCATTTGAATGCCAAAAGCATCATTTCTTCTTACTTAAGCTTGTCAACCTTAATTAACTTCATAATACAAGTTACGCACTGAAAAATGGGGGTTATTTGGCTAAAGTTGTGGGGGGGTAGGGCTGGCTCCAGGTTTTCATGTGCCCTGGGCGAAAGAGCGCCCCTTTAACACATACCACAACTCATCATGCTCCGATACGGCAGAGAAATAGCGGTATAGTACAATGAAAAATACTTCACTTTTTACATCTCATGACGAGGCCCATCTATTTCTCCATACAGAATCATTGGTCCCATATAATGTTTGAAACAGTATATGATGAGCTCCACATAATGCTACAGTATATGTTGGTCCCCATGGATGAAGCTCCACTGTCTTATGGGCCCAAATAATGCTCCAAACATAATGGGCCCCATTTCTAATGCTCTAGTGTATAATGGGCCCTGTAAATGCTGCTCCAGTGTCTGATGTCCACCTTTGGAATGTTCCAGTGTATGGTGGGCCCCATCTATCATTCTCCAGAGTATAGTGCTCCCCAAAAATTGCTGTCCCAACATTGAAAACAATCAAATAAGTCTCCTCGCTAGGGAATCCCTGTACTAGTCTGGACTCCTCGTCGTCCCCATCTTCCATCTCACTGCACAGTATTTCAACCTTGCAAGCAGGGGGGGCCCACTCGTTGGCGACGGCACTGGCACAGGGCCCCTGATAGTACGGTGGTGTGTCTGATGGCGGGTGGGCCGAACCTGCACTTTCATCTGCAGCTTCCTCTTTGTCACCGTGTAAGATGGAACTGTATATGGGAAGGGTAACCTGAGTTTCATCAGGGTCAGATTCAGGCCATGTAGCGTGCGAGGGGAATGTAGTGGTCTGGGTCAATGTACCAGCAGATTCATCGAGCAGTGGCTGGGCATCAGTGCACTTGTGTCGCCCCCAGGAGTACGGTCGCCAGAGTGGCATTACCTTCCTCCTAGGGAGTGTGATGTCATGCTTGGGAGCAACGAAGGATCTCTCTAGCAGGTTAACTGATTGGGCGGCGTTATTCCCACGAGTCATGACCCTCCAAACAGCGTTCATGAAGGCAAAGTGTTTGTTTTACGTGGGCAGTATGGTTGCAAAGCTGAACCTTAAAGGAATGTCCAGAAGGGCACCACCAGGAGTGGAGCCTACTGCGTAATTTGACTCAACACGGGCAACCTCAACCATGCCAGCTACAGAACAGATGCACACATTGCAAGCTTAATTCCGTTAACGAACGAGACTCCGTCATGCCCCGCGGTCCGAGTCCGGCTTACTAGAGGGACACGTGAGGCTCTGGCACATGAGATTGGCCAATAACTGGTGTGTCATGCCCTTACATGTCCGTGGCTGCATGTGCGCTACACTGAAAAGGCCAGCGTTTGTCGCTTACAGGTGCAGATAACCCGCTGAACAACGTTAGTGATGGGGATCTGTGATTACAATTATTACCCGCGAACGATGATTTCCCAGTAAGTGCAGGTCAACCGCAGTTCCGGAATTAGGCCTAACCGTCATTCCTGAAAAAAATTAAAAACTTACGTGTGAAAACCACAGGTGCTGTAGCTTGCTTAACAGCTCGCCAGCCGTTCTCACGCCCAGTATGGATTACACGTGATTGCACAAAGGTGAGAAAGGGTACCGTATCCCCAGATAACATGTATGGATAGTGTACACATTCAAAATATATGTCTATACATCAGGAGGCAGGCTCAGACGGTGTTAGGCCCAGTATGGATTGCACGTGATTGCACAAAGGTTAGAAAGGGTACCGTATACCCGGATAACATGTATGGATAGCGTACACATTCAAAATATATGTCTATACATCAGGAGGCAGGCTCAGACGGTGTTAGGCCCAGTATGGATTGCACGTGATTGCACAAAGGTTAGAAAGGGTACCGTATCCCCGGATAACATGTATGGATAGCGTACACATTCAAAATATATGTCTATACATCAGGAGGCAGGCTCAGACGGTGTTAGGCCCAGTATGGATTGCATGTGATTGCACAAAGGTTAGAAAGGGTACCGTATCCCCGGATAACATGTATGGATAGCGTACACATTCAAAATATATGTCTATACATCAGGAGGCAGGCTCAGACGGTGTTAGGCCCAGTATGGATTGCACGTGATTGCACAAAGGTTAGAAAGGGTACCGTATCCCCGGATAACATGTATGGATAGCGTACACATTCAAAATATATGTCTATACATCAGGAGGCAGGCTCAGACGGTGTTAGGCCCAGTATGGATTGCACGTGATTGCACAAAGGTTAGAAAGGGTACCGTATCCCCAGATAACATGTATGGATAGCATAGTGTACACATTCAAAATATATGTCTATACATCAGGAGGCAGGCTCAGACGGTGTTAGGCCCAGTATGGATTGCATGTGATTGCACAAAGGTTAGAAAGGGTACCGTATCCCCGGATAACATGTATGGATAGAGTACACATTCAAAATATATGTCTATACATCAGGAGGCAGGCTCAGACGGTGTTAGGCCCAGTATGGATTGCACGTGATTGCACAAAGGTTAGCAAGGGTACCGTGTCCCCGGATAACATGTATGGATAGCGTACACATTCAAAATATATGTCTATACATCAGGAGGCAGGCTCAGACGGTGTTAGGCCCAGTATGGATTGAACGTGATTGCACAAAGGTTAGAAAGGGTACCGTATCCCCGGATAACATGTATGGATAGCGTACACATTCAAAATATATGTCTATACATCAGGAGGCAGGCTCAGATGGTGTTAGGCCCAGTATGGATTGCACGTGATTGCACAAAGGTTAGAAAGGGTACCGTATCCCCGGATAACATGTATGGATAGCGTACACATTCAAAATATATGTCTATACATCAGGAGGCAGGCTCAGATGGTGTTAGGCCCAGTATGGATAGCACGTGATTGCACAAAGGTTAGAAAGGGTACCGTATCCCCGGATAACATGTATGGATAGCGTACACATTCAAAATATATGTCTATACATCAGGAGGCAGGCTCAGACGGTGTTAGGCCCAGTATGGATTGCACGTGATTGCACAAAGGTTAGAAAGGGTACTGTATCCCCGGATAACATGTATGGATAGCGTACACATTCAAAATATATGTCTATACATCAGGAGGCAGGCTCAGACGGTGTCAGGCACAGTGTGGATTTGACGGCCCAGATTACACAGCGGAGGAGCAGGGAGAGGTAAAGATTGCAAATGCTGGGGCCCTGCCCAAGCAAGGGGGGCCCACTCGTGGGCGTCGGTACTGGCACTGGGCCCCTCATAGTACAGCGGTGTGTCTGACGGTGGGTGTGCACCACCACCGTCAGAGACACTTGATTGCACTATGAGGGACCCTGTGCCAGTGCCCGCGCCCAAGAGTCGGTCTACCCACCTGTCCAGGGCAACGGCACTCGCACGTTGTCGTGCGCTAGGTGGTGACCCCGGCCATGGGGGGGGAGGCAGCACAGTTAGGGAGTTTTAGAAAGTGGCATATGTTGATGTTGGACATTCAGCTGATGCAAAAGGCGAAATAGGTGAAGTCCCAGGAAGAGGTGGACCAAAGCAAGCCATTTTTCTGTCACCCTATGTGTCATCAGGGGAAGGTGGGACAAAATCCTTGGAAACCCATGCATGGTTCATTTTAATGAAGGTTAGATCATCCACATTTTGGGTTGACAGACGGGTCCTTTTTTCTGTCAGGATTGATCCAGCTGCACTGAAGACTCTTTCCGATAGCATACTTGCAGCTGGGCAAGCGAGCTCCTGTAAGGCATATTGGGCCAATTAAGGCCAGGTGTCCAGTTTAGCGGCCCAATAGTCAAAGGGGAATGACCTGTGTGGGAGAACATCGATATGGGAGGAAAAGTAGTTTGTAACCATAGTTGACAACTGCTGTCTCCTGTCACTTTCCATCGATGCAGTATTACCAGTTGTGTGAGCGGTATTTGAAAAATCAGTCCACAACATTGTCATGAAACCCCTGTCTCCAACGCCACTTCTGCTGTGTGCACCACAAACACCTCTGCCAAGCTGCCCCCGGCCCGTACGGCTCGTGTGAGAACCATCACCGCTGCTGTGTGCTGGGAATGCCTCAAGCAACCGATTTACCAGAGTTGCTTGTTTATTAGCCAATATTAGGTCAAGGTTCTCCTGTGGCATGATGTTTTGTAATTTGCCTTTATAGCGTGGATCCAGGATGCTGGCCAACCAGTAGTCGTCATCGTTCATCATTTTGGCAATGCGGGGGTCCCTTTTTAGGATCTGCAAGGCATAATCTGACATGTGGGCCAATGTTCCCGGTGTCAATGATGCACTGCGAGTGCTGGTTGGAGGAGCACTTTCTGGCAAATCCACATCCCTCCAGTCACGCACAAACCCTGTACCAGACCTTTCCACGCCAACATTTTCACTTGCCCCACGAGATGCATCCTCCTCCCCTAAGTAATCATCCCCATCATCATCCTCCTCCTGCTCTTCTTCCTCCACCTCGTCCAGGAGAGGTCCCTGAGCAGACAATGGCTGAATGTCATCAAGGATTCCCTCCTCCTCTTCCTCCTCATCAACATTGGCTGCAGATGCCTGCTCCTTAAGGTGCGTCAAAGTTTGCATGAGCAGACGCATAAGTGGGATGCTCATGCTTAGGATGGCGTCGTCTGCGCTTACCAGCCGTGTGCATTCCTCAAAACACTGAAGGACTTTACAGAGGTCTTTCAGCTTCGACCACTGCACACCTGTCAACTCCATGTCTGCTCTCAAAGTGCCTGGCCGTGTATCCTCCCACAAATGCATTATGGCCTGCCTCTGCTCGCACAGCCGCTCCACCATGTGCAGGGTGGAGTTCCACCTTGTTGCAATGTCGATAATAAGGCGGTGGTTGGGAAGGTGGAGCAATCGCTGCAGCTTCTGCATACGGACGGAGTGTACAGGCGACCGGCGGATGTGCGCGCACAGTCTTCGCACCTTCTGGAGCAGGGCTGTTAACTCCGGATAATTTTTGAGAAAGCACTGCACCACCAGGTTCAAGGTGTGAGCCAAGCAAGGTATGTGGCTGAGTTTTGAAAGGGCTATGGCTGCCACAAAATTACGGCCGTTATCACTAACTACCTTGCCTGCCTCAAGATGTACACTGCCCAGCCATGACTCAGTTTGTCGCTTCAAGTACTCGGCCAGCACCTCGGCGGTGTGTCTGTTGCCCAAACACATCATCTGCAACACAGCCTGCTGACACTTTCCACTAGCTGCTCGATAGGGGGACACAT
Organism: Dendrobates tinctorius; assembly: GCF_039654945.1. Classification (NCBI taxonomy): domain Eukaryota; kingdom Metazoa; phylum Chordata; class Amphibia; order Anura; family Dendrobatidae; genus Dendrobates; species Dendrobates tinctorius. The sequence continues at coordinate 16,960,762 of NW_027361730.1, read as the reverse complement.
CATGTGCAACAGTGGCAGCTGCAGATGGAGTGCTCGTACGACTGCGCTCTGTGGACGAGCTTTCGCTTCTGGAGGAGGAGGAGGAGGGTCGAACGCCTACAGCCAACTGTTTCCTATACCGTGGGCTAGGCAGCACTGTCCCACCACCGCTGTCCCCTGTGGACCCTGCATCCACCACATTAACCCAGTGCGCAGTGATGGACACGTAACGGCCCTGGCCATGCCGACTGGACCATGCATCAGTTGTGAGGTGCACCTTTCCGCTCACTGACTGCTTGAGTGCATGGACAATGCGGTCTTTCACATGATGGTGGAGGGCTGGGATGGCTTTGCGAGAGAAGAAGTGGCGACTGGGTAGGTCATAGCGTGGTACTGCATAGGCCATGAGTTCGCGGAAAGCTGTGCTTTCCACCAACCGAAAGGGCATCATCTCAAACGAGATTAGTTTGGCAATGTGGGCGTTCAAACCCAGTGTACGCGGATGAGAGACTGAGTACTTTCTTGACCTACTCATAGTGTCTGGGAGGGTGAGCTGGACTTGAGAGCTGCATATGGTGGAAGTAGCGGTGGACAGGGCGGACTGAGAGAGGGTTGATGATGGTGATGGAGTTGTTGTTCTTTCTGATGGCCTAGAATCAGTCTTTCGTTGATATAACAGTGGGATTCCCTGACTGCTGTGGCCTTGCAACGACACCTCAACATTTGCTGCTGTGCTAACCGGTGGGCTTACAGTGGGGGAAACAATGTAGCGTTGCTGACTACTTTCGTTGTGATCAGTTGCACATGTGGCACTTGAGGTTTGGTGTTGTGTCCACGCTTGCAAGTGCATGCTGGTTAAATGTCTAAGCATGCAACTGGTATTCAAATTTTTCAGATTTTTCCCTCGGCTAAAGGTCTTTGCGCACTTCTTACAGATAACCTTGGCCTGATCATGAGGATTTTGTTAAAAAAAGTGCCACACTGCACTCTTCCTACTTTGGCAGACATTTTGCGGCCTAGCACGCTGTGATCTTTTGACCCTCTGGACAAGCTGTCCAGCAACTATTTTGATGTTTGGAACCTGTCTTTGGAGTGCTCCGGGCCTGCCAGATAACAGCTGTTGCGATGTCGATGTCTGCTGTGGATGCTCCTCATCTGAGCTATTGGAAGCAGCACCCTCTTCCCCCAATGGATGCCAATCTGGGTCAACAACTGGGTCATCCATCACCTCCTCTTCTATGTCATGTGCACCTTCCTCTGTGTCACCGTGTATGGTGGTATAGTGTGCGGGAAGGGGCACCTGAGTCTCATCAGGGTCAGAATCTGGCTCTGTACACTGCAAGGACAATGTAGTGCTCTGAGTGAATGTACCAGCAGAATCATCCATCAGCGGCTGTGCATCAGTGCACTCCATGTCAGATTCATCTTGGCCTGGGTAATTCACCATTTCACTTGATAATCCAGGCATGGTATGTGAAAACAGCTCCATGGAGTAATCAGTACTATGGCCTGCGTCATCCTTCAATCTTGGTTGGGGTGAAGGACACAAGGAAAGGTGTGGTTCATGAACATGAGCCTCCAATGACGACTCAGTGCTTTTACTTTTTACAACTGAAGAAGAGGAGGCGATAGAGCTGGAGGCTGAGTCAGCAATGTAAGACAAAACTTTTTCCTGATGCTCTGGCTTTAAAAGCGGTTTGCCAACTCCTAGAAAACTAAGCGTTCGAGGCCTTATGTAGCCAGACGATGACGCAGGCTCAACGCCTCCTGCATTCGGTCCTATTTTGCTCTTGCCACTACCATCAGATCCACCACCAACACCATCATTACCAGCTGCCAACCCCTGCCCAATTCCACGGCCTCTTCCACCAGCCTTCCTCATTTTTGGTAGAAATGTAGACAAAATCCAACAAACTATATAGTAATGTAAAACAAGGTACAAGGTGTCTATAGGACAGGGGAGGGAGATTTTTAATTTCTGCACACACTTGTGGACACTGGACACTTTTGGATTGTGTGAGGCCCACTGAGTATCTGAGCGCTCTGTCACAGGCTCGATGGCAGAGCTGTGACCAAAGTGACTAGAGGATAAGGGAGATTTTTAACTTCTGCACACACTTGTGGACACTGGACACTTATGGATTGTGTGAGGCCCACTGAGTATCTGAGCGCTCTGTCACAGGCTCGATGGCAGAGCTGTGACCAAAGTGACTAGAGGATAAGGGAGATTTTTAATTTCTGCACACACTTGTGGACACTGGACACTTATGGATTGTGTGAGGCCCACTGAGTATCTGAGCGCTCTGTCACAGGCTCGATGGCAGAGCTGTGACCAAAGTGACTAGAGGATAAGGGAGATTTTTAATTTCTGCACACACTTGTGGACACTGGACACTTATGGATTGTGTGAGGCCCACTGAGTATCTGAGCGCTCTGTCACAGGCTCGATGGCAGAGCTGTGACCAAAGTGACTAGAGGATAAGGGAGATTTTTAATTTCTGCACACACTTGTGGACACTGGACACTTATGGATTGTGTGAGGCCCACTGAGTATCTGAGCGCTCTGTCACAGGCTCGATGGCAGAGCTGTGACCAAAGTGACTAGAGGATAAGGGAGATTTTTAATTTCTGCACACACTTGTGGACACTGGACACTTATGGATTGTGTGAGGCCCACTGAGTATCTGAGCGCTCTGTCACAGGCTCGATGGCAGAGCTGTGACCAAAGTGACTAGAGGATAAGGGAGATTTTTATTTTCTGCACACACTTGTGGACACTGGACACTTATGGGTTGTGTGAGGCCCACTGAGTATCTGAGTGCTATGTCACAGGCAGAAATTGGCTAGTGTATCACAAACTACAAGGTGTATGTAGAATTGGGCAGAATTGGAATCTCCCTAGAGTGCAGGTCTGTAAGAACGGAACATGTCCTCGACTTATTCTCACAGAGTGACTCACTGATAGCTTCACTGTGGCTGTGATAACAGCCGTTACACGGTACTGTGTGAGGAGCGTACACCGCTGTATGGTGTGAAAAAATGCACGCTCAGTACCTCAGCAGGACAAAAAAAAAAAATTGTGATTGCTTTTAAAAAAGCAGTTTGCGGAGCAGTGGGTAAACAGCAATGCAGTTATGTCAGGAAGCCTTAGAAGGCAGCCCAACAACCAACACCACTGATACACCACTATATAGCCTCCCCTTGCACTGCACAGTGACTGGTGTGTTGTACAGGCAAAATCGCTAGCAGCAGAAGCAGTTTTTTTTTCTTCTTCTCAGCAGGACAAAAAAAAAAATTGGGATTGCTTTTAAAAAAGCAGTTTGCGGAGCAGTGGGTAAACAGCAATGCAGGAATGTCAGGAAGCCTTAGAAGGCAGCCCAACAACCAACACCACTGATACACCACTATATAGCCTCCCCTTGCACTGCACAGTGACTGGTGTGTTGTACAGGCAAAATCGCTAGCAGCAGAAGCAGTTTTTGGTGTCTTCTTCCCTGCCTAACGCTCTCCCTACAAAATCAGCAGCAGCAGCAGCTCTCCCTATTCTGAGATCAGCATGAGTAACATGGCGGTCGGCGTGCACGCCCTTTTATACCCCCTGTGACGCCCCCCAAAGCAAGCCAATCACTTGCATGCCCTTCTGAAAGATGGTGGTGACCCGTGCCTATGTCATCACGTTGCCCACAGTGTCCGTGGATCCTGATTGGCTGAAAAAGAGCGCAAAACGAACTTTTGAAACGCGACTTTGGCGCGTAAGTCGCCGACCTCGTGGCCGACCTCATCCTAGGGTCAGGTTTCGTTTCATGAAACCCGACTTTGCCAAAAGTCGGCGACTTTTGAATTTTTTCGACCCGTTTCGCTCAACTCTAGTCATGACATATATGTACATTTCTAGAAATTAATAGAATTAATACACAGTGCATTTTAAGACCTACTTCATCACTGAATAAGCGTGTGAGGTCAATAGTCACTATTTTCATCATCAGACACTGCTTCTTCTCTCATATTGTCACAATGTTCTTCCTGACATGGTCCGCATACCCGTGAACAGGTAAGTCCGTGTCTTTTGCAAGTGCACTGAAGTGTACTAATACCACGAGAACAATTGCAGTGTATTATTTTCAGAAGTGTTTCTGGCCCGGGTGAAGTATCCAACATCGCTGGAACTAGACTGTTGTTCTGCAATTCTCATCCCCATTCAGTAGTGTCCATGGCCTCACCATTGTCCATCCAAAGCATTACTTGGAGGTAACTCCGAAGGGCATGATACTTCGTTGCAGAGGAGGCCAGTGGCAGTCGTTCAGGTGTAACAAAGATTTTGGCTCAACCAACTTTTTTGCAGAGAGTAGAATACTTCATTGCAGACAGATTGTCTCCAGGTTTGCCCCCGAACAATGCCACCATTGCTGTACACCCAGCGTCTTCAATCTCAGCTCTGTTTTTGTTAGGTGTGAAAAAGATTTTAGCACAGCTATTTAAGACCGAGTCTCCCTTCAAAACCTTGTGTAGACCAAGTTTTTTTCCGATTCCAAAAACCACGGAAGTGGTATCGCAACCCGTGAATGCATGAAGGAACAGAAGACTGCTGCAGACATGGTTTCCCAGGAACTTTTTCATAACCTTAATGTCGCATACTGTTGCAGGACTCCCTTTATCCGAGTAGAAATAAAGCTTGTTGCCATCGCTGGTTGTCGCGTGGTGAAGTATCAACACAAAAAGATCTGTATCTTCGCCAATGAGACCAGTACTTTTGTTGGATGACACTGCTGCCTTAACAATCTCCACATCTGCATCCCCCTCTGATTGTATTACGTGGCAACCTCTGTCATTCATGCGCTGTGAAACGAGATTGATAAGAGACTGTTTGTTCTCCACATTCGAAAGGAAGTCCTCCTTTTTCCCAACAAATTTCGTTCCTTCAGCAATGTTCACTTTGTTACTTGTTCGTTTTTTGCGCCGTTGCTGATGGGTAATCTCCTTAGTGTTTGGTCCTCCAATGGTGACCATCAAGTACTATCGTAGCCTTACCATAGTGCTTTAGTGTGAAAGATGCAGAGTCTTCAGCAATTGAACAATATGTCTTTCCTTCTGACCACTTCAGTCGATGGAGAAGAGAACCTCCGTCAAGAACATAATGTTCCACTTCTGGTACATCCTTGAGTACTGCGTCATCTGAACTCTGTTCTTTTATAGCAGCCATCAGTTGTGCTTTGTTTGGTTTGCTTAAGAGATGTTTTGCCTCAAAGAGGGATGGTGGGTATGGTGAAAGTTCATAGGCCATCACCTCAACAAGGGAAAGATCAGCAGTTTGAGACACCACAAGAAACCTTTGGAACAAAAGAGCGGGGTCTGTTGTTTTGTCATTAGCAACATCAATAGCCTCACTGGATGCCAGGGTCTTGGCTTTCATTGACCGCTTGTACTTAACTGAAAACAGTGATTGACCCTCCATTGTTGCCACTATTTCTCTGCCAATGGTGAACAGGTTATGGACATTCACATCCTTATTTGCATTGACACCGGTGATAATGTTGAGAAGAGACACTTCATCAGAGAAAGGTGAAAAGGGCTCGAGTTTATCTGCAATTTTCTCCAGGTCTTCACGATCTCTTCTTGTCCTTGACGCTCTTGCCTCCTTGTGTTGTTCACTGGTGACAAAACTCTGGCGAGTGAAACCCTGCATTGCATCACTGTAGGAAGAGGACACTGGCACAGACTTCCTGAGAATGTCCTTTCCAACGAAGAGGGTTTCAAGCAAGCAAAGCAAACTCAGGGGGAGATAATCTAAGGCAGACTGACATTCAAGCGAAGAAGTCTTCGGATATTCATCGGTTGAAGATGGGATCTTAGACTTGATATCGCTCTTGATTAGTTTGGCCGCAGTCTCTATGATGGTTCTCTTCTGGGCTTCTTCATCCGTTTCCTGACTACGGAAATAGTCCCTCAGGATTATTCTGGTCTTTTCACGGAACGTTACAATGTTAGGCTACCCTTCACACTCTGATATGAATAGCGAATCGCCATACCTCTCCTCCAGCCTATACCTCAGCCATTTATTACTATAGGCCGCACTGTCTCCTTCTACAAGATACTCCGTCATTTTCTTTGCAAGATCTGTGACAGTCAGTTGCTTTTCATTGTTGTCCTCGAGAAATGCACACATTCTCAAGAACGCTTGCTCTTGGTCCATGTTCATCGGCCTCCCTACCTTACGCGGTTTCTTTGTAGTAGATCCACCACCATGACGCATAGGAATTCTGTAATTTGTCCGAAAGTTAATGTCACATGAACGATGATACAGACAGTCTGCAGCATGTAAGTCCTTCCCAAAATACGCGATTCTCCCTTGAATGGTGATTGCCCAATCGTCATTACGCTGTTTGCAATGTGACAAGATGGACCTTACAAATCCATCCGTTTTAACAAAGCTATAGTCATCGAAATCACTACTAGATCTTGTCTTCACCACTTCATGTCCACAGAACAAACACTGCGTCGTGCTATCATAGAATCCAGTAGACACCCGTGTACCTCTCTTGGCAGGTGAACGATGAACGGAAGTAGCTTTCTTATGCAAGTCTATTTACTTCTTGTTTATGTAGTTCATACGACATCTCTTGTGCACCACTGCTCCAGCAGCTACCACAGTGCTAACGCCCCTCTCAATACTGGCTTTATTGATCTCTTCAGCTCCTTTCGCACCAATCACCACTCTTTCTCCGGCATCTTCTACTTCATGGCTGCATAAGGGGCAAGTTTCTTGACTTTCCATCATTCTCAGCTCTGTAAAAGAAGATAAATAAATCGTTAAATAATAAATATAATAATAGTAGTAATTGTAAAAGAAATATGATAGACACTGAAAGGCGAGTCGCATTTAACATTTTACAGCTTTGGCGGCCATATTCTTTGACGTCACACTTGGACCCTATCTTGGTAAACTTTTAGTATGTTTTTCCCTACATGTAATACTACCAAAAAAACAATAAAAGGCTTTCTTGGAATTTGTTCAGGGTAAAGGATTTTTTTTTCGTAATTTGACTGGACTAGACAAGCTGAAGGCTGCTATCAACACAACCTGGCTTCCATAACACCTCAGCAACGACACTGGCTGATCGCCTCCATGCCACGCCACATTGATACAGTAATTGATGGAAAAGGAGCCCCGGCCAAGTATTGAGTGCATTTACTGAACATACATTTCAGTAGGCCAACATTTCGAATTTTAAAATCATTTTTCAAGCTGGTGTTATAAAGTATTATAATTTACTGAGATAATGATTTTTGGGTTTTCATTGGCTGTAAGCCGTAATCATCAACATTAACAGAAATAAACACTTGATCACTCTGTATTGACTCTATATATTATGAGTTTCACTTTTTGCATTGAAGAACTGAAATAAATTAACTTTTTGATGATATTCTAATTTTGTGAGATGCACCTGTACTCCAGTCTATACTTGGGAACTCTGCAGCTTCTTCAAGGTTACTTTTGATCTCTTTGCTGTATCTCTGATTAATACCCTCCTTGCCTGGGCTGAGAGTCTTGGTGGGCGATTCTCTCTTGGTAGGTTTGTTGTGGTACCATGTTCTTTCCATTTGATGATATTGGATTTGATGGTGCTGCGGGGGATCATCAGAGATTGAGATATTTTTCATAACCCAACCCTTACTTGTACTTCTCAACAGCTTTTTACCTGATTTGTTTGGAGATCTCCTTGGTCTTTGTGGTGCTGTTTGGTTAGTGGCGCCTCTTCCTAATGATGTTGCAAACCTCTGTGACCTTTCAGAAAAGTTAAAGTGACAGCATATGTGACGCTCAGATTGCACACAGGTGGGCTTCCTATCACTAAGCATGCGACTTATGAAGGTAATTGCTTGCACCAGGAATTTTTATGGGCTTCATAGCAAAAGGGGTGAATATATATATATGCAAATGTCAATTTTTATTTATTTGATCCCATAAATTTAATCTATGCCTATATTTTTCTCACTTCACCAGCTTAGACTTAGTGCTGATGCATCACACAACAAATCAGATTGCAAAAATATTTTAACCCAGGTTGTAATGTAACAAAATAGATAAAAAGCCAAGGTGGTGAATACTTTCACAAGTCACTGTATACCGTAGCATATAAGGACAGGATTAAATCCCAGCTCTGCAGTGTCTTGGTTAAATGCACCTGCAGGATTTTGCTAAGAAGCAGACAGGCGACGTTTCAGTTCAAATGAAGCTCAAACCTTGAGAAAAGTTCATCTGAACTGAAACGTCGCCATGCCACATGGGCTGAATAAAATCCTCTTATTTTGGTAACTATTGGATTACTGCCTACCTTTCAAAAGTGAGATCTGTTATCTTGTCAGCACCAATGTAATAATTTAATAATGATGTCTAATATTTCATTTCTAGAGTGCATATGTTTCAATGCAGAACACAAACTCTATAAAACTCTATTTGACAAATACAATCCATATATCCGACCAGTGGAAAATGTGTCCGACCCCGTCACTGTACAGTTTGAAGTGTCAATGTCACAGCTTGTTAAAGTGGTAAGATGTTCTTGACTGTCATTTATTTACATTGCCATTACATTATTTCATATATGAACCATTCTCTGCATCTAGGTGCGCTGCATCCAATTACTAATTTACAGAATTAAAGGGGAATTGTATGGAAAACACATGAAAATCCAGATGTCAAACTTTATGTAGCCATTGATTAGACTGTAATAGGGATATTGGCCACATATACAGTGGCATGTCAAAGTTTGGGCACCCCTGGTCAAAATTACTGTTATTGTGAACAGTTAAAGGGAACCTGTCACCAGTTCTGTGACATAGCAACTAATAATATCACCTTATTCAGCATCTGCGCTGCATTCCCTAATTCCTTATATAACCCCCTGACTCCCCTTGTACACACCCAAAAAACCTTTTTAATTTATCCTGTGCTGTATGGTAATCTTCTCAGTCTGGTCCGATGGGCGTGGTTTCAGGCCTCTTAATCCCTCCCATCGGCTGTTGCTTGCCACTTCATGGATGAAGCCTCTTGTGCCGAGCGACATCTTTCGCCTGCTCAGAAATATCGCGTTTCGTGCCTGTGCAGTATGATTTGCCCAACTGCGGGCAAAGCTGAAAAACAGAAGTGTCATGCGCCAACACACGTACTTCCGACTCATGGACGAAAATGTTTGCCAGCGCATGCACACTTCTCTTTTTCAGCTTTGCCCGCAGTTGCATACTGCACAGGCGCAAAACGCAATATTTCCGGGCAAGCGCGAGATGTCGCTCGGCACAAGAGGCATCATCCATGAAGTAGGACGGCAAGCAATATGGCGCGATATGTTGCATGGCAATGTGGATTGTTATCCACATTAGGAGGACGGTGAGCAGAGATGCAGAGGCGCGAAACCACGCCCATCGGACCAGACTGAGAAGATTACCATACAGTGCCGGAGAAATTCAAAAAGGTTTTTCAGGAGTATACAAGGGGAGTCAGGGGATTATATAAGGATTTAGGGAATGTTATATAAGGATGTAGGGAATGCAGTGCAGACGCTGAATAAGGGGATAGCAAATAACAATATTTCACAAAACTGGTGACAGGATCCCTTTATGCAAGTTGAAGATGAAATGATCTCCTAAAATCCTAAAGATTACATATATCCTTTGTATTTTAGGAAAAAAAAAATATATATATATATATGTATATAGACCGTATATTCATCTTTTACATTTTAAAAATTACAAAAAGGAAAATGGGCTGATGCAAAAGTTTGGGCACCCTTGGAGATTTGTGTGCTCCAATAACTGACCAAGGTTTCAGACGTTATGGCTTGCTCACTATCAACATTAGGAAAGGCCTGGTGATGCAAATTTACCAGTAATTTTGACCAGGTGTACCCACACTTTGACATGCCACTGTATGACGTATGCTAGAATGACATATTTTAGATATTTACCTAATAAATAATTAAAATTCTGTAGAGGTCTCTGAGATCACTAATCTATTTGATAATAAACAGGTTGTCCAGGATAATGAAAACTAGGCTGCTTTTTCCCAAAACAGTGCTCCACCTGTCTGCAGGTTGTGTCTGGTATTTCATCCATGTATATCTCATTCTAAAGAACCTCTTCAAAGTTTTTTACCCAAAAAACCCACATCAAGGAAACCTTGTGATATGGAATGAAATCAGATGTGGTTGTTATTATTATTATTGATCATACTGTGGCAAAAAGACTGGTAGAAGTTAATTTGAGAGATAATTCTTATTGTCAGTAAATATGGCAAAATTAGCATGCTGATAATGTGTGACTCTGGTTTATTTTAAAATTTCACACTCCTAGACTTTTAGGAAGATGAGATATGGGAACTGTTTGTTGTGGTTTCAATATAAAATTCATACCAATGATCAAATATGCAAATTGTCTCTTCAGAGAGGAAGAGAACTGGAACTCTAGCGCCACCTATTGGAAGCAGCAATCCTAAAATATTCACTCTATAGCGAGTCTTGTATATGACTTAGGATAAAAGCCAAACCAGAATCTCAATTTGCAGACACGGTGTTTCAGGGTAATGGTCCTCATCAGTGCAAAGTATGGGATCTGATTTAGCTAGGTGAGAGGCTGAGGGCTGAGTTCTAAGGGGTAACATTTCTCCTTGTTAAGAGTGACAAGCCAAGCCTGGCATATCAGAGTGAGGAGACTTATAAGCTATACATGCTCCTTTGGGAAATTAAATATCCAAATTGCTTATTCAGAGAGGAAGAGGACTAGAATTCCAGTGCCATACTTGTGGTCGTGTGCCGACTAGAGTCTCAGCTGTTTCGCTCAATGTGTAGTTGGCATGGGAATGTACATATGCATTACATAATAATAATAATCTTTATTTTTATATAGCGCTAACATATTCCGCAGCACTTTACAGTTTGCACACATTATCATCGCTGTCCCCGATGGGGCTCACAATCTAAATTCCCGATCAGTATGTCTTTGGACATTACATACTTGGAATCATGTGACAACTGCTGGAAATGGCAAGCGGAGCCGAATCCTAATGAAGTTTATATTGCACACTGTTAAGGGCCTGTCACACTAAGCGATATCGCTAGCAATATCGCTATAACTAGTGACGTTATAGCGATATTGCTAGCGATATTGCTGTGTCTGATACTTACCTACGACCGGCTCCCCCGCTGGTTATCGCTGATCGCGCGAGAACGTTCAGGACTGTTTCTCGTCGTCAACTTCCTGCGGCGCTTCCTGTGGTGCCGACGAGCGACGCGTGGAGCCGGGCAGGAGGACGCAGGATCGCCTAGTGTGACAGGTAAGTAGCGAACCCCGTCCCCAGCGATGTCGCTGGTGAGATCTGCCTGTGTGGCAGCTCACTAGCGACCACTTAGCGATGTACCAGCGATCCTGACCGCGTCATATCGCTGGTCGGGATCGCTGGTACATCGCTAAGTGTGACAGTACCTTTAGGATTTGGCAAGTTGCAGTGTTTGCTGATACTTTACACAAGGGTGGACAACCCATTTACAAAAAGTGACTGTACCAAGACCAATATTAGCATCAATATTCAATATAATAGACAAATAATAATACCACCAGTTCGTAACCAAATAATACCAGCGTGTACAGTAGTGATTATACCCCCATACTGATCATTAATCAAAACCACTGTACTACAGTATGATATTACCACATTACAGTGACAATCTACACCAGTGTTCTACAGACCATATATGTTTAATGTACAGATACTCACCAGTGACATGCTCTATGATCATAGTAATTAATTTTCCCTTTTATTTTCCATTTTTCCATTTGATCCAGACCCCCTCTTCCATCTGTAACTCATCCCTGCAGAATGTAACACACAAACAACTTTGGCTTACTAATTTTTCAGGCATTCTTCCACTATAACTATATCACTAGTGCCCTAAAAAGTAATCATTCTGTCTCTGTGCCCTACACAAAAATAGTACCCCTTTTTGTACCCCACACAATAACAGTGCCTTCTCTGCCTCTACACAGTAATAATGCTTCCACTATTCTTCCTCACAATAATATTCCTTTTCTATGCCCCCTTAGAGTTACATAGCACTATAAAGTAATAATGTCCCCATAGGCCTCCTAATAATAATAATAATGATAATAATCCTGTCTGTGCCTTCTTTAATAATAATCCGCTCCAGGGCTTTATAATAATAATAATGACCCCCATACTTCCTTAAAATAAGGACTCCCCCTATTCTTTATTATAATAATACCCTTGTGCTTCGTAATCATAATCCCCCATTGTGCCTCCTTATCAGAATGCCTCACAGCGCTACATACACAGAATGATGACCCACACAGTTCCCCACACAGTATGATGGCTCTTACAGCCACCCATACACAATATCTTGTCCCCCACAGTCCCCCCCCATGCACAGTATGAAGGCACCACAGTGCATACACAATATGTTGTCCCACAGTTCCCATACACTGTATATTGGCCCCACAGTACATTCCCCCATATGCAGTATGATGTCTCTCACATCCCCCTGTACACAGTATGATGTCCCACAGAAGCCCATTCACAATTTGATGTCCTCACAGCCTCCCATACACAGTATGATTCCACATAGCCCCCACACAGTATGATGCTCTATAGACCCCTATATATAATATGATGTCTCTGCAGCCCTCCTATGCACAGTTTCATACCCCATAAACCCCCTATACACGTTATGACGCACCCATTAGTCTCCACAGTCTCTCTATAACCAGTATGATTACCAATGTCCTCCCTATACATTGTATGATGCCTCATATACATAGTACTGGACCAATCAGCCCTGAATTTCATACAGCGGTAAATTAAGCACTTTGGAAGGTTTTACAGCCCGGGTTTCAGTTCACTACTGTTCAGTTTCCTATTGTATTAATTTACAGCCAAACAATGAGACCACTATACCCCAAATTTCCACATAGATAAAGCAGGCATCTATGAAGGTTTTCCATTAGATTTCAGCCTATCAAGATATTCGTTCCAAAAAATGGAACACAGACGCAAATATTAATTTATAGCCAAACAACGGCACCAATCTGACCCAGAATTGCCACATAGGCAAATTGGGAACTTAGGAAGGTTTTATACCAGGTTTCAACTCTCAAAGACCTACTTATTAAAAATCGTAAAACAAAAGCATTTGAGATATTCCCAAAAAAAAACAGAACACGAAAGCAAATATTAATATTTGCCTAAGCAACTGGACGAACCTGATCTATATTTGGTGCCTCTCTAGAACCTAATTCGCAAAAAATAAAAATGGAACACTATACACAAACAACAATCAAACCAAATAGACCCATGCGAAGCAGAATAAAATTCTACTAGTACAGTATATAATGTATGGCAAGCTAAAAAAATATTACAGCTTTGGTTAAAACTATTATTGGGAAGCTTTTCTTGTTACCGTAGATGGATTGGCAATATATACTGTATATAACAAGCTAATCATTGTCATGTTTATAGCCACTTGAAAAAATAGAAAAACCCCGTAGTCATAGAATCATAGAATCGTAGAGTTGGAAGGGACCTCCTGGGCCATCTGGTCCAACCCCCTGCTCAAAGCAGGATTCGCTAAATCATCCCAGTCAGATGTCTGTCCAGCCTCTGTTTGAAGACTTCCATTGAAGGAGAACTCACCACTTCTCGTGGCAGCTTGTTCCACTCATTGATCACTCTAACTGTCAAAAAGTTTTTTCTAATATCTAATCTGTGTCTCCTCCCATTCACTTTCATCCCATTGCTTCTAGTCTTTCCTTGTGCAAATGAGAATAAAGTTGATCCTTCTACAATGTGACAGCCCTTTAGATATTTGTAGACAGCTATTAAGTCCCCTCTCAGTCTTCGCTTTTGCAAACTAAACAATCCCAAATCCTGCAACCTTTCCTCATAAGACAGGGTTTGCAGACCGGTCACCATTCTGGTTGCTCTTTTCTGAACTTGCTCCAGAAAAGAGCTATGGTCCTATGGTTATTTTCTTGCTGCTACCACAAATGGCAGCTTAATATCTAATTTTCTCTGTTATTAGTGAGGATAAGGCTGAGGTTATCTAGTAATGTATTACAATTGTGCCATAATAGCATCAAAAGATCAGAACATGGAAGAGATTATTGTGTTAGCTTGATAATATATGTTGACATTCACTTCTGTTATAAATAGCAGTAAATCAGGAATTTGTCACCAAATCAAATTGCCCTCTGGATTTCCCCATTAGTTATAGTTTCCTTCTAATAGCAACCTAATATTCCTTGGCAATTTCTCTTAATTTTTAGGACTAGGCAAGCATTTTAAAATGTAATTCATAGCCATTAGACTTCCTTTTATTTTTGGGATGTTGAAATTATATATTTAAAGGAAACCCGAAAGCACCTTTGCTAAGTTGAATAAATGCCAACTTTTTTCACCATGCAGATATTACAGTAGGGCAAACAGAATAGAAGAATTTAAACATGATTCATGAACTGCAGTAATGTTCACTTTCATTTCAATATGATTATATATATATATATATATATATATATAATCAGTACTGTGCAAAAGAATCAGGCAAGTGTACAAAAAGTGCAGCAAGGTAAGAATGCTTTCTAAAATGTAAGTGTTAATAGTTTACGTTTATCAATGAGAACATTGTGGTAGATCGGCTCCCGTGGCTGCACGTAGAGGTAGATAAAGGAACACTGTCTCCTTCAATCTTCCACTGGTTTATTAAAAGTACTGCATAAACCTGTGCAACAGTAGCAAAATCAAACCCAGCCTTCCTGGCCTCACAGGAAAAACAAAAACATAGCGTATGGTACACTCCTTGTTGCTACAAGAATCTTCCCGATTCAGGAACAAACAAAAAAGTTCAACCTTCCTTAACCTGAAAACACAGCTATCTTCAGAGTAAAAAAGAACAAGGAGTCCTAGAAGTGATGACATGGCCCCACAGATTCCTGACCTCAACGTCATCAAATCTTTCTGGTATTACATAACAGAAGGATTTGTGCAAGCAAGAAGATCTGTGGTTAGTTCTCCAAGATGTTTTGAACAATCTTCATGCCGTGTTCCTTCAAAAACTGTGTATAAGTGTAACTAGTAGGATTGATGCTTTGATGCTGTTTTGAAAGCAAAGGATGGTCACACAGATTAGATATTAGAAAAAAACTTTTTGACAGTTAGAGTGATCAATGAGTGGAACAGGCTGCCACGAGAGGTGGTGAGTTCTCCTTCAATAGAAGTTTTCAAACAGAGGCTGGACAGACATCTGTCTGGGATGATTTAGCAAATCCTGCTTTGAGCAGGGGGTTGGACCAGATGGCCCAGGAGGTCCCTTCCAACTCTACCATTCTATGATTCTTCACCAAATATTGACTTGACATAGATTTCTTTTTAGTGCATTTACTTAGCATTTTGTTAACTATTAACACTTCTATTTAGAAATCATTCTTACTTTGCAGCATTTTTTTCCCACCTGCCTAAAGCTTTTAAAAAGTCGTGTGTGCGTGAGTGTGTAGTATTTATGTACATATATATTACAGTAAGTGATTTTCTTTGCACATAATTATAGGATGAAGTTAATCAGATTATGGAAACCAACCTATGGCTGAAGCATGTAAGTATAACAAAGAGTACTGAAAATTAAGAATTACATAAATATGATTTAATTATATTGCTGTTGAGTTACAGAATACATTATATTATTTGTCTTCAATTATTGGTGGCTGCAAGTGGCTCAAAGTCTAAAAGATAAGATCCCATTCAATTTATAGGGGTTGTTCTCTTTCGGTCTTCTAGATGATGTTCTACTTCAGCTGCAGTTTGTTAAATAATCACTAAGTGATCTGTACTCACCTCCCCCTGGTCCATCAGCTGCTCTTGGTGTCTGTTTTTGGCTGCAGTGCTGACATTACGTCGACACAGCTGCAGCCAATCAGTGAGGTCAATAGCTTTGACTCTTTTAACAGAACGCCACTTCAGAACTGCTAAATGCACTGACTGGCTGTCGATGTGACGTGTGGTACAGCAAAGGGTGTTTTACTGGATGGGAGATACATTACTCCCAGCAGGTGAATGTTTGGCCGGGATTTTCCCTAAAGACAAGGACCTGCGATGATGTCAGGGTCACGTGATCAGCCCATGTGATGTCTACCTCACCTGTGGGAGGGGTTATGGGCTATGTAATGGAGGTTGGTATTTGGCACATGGTGAGTGTGTGTGGAAGATACAGGAACTTGTCTGGAGTTAGCCTGAATGTGTTTGTTGGACTACCCGTGCTGCAGAGCTACAGCAGCAAGACTCCAAACAAACCCTGGGAATGGCACCTGGCGGATGTCACTGACCTGGTAGCCGCTTAGTTAAGCCCATCCCATGCAAGGGTGAGTCTGGGACCAGTGGTTCTCCAATCTGGAGTATATTTATGTTTTTCCGTTACTTTCTGTTAACCTGCTGTTTGCGACGTGACATTAAACCACTGAAGTTGGACTATAAGCCTGTGTGTTGCCTCATTGCTGCGTCCCTACCATTGCCTACCAGAGCAAATCCCTACAGACGCCAGTGGCTTAGTCAGTGCCGGACACTGGAATAATTGTCATTGTCATTGTCATTGAACCAGGGGAAAGTGAGTATAATATAATATATGTTATGTAACTTTTTAACAAACTGCAGCTGAGGCAGAACATTGTCTGGAAGGAATCAACCCCTTTATGTTACATTTTTCTCCAGAATTCTGGCACATTTTGGTAAGAAATATATAGAGCACATCAAAAAATCTCTTATGGGTTTTTAAAAAAAAAAAAAAAAAAAAAAAAGGTTAAAGTGTCTAGGAAAAAGAGCATGACAAAGTAGAGTTATAATATGTACCAAATTTATTCACCTTGGGCTCCATGGTTTTCCTTGGTACAAACTATTCTTGTAAAGTAAAGCATGCATGACTTGGGAAAAGGAAGAGAAACCTGTCCAAAATGTCTACTGAATTGGGCCCAATGTAGTATTTTGCATGTACCTTTCTTTCATAAATTTGGCGCCACTTGCACCATTTCACCTTTGCCACAACACAATGCATTTTATAAGAATATTGATAAATCTCCTACTATGTATTAAGGCAAATAAAATATAAAAAGAATTATCCATTAGTTTAGCATGTAAGAAACAGTGTGTGCCCGAAGTCTAATTACCCTATAAGGGTAAGTTCACACTGCGCATTTTTGCTGCTTTTTTTCTGCAGCAAAACTTGATTTCTTGGCAGGAAAGAAGCTCCGACAGAAACGCAGGTTTAGGTACGTTTTTTGATGCAGATTTGGAGCGTTTTTGGTGTTTTTGTGTCTCTTTGTCCATGCTAATGTCCATGACTTTTCTGCAGAAAACACGCTGCAAATAATGATACTGGTGTTTTTGCAGCGTTTTTTCAACACCCATTCAAGCCAATGGGTGATAGAGCATGTCACTTCTTTCAGCATTTATGTCCAAAAAAAAGCAGCAAAGCACAAAATCCTGATAACACAAAAAACCAATGTGTGTGCATGAGATTTCTGAAATCTCATAGACTTTGCTGGTACTGTAAAAAGAAGCTGAAAATTAGCATAAAAAACGCAGCAAAAATGCCCAGTGTGAACATACCCTAAAAGTAAAATGAATAAATAGTTCCTGATTACTGAGGATACAAATAACTCAGATTTTGATAATCATTTCACAACAGACCCCTGTTATGACTATCGTTATAGACTGATGTCCAGACGTAGGCAGCATATTTCCATTGTTGCACAGAAAGAGGATGATACACTTTGGTACATTATTATATTTCAGAACATTACATGTCTTATAATAACATTGAAGTGCCCAGATATTGGGAGCGCATATCGGACATATTTTCACTACTGAATAACGTCAAATGCAATTTGAAATCTGTGTATCAGAAAGTTTATATTTAATGAAAGCAAATGATCTTTCAGCATCTTCCATTTCTGGGATGTCAAGTCGATTTATGATAACTCAGAAAGCCTGTGAAACGACTGATCCTATGCAGAGCTAGGGCTTCATCTCCAGGAGAAAGTAGTGAACACAAAACCCTTTTTATACTCCCCAAGCCTAAGGCTTCATGTGTAGGGAAGGTGACCTGACGGACGGACGGACTTGTCAGAATAGAGAAGGAAAAGTTTGCACAGTTTAGAAAGGTGTCAGTTACTACAGTGGGGAAACAGCTAGGAAAGTGCAGTGGACGTGCAGTACCTTGGGTTGACCATTAGAGGGCAGGGAGGAATGTCCCCAACACCACGGACACCCCTGAAGGAGAAAGATGGACGCCGGCAATGATCTGGTAGGTGTGAGGCCTCGATCATGGCGTACCGGACAGTGGAAGATAACAGAAGGGGAGAGTAGGGGAAGGTACACACCATAGAGAGAATATGGGTGTACCTAGCCCAGTTTAAAAGACATTGTCATGTGGCGTGCGCGCTGGTGAGTAGCAGTAGGCTGCTCAGAGCATGGTGCTCCCAGTATGGTTCGGCCCCCGCAGGTAGTGGGTTTGGCCCAACAACTGGTCCGACAACAGAGTGTAGGTGAAGCTTCAGAACGACGAAGGCAGGGATTACGATTGTCGAGGATGACAATAGACAAAGGAAGGGGGAGTGTAGGGAAGGTGACCGGACAGACGGACTTGTCAGTATAGAGAAGGAAAGGTTTTCACAGTTTAGATAGGTGTCAGTTACTACAGTGGGGAAACTGCTAGGAAAGTGTAGTGGACGTGCAGTACCTTGGGTTGACCATTAGAGGGCAGGGAGGAATGTGAGCAAAGGACTTGACATCAGCTTAGGGCTTAGGAAACCGTTGGTCATGGGGGGCAGAGTTACAGGGAACCGGGAAAGATATAAATTTGAAGGAGGGTTCCAGAAAGTTCCAGTCCCCAGGGGGAGCTCAAGTGACAGGAGGACTATGACAGTTTGTGCACTCTGAGAAAAACCAAACCAGGGGGACTGAGGAGAGAGAACGTCAGGGGGGTGGTCCTGACAGGAAAGTACCGCAGTATAGATGAGGCACTGAGGTAAAGCATACCGTATTGAGAGAGACGACTGTTCAGTAAAAGTACTGTTGGTTACAGGCCTAAGGCGGCCACAGTGACGGTTCTGACAGGAGTGTCAACAGGTGAAGAGGGGACGGTACGTATATGTACGTCCCCGGTGTAAAGAACGGTGTGCGGGAAAAGGCCCTGAAAACGGAGGGCTGATAAGTGAAGTGCGGTGTACTTCGGAGGCCGTCAGGCGGATGGCAGAAAATAAACTTGGACCTGTTGTACCCGACATTTGCCTCATTCGTGTCTCTGTTACATCTCTGCGCGGTACGAGAGGGACCACCCCCCAGCCCGGCCCACCGACCCTACACATGTACACCGCAATATTGTACAGCAGTTCAGCTTGTGAGGATTCTACAAGTGGGAAATTTCCAGTATGTGAATGATTTTATGACACCGAGCACTGTCTGATATTGAGGTGCCATACATTCTTACGCTTATCCCTGTTTTATATATATAACCCAAATATCAAAATTTTACATCTCTGGGGAAAAAAATAGGTGCTTTTCAAAAAAATGCTCCATGCAAAACAATTTTTTAATTACTATTATTACTAATTAAAAATGATCATTGTAAGTATTTTCCAATCTGTGGCCAGTGTGAATGATGGGTGGTATAAAATACTATGAGGATTTCCTGCTGTTCGCATGGTAATATTTGCATTATTTTATTTTCAATTATTGATTCCGTTGCTAATTTGTATCCTGTGTTTAAAGGGGTTGTCCAGGAGATATTGATGACCTATCCTTAGGAAAGAATCCCCCCCAATCAGATGTAACTTGCATAGAGAGCCAGAACACCACTGCTCCCTATACACCTATATACTGTACTTTCTTCCCATACTGTTTCTCATCCCAATTCATTTCAATTGATTTTGAGAATTGCCACTACACAGTGTAGGAGCCAAAACTCTTAAAGGGAGTCTGACACCCCATTTTCGACCTATAAGCTGAGGGCACCGCCATCAGGGGTTTATCTTCAGCGTTCTGTAATGCTGTAGATAAGCCCCCAATGTAACCTGAAAGATAAGAAAACAAGTTAGATTACTGTATACTTACCGGGGGAGCAGTGGGTGTCGCGGTCTGGTCCAGCGCCTCCCATCTTCTAGAGATGATGTCCTCCTCCTTACTTCTCCCTCGGCTCCTGCGCAGGCGTACTATATCTGCCCTGTTGAGGGCAGAGTAAAGTACTGCAGTGCGCAGGCGTTGGGAAAAATCAGAGAGGTCCGGGGCCTGCGCTCTACAGTACTTTACTCTGCCCTCAACAGGGCAGAGAAAGTACGCCTGCGCAGGAGCGCAGCATGAAGCAAGGAGGAGGACGTCATCTCTAGAAGATGGGATGCGCCGGACCGGACCTCGACATTCATCGGACCGGACCGCCCCCCCCCTCGGTGAGTATAATCTAACTCTTTTTTTCTTATCTTTCAGGTTACATTGAGGGCTGATCTACAGCATTACAGAATGCTGTAGATAAGCCCCTGATGGCGGTGGCCGCATTTCATAGGCCAAAAATGGAGTGACAGACTCCCTTTAATGGTTCGTAGAGGATCAAATAGTTATTTCTCACTGCAAAATGCAAACAAATTGATATAATTTATACAATGTGATTTTCTGGATTTTATTTTTGATATTCTATCTCTCAATGTTAAAATAAACCTACCCTTAAAATTATAGAGTGTTCATGTCTTTGTCAGTGCGCAAACTTACAAAATCAGCAAGGGATCAAATACTTATTTCCCCCACTGTATGTACTTCTGGTGGCTGTAGAAGCTGGTTACAGCCAATTCGTGTCCGATGTAGGTAATTAATCATTTAGTTCAGTTCAACTCCTTTTAGATTTTAACCCTCTGGTAAAAATGGACCTACATGTATGCTGTTTGTGAAGGGTAATACTTTCTTCCAATTATGTACATCAGGTTGCTTACAAATAATCACAAGGTGACTTTTTTTTTTTTTTTTAAAAAAGGCTTGTCTCCTTTTACATCACAGGATCCAGTCCAACATGTTGCGTTTCCGTGCGGTTGGCGGGCACTTCAAAATGCTGCATGCGGACGCATCCGCATACAACTCATGTCCCTGCGTACCCAATGTTAAAGATAGGTACGCAGGACGCATGCGGAGGTAGGCGGAGCTTAAGGAAGGAAGTACGCAGCCATACCCAGACCAGCCAAACGCAAGTGTGAACCCAGCCTTAGTGATGCTCCAGTAGTGAGAAATCACATTTTGAAGTTATATCTAGAAGTGCATTGAGGTATAATGATGCACTTGTACAGTCATATGTAAAAGTTTGGGCACCCCTATTAATGTTAACCATTTTTCTTTATAACAATTTTGGTTTTTGCAACAGCTATTTCAGTTTCATATATCTAATAACTGATGGACACAGTTATATTTCTGGATTCAAATGCGGTTTATTGTACTAACAGAAAATGTGCAATCTGCATTTAAACAAAATTTGACCGGTGCAAAAGTATGGGCACCCTTATCATTTTCTTGATTTGAACACTCCTAACTACTTTTTACTGACTTCCTGAAGCACTAAATTGGTTTTGTAACCTCATTGAGCTTTGAACTTCATAGCCAGGTGTATCAAATCATGAGAAAAGGTATTTAAAGTGGCCACTTGCAAGTAGTTCTCCTATTTGATTCTCCTATGAAGAGTGGCATCATGGGCTCCTCAAAACAACTCTCAAATGATCTGAAAGCAAAGATTATTCAACATAGCTTTTCAGGGGAAGGATACAAAAAGTTGTCTCAGAGATTTAACCTGTCAGTTTCCACTGTGAGGAACATAGTAAGGAAATGGAAGAACACAGGTACAGTTCTTGTTAAGCTCAGAAGTGGCAGGCCAAGAAAAATATCAGAAAGGCAGAGAAGAAGAATGGTGAGAACAGTCAAGGACAATCCACAGACCACCTCCAAAGACCTGCAGCATCATCTTGCTGCAGATGGTGTCACTGTGCATCGGTCAACAATACAGCGCATGCATAACGCCTTTTTGTATGACCAAACAACTCAATCTTTGTTTCATCAGTCCACAGGACCTTCTTCCAAAATGTAACTGGCTTGTTCTAATGTGCTTTTGCATACCTCAGGTGACTCTGTTTGTGGCCTGCTTGCAGAAACGGCTTCTTTCGCATCACTCTCCCATACAGCTTCTCCTTGTGCAAAGTGCGCTGTATTGTTGACCGATGCACAGTGACACCATCTGCAGCAAGATGATGCTGCAGGTCTTTGGAGGTGGTCTGTGGATTGTCCTTGACTGTTCTCACCATTCTTCTTCTCTGCCTTTCTGATATTTTTCTTGGCCTGCCACTTCTGGGCTTCACAAGAACTGTACCTGTGTTCTTCCATTTCCTTATTATGTTCCTCACAGTGGAAACTGACAGGTTAAATCTCTGAGACAACTTTTTGTATCCTTCCCCTGAAAAGCTATGTTGAATAATCTTTGTTTTCAGATCATTTGAGAGTTGTTTTGAGGAGCCCATGATGCCACTCTTCATAGGAGAATCAAATAGGAGAACTACTTGCAAGTGGCCACTTTAAATACCTTTTCTCATGATTTGATACACCTGGCTATGAAGTTCAAAGCTCAATGAGGTTACAAAACCAATTTAGTGCTTCAGGAAGTCAGTAAAAAGTAGTTAGGAGTGTTCAAATCAAGAAAATGATAAGGGTGCCCATACTTTTGCACTGGTCAAATTTTGTTTAAATGCAGATTGCACATTTTCTGTTAGTACAATAAACCTCATTTGAATCCAGAAATATAACTGAGTCCATCAGTTATTAGATATATGAAACTGAAATACCTGTTGCAAAAACCAAAATTGCTATTAAGAAAAAAGGTTAACATTAATAGGGGTGCCCAAACTTTTACATATGACTGTAGCTTCTCAGCCTTGCGCTGTATTTCCTACCTAGCAGCATGGTTTCCTGGTTGCTTTACAGGTCACTTACTCTTTTACAGGGCCACTGACCTGTCAATCAACCATGGGAGGGTGCTGCAAGGTAGAAAATACAGCATGATTCTGAGAAGGTAGAATTGCATCATCACAGCGTGAGGCTGAGAAGCTAGAAGTGCATCTCACACCCCAATGCACTTCCAGATACAACTTGAAGATGTGATTTCTCTCTGCTAGAACAGCGCTTTGCTGTCAAAGAGGGATCGACAGTCTTATCTTTTAAGGAGCGACACAATAATACTAATAGTTGGACGGAGGGTAAATGACAGGTTCCCATTAAAGTACTAAAACTGCTATGCAAATAAAATGAAGTATATTCTATGTTTTATAACAAATAGCTTCACAGCTTTTCATATTTTACAGATATGGAATGACTACAAGCTGAAATGGGATCCAAGACAGTTCGGAGGAATTGAATTTATTCGAGTTCCTTCTGCTCAGATCTGGAAGCCAGACATAGTTCTTTATAACAAGTAATTATTCTCTGACATTATACTTGAGTGCTTTTAGGCTTAATTTACTTACAAAAAAACAGTACATTTGTATTACTGTAAAAGTGGCTATGATATGCAGTATACTTTTAACTAGAAAGATGCATTACAATGTACATAATAGGCATCTGAATGAGATCCTAGAAGAATTCACCACAACGACAAACATTTGACGTAAGACAAGCTGCTTCTGGTTCCTTTAGAACAGGGAGTAACTACGTTCATTAAAGATTAGTGAGACAAAGAACAGAAGGCGGGGGCACCACAGATGAATAAAGAGGCAGGATCCAACCCAGGCCTATATGTAAAGGCTGTAACTGACACAAAGAAAAAGATAGGCCATAAAAGGGGGATCACCACAAGCCAGGAAATAGCGTTTGGAAGCAGATTTTATTGGACATGAATAAACCAACACAGACATTTAAAAACATTTAAAAGTCACCCATGTGACATAACTGTAACAACCATAGGCTCATAATACAGTCAGCAACATATAGCAATACTCCAAAAAAGGTTATGCAGGTAACAGCCAAATAATCATATAAACAGCATACCAAATAGCAGTTGACAATAAAGAATGCGCCTACTAGAGATACAAATATCCATATGTTATATCCTTTCTGAACCCTGCAAGGCAAATATAAGTGAGATAACAAAATGATGATTCAGGTGCCATATACAAAAAAAGAGATGTAAGTGGTGACCAAAGTGAAAATGAATCACTGAGGCCATAAAAATACCAATAGATGAAGTGCATGTGGGTTCAAAAGCACAATCATTGTAATCAGTTAACCCTAGGATGGCCGTTCAAGCATGCAGATATTAGAACAACAGGCTGGAGAGAGTACCCATGTCCAAAGACATTAAAAAAATGGTGCTACTGTAAATATAAGGACCCATATGGAGTAGAGCCAGATGCAGTGTATACCCGACGCGTGTCACCAACCTGCAGTGGCTTCATCAGAGGTGACCCCTGACGAAGCCACTTCGGGTGGCGACACGCGTCGGGTATACACTGCTCCACTCTAGCTCCACCTTCACTCTTCGAACCTTCCACAATCCCACTGCCAACTCTTGGAAAAACTCCATTTCTGCACCACGTCCTCAGCAATCACACATTGACGGTTCCCATTGACACCAGATCACATACATAGCCATCAGCTTTTGTTCTGGCCAAAAGATTTTTTAAGCCAGCCACCACGACTAGGTAGACTCTTTTGGCTGGGCACTACTCTACTATAATCTATTAATCTATTAAACATTTCTTAAAATATGCAATTCGCTATTTAGGTATATTTTTCATTATTTTTCTTCAAGGGAATGTGTCACATACACTATCTAAATTAACAATAATACCACATACAAGGGACAAATGCTTTCACACCATGGCTGGACTGCATATTATTGCCACATAGTCACTGAACAATACTATGTACAAGGGAGAAATATCGTCACACCATGACCATACCACATTTTACCACGACATAGTGACCGAGTAATACCACATACAAGGAGCAAATGCCAACACACCATGACCAGACCACATATTATCACCACACAGTGATTGAATATAACATACAAGGGAAAAATACCGCCACACTATGATGAGACCACATATTACCACCATGTAGTGACCAAATAATACCATGTACAAGGGAAAAATACCACCACACCATCACCAGACCACATTTTACCACCAGATAGTGACCAAGTAATACCATATACAAGGGACAAAATACCACCACATCATGACTAGACAACATATTACCACCACATAGTGTCCAGATACTACAATACTGATCATTAATAAAAAAAATACTAATATTACCATGATTACCATTATGAACAGGAGCTGTTACGCTATTCATAACCCATGGACAGGCCGTGAGTCAGCGAAGTCAGACATTCCGGGTCAATACCAAAAAGGTATGTAGTAAACCAAAGGAAAATGCAAAGTCATAAGTCAGGTCACATGCCAGGGTCAGAATACCACAGAATAAACAAATAAGCAAATGGGCAATAACAAATGGGTAGTCAGAACACGGTCCAAAGGTCAGCAGTAGCATATCAGATGCAAAGGGGCAATAGCAAATGGATAGTCTGAACAAGGTCCAAAGGTCAGCAGCAGAAGATCAGAACTTACAGCACAGAGATCAGGCGACCACACACCAGAGAGTACAAGCTTAGAACAAGCTTTTGACTGGAAGTGATCTGGGCCAGACAGCTCACCTAAATAGCAGGGCAATTACCAAGAACAGGGAGCACCTCTGGAAATCTCTGCACCCACCAGTCTCAGATAGGTCCACCAAAGTGTCAATCAAAGCACTGATAGCTCAGCATGCACCAGAACAGGATTGGACGACGGAGCTCTCCATCACTGAGTCCCAGACACTCTGCGCAGAGGAATTGTGACAGGAGCTCTGTATATAGCACCAGTGTACAGGTAATACAGTGACCACCAGTGTCAATATAAACAGGAGCTCTGTATATAGTGTATAATGTACAGGTAAAACAGGAATAACCACTGTCATACACAGGAGCTCTGTATATAATGTCAGTATACAGGTAATACAGTGATCACCAGTGACATTCATAGAATCATAGAATGTTAGAGATGGAAGGGACCTCAAGGAAAATCATGTCCAACCCCTTGCTTAACCCCTTTCTGCCATATGACGTACTATTCTGTCCATTTGACCTGGGACTTAAATCCCATGGATGGAAAAGTACATCATACGTGATCAGCTGCACTCACAGGGGAGCGCGGCTGATCGTGGCCGGGTGTCAGCTGATTATCATAGCTGACACCCGGCACTATGGTGCCAGGAGTGGTCACGGACCGCTCCCGGCACTTTAACCTCCGTCACACTGCAATCAAACATGATCGCAGCATTCCTGTGGCATAGAGAAGCATCACGCAGGGAGGGGGCTCCCTGCGTGCTTCCCTGAGACCCTCAGAACAACGTGATGTGATTGCATTGTTCCGAGGGCCTACTACCTGCAAGCCCCCAGATCAAAGATGACCGCGGGTCCTTCCGGGTCCTGCAAGGTGGGGGCTTGTCAGTGTCTGCTGAGAGCAGGCACCGGCAAGCCTCCCGCACTGCCCGTCAGATCGCTGATCTGAGACAGTGCTCTGCAAAGTGCCAGATCAGCGATCTGACACTATATAGTGATGTCTCTCCCTGGGACAAAGTAAAAAAAAAAAACATGTGTAAAAATATTTTTTAAAAATTCCTAAATAAAGAAAAAAATTATTGTTCCAAAAAATACATTTCGCCATACAGCATCATCAGCAAAAAAATAAAAAAGTTATAGCTCGGAAAATAAAGCGATGCAAAAATAATTATTTTTTATATAAAATTGTTTTTATTGTATAAAAGCGCCAAAACATAAAAAAATATAAATGAGGTATCGCTGTAATAGTACTAACCCCAAAAAAATAAAACTGCTTTATCAATTTTACCACACGCGGAACTGTATAAACGCCCCCCAAAAGAAATACATGAATTACTGGGTTTTGTTCATTTTGCCTCCCAAAAATTGTAATAAAAAGCGATCAAAAATGTCATGTGCCCGAAAATGGTACCGATAAAAACGTCAACTTGCCCTGCAAAAAATAAGACCTCATATGACTCTGTGGGCCAAATATGGAAAAATTATAGCTCTCAAAATGTGGTGATGCAAAAACTATTTTTTGCAATAAAAAGCATCTTTTAGCGTGACAGCTGCCAAACATAAAAACCCGCTATAAATAGTAAATCATAACCCCCTTTATCACCCTCTTAGTTAGGGAAAAATAATTAAATAAATTATTTATTTCCATTTACCCGTTAGGGTTAGGGCTAGGGCTAAAGTTAGGGTTAGGGTAGAGGCTAAAGTTAGGGTTAGGGTTGGGGCAAAAGTTAGGGTTAGGATTGGGGCTAAAGATAGGGTTAGGGTTGGGGTTAAAGTTAGGGTTGGGATCAGAGTTAGGGGTGTGTTAGGGTTAGGTTTGTGGTTAGGGTTATGTTAGGGTTGGGATTAGGGTTAGGGGTTGTCATGATCTGCTTAGTTTGTGGGATTAAGTAGTTCAGAGGTTAACCTGGACCGCCTCTCTCTAGGATTCTGGGAGGCTTCTTATAGCCTCATTGTGGGGTCATTGCTCATCGCTTAGGCTACTTTCACACTTCAGGTTTTTGCCGTCAGTAGCAAACCGGCAGAGTGTGAAAAATGGATCCGTTTTGTTTTTGCAACAACCTGATGCAACCGAATCCGGTTTTTGGACGGATACGTCGCACTAGAAATTTAAAGGAACAGTGATCCAGAGATCTTGCGCTGCAGGAGAAAGAGAGAGAGAGTTTTTTGCCACCTGAAGGGATAACATGCATGCCAGAGGAAATCTTCCGTGCATGCGCTGTTTAAAATAGCGGTCTGGCACAGAAAAAAAACGTTACATATAACATTTTTTCCTGACGCTGCACCGTCACTCTTTGCCGTATCCGGCAAAAACAGGACGCGCCGCCTATCCATGCGGCGCAATGCAGCAACAATGTACGTCAATGGAGAAAAAACGGATCCGGTGCGACATATCGCCGGATCCGGTTTTGCACATTTTTGCCGCAAAGCGCCGGATTCAGAAAGCCAGAAGTGTGAAAGTAGCCTAATCCTTTGACCCTTGGCCGAGTGTGTGTGACCCTGTTGTGCCTGTGCTTTGTGCCTGTGCTACTTTATGCTTGTCTGGTTCTGATCTGGTTCTGTCCCTGTTAAGAGTTAGAGTTCTGCCTGTCCCTCCTGTACTGCGCTGCTATCTCCGTGTATGACTCCTTGCCTACGTTCTGACTTTGCTCACCCCTCCTGTACCGCGCCGCCTTCTCCGTGTATGACCCCCATTTGTCCGACCTGAGTTCCCTTCTCCTCTACTCCAGGGTCCCTGTAGCATCCTGCACTCATCTCCTGCAGCAGGATGCTAAGCCTCAACCCCTGTGGTCACATGATCGCAGGTCCTTATGCTTCCTGCTACCCTCAGCGTCCCCTCTAGCAGTAGCGGCAGTTCGCCGGTGCTGACAGGACCCTGGTAGGGGTGTGTCGGAGTTAGAATTGGGGGTTTCCACTGTTTAGGAACATCAGGGGCTCTCCAAACGTGAAATGGTGTCTGATTACAGTGGTTTACCCCCACATATGGGGTATCAGCATACTCAGGACAAATTTCACAATGACTCTTGGGGTCCAATTTCTTCTGTTACCCTTGGGAAAAGAAAAAAATTGGGGGTGAAAATATCATTTTTGCAGAAAAAAATATGACTTTTTATTTTTATGGCTCTACGTTATAAACTTCTGTGAAGCACTTGGGGTTCATAGTTCTCACCACACATCTAGATAGGTTCCATGGGGGGGTCTAGTTTCCAAAATGGGGTCACTTGTGGGGGTTTCCATTGTTTAGTCACATCAGGAGCCGTCCAAACGCGACATGACGCCCGCAGATCTTTCCATCAAAGTCTGCAATCCAAAACGTCACTACTTTCCTTCAGAGCCCCGACATGTGCCAATACAGTAGTTTTCTCCCACATATAGGGTATCGGCATACTCAGGACAAACTGGACAACAATTTTTGGTGCCAATTTCTCCTGTTACCCTTGGGAAAATAAAAAATTGGGGACTAAAAGATTATGTTTGTGGAAAAAATATGATTTTTTTATTTTCACGCTCGGGCATTATAAACTTTAGTGAAACACCTGGGGGTTTAAAGTTCTCACCACACATCTAGACAAGTTCCTTGGGGGATTTAATTTCCAAAATGGGGTCACTTGTGGGAGTTTCCACTGTTCAGGCACATCAGGGACTCTCCAACCGCGCATGGCGTCTGATCTCAATTCCAGCAAATTTTGCGTTGAAAAAGTCTAACGGCGCTCCTTCTGAGCTCTGCCATGTGCCCAAACAGTGGAGTATCAGCGTACTCAGGACAAATTGCACAATAACCTTTTGGGTCTTTTTACCCTTGGGAAAATAAAAATTGGGGGTGAAAAGATCATTTTTGTGAAAAAATATGATTTTTTAATTTTATGGCTGTATGTTATGAACTTCTGTGACGCCCTTCAGGGTTCAAAGTTCTCACCACACATCTAGATAAGTTTCTTGGGGGGGTGTCTAGCTTCCAAATTGGGGTCACTTGTGGGAGGTTTCCACTGTTTAGGCACATCAGGGGCTCTCCAAAGGTGACATGACGTCCGATCTCAATTACAGCTAATTTTGCATTGAAAAAGTCAAACGGCGCTCCTTCCCTTCCAAGCTCTGCCATGAGCGCAAACAGTGGTTTACCCCCACATATGGGGTATCAGCGTACTAAGTACAAATTGAACAATAACTTTTGGGGTCCAATTTCACCTGCTACCCTTGGGAAAATAGAAAAAAATGGACCTGAATTAATTTTTTTGTGAAAAAAGTTAAATGTTAATTTTTTTTAAACATTAAAAAAATTCCTGTGAAGCACCTGAAGGATTAATAAACTTCTTGAATGTGGTTGAGCACCTTGAGGGGTGCAGTTTTTAGAATGGTGTCACTTTGGGGTATTGTCTATCATATAGATCCCGCAAAGTGATTTCAAATGTGATGTGGTCCCTAAAAAAAAATGGTGTTGTAAAAATGAGAAATCGCTGGTCAACTTTTAACTTCCTACCAAAAAAATAATTTTGGTTCCAAAAGTTTGCTAATGTAAAGTAAACATGTGGAAAATGTTACTTATTAAGTATTTTGTGTGACATATCTCTGTGATTTAAGGGCATGAAAATTAAAAGTTGGAAAATTGCAAAATTTTCGCCAAATTTCCATTTTTTTTCAGAAATAAATGCAAGTCATATAAAATAAATTTTACCACTATCATGAAGTACAATATGTCATGAGAAAACACTGTCAGAATCACCAGGATCCATGGAAGCGTTCCAGAGTTATTTCCTAATAAATTGACAGTGGTAAGAATTGCAAAAATTGGCCCGGTCATTAACGTGCAGACGATCCTTGGGGGTAAAGGGGTTAATGTAGGATTTACTAAACCATCTCAGACAGATGTCTGACCAGCCTCTGAAGTCTTCCATTGAAGGGGGACACACCACCTCTTGTGGCAGCCTGTTCCACTCATTGATCACCCTCACTGTCAAACGTTTTTTCTAATATCTAATCTGTATCTTCTCCCTTTCAGTTTCTTTCCATTGCTTCTCATGTATCCATGTGCAAATGAGAATAATAATGATCTCTCTACACGGTGACATCCCTTCAGATATTTGTAGAGAGCTATTAATTCTCCTTTTAGCCTTCTTTTTTGCAAGCTAAACATTCCCAGATCCTTTAACCATTTGTCATAGGACAAACTTTGCAGTCCCCCCATCATTCTGGTAGCTCTTCTCTGAACTTGCTCCAATTTTTCAATGTATTTCTTAAAATGTGGTTCCCAGAACTGGACACAGTATTCCAGATAAGGCCTGACCAATGAGGAGTAGAGGGGGATAATTACTTCACATGATCAAGACTGTATGCCCTTCTTAATACAAAATGAAACCCTATTATACACAGTAGCTCTGTAAATAGTGTCAGTGTACAGGAAATACTGTGATCACCAGTGACATTAAACACAGGAGCCCTGTATATGGTTTATAATATACAGGTAATAGAGGGATCACTGGCCGCATTTTATACAGGAGCTCCGTATATAGTGTCAGTGTACAGGTAGTACAGTGATGACTGGTGACATTATACACAGGAGCACTGTATATAGTATACAGTGTATAGTATAAGTGTACAGGTAATACACTTACTCACTGGTGATGTCTCTAGTTGCAGTCCTCCATCTTCATTTTCTGTCTTCATCCAGCATAGACCGCCATCACTTCTTCCAGCCAAGACTTGTCTCTGTAGAAAATAGTACACATTCAAAGCACCGCTTCCAGAGTACATTCCCCACTTTTTCCCCAAGTTCTACACTATGCAGCTGAATACAGATGTGCATCCACCATCAATATATAATTAGTTAATATGCAACCCACCATTACAAATATAAATTGAAATCCACAAATGTGCCCTTACTTCCTCTAAGTGTGCCACTTTTACATCCCAATCTATATATATATAAAATTATATATATAAAATATCACCAACCAATCACGAAGCATATTTCATTTCACCAGAGCTGTTTAAAAGAAGCTGAGCTGTGATTGGTTGCTATGAGTAACAATTTTATCATTCCACGACAACACCTCAGCAGACAGTGACTGGGTGGGAGAAATCTAGCATCCCTGGGATCATAAGCTCCCAGCCTTTGTCTGCCCCCCAGAAAGGAACAGAGAGCACATGACAGAAATGAATCACCCCTTCCCGTGCCCATATACCCATCACACATCCTCCATCCCATAGACACATCTTTCCTCTTAAAGGGATCTCCGATATGGAAGTTAGGGCAAATCCCTCAGCACTCTGATTCTGACCCGAGGTTTCTATTAAAGGGATCATTGGTATAGAAGTCAGGGCAAATCCATCCAGCGCTTTGGTTCTGACCCCAGGCTTCTCTTAAAGGGATCCCCGATATGGAAGTTAGGGCAATTCCACTCAGCGTTCTGGTTCTGACCCCAGACTCTCTTAAAGGGATCCCCGATATTGAAGTCAGGACAATTGCCTTCAAATGCTCTGGTACTGACCCCAGGCTCTCTTAAAGGGATCTCTTGTATGGAAGTTTGGGCAATTCCACTCAGCACTCTGGTTCTGACCCCAGGCCCCTATTACAGGGATCCCTGGTATGGAAGTGAGGGAAAATCCACTCTGTGCTCTGATTCTGACCCCAGGCCCCTCTTAAAGGGATCTCCGGTATGGAAGTTTGGGTAAATCCCTCAGCGCTCTGATTCTCACCCCAGGCTTCTATTAAAGGGATCATTGGTATGGAAGACAGCGCAAATCCCTCAGTGCTCTGATTCTCACTCCAGGCTTCTATTAAAGGGTTCATTGGTATGGAAGTCAGGGCAAGTCCACTCAGTGCTCTGGTTCTGACACCAGGCTGACGGGATGATGTGGGATATTAGGGCTTGTAGTCCGGTGGCTCTGACGGAATGATGTGGGATATTAGTGGTAGTTGTCCAGTGGCTCTGGCTGACGGGATGATGTGGGGTATTTGGGGTAGTAGTACGGTGGTTTTGAAGGGATGATGTGGGATGTTAGGGGTAGCAGTCCGGTGACTCTGACGGAATTATGTGGGATATTAGTGGTAGTAGTCTGGTGTCTCTGGCTGACGGGATGATGTGGGATATTAGTGGTAGTAGTCTGGTGGCTCTGGCTGACGGGATGATGTGGGACATTAGGGGTAGTAGTAAGGTGGCTTTGACAGGATGATGGGGATATTAGGGGTAGTAGTCCGGTGGCTTTGGCTGACGGGATGATGTGGGACATTAGGGGTAGTAGTAAGGTGGCTTTGACAGGATGATGTGGGATATTAGTGGTAGTAGTCTGGTAACTCTGGCTGACGGGACGATGTGGGATATTATAGTGAATGTGGCTACGTGGAGTGGGCGGGGCTATACACTCAGCTTTATATATATAGAAATAATCATTATAATATGTTATAACTAACCGTAATAAGTTACTATGCCTGGGCAACGCCGGGCTCTTCAGCTAGTAAATATATAAATTAATTAGCATCTGTACTCTTTCACCAATTCATTATCAGTCACACACCTGCATCCTTAACGCTCCCTACCACTGCGTACCTCCCACTCTCGAGATTCATTATATTCACATGCTCCCATCCTGCCGAATTCTTTATGTTGTTTCCACACTCACACCTTATATTCATTATCAACTGCTCTCTCCCACCCCATTGCTGTTCATCAGAGGAAATCATCTAACTTGAAGAACCTGGAGTAATTTTGTCTTTAGGAATGGGGAAAAAGTCCAAGTGGCAAGATGGGGAAAACTCAGATACTTATCCAAAGCAACTTGTAGCTGTAATTGTTGCAAAAATAGGCTCTACAAAGTACTGACTTAAGAGGTGAATAGTTATGCAAAGTAAATTTTTCAGTTACTTTGTCCTATTTGTTGGATGCTTCACAATAAAAAGAAAACCAAATGTTCACAGTTGTAGGCATGTTCTTTACATGAATTGATGCAAACTCAAGGGGAGTGAGGTCTTTCAAAAACCAAAAAACAATTAAATTCCAGTTTGCGAGGTAGCAAAACTCAAAAATGCCAAGGGGGTGAATACTTTTGCAAGCCACTGTATACAAGCATATTACCTTGCAGCACCATATTCTGTAGAATCATATGACATAGTATTACAATTGCATCTGCAAAGCAGTTGCAAGCAGGGGACGCGGGAAGATGAAGCACATTGTACCACTTGGTAATTAATGTCAAGGGCTTGAGCCTCTTTAATAAGTAAAACTAAATGTAATGTTAATAGGTTGTTATAATGGTTGCAACAGTTATATAAGGAAGAATATATTAAAAATGTCTTCTATTGCTTGCATATCAACTTGTTATACATTAACAAAAACAACCATTTCAAATGGTTCATATATGTTTCTACAATCGTATTGGTTTTACACTTACCGTATTTTTGCGGGCCGATTTTGCGGCCCCAATAGATTTCTATGGGGCCGCAAAATCGGACCGCAAAAACTCCATGGTGTGCCGTATGGCCGTGAGGGCCATTTTTGCGGGCGATATAAAAGATCGAGCTTGCTCGATCTTTTATACGGCGTACGGATACGGCCCCCATTGTACCCAGTGGGGCCGCAAAAACAAACAGAAGTTTGTTTTAGCGGCGCGCCATCACTTCCGGTTTTGCGGAACACCAGTTTTCTTTTCCCAATACTATTTCCACAGTATTGAAAAAAAAATTCTATCCGCAAACTTTTTTTGCAGCCTGTTATTGTGGTACACCACAAAAAATGCGGCGACACGGCCTGCAAAAACGGGACGCAATAACGGACTGCAAAAAATGCGGTAAGTGTAAAACCAGCCTTATTAGTAGTCCTCTTATATTTTGTGACTCATCCAGTTTGTCTTTGTGATTCATGGTTGTGTCTTGGTATCCTGGCTGTGAATCACTGAACAGACGGCAATACATATTATTCATTCTCAATTACATTTTCTAAATACACTAGGATTCTGTTTGTATATGAAACGAGCTGTGGCTGATGTCACAAATTTGCATTTTCATGGGAGTAGGGTTATGGCAGCTTCTAATATCCCATGGAGACTATTGAAGCATGCCAAAACTGAAAGAAAAAAATGTTTTTAAAAATATAAAGAAAATTAAAAAAAATATAAAAATTCAAATAACACCCCTTTCGCCCCATACAAAATAAAATAAAAAAAAATCAAACATACACATATTTGTTATCGCCGAGTTCAGAATCGCCCAATCTATCAATAAAAAAAGGATTATCTTAATTGCTAAACAGCTTAGAGAGAAAAAAAAGTCAAAATGCAAGAATTACATTTTTTTTGTCTCCGTGACATTGCATTAAAATAAAATAACAGGTGGTAAAAAGATAGTATCTGCACCAAAATGGTATCATTAAAAATGTCAGCTCGGCACGCAAAAATTAAGCCCTCACCCGACCCGAGATCACGAAAAATGGAGATGCTACGTGTATCGGAAAATGGTGCAATTTTTTTTTTTTTTTTTTTTTTTTTAAGAAAGCATGGAATTTTTTTTTCACCGCTTAGATAAAACAGAATCTATACATGTTTGTTGTTAATGAACTCGAAATGACCAGGAGAATCATAATGGCAGGTCAGTTTTAGCATTTAGTGAACCTAGTAAAAAATCAAAATAAAAAACAACTGTGGGATTGCGCTATTTTGCAATTTCACTGCACTTGGATTTTTTTCCCATTTCCCAGGGCACAATATGTTAAACCCAATGGTGTTGTTCAAAAGTACAAGTCATCACGCAAAAAACAAGCCCTCACATGGCAATATTGACAGAAAAATAAAAAAGTTATGGCTCTGGAAAGAAGGGTAGCAACAAACGAAAATGGAAAACCTAAAATACCTCAGGTCATGAAGAGGTTAAACTCAATATGCCTTTTCAGCAGCACTCAGCATTTTCACTTTCTTGTTGCTGGGGTAGGCACTCTCCTTTTGTGATAGTTCTGGCTAAGGCTACTTTCACACATCAGTTTTTTGCCGTCAGGCAGGATCCGGCTATTTTTAGAAAAAACGGATCGGGCATAAATTTTGGGGAACTGTAGAAGCGGATCCGTTTTTCTGCCGGATCCGTCTAGCAGGTTATATCTGTTTCCTGGGGGCTGGCCAATTGGATCTGAGCATGCGCAGACTTAAAAAAACGGATCCGGTGGCTGGATCCGTCTTTTTCTGGATCCGGCGCATTCCGGCGCCCATAGACTTTCATTGTGGCAAAAAGCCGGAAGCGTCGGACTTTTTCGCTGGAGATAAAAAACGTTACAGTAGCCGTTTTTTCCAGATGCCGGAATGAGACAAGTAGCCGGATCCGGCAAAAAACGGATGAAACGCAATGCCATCCGGCGCTAATGCAAGTCAATGGGGAAAAACTGGATCCGGCATTGCATTTCGCTGGATCCGGTTTTACAAAAAAAAGCCGGATCGCGCCTGACGGCGAAAAACTGATGTGTGAAAGAGGCCTTAGTAGCTTTGTCCTAATACTGAGATTTGTCCTGCTACCGTGACACATAAATTGTCTGGCAGTGCTTGCATATAAACTTAGTGGTGCCTTTGAGCAATTAATAGGAAAACTGCTCTGGAAACTGTTGATGGTGGGGACCCAGGGTGGATGGGGAGTGGAGTGGTTGGCGATTTTGCAGAACTGATACCAGCTCAGAAGCTGAGAGTGAGGGGGAGGGAGGTGAGCAGCTAGATGTTTGTATAGAAATCAATGAGCTGCAGAAAGGTGGATGTGATCTCACAAGTTAACTTCTCAGCCTGGAATGTAACTACTGCACTCATACAAAGCTCTGATGGTCGATCTCCATGGCAACATGTTGCAACCTCTGTAAGATAAATGCTGTCTTAGCAGGAGACTGAAAAATCAGATACAACAAAGCAAAACAATTGTAAGCTGAGGCCTGTTTCACACTTCCGCTTTTTGACGTCAGTCAAAATCCGGCAATTTTTGAAAAAAACGGATCTGCCAAAAAAGGGGCGGATCCGTTTTTTCCCCCCGTAGACTTACATTAGTGGCGGATCTTGACTGACGTTCGTCCATCCCACCCGTTTTTTGATGGATCCGCCAAAATTTAAGCGTCTTCCGGGCAACGTTTTTTTTCTTTGACGGTCCGCTATTTTGCAGTGTGCATGCCCGGAAGCTCGCCGGGAAGCATTTTAACTATGAAATGCTGTTCCGGGAAGCGGCAAAAATTCTCTCTCTCTCTCTCTCCTTTTTCCCCAGGCTGCGGTTACTTTAAAATGCAGACTTCGGCGGATCCGTCAAAACAACGGTCCGGTGGCACCCGTTAGTATCTCAACGGACATGGATCCGTTCTCTGCCTTTTTCACAGATTGCAACTGACAGAAAAAACGTAAGTGTGAAACAGGCCTTACCTATTCTCATGCAGTCTAATTTCACCAGTTTCATAACATGAGAATGCTTCTTTAACTACTGAATACATGGCCATGAAGACAACAGAGATTGAATAGTGTGAACTTTGGAAGTTCAAAGGACAAAAAGGAAAACTGCATTTGTAAAAATTCCTGGAGGTTATCAATAGAATTTGCACCATGGGTCTTCTTCCCCCAAAAAAATTCCTGCAGGGAAACCGCATTTTGCTGACTACACCAAATGTAGTGTACGGGAAAATGGGGTATTTCTTTGGTGTGTGCATGTGGCCATGTTTCTGTAATGGACAACTCCCAGGTCTGGTCTGCCACGCATTGCATGGCTGCATTTTCCCCACAATATGCAAATCACACCAGCCCATAAAATAAAATCCTGTTTACTAACAGTTCACCTTGTACACACTGAATAGCAAGAGATGCAGTTGTCATTTTACTTGGCACAATACAGTGGCAAACTATTAATAGGCATGTTCACAATCGTTATATGGCAGAGTTATCCTTTCTGTATATAGTGCAACTTTAAGACGTGCTTTTCTCAGTGACCATAACCACTATCCTTCCTTCTACTTTTTGGGAACCAAGTAAAGATGTCCCATTGGCTTTCACTTTCCTTAGTGTGCACCCAACCTTGCTGTCTTTGTTTCTTCTCAGTATTGCAGCTTCCAAGACCTGATCGACACTACATCACCCCGCAGAGACCCTTAGGGACGCCAATAAAGTTCCTGGCTATATGTTCCCCCCAACTCGCCTGTTACACAGTAGACCTCTGCCACCTATCGGTTTCTCTGGATTGCTTTTTCACTGCTTTCTGTTTCCTTCGCCACACCACACACACCCTGTGATGATCACCTATTTTCTGAGGGTGTCCTGACTTCCTCCTTTCTATCTCTTAATTAACTAAACCAAAACTGACACTAACTCACTGTCTCTATTGCTCCTCCCCAACCATGGGTTGGTCCTACAGTTAACCCTAACACACCTGACTAGCACGAACTGCATCCTCCAGGAGGATAACACACAAAATACAGCGCAATCTAATACATTTAAAATAACAGGAGTTTTCTAGAGAGGTAAAAGTTATGCTCCCCACCCTCACACATGCCATCAATATGGTGTCACAACTGCATCCATCTGAGGTCCCTTTTCACTATAAAAGGGGAAAAACTCTTTAAGTTTGTGGTCTCCCTTTGCGGGTGCAAGGTAGTCAACAATATGCAGCTATAAAGTGAAATTATTAAAAGGAGTCTGTCAGAACAAAATGACTGTTGAAACTAAGCACAGGTGCTCAGTGTTTTGCTTAAAGGGAATCTGTCACCCCTTTTTTGAGATATCATATAATGATATCATTCAATAGTGTGTCACATAAGGATTCTCTTAGTACTTTTGCTTCCCCCTGACCCCGCACCTTTCATGCATAAATACCTTTTTTATATTGGTTCAAACGTATGTAAACTGCCGCTGTTCGGTCTGCTGGGCGGGGCTTATTCAACTGCTCCCACCCCCTGTCTTGCTCTACACAAGAAGAAATGCATAGAGCAAGACAGGGAGGGGGGGGGCGGTGAATAAGCCCCGCCCAGCGGACCGGACCGTGGCAGTTTACATACATCTGAACCGATATAAAAAAGGTATTTATGCATGAAAGGTGCGGGGTCAGGGGGAAGCAAAAGCACTAAGAGAATCCTTATGTGACACACTATTGAATGATATCATTATATGATATCTCAAAAAAGGGGTGACAGATTCCCTTTAAATCTCAACTCTCTCTTCATTGATTGGCTTTTCGTGAGTCATAGGAAAATGGAGATTGATTGTATACAGCCTCATCCTATAATACATCACTCTTTTCAGCCCTTCTATATACAACCTCCTCCTGCAGTACAGTGCCTTGCGAAAGTATTCGGCTCCCTGGAACTTTTCAACCTTTTCCCACATATCATGCTTCAAACATAAAGATACCAAATGTAAATTTTTGGTGAAGAATCAACAACAAGTGGAACACAATTGTGAAGTACAACAAAATTTATTGGTTATTTTACATTTTTGCTGAAATTCAAAAAGTGGTGCGTGCAATATTATTCGGCCCCTTTACTTTCAGTGCAGCAAACTCACTCCAGAAGTTCATTGTGGATCTCTGAATATTTCAATGCTGTCCTAAATGGCTAATAATGATAAATATAATCCACCTGTGTGTAATCAAGTCTACGTATAAATGCACCTGCTCTGTGATAGTCTCAGGGTTCTGTTTGAAGCACAGAGAGCATCATGAAGACCAAGGAACACAACAGGCAGGTCCGTGATACTGTTGTGAAGTTTAAAGCTGGATTTGGATACAAAATGATTTCCAAAACTTTAAACATCCCAAGGAGCACTGTGCAAGCGATCATATTGAAATGGAAGGAGTATCATACCACTGCAAATCTACCAAGACCTGGCCGTCCCTCTAAACTTTCATTTCAAACAAGAAGACTGATCAGAGATGCAGCCAAGAGTCCCATGATCACTCTGGATGAACTGTAGAGATCTACAGCTGAGGTGGTACAGTCTGTCCATAGGACAACAATCAGTCATACACTGCACAAATCTGGCCTTTATGGAAGAGTGGCAAGGAGAAAGCCATTTCTCAAAGATATCCATAAAAAGTGTTGTTTAAAGTTTGCAACAAGCCAACTGAGAAACACATCAAACATGTGGAAGAAGGTGCTCTGGTCAGATGAAACAAAAATAGAACTTTTTGGCAAAAAAGCCAAACGATATGTTTGGCGTAAAGGCAACACAGCTTATCACCCTGAACACACCATCCCCACTGTCAAACATGGTGGTGGTAGCATCATGGTTTGGGGGCTGCTTTTCTTCAGCAGGCACAAGAAAGATGGCTAAAATTGATGGGAAGATGGATGGAGCCAAATACAGTACCATTCTTGAAGAAAACCTGTTGGAGTCTGCAAAAGATCTGTGACTGGGACAGAGATTTGTCTTCCAACAAGACAATGATCCCAAACATAAAGCAAAACCTACAATGGAATGGTTCACAAATATCCAGGTGTTACAATGGCTAAGTCAAAGTCCAGACCTGAATCCAATCGAGAATCTGTGGAAAGAGCTAAAAACTGCTGTTCACAAACGATCTCCATCAAACCTCACTAAGCTTGAGCTGTTTGCCAAGGAAGAATGGGCAAGAATTTCAGTCTCTCAATGTACAAAACTGATAGAGACATACCCCAAGCGACTTGCAGCTGTAATCGCAGCAAAAGGTGGTGCAACAAAGTATTACGTTAAAGGGGCCGAATAATATTGCACGCCCCACTTTTCAGTTTTTGAATTTCCACAAAAATGTAAAATAACCAATAAATTTTGTTCAACTTCACAATTGTGTTCCACTTGTGGTTGATTCTTCACCAAAAATTTACATTTGGTATCTTTATGTTTGAAGCATGATATGTGGGAAAAGGTTGAAAAGTTCCAGGAAGCCAAATACTTTCACAAGGCACTGTGTATCACTCCATTCAGTAATTCCATACATAGCCCCATTATGCACTACACAACTTCTTTCAGCCTCCCTACACACACCTTTTCCTGCAAAACATGTATCCTATCAGCCCCTTCAATATACTCTCTTCCTACGGTATATCACAAGTATCAGATCGCACTTTTCTGCATCCCTTTAACCCCTTCCTGACATCCGACGTACTATCCCGTCCACGGTACCCGGCCCCGTATGACCGTGGACGGGATAGTACGTCTACCGCGATCAGCGGCGCCCACGTGGTGAGCGCCGCTGATCGCGGCCGGGTGTCAGCTGATTATCACAGCTGACACCCGGCACAATGTGTCAGGGGCGGTCACGGACCGCCCCCGACACGTTAACCCCTTGCACACCACGATCAAACATGATCGCGGTGTACCGGGGGTTAAAGGGAAGCATCGGCAGGGAGGGGGTTCCCTCCGTGCTTCCCTGAGCCCCCCCACGGCAGCGCAATGTGCAGCGCTGCTGCGGGGGGCTCCTTTCCTCCAGGCCCCCGAATCCAAGATGGCGACGGGGGCCTTCGGGGGCCTGAGGAAGCTGCCTGCAAAGCGCAGGCATGAGGAAGCCTTTTGCAGTGCCTGTGTCAGATCGCTGATCTGTCACAGTGATCTGTGATGTGACAGATCAGCGACCTGTCACAGGACAGTGATGTCCCACCTGGGACTATTTAATAAAGTAAAAAAAAAATAAAAAAAAGTGTAAAAATAATTTTAAAAAAATCGCCAAATAAATTAGAAAAAAAAAAAAATATTCCCCCAATAAATCCATTTTTTGGAAATAATTAAAAAAAAAACCAATAAAAGTACACATATTAGGTATCGCCGCATCCGAAGCGACCCACCCTATAAAACTGTCCCATTAGTTAACCCCTTTAGGGAACCCCTTAAAAAATAAAAAACGAAGCAAAAAATAATGATTTATTATCATACCACCAAACAAAAAGTGTAATAACGCACGATCAAAAAGACGCATATAAATATCCATGGTACCGCTGAAAACGTCATCTTGTCCCGCAAAAAACGAGCCGCCACACAGCATCATCAGCGAAAAAATAAAAAAGTTATAGCTCGCAGAATAAAGCGATGCAAAAATAATTATTTTTTATATAAAATAGTTTTCATTGCATAAAACCGACAAAAACATAAAAAAAGACCTAAATGAGGTATCGCTGTAACCGTACTGACCCGAAGAATAAAACCGCTTTATCAATTTTACCGCACGCGGAACGGTGTAAACGCACCCCCCCAAAAGAAATTCATGAAACGCTGGTTTTTGTTCATTCTGCGTCCCAAAAATAGGAATAAAAAGCGATCAAAAAATGTCACGTGCCCGAAAATGGTAACAATAAAAACGTCAACTCGTCCCGCAAAAAATAAGACCTCACATGACTCGGTGGGTCACAATACGGAAAAATTATAGCTCTCAATATGTGGTGATGCAAAAACTATTTTTACAATAAAAAGCGTCTTTTAGCGTGCGACAGCTGCCAAATATAAAAACCGCCATAAATAGTAAATCAAAAACCCCGTTATCACCCCCTTAGGTAGGGAAAAATAATAAAATTAAAAAAAAGTATTTATCTCCATTTTCCCGTTAGGGTAAGGCTGTGTGCACACGCTGCGGATTAGGTGCGGATTCATCCGCGCGGATTTTGTAAAATCCGCAGGTGAAACCGCAGGTCAAAAGACCTGCGGTTTTACCTGCGGATTGCTCTGCGGTTTTGTCCTGCGGTTTTTCATCTCCTCAATAGAGGAGATGGCAAACCGCAGGAGAATCCGCAGAAAGAATTGACATGTCAATTCTTTCTGCGGATTGAAAACCGCAGATAATCCGCGCGGAAAATTCCGCACCGTCTGCACTGCGGTTTTTGATTCCCATAGGGAATCATGGTACTGTACACCGCAGCAGAAACTGCTGCGGGTCCGCAGCAGCCAAAACCGCTGCGGAACTGCAGCAAAATCCGCAGCGTGTGCACACAGCCTTAGGGTTAGGGCTAGGGTTAGTGTTAGGGCTAGGGTTAGGGTTAGGGCTAGGGTTAGGGCTAGGGCTAGGGTTAGGGCTCAGATTAGGGTTAGGGGTGTGTTGGGGTTAGGGTTGGAGTTATAATTGGGGGTTTCCACTGTTTGGGCACATCAGGGGCTCTCCAAATGCAACATGGCGTCTGATCTCAATTCCAGCCAATTCTGAGTTGAAAAGTCAAATGGTGCTCCTTCCCTTCCAAGCTCTGCCATGCGCCCAAACAGTGTTTTACCCCCACATGTAGGGTATCAGCCTACTCAGGACAAATTGCAAAACAATTTTTGGGGTCCAATTTCTCCTGTTACCCTTAGGAAAATAAAAAATTGGGGGCAAAAATATCATTTTTGTGGAAAACAATGACTTTTTTATTTTCACGTCCGAGTGTTATAAACTTCTGTGAAGCACTTGGGGGTTCAAAGTGCTCACCACACATCTAGATAAGTTCCGTGGGGGGTCTAGTGTCCACAATGGGGTCACTTGTGGGGAGTTTCAATAGTTCAGGTACATCAGGGGCTCTCCAAACGCACATGACACCCGCAGACCATTCCATCAAAGTCTGCATTCCAAAACGTCACTGCTTCCCTTCCGAGCCCCGACGTGTGTCCATACAGTAGTTTTCTCCCACATATGGGGTGTCAGCGTACTCAGGCCAAATTGGACAACAACTTTTGGGGGTCCAATTTCTCCTGTTACCCTTGGGAAAATGAAAAAATTGGGGACTAATTGATCATGTTTGTGGAAAAAATACGATTTTTTTATTTTCATGCCCTGGCATTATAAACTTCAGTGAAGCCCTTGGGGGTTCAAAGTGTTCACCTCACATCTGGATAAGTTCCTTAGTGGGTCTAGTTTTCAAAATGGGGTCATTTGTGGGGGGTTTCCACTGTTTAGGTACATTAGGGGCTCTCCAAAGGCAACATGACACCCGCAGACCATTCCATCAAAGTCTGCATTCCAAAACGTCACTACTTCCCTTCCGAGCCCCGACGTGTGCCCATACAGTAGTTTTCTCCCACATATGGGGTATCAGCATACTCAGGACAAATTGGACAACACCTTTTGGGGTCCAATTTCTCCTGGTACCCTTGGGAAAATAAAAAAATGGTGACTAAAAGATCATGTTTGTGAAAAAAATACGAATTTTTTATTTTCACGCCCGGGCGTTATAAACTTCTGTGAAGCACTGGGGGGTTCAAAGTGCTCACCACACATCTAGATAAGTTCCTTGGGGGGTCTAGTTTACAAAATGGTGTCATTTGTGGGGGTTTCCACTGTTTAGGTACATTAGGGGCTCTCCAAAGGCAACATGACACCCGCAGACCATTCCATCAAAGTCTGCATTCCAAAACGTCACTACTTCCCTTCCGAGCCCCGACGTGTGCCCATACAGTAGTTTTCTCCCACATATGGGGTATCAGCATACTCAGGACAAATTGTACAACAACTTTTGGGGTCCAATTTCTCCTGTTACCCTTGGGAAAATAAAAAAATGGTGACTAAGAGATCATGTTTGTGGAAAAAATACGAATTATTTATTTTCACGCCCGGGCATTATAAACTTCTGTGAAGCACTGGGGGGGGTCAAAGTGCTCACCACACATCTAGATAAGTTCCTTAGGGGGTCTAGTTTCCAAAATGGTGTCATTTGTGGGGGGTTTCCACTGTTTTGGTACATCAGGAGTTTTCCAAACGCGACATGGTGTCCGATCTCAATTCCAGCCAAAAACGTCAAATGGCGCTTCTTCCCTTCCGAGCTCTGCCATGCGCCCAAATAGTGGTTTACCCCCACATGTGGGGTATCAGCGTACTCAGAACAAATTGCACAATAACTTTTAAAGTCCTGTTACCCTTGGAAAAATAAGAATTGAGGGTGAAAAGATCATTTTTGTGGAAAAAATATGATTTTTTAATTGTATGGCTTTATGTTATAAACTTCTGTGAAGCCCATGGGGGTTCAAAGTTCTCACCACACATCTAGATAAGTTCCTTAGGG
Source organism: Dendrobates tinctorius (assembly GCF_039654945.1). NCBI lineage: Eukaryota > Metazoa > Chordata > Amphibia > Anura > Dendrobatidae > Dendrobates > Dendrobates tinctorius. The sequence continues at coordinate 16,916,142 of NW_027361730.1, read as the reverse complement.
GGTCTAGTTTCCAAAATGGTGTCATTTGTGGGGGGTTTCCACTGTTTTGGTACATCAGGGGTTTTCCAAACGCGACATGGTGTCCGATCTCAATTCCAGCCAAAAACGTCAAATGGCGCTGCTTCCCTTCCGAGCTCTGCCATGCGCCCAAATAGTGGTTTACCCCCACATGTGGGGTATCAGCGTACTCAGGACAAATTGCAAAATAACTTTTAGGGTCCTGTTACCCTTGGAAAAATAAGAATTGAGGGTGAAAAGATCATTTTTGTGGAAAAAATATGATTTTTTAATTGTACCGCTGTACGTTATAAACTTCTGTACAGCCCTTGTGGGTTCAAAGTTCTCACCACATATCTAGATAAGTTCCTTGGGGGTCTAGTTTCCAAAATGGGGTCACTTGTAGGGGGTTTCCACTGTTTAGGTACATCAGGGACTCTCCAAACGTGACATGGCGTCCAATCTGAATTCCAGCCAATTTTGCATTGAAAAAGTCAAACGGCGCTCCTTCCATTCTGAGCTCTGCCATGCACCGAAACAGTGGTTCCCCCCCACATTTCAGGTATCTGCGTACTCAGGACAAATTGCACAATAACTTTTGCAGTCCAATTTCTCCTGTTACCCTTGGTAAAATTAAAAAAATTGAACCTGAAGTATTTTTTTCATGAAAAAAAGTTAGATGTTCATTTTTTTTTAAATATTCAAAAAAATTCCTGTGATGCACCTAAAGGGTTAATAAACTTCTTGAATGTGGTTTTGAGCACTTTAAGGGGTGCAGTTTTTAGAATGGTGTCACTTTTGGGTATTTTCTATCAAATAGACCCCTCAAAGTGGCTTCAAATGTGATGTGGTCCTAAAAATAAAATGGTGTTGTAAAAATGAGAAATCGCTGGTCAACTTTTAACCCTTATAACTTCCTAACAAAAAAAAATTTTGGTTCCAAAATTGTGCTGATGTAAAGTAAACATGTGGGAAATGTTAGATATCAAGTTTTTTGTGTGCTGTATCTCTGTGATTTAAGGGCATAAAAATTCAAAGTTGGAAAATTGCGAAATTTTCAAAATTTTCGCCAAATTTCCATTTTTCTCACAAATAAACGCAAGTTATTTGAATGAAATTTTACCACTAACATGAAGTACAATATGTCACGAGAAAACAATGTCAGAATCACCGGGATCCATGGAAGCGTTCCAGAGTTATGACCTCATAAAGGTACAGTGGTCAGAATTGTAAAAATTGGCCCGGTCATGTACGTGCAAACCACCCTTGGGAGTGAAGGGGTTAAACACTGCCCCACAACAGTACTTCATTCCTCAGCCCCATCCTACAGTGCATCACTCTTTCTCCTTATCAGCCCGCATGCTTTCCACTGCTTCCTGGAACGAGACCCTCATTGTAATGAAGGTGGCTGCTGTTCCGCATAAGTGGCCCTATGAAATAATGTCATTCCTCTGTTTCACTTCCCTTGTTTTGCCCCACCTCCAGAGAGCCGCTGATCAGAAGCAGTTTACCGCCTTCCAGAGTAAGTGGTGGAGCAGGGATGTCATGAATATTTTCACTGCCACCATTGTTAATAGCATCTATGTTCAATCGGCACAAATACAATTAGAAGAGATGGGGCTGATGCGGTCCAATGCTGAACCGACCCATGTGTCATTAACATACTGCTATGTGACTTTACAAATTATGTTGGGCAGGTGTAATAGGTTTCTTTTCCTCCAGATATTATAGCCATAAGCTGGATCCAAAAGCCCCTTTATCTATTCAATCAATCCGGAAATCATTGATCTTTTTACCTATTATAATGTGTCAGCTCCCAGCATCTATCCTTTCCAAAGAACCACTCTGGCAGCTGAAAAGTTGCATATGGGTGACTTAAAGATCAGTGATTCACAGATAAGAGTTCAGTTGATTTTTTTTACTACCATTTTAGTGGGGATATTTTGGCTCATAGTAGCTTCTTGTAGCCTGTTAAGAATCCTAAATTGTATATGCATTGCTGTATCACATACTTTAAGTATTACATGTATTACAAATGACTAGATATATGCAGATATCTAACATATTTCCATTGATTGCAATACTTTGTGGTTTCAGCGCAATTGGGGTCTTTCAGGTGGATGATAAAGCAAAGGCAATATTAAGACACACAGGAGAAATAACATGGATGCCACCAGCTATATTCAAGAGCTCCTGCTGGATAGATGTAACATTCTTCCCATTTGACTACCAGAACTGCACCATGAAGTTTGGCTCCTGGACATATGATAAAGCAAATATTGATCTGGTTATGATTGGCACAGAAATGAATCTGAAGGAATTTTGGGAGAGCGGCGAGTGGGTCATTATCAGTGCCCCTGGATACAAGCATGAAATTAAGTACAACTGCTGTACCGAAATCTACCAGGATATCACGTATTCGATATACATCAAGCGACTGCCATTGTTCTACACCATTTACATGATTATCCCTTGCCTTCTTATTTCCTGCTTGACAATCTTGGTTTTCTACTTGCCGTCAGATTGTGGGGAGAAGGTTAACTTGTGCATGTCTGTTCTTTTATCACTAACTGTATTTCTCCTGGTTATTACTGAAATCATTCCATCCACCTCCTTGGTGATTCCTCTGATTGGTGAATATTTACTTTTTACAATGATATTTGTAACTCTTTCTATTGTTATTACTGTATTTGTAATCAATGTGCACTACAGAACTCCCAAAACGCACACAATGCCCCAATGGGTCAAGAAAATATTTTTGGAGAAACTCCCAAAAATCATGCTCTTGACTCGACCATTGAAAGAAAATGCAGTAAAACCTCATTTCATCACAGATAGTTTTAACATAAGTAGCATCAGCAGTTCTGAGAATAGAAGCTGTAATGAGCAATTCTTCTGCCAGGACAATTCTTGCCCTTGTGGACAGATGAAAAGATTGTATACATCTGATGTTGCCTGCAACATTACCCGTGGGTCCAGCATGGAATCCTTGGACAATCTCCTCTCAAATTCAATATTTTCAGCGGAGTTAAAAGAGGCCATTGAAAACGTCCATTTTATCGCGGGGAACATGAGAGCACAAAATGAAGCCAAAGAGGTAAGAGGGATTTTCTGTATCTACACATGCATGCTTCTCTACAAATCTACCTTCACTTTCAGAACAGACAGCACATTAACACACAGGTAGGTCAGGTGATCTAGTTTTACGAGGATGGCTCTCACCACTAAAAAGTAGTGCAAACAAACAGTTATTCTGTATCTAGAATTAAGATTACATTGTGCTGTGTCTTTTATAAGCAGTGCAATCTACCAGTTCATGTCTCAGCCATATATTTAGATTTGAAGATATCCAGGTTACAAAATTGGTGAGCTTTCCAAAACATAAAGATCCATTAACTTCTATATGGTTAAATTCAATGTTAAAGTCAAACAATCCTAAAATGCTCTATTCACACCTACATTTTGAGTTCTCTTTCTCTGATCTGTATTAGGAATGGTGAAATAGGATTAATGTGGAAATCAGATTTGCTACAAAATGGTCACAAACTAAAGCAAAACAAACAAAACCAAAAGCCCAGCATGCAGAAGATCTTTGTCCATTAAAAAAAACAAACAAACAAAAAACCTTATACCGGATGAACATATTGATAATTAATGGCACACATTGCATTTTTATTTAATAATTCTTTATTTCTTACACAATAAAGAGTTTACACATTACGGACCAAGTTACTTATGCAGAACATCAGTTAGTATTACAAAGCAAGGTCACAGAAACAACAAAAAACAACCAATGCCTAGAAATAATCAATAAACAACAGTAAGTGAATTGAACTGGAGTGTCCAATGAAATATGAGAGGTCAGATCTGCATCAAGTTATAGAAGAAATGTAATAAGTGGAATACAAAGTATAACAGCATAAGGAACCAATTGGTGGGAAAGGATGGGTGAAGAGAGGGGAGGAAGGAAGAAATGTAGATTAGGATGGGTGCAACATGGACTGCATTCAACAATGTGGTGGTTAGGAGCATTATTTGTCCAGGGGTTCATATTTTGAGGAACTGTGGATGGGTGTGAGTTTCCCAGCTGAAAAGTTCTTAAAGACGGCATATCAGGTTGATTTTATTTGTTCATTCTGAGTGAGTAGGGGTTCTTCCTGTTTCCAATGAAGGAGGATTAGATGTTTAGCGGCTCCTACCAGAAGCGCTAGCAGATAGTGATTTTGGGCAAGATAGTAAAGCTTCTACAGGGGTTAAAGTATGTTTAGGGAGTTTAATTTTTCATAAAGTCAACTCTGTCTCTCTCTCCAGAACTGTTTCATTTTAGGACAAAACCTGAAAATATGGGAATGTATGCCTTTTATAGGAACCACAACTCCAACATAGATTTGACTCTGTTGAATTTAAGTAATGTAAAAGTTCGGGGGTTCCGTTTCAGTTCCTAAAACTGAAGAGAGAAATAGCCTAAAAGGCAGATAACAGTAGTAAAATGTCCCACTGCTCGAAACCAGTATGTTTGTGTCACTTATAGGTTTAAAATGAAATTGAAGATAGCCAATGGCAATTTTGAGGTGATCACTGTGATAATGTCAATTAGCAGTAATAGTAACATGGCTAATAAGGTGGGAAAATGTCCATCACATTCATTCTGTTATTTTGAGGTTTTGATTCAAGAGGAGAATACTACCCCAAAGAGCTATCAATCTATAACAGACCCCTTCAAAAGCCTCCATACACTTTAGATTGATGTTGGCTGAACAAAGGTTCGGCTGGAGGGTCAGTCTGCAAATATTTTGCTTGACTGTCACATATAATTTAGTAACAATTGCTCTACTGACTACTCCTCTTGTTTATGAGAGAGCCACTTCTTGACATCTGTGGCACTCAACATAAGGATCAACAGTTGGAAACCAGACATGCCAGATCCTTATATTCAGCAATACCACTTGTTGGGCTAGAGTCGGTGGTCTCATATACATTAGGCTGTCAGCCAAACCCGTCAATTTTAGCGGATTTGGCCAACATTAGTCTAACGTACATGGGGGTCTTAAGTTTATGAAAAATACTCTCTTGCCGTTTTTACAGGTCTCAATATAAAAAATTGTTGAACAAATTTCTGAATATATTTGAATGTTTGTAGTGATTAATTTTCCTTTAACATGTATTACCTCAGAGTAAATAACCTCAAGTAATATTTCAAAAACAGAATTAAATTTCTTTTGGAATAACGTCTACAATTAAGAGCACTTTCAGTTGGCAGTACGGTTGTCACTATTTTACATCAGTATTTGTAATCCAAAACCAGGAGTGGAACCTACAGAAGAAAATAATCTTGGAAAGATCAGCACATCTTCAATGTTTTGGGGCCACTAAGATGACCATTGAATGAGGCCATAGTTGTAAAAAGACATTTAGAATATAAATCTTCTAAAGTATGGATTGTATAAAGTAATATTAATGCTGATGATCTTTTTATCTTTAGATCCAAAATGACTGGAAATATGTCGCCATGGTCATTGATCGCATCTTCCTCTGGGTGTTTGTACTGGTCTGCATCATGGGCACTGTTGGACTATTTCTGCAACCACTTGTGTTTGGTGACTCATGAAGTATTACAAATGAAAAGTATTAAAATATGAAAATAATTAATTTCATTAGTTGTCTTTATTGTGAATACCGTATATTGAATATGTATCATTAAGAGACTACTGCATGGAGTTTAGGAGAAATAAATAAAATGGTACTACTGAATCTTCTTTATATGTGGTTCCTTTTGCTATGAATCTGTATGACGACTGTTTTATAAGTGATAGACAGTACACGTAAACTTCTAGCTACACAAAAAGACAAATGGGGATACATTCATGCACAGTGGTTTTACAGCTATAGTGGGATTTATAACAATAACATCCACACGTAGCTAAAAACCTATGAATGTTAAGATATTTAGCTTTTTTTTTTAACTACAGTCTGCTATATCTTAAAACATGCTAGCAAAAACCAAGTATTTACATTCTAAATTCAATGGACCTGGGAGCATGAGCATAACTCTGGTATTTTCTACAGCCCTATGGGACAAAAATGTACATTGAAACACAATGCAATAGTGACTGGAGAGTGAAATATTTATTTTTTATTTCGCCTTTCTGTTGCTGAGAAATTAGAAAAGTAATTAGGAGAGTATTTGGAACCTATTAAGTTCATTTTCATAATGTCCAACTGGGTGTGATCAGAAAGTTTTCACTGGGATTGTGAACTTTTTCCCCATGTGACCTTGCCCAATCATAAGAAGGCAACAACACACAGGGGAAAGAACCCACCCTATCATAGCTAAGAGCAGGTTTCTCAGTATGTGATAGAATGAAACAAATTATGGAGCCAGGATATTGCACTGAAAATGGTCTTATGGGGCAGGTTTTCTCAAAGACGATGGCAAAATATGCATAATATACAGTCAAACTAAAAAGATGTCATAGAAAACTTGGTCTGATAAAGGAGTGGCCTTCTCAAATAGGTGGTCCTCACCAGAAAGCAAAATAATTTAGTGACAAGGGGACAGTGTCACTGGGGTTAAACCTGGGGGGCCTAAGCAGGGGAGGTGCACCACAAGACAGAGTGTGCGGAAACCGAGGAGCGAAGTGCGCACAGGACCTGAGCTCAGCCAGTCACGTGATTACAGGGAGTGGAGCTAGCAGCAGGGGGAGAGCTAAAGGAAGTCACAGTAAGAGCGAATTAGTTGGTGCTGGGGACTTGAGCAGTGAGGAGCTCGTCCCTAGGCCAGAAGACAGTAGAAAGTAATAGGAAAGACAGAAGAACAGAAAGATCAGTTTCAGTGGAAGAGAGGGGGAAGGGGTCCTAGAGGCACGGTTAGTGAGAAATCCAACCATGGGGCCCATCCACGCCGTAGTCGGATGGAGGGACCAGGTCGCAGTAGGGGACCGATCCCAGACTAGTGGAGAAACTAAGGATTCAGCTAGCAAACCAGAGGTTGCATTATCTGCAGGTGCTGCAGCCACACACATTCGCTGAAAAAGCCAGCCAGGTATGATCAAGGGGACTAAAAGAACGTCACCTGACAGGATCTGAGGCTGCTGGCTTGGGACACTGTGTGTGAAGGCGCAGGGCAGGAGAAGAGGCAGCCAGTGCAGTGAGACTGCCAGGAAAGGAACATCTGAAGGGGGTTCTGACACGGCATACCCCAAATTACGTGAGAGCTGGCTGGACCACCGACCCAGAAGGCACAGCCCCCGGCTTGGGATTGTAACTGGAAGAACTGTGAGTAAAAGTGTGAAGACTGCACTCCACTGTGTCCTCTGACTTATTTACAGTGTCACCTGCCTAGCACCACGACTACAACCACCATTATCACCTGTAACACCTATACCTGCCCTGGAGAACTGTAACAACTCTGCTGCACCACCATCATCCCCAGCGGTCTCTTTTGCAGCGTCCGCTATCACCTTCCTTGCCGAAAACCATGGGTGGCATCACAAATTATCCCCATCTTATTTCCCTAAAATCATCTTTATTTTCATTGCACGCCCAGGGCCACGGACCGGGTCATCTCCTTTAAGAACTGACCGGCCCGGTACCGACTAACCCCTGGCCCTAGCGGGTGCTGCAAATTCAAGGGATAAAACCAATAATGTAGTCAGAGAGCAAATCCGAGGGTTAGAAGCCAGACAAGAATAAGGTAACTGGGGACCAGATGGAGGAGAAACCAGAGGCAAGCCAAGGGGTCAGATAACCAGGAGGGACGAGTCAGTACTGAGCAGAAAGACAAAGACAATAGGCAGGGGGAAAACCGGGTCATACACAGCAAACAGACACATGCAGAGGAACAACGATACAGAGAGTAACCTAGGTCAGCGACCTCAAACCGAGTAGGCGGAAGTCACCGACACAACCCAGGAACTACCAGCATTAAATTGCTGCCCCAGAACCAAAGAGAGGTGGACAGACTTAACCCCGACCTGACCAGGACAGAGCCAGAACCATCCTGAGTCATGACAGTACCCTCCTCTCAAGGGGGGCCACCAGACCTCCAGGTTTCCCTGGAAATCGGGCATGAAAACACTGCACCAGACGATCGGCATGAACCGATCGAGCAGAAACCCAAAATCGGTCCTCTAGACCGTATCCCTTCCAATGCACAAGATACTGAAGGGAACGACGGACCATCTGGGAATCACCAATGTGCTCCACCTCATACTCCTCCTGCCCATTTACCAAAACGGATGGTGAAGGATTCAGAGATCCTTCCTCAACAGCCCCCAATGGTTTCAACAGGGACTTATGAAACACATTGGGGATCTTAAAAGACGAAGGAAGACGCAACTGAAATGCCACCAGGTTAACTACTTCCGTGATCTCATAAGGGCCAATAAACTTAGGCCCCAATTTCGCCGCAGGAACCTTAAGCTTAATGTTCCTCGTAGACAGACAAACTTTATCCCACAGTCCATCTCCTGTCTACAAAAATCTTGAACTTCCTCTGAGCCTCCCCAATATTCCTCTAGACCTCCCGCCACAACTCCCCCAACCGCTGTACAGCTATATCAGCCCCACGGCAACTGGAGTCCAAATGGGAGAACTCCCTGAAGTGTGGATTGAACCTGTAATTACAGAAGAATGGAGAAATGCCTGTGGAGTGATTAAGACGGTTATTGAAAGCAAACTCTGCTAAAGGTAATGCATCACACCAATCATCCTTTCTGGAAGTGCCGAGACAGCGCAAAATTTGTTCCAACGACTGGTTGGTTCGCTCAGTCTGGCCGTTGGTCTCCAGATGATATGCAGACAAAAAGGACAATTCAACACCCAGCCTTTTGCAAAGCTCTCTCCAAAACCTGGACACAAACTTCACTCCACAATTAGACACCACATTCAAGGCACACCATGCAAACGAACCACATGCTGTACAAACAACCTGGACAAAGTTTCTGCAGAAGGCAAAGCCACCAAGGGTATGAAGTGTGCTTGTTTAGAAAATCTGTCCACAACTACCCACATGACGGTATTGCCCTTGGAAGGGGAAAGATTGGTGATAAAATCCATGGACAAATGTGTCCATGGTCTATCAGGAACTGGCAAAGGCACCAATTCCCCAGTCGGCTGGTTATGAGAGCTCTTCGCGCGGGCACAAATTTCACAAGCAGACACAAACTTCTTAACATCAGACGAAAGTGAGGACCACCAAAATACCCTTGTGATGGCCTCACGTGTAGCCGAGATCCCAGGATGACCTTTTAGAACCAAATCATAGAACTCTCGAAGAACTCTGAGGCGAAACTGAATTGCAACAAACAGTTTATCAATCGGTTTGGATGAGGGAGCTTGAGACTGAGCTTCTCGATTCTCCCGTTCCAACTCCGACAAGAAATCAGCCACCACCACCCCTGGTTGAAGATTGGAGGATGGAGGTTCAGGAACAAAACTGGATACAGAATCTGGGACAAGCATCGGCCTTCACATTCTTGGATCCTGGATGAAAAGTGATCGAAAACTGGATCCGAGAAAAAAAGTGACCATTGGGCCTGCCTTGGGGTCAATCTTCTAGCAGACTCAATGTACACCAGGTTCTTGTGATCAGTAATCACTATATTAGGATGAGCAACCCCCTCCAAAAAATGCCTCCATTCCTCAAAAGCCAACTTCACCACCAGCAGTTCCCGATTGCCCACATCGTAATTTCTTTCTGCCGGGGAGAACTTTCTGGGACAACACCACCCCCATCCCCATCTCCGAGGCATCAACCTCCACCACAAAGGGTTCAGATGGATCTGGCTAAACCAGAACCGGAGAGGCCATAAACCAGTTTTTCAAAGTCAGGAACGCCGCTACTGCTGAGGCACACCTGTTCTTCACATGTGTCAAGTCAGTGAGGGGCTTGACCACATGTGAAAACCCTTTAATAAACCTCCGGTAGTAATTGGTGAATCCCAAGAAGCGCTGAGGACCCTTAAGGAACCGGGGCTGCACCCAATCCACAATGGCCTGAACTTTTTGGGATTCATGCGGAAATCTTCACCAGAGACAATGAACCCCAAGAATGACAGTTCTTGAGCAAAAAAATGAGCATTTCTCTAATTTAGCGAAGAGTTGATTCTCCCTGAGTCTCTGGAGAACAGCCCATAGATGACCAATGTGGGCTTGTTTATCTGATGAATAAATTAAAATATCATCTAAATTTATGACCACAAACCGCCCAATAAAATCAGAGAACACATAATTGATGAAGTTTTGAAAAACTACAGGAGCATTAGCCAAACCAAATGGCATAGCAAGATTTTCAAACAACCCTTCAGAGGTAAGAAACGCAGTCTTCCACTCATCCCCCTAGCATACCCGGATAAGGTTATAAACCCCCCCAAGTCCAACTTAGAAAACCATTTGGCCCCGGACAATTGGTTACACAAATCAGGAATGAGTGGAAGGGGATATGTGTTTCTTATCGTGATTTTATTAAGTTTCTGAAAGTCAACGCATGGGCAAATACCACCATCTTTTTTTTTTTTTTACAAAAAAGAACCCTGCAGCAACAGGAGACACAGAAGGTTGAATATGTCCTTTGTGAAGGCTCTCAGATATATATTCCTTCATGGCAACCCGCTCAAGACCAGAAAGGATGAACAATCGAGCCTTAGGCAATTTGGCCCCTGGAACCAGATCAATGGCACAATCAAAAGGACAGTGCAGTGAAAACCCCTCAGCCTGACTTTCGGAGAACACATCCTCGTAGTTCTTTAGGTACTCCGGAATACCCTCCAGGCTGACGGATGACACAGATGCAGAAATCAGACATTTATTTTCACAATTCGGACCCCATTTAACAATTTTAAGAGCCTCCCAATGACTGGCTTATGACATTGCAACCAAGGGAGCCCTAAAACCAACCAGGCAGGGAGGTTGTCCAGAACGAAACAGGCTATATGCTCCAAATGAACAGGGCCCACATTAAGTACAATTTCTTTAGTAACCAAATGGATCCCATCCTTGGTGAAAGGAGTAGCGTATATGGACACCACTTTCATGGGTGTACCCAACCTGACTGTCCCTATCTCTCAATGGGCCACAAATTTTGAGTCAATCAAGTTAACTGAGGATCCACAATCCACAAAAGCAGAAGAGGGAAAAAAACAATTGTTCACACCCACCTCCACTTTTAGCAACAATTTTAAATTTGAGGAAAAAAGTTCCTGAGGGTTTGGATAACCTCCTCGGCAGCTGCCCAGACTTAGGTGTTTCCTGAGACCTTGGAATCCGGCGGGTAAGAGGGACAGTCCTTTCTCCAATGGCCCAGAGCTCCACAATAAAGCAGAGTTTGTTCTCCTTTCGATGTCTCCTTTCTCTTTCTTTCGAGGAGACCGCCCCAACTCCATGGGCTCAACCGGTGAAGGAGGTTTAGGTTTAACTGACAATAACGAAGCTTCACGTTGCACCACTCCTCTTTCATGCAGTCTACGATCTATATGGACGTCATGTGTCATGGCGTCCTCTAGAGACTCTGGAGGGGGATGCAGAGCCATCGCATTCTTTAAATGCTCGGACAGACCCCTACAGAAAAGCCCTCTGAGGGCAGAGTCATCCCAGGACACTTCTGATGCCCTTCGCCTAAACTCCGAAAAATACCACTCAGCAGAACGTTTTCCCTGGGTGAGACCCATAATCGCATCCTCTGCCAAACTCACTCGATTGGGTTCATCATAAATCAGACCCAAGGCCTCGAAGAACTGATCCAGACAGTCTCTCAAGAGAGGTGGGAGATAGGGAGAAAGTCCAAGCCTGCGGCCCCTCTTATAATAGAGATATCACTATTCCCTCCCTTTGACTCTCATCACCCGAGGACCAAGGGCGCAGGGAAAGCAATAATTTGCAACTTTCTCTAAATACCCGGAACCTTTTTTTTATCACAGAAAAAGTATCCGGAAGTTTGACAGAGGGTACAAGAAAAGACAAAGAGACATCTGACACCACACCACTCACATTGCCCGATGGGGAAGAGGCACCCCGATCGTGGGCTGGTAAGGAGCCATGGATATTGCCCCCCCCGGCCGAGCCTAAAAATAGCAGCCCACAGCAGCCCAGAAAAGGCAAATCTATTAGATGCGCCAATTCTTGTACTTTGCCTGGCTCTTCCCACTTGCCCTGTAGCTGTGGAAAGTGGAGTTCATATTTGTGGGGTTGAAGTCACCTTTGTATTGTTTTGTAAACTTGTATCAGTATTATATTGCTCACCCATACAAAATTCTGTGGTCTGGAGTCCATTTCATTGTTATAAAAACCTTAAAAAAATGTAAATGTAAAAAAATGTATCTGAATCATGTCATTTGGAGATTAAGGCCTCCTACTTGCGTGTAAAAAAATCGGTTCTATTCTCATCAGGGAGAATGATTATTTCTCACTTGTCATTCGTATGCTGTCCAAGTGCTATCAGTGTGAAATCCGTTTTTTACTCTGCATTCATTAATCATTTACAGGACCATTTCCAGTTTCATATGCTACAAAATTGTATTGTATCTCTAAAAATCGGATGCCATACTGATCGTCTGTATGGCATTATTATTATTATTATTTATTTATATAGCACCATTGATTCCATGGTGCTGTACATGAGAAGGGGTTACATACAAATTACAGATATCACTTACAGTAAACAAACTAACAATGACAGACTGATATAGAGGGGAGAGGACCCTGCCCTTTCGGGCTTACATGCTACAGGATGGCGGGGAAGGAGCCAGGCATGCTGCGATTTTCTTCTCACACACATTTGATTTTGGAGTGAAATCGCAGCATGCTCTGATTTTTTCCTCAGCCTGATTCCAGCTGTGGAAAAAACACACAGATGAGCACTGCCATATTGAATAACAATGGTCCACCCTCTTCCCTGGCAGAGACAGCCAAGCTCTCACCACCGAGGTCCTGCACGTTACTCTCCTTCTTCTGCTGTCCCTGCTATAGTGCCAGCATCTCTGCACTCTGACTCCCTCACCCCAGCAGAGATGCTGACATATTCACTGCTGAGAATCCGCGCCTCATCCTCATAGTCCTGCAGTTGCTTGGGGTCTGCTCACGGCTCACAGATCCCCGGGGCAACATGCTTAGAGCTCGCGCTGTCTCACCTTCTTAAAAGAAAAGTGCGCGCCATCCTAAAATGTCCCCAGTAACACTTATTATTTAACTCCTTTCTGCCTTATGATGTACTATCCCGTCCATGTGATCTGGGACTTAACTCCCATGGACGGGATAGTACGTCATAGCATTTAATGCGACATCACGACTTAAGTCGCTGTGATCGCATTAAAATTCCGATGCCATCTTACCTGAGGGTAGATGGCCTCAGCATCCCAGGTTCTGTCGCTGCCCTCCCTTCCTCCCGACGCTGTGATTGGCTGTTCAAATCTGAACAGCCAATCACAGCGCTTCTCGTTGTTTCAGCCAATCGGAGCTGCTGAAACAATGATGTGACAGGCTAGGATCGAGTACTCGATCCTAGGCAATTGCCTGACAATGTCAGGCACTGGCAAAACCCCCGGATTGGCACAATCGCCAATCACGCCAATCACAGGGTACAGGGGTGGTATACCGCCCCTGTGCCCTGCCAGTACCGGCCCGGATCGGTGCTGAAATAGCACCGATCCTAGGCCGGAGCCTAGGAAAGGCCCAGCAGGGCCTGCAGGAGCTGATTGGCGTGATCGATGTCATAGTTAATCGCGCCAATCACAGGGCACAGCTGCTGTCACGCTGTGACCGCTCTGTGACCTACTGGTGACCTGGCTGTGACCTGCCTAGGAATTGGAGCTGTGAGCTCTGATTCTAGGCAGTTGTCATGGTCACCAGGCAGAGCAGTGATTGGTGGGATAGATGTAATCATTCGATCTCACCAATGACAGGTCACATCAGTGGTGTGACTGCTCTGTGACCTGTCCCTGATGTGCTTGTGACCTGCAGGGGTCCTAACACTAGCTGAGGATTCCCTACAGAGCAGTCATACTGCTGGATCTCCCCCTGTGCTGGGTATTGTGGTGCCACAGCAGCCGGTAGCACCACAATCCCTGGTGAAGAAAGAAGAAAGAAAAAAACACCAACTGTAAGTGTTACATGCAGTGGCGGATTAAGTGGACTATGGGCCCGGGGCTGTTCATAAAACCTGGGCCCCTGTACCCCCCTTCCCACTTGAGCGTTGCGGTCCCCGTGCGGGAATTGACAGCCATACGGACCGCAGCACTTGGTTTGCTGCGGGTCCATACGGAAAACCCGCCACCATTCCACCACGTGTGGACATGGCCTAAAAAGACGTTGCACATAAGCTGTAGGCCTACGGCCAATACGCACAAAATCGCCCAACGTGATCCTGGCCATAGGGGATCCACTTTAATGTCCCCACTTTAATTTGAAGTCCCCTTACTTCATCCATTGCAGTCCCCTATCACCCACTCACTTCAGCTGCAGTGCTGCTTCATCATTTGCAGCCCCTTATCCCCCCTTCCATTTTATCATGTGCAGTCCCCTTTCCCCCCAACTTCATGTGCAGCCCCACTCCCCCATCATCATGTGCAGTTAATTTTACCCCCACATCATGTGCAGTCCCCCTTACCCCCAATTCATCATGTGCAGTCCCTCTTACCCCCAATTCATCATGTTCAGTCCCACTTACCCCTTAATTCATCATGTGCAGTTCCCCTTACCCCCAATTCATCATGTGCACTCCCACTTACCCCTTAATTCATCATGTGCAGTCCCACTTACCCCTTAATTCATCATGTGCAGTCTCACTTACCCCTTAATTCATCATGTGCAGTCCCACTTACCCCTTAATTCATCATGTGCAGTCCCACTTACCCCTTAATTCATCATGTGCAGCCCCCCTTATCCCCACTTCATCATGTGCAGCCCCACTCACCCCCACTTCATCATGTGCAGCCCCACTCACCCCCCTTCATCATATGCAGCCCCACTCACCCCCCCTTCATCATGTGCAGCCCCACTCACCCCCCTTCATCCTGTGAAGCCCCCACTCATCCCCCCTTCATCCTGTGAAGCCCCCACTCACCCCCTTTCATCATATACAGCCCCCAGTCACCCCCCTTCATCATATACAGCCCCCAGTCACCCCCCCTTCATCATATACAGCCCCCAGTCACCCCCCCTTCATCATATACAGCCCCCAGTCACCCCCCCTTCATCATATACAGCCCCCAGTCACCCCCCTTCATCATATACAGCCCCCAGTCACCCCCCCTTTATCATATACAGCCCCTGGGCCCGGGTGCCACTGCCAGCTGGAGCTGCCGCAGCAGGAGCCGCCGGCACCACCACTCACTGTCTTGGAGTTGGAGCAAGGACTGCTGAGCCTCACTCAGAGAGCCGCAGCGCCAGCCACTCACTAGGTGTCAGGACTCAGGTCAGGAGATGTGCGACAGTGCGCCGCCCGTCGCTGATGTCCGGTCACCGCCCGGTCCCTCCATGTCCAAAGAGAGGCGCGCAGCACGCTTCACAAGCTCCTGCTTCCTCCTTCCGCCCCGTCCTGTCTCCGCCTCGTCACTTCCTCCCTGCATCGCACACGTGACAAGAGACAGGGGAGGGGAGCTCTCCACGGTCTCCACCAATCAAACGACACTCCTGGGCTGCTGCTGGACTGCGATTGGCTAATGGCACGCGTCTCCTGCCGGCGCCACTGATTCAGATTCAAGGTCGCATTCCCCAGCAGTCAGACAGTGTGTCACCGTGTGTGGGCCCTTCCGTCACGCCAGGGCCCCGGCACTTGCCCGGGTACGACAGGTGCTGACGCCGGGCCTGAGCCCGCCCCTGCCCCTGGGCCCCCAAAAAACCTTGGGCCCGGGGCGACCGCCCCATCCGCCCCTATTAAGATCCGTCATTGGTTACATGATCCCCAATCCCTGCCCAATCTATCTTCACCCCCCAATCTAACTTCACCCCCAATCTATCTCCATCCCCCCATCCCCCTTCCCCCTCTTTTATCCCCATCCACCACCCTTTGCGCCGCCTCCGTGTGGACATTTTGCAGCCGCCAAGCATTGATTGGTGACGCAGTTTACCAATCAATCCTCGTGCTCGCTTTTTTTTTCCTCAGCCCTGTTTGCACCAGCTCCATACTCACATCCCCCAGCCGCCAAACTCTGATAAGTGACACAATTCACTTATCAGAGCTTGTGCTGGCTGTTTTCCTTTTTATTCACCCCCCTTTGCGCCATCTGACTACAAACGTAAGTGCTAATACCTGATCCCTGTCTGATCTGGGGACTAAAAGATCATTTTTGTGGGC
This sequence comes from Dendrobates tinctorius, assembly GCF_039654945.1. Lineage (NCBI taxonomy): Eukaryota > Metazoa > Chordata > Amphibia > Anura > Dendrobatidae > Dendrobates > Dendrobates tinctorius. Next base: position 16,899,857 of record NW_027361730.1, on the reverse strand, counting down.
AAAAAAATAGGATTTTTTATTTTCACGCCAGGGCATTGTAAACTTTAGTGAAACACTTGGGGGTTCAAAGTGTTCACCAAACATCTAGATAAGTTCCTTGGGGGATCTAGTTTCCAAAGTGGGGTCACTTGTGGGGGGGTTTCTACTGTTTAGGCATATCAGGGACTCTGCAAACAGAACATGACACCAGCAGAACATTCCATCAATGTCTGCATACCAAAACGTCACTACTTCCCTTCCGAGCCCCGACGTGTGCCCAAACAGTAGTTTTTTCCCACATATGGGGTACCAGCGTACTCGGGACAAATTGGAGAACAACTTTTGGGGTCCAATTTCTCCAGTTACCCTTGGGAAAATAAAAATTTGGGGACTAAAAGATAATTTTTGTGAGAAAAAAATATATTTTTTTTACGCCCAGGCATTATAAATTTTAGTGAAACACTTGGGGGTTCAAAGTGCTCAACACACATCTAGATAAGTTCCTTAGGGGGTCTAGTTTCCAAAATGGGGTCACTTGTGGGGGGTTTGCACTGGCTAGACACATCAGGGGCTCGTCAAACGTGACATGACATCCAATCTCAATTCCAGCCAATTTTAGGTTGAAAAAGTCAAACGGCACTCCTTCCCTTCCAAGTCCTGCCGTGTGCCCAAACTGTGGTTCTCCCCCACATATGGGGTATCAGCGTACTCTGGTCTAATTGGAGAACAACTTTTGTGGTCCAATTTCTCCTGTTACCCTTAGGAAAATAAAAAATTGGGGACTAAAAGATCATTTTTGTGGGAAAAAAAAGTAAAATCTGCGCTCCATTTTTTCCTATTAATCCTTATAAAAATGTAAAATTTGGTGCTAAAACAACATTTTAGTGGTAAAAATGTAATTATTATTTCTTGACTGTCAAATGGTGTAAAATTCTGTGAGGCTCATGTGGTGTCAACATGTTCACTGAACTCCTAGATTAATCCATAAGGGGTTGTAGTTTGGGGTCACTGATGGGGGTTTCTGCTGTTTTGGCTTCTCCAGGTGCTCTACCAATCTGACATGGCACCCTCAAACTATTCCAGCAAAATCTGAGCTTTAAGGCTGCTTTCACATTAGCGTCTGTTTGCGCAGTGTTTCATCCGCAGCAATCTGTATGCAACATTTTTCGCTATCCTTAACATGGTGTACGCAGGGGCATACGTTTGCATCAGTTCGCATGCGTCAGCGTACGTATGCATTGTTTTTCGGCGTGTGGCAGGGTCCGGCGAACGCAACATGTTGGATTTTTGGAAGCGGCAAAAATCCATCAAGTATGCGCAGTCATGTGCATGTGGATGAGTGCATCAAATTAACGCATTACTGTCTATGGGAACGCATGCATACGCAAGGACATGCGTACACACATGCGTTCTATATGCATGCGTTTTCTTAATGAGTTTGTCCAGAAAGTGATTCATCCACCTGATAATTGAGAGCTCTATAAAAGTAATTGTGGACACAACAAGGCCTTTACTCTCTGGACTCTGGACGATACCACAACACTTGCTATGTAAGTATAAAACCTTAGAAAATGTCATCCTCCCTCACTGCTGTTTGCACTTTGTACTAATTTTTTTTTCTCTTTTTAGACGTGGCGAGTGGCCTGGTATAGCGATTGGCTCCTGGTGCAACAGGTTTCTCCATTTAGTCTCCTGGTGCTGCTTTCTGTCGTGATGAGGACACCACTGTCTATATAAGTATAGAAGCTTTGGAAATGTCTGTCTCTCTGAATGCTTTTTCTGTTGCTTGTAGACTGACCTATTCTCTCTGGCACAGTGGGTGTCTCCTAGTGCAGAGGTTTTCTCCATTTCGTCTCCTGGTGCTGCTTTCTGTCGTGGTGAGGACCACACTGTCTATGTAAGTATAGAAGCTTTGGAAATATCTGTCTCTCTGAATGCTTTTTCTGTTCCTTCTAGACTGGCCAATTCTCTCTGGCGCAGTGGGTGTCTCCTGGTGCAGCGTTTTTTTCATGGTCGTTTCCTGGTGCTGTGGTTGGCTTCTGTTGCTGCCATCTGCCCCTGGCCTGTGCTGACTGCTGTGGTGTTGGACTACTGCCTGTAATGTACGTAATGTTGTCCTTTATTTTTTTGGTGTACATTGTTTTTGGATCTTTACAAGTTTAATTTTTCTTCTGTTCTTTTCTGTAGTGTTTCACTTGACTGCTGCCTGCTCTTCAAAATGTCCTCAACTGAAGAGCAGACTTCTTCCCAGGTAGGACGAACAAAGACTATGTAACCACATTTGCTATACTGATTGGTATGTATTGACTGGCAATACTCCACATGTGTTAAATCATGTAATTTCTTTACAGGTACCTGGCAGTGATGATGAGCAGGAGCAGTCCAGTGGAGAGGATTCTTCCCAGGGTCGTCGGGCTCATGTGTCTCAGGAGGAAAGATGGGTTGTAAGTATTCCTTTCATCAGAGTCGCAATAAAAAAAATTTCAGTTTAACTTAAAATTCTTTTTTTCTATTTTATCTATAGGTTTCACAACAGGAAGAAGCCACACTGGTTATAGACAACGAACAACTAATACACCTTGTGCAAGAGTGAGTACCATTGTGTAACACCCGTGACCATCTGCACTTCCGACAATGTGGTGATTCGACGGCTCTGGGAACAAGTGGCAACATCACTGCTGCCTGGTTGGGACCGTGCCACGCCGCGTGCCAGAACAGATTTTGGTAAGTATTGCAATGTGGTCTGAAACAGCAGTGAACCTGTGAATGGATGTGCATTGTTTTCTAGTTTTTTTTTCCCCCTTCACAGTGAAGCGAATCAAAATCCGTTGCCGCTCGATGAAGCACTGCTTCAACAAGAATATGAGAGAGGAGCTTTTGGTTCGAAGTGGTTCTGCTGCAAGGTTACGCAAATACAAATACCACCGGGAACTTGCCTTTCAGAGGCCTGCTCTTGCTCAGCGAACGTAAGAATAGAATTTTTTTTTTTTGACTAATGTTTAAATTTTTTCCACACACAGAACCTGGAGCAGCACAACACAAACTACATTTTTCACTTATGTTTTTCTCGTTTCCACACAGAACCTGGTGCAGCACCACACAACCCGGATCATCCTCGGTTGAAGCGTCCCTTCATCTACCAGCCACTGAATAGACGCAGTCCCAGTTATCCACCAGCAATGGAGCAACCTTGCAGGCTTCACAGGCTGGGGAAGAGACGGCCGGTCCATCAGTTTTTCCCCTCTCCCAGCCCTCTGCCTCTGCTTTTGCTGGGTCCTCTCGTCAGCGGCAGAGGGCCTGGAAGAGGTCAGGCATGCCCGAGTTTCTGCAATTAAGCTGGGTCTTCCAGGATGGGGCTAGGTTGATTGCTGACAGAGTGAAGAGTGGGTTCAAGGAAGTCAGCAACTGCCCTGACCGCCTGGAAGCCATCCTTAATAGCGCGGCGCAACATTTTTTTTCTGAAGCTGAGCGGAGCGTGTCGGAAAACCTTACGCCTCAACTCCAGCTATCCGTCATGCAGGCCTGCCAGGTTGCTTACAGCCACGTATTACAGCAACAGCTGCAGCAGCAGCAGTCACAATCCTACAATCAACAGGCCAGAGGATACTACCAGCAGCAAATCTACTATCCAGCTCCCACAGCACTGAACTATCCGCCACCACCACTGCCTCCAGTTCACCGACCGACCATGCTGCCAAGTCCTTCAAGCCTGCAGCTGGCAGCATCCACCATGCTCCAGAGTACAGCACCCATGCAGCCAGCAGGATCAACGATGCTGCCCAGTCCACCACCCCTGCCCAATTCACCACCCCTGCCCACTATAGCACCCCTGCAGCCAGCAGTATTCACAATGTGCCCCAGTCCAGCACCATGCCAGATGACTGCTACAGAGCCCAGCACTCCCACTCGGCAAAGAAAAGCGAGGTCCAAAATAACAAAAAAAAAATTGTGCTTCAGGACCAAAACCAGGAGCCAAAAAAACTGCCCACCTTGAGCCCACCGCCTCCACCCTCACCTACCAATTTGTCACTACCTTCCCTTGTGTCTCTGTCTGTTCTTTCCGATTCCTATGATTCCACTTTGTCGTCAATCCCCAATGTCTCCACTGCCATCCCTGATCCAATCCTTCAATTTGTTGCCCCTTCCCCTGTAGACCCTTACCCTGTAACCCCTTCCTCATTAACTACCACCCAATCCTCACAGCTCCACACCCCCAAGGTCATCCCCATTTCACCCTCACGTAAACCCAGAAGAAAAAATAAATCACCCCAACCTTAACCTTTTTTTTGTTAAGTGTTTTAAATAAAAGTTGTATTTTGTTAGAACTATATCTTGTGTTTTTTGTATCTTTATTTGCCGCCGCCGACACAAACGTATTTAATTTTGGAGGCAAGGTACGACACAAACACATTTTATTTTTGAAGGAAGGTAGTTTATATTTAACTCAACAAACATTAGGGGTAAATTACATTATATGTACATGCTAACCTCACAGGTACATTTAAACATTACAGGTATTTTTTAAACATAAAAGGACATTTAACTTAACAGCTTAAATCATTTTGCTTTGCCATGCCCACACGTCCATTATCTGAAGCAAAGTACGCGGCAAACTTATCCCTCATCTGGGCAACTTCCACTGTGGTTCTCATAGGGTGAAATTGGTAATCATGCAATGTAAAGGGTTGCTCAGGTTGTAAGTTTGGTCGCTCTTTTACTATGATGTAGTTGTGCAGAACTACACATGCTTTCATAACTTCATCAATAGTGTAAATTTTTAGATTAATGGGTGTGCAAAAAATGCGCTAGTTTGATACTAGCAATCCAAATGCACACTCCACGGTTCTTTGGGCCATGACAGTCTGTAGTTGAATTTTTTTTGTGTGTGATTTAAGTTCCGACTTGAGTATGGTTTAATGAGGTTGGCACACATTTGGAACGCCTCATCACCAACAACAACAAAAGGCATTGGCGGTCCATCAGTGTTGGGCAGAGGTCGTGGAGGCGGAAAATTAAAATCGTTCCCATACAGATGTTGGCCCATGTCTGAGTTTTTGAACGTCTGCGAGTCATTGCCTCGTCCAAATGAGCCAATGTCCATGGCAATCAGTCTACAATCGGCATCCAAAATAGCCATTAGAACAATTGAAAAATATTTATTATAACTGAAGTACTCTGTTCCACTTCCAGATGGTTTCATAATCCTGATGTGTTTGCCGTCCACAGCCCCCACACAGTTAGGAAAATTGCAAATTTCCTGGAATTTGGAAGCATTTTCAATCCAGAGTTCACTTGTGGGTTGGGGGAGGAATTCTTGCCGCAGAATGCCAACTAAAGCACGACAAGTGTCTATAATAATCCCAGAAAGGGTGGATACTCCAATCCGGAATTGGAAATGAAACGAGGACAATGTCTCTCCAATAGCCAGGAATCTGGGGAAAAGAAAATGGAAAACAAAAATCAGTACACTGCTTAGGGATAGGGTAGGGTTAGAGTTCAACACTATGTACCTCAGGGTGACCAAGAGACGTTCCTCAGCAGGAATTGCTCGCCGGAACTGTGTGTCCTGCCTGGCAATGGATCCTTGGACACGTAGCAGCAAGTCATGGAAGCTCTGTTGCGACATCCTCATGTAGTCAAAAAACTTTTCCAGGTTTTGCCGCAGCTCAGTGTACAAAGAGTGGTAGTCTCCATGGCTCTCTCGGAGTTCAAGGATGGGGTGTTGCCAATAGTGATGATAACGACTTCTCAGTCTTTCTCTTCTTCTTTGTTCTTGACAAGTAAAAGCAAAGGCAGAAGCCAACTTTAAATGTAAATCCAGATCTTCTAGGAAGCTGTCAGTAGCGACCTCCGTCCCCAGCGATGTCGCTGGTGAGATCTGCCTGTGTGGCAGCTCACTAGCGACCACTTAGCGATGTACCAGTGATCCTGACCGCGTCATATCGCTGGTCGGGATCGCTGGTGCATCGCTAAGTGTGACAGTACCTTTAGTCGCCTGAAGGTTAAAACTGCTCACTACACCCCTAGATGAATTCTTGAAGACGTGCAGTTTCCAAAATAGAGTCACTTTGGGGGGTTTCTGCTGTTTTGGTATGTCAGGGGCTCATTAAATGTGACATGACATACGCAATCTAATCCAGCCAAAACTGAGCTCCAGAATTAAAGTTGGCGTCCCTTCCCTTCCAAGCCCTGCCATGTGCCCAAACAGTAGTTTTCCATCATGTATGAATTATCAGAGTACTCAGGAGAAATTACACAACAAATTGTATGGTCCATTTTGCTTCTGCTAGCGTGGACCTGAACCTGAAAAATATAGCAGCATGCACTAGTTTCTACCACAAACCAGATGACATTCACCCATTCAAGTCTATGGGTGTGTGAAAAAAATCAGATGGCATACACAGTATAGCATATGGATACATTTGCAATTCAGTAACATAGGAAACTGCAAATGATCTTGTAAATGGTTAACAACTGCAAAGTAAAAAAAAGTATGGCACACAGATGACAAGTGAAAAAAAAATCTTGAGTTTTCTGGATGAAACTCTGACCAATTTTTTATACGTTCATGTGATTAGAATTTGGAAGGCATAATCAGTAGGAGTGAGATATTCTGGAATATAATCATATCTTTTCCATTATTTAGAATATTCTACTGCCATTTCTTTTATCGGAATAGATCTGACATTCTTTTACTATACTTCTAAATTTCTGCCCGACCTTGACCGTGGAATTGTCTGTGTAATATCTATTCACATACAGGTGTGTACTGGTGTGTCTGCAATATGAGACAGTGGAACACTTGAGAGAGGAGGACCTTGTCCAGCACTTCCCAGTTTGCGTCCTCTCTCTGTACTCAGTGGCAGCATGGCAGGAGAGGAGTCCTGTCTGTGCACACAGGGTTTCACCCTGTTTGGAATATTGGCAGCTGCTTATATAGTAATATCGCACGCATGGAAGGTGATACGTGGGCTGAGAAGCCACGTTCTATCCCGGTGGTGGAGGACGGACCTGACACAGTATGGACGGTGGGCAGGTAATGAGGCTTCTACTTTTATGTAGTCCGGTTTGTGATTTGTAGTTGTCAATTTTGTATTTTTTTTCTGGGCTAAATTCATCAAGTACATAGAGAATTTTTTGCATGGCGTTCATTGTTGGTGACAGCTACAATGTGTGACAGTACTATTGTATATGCCAGGTCTTCCATGCAGTATGTAGCGTACTTAACGTTACTACAAAAGTATTACTCTGGAGCTTTATAAAAATTTTGATACACCATACATTCATCTTTTTAACTCTTTGAGTGTTGTGTTGAAGGCGTTATGCACTCAATTTTGAATGTAAAATTGCAACCATCATGTATTACACTTGTGAAAATCTGCATGCTACCATATTTTGTTCTTCACACTTACCAGATGAGTCCCATTTACTTTATTGTTTTACATTCTATAAGCTTCTATTTGATTTATTATCAAAAAATCACTGACAGATAATATTTTTTACAGATACATTGGAAAATCATAATGAATCAATATAATTATTAATTTTACATGCCCACAGGCCATAATTCTGATATGGAGACATCAGCTGCATTCTGTGTAATCTGTAAACTGATAATAGCTACAGTCAAAAAATCTGTCTAAATATGTTAAGCCTCACAAAAATCATGAACACTTCAATTTTTTCTATGGACAGGGAAAAAAGTATTCAATTTTTTTGGACTGCCCAGGAATTTCTGGACGGTTGGCAATCTTGCATACAGGCTTCGTATGAAATAAAATGTTCATTGCTCAGGTTTGGCAATTAATACAGCATTTAAGAATTGTCAATACAGGATTTTCCTTTTAAGAAATTGTAAAATTATAATAAGCTATGACTTGAAATATTTTTCTATTAGAAAAGCTATTGTGATAAAAGCTAAAGGTTAGAGCTGATCCGAATAGATTCACAAGACCCGGTCCATCAACCACGTCAGTAATACTGTATGTGGGCAGAAGCCATGAAAATTGCCTCTTAGGCCTGTTTCACACTTCCGTTTTTTCAAATCCGTCAAAATCCGTTGTTTTCCGTAAAAAAACGGATCCGCCATTTTTTGCAGGATCCGTTTTTTTTGTCCCATAGACTTCCATTACAGTTACCGCGGATCCGTCAAAAAAACGGATCCGTTTTTTAAAAAACGGATCCGTTTGCATCAGTTTCCGTCAAAAAAACGGAAACGGATCCGTTTGGCGGACACAAAAACGGAAGTGTGAAACAGGCCTTACATGATGACATCCGCAGCTCCTTTTTTTTATTAGGCTACTTTCACACATCAGTTTTTTGCCGTCAGGCAGGATCCGGCTTTTTTTAGAAAAAACGGATCCGGCATAAATTTTGGAGAACTGTAGAAACGGATCCGGTTTTTTGCTGGATCCGTCTCTGTTCCTGGCGGCTGGCCAATTGGATCTGAGCATGCGCAGACTTAAAAAAACCGGATCCGGTGGCTGGATCCGTCTTTTTCTGGATCCGGCGCATTCTGGCGCCCATAGACTTTCATTGTAGCAAAAAGCTGGAAGCGCCGGATCCGGCGCTTCTGGCTTTTTCGCCGGAGACAAAAAACGTTACAGTAGCCGTTTTTTCCAGACGCCGGAATGAGACAAGTTGCCGGATCCGGCAAAAAACGGATGAAACGCAATGCCATCCGGCACGATCCGGCGCTAATGCAAGTCAATGGGGAAAAACCGGATCCGGCATTGCATTTTGCCGGATCCGGTTTTACAAAAAAAAGCCGGATCGCGCCTGAAGGCAAAAAACTGATGTGTGAAAGAGGCCTTAGCCAGCCTGGCGCAGTGATATCATTGCTGTGTGATGTACATGTGATGACACACAAGGCTGGCTAATCAAAAGAAGAGCTGTGGATGCCGTCAGGTAGGAGATGGTTCTCTGGGTTCCCGTCCAGCGGCCATAAAGATCTATGATCGAGTTGTTCAAACTCTATGAAATGTATTGTCATATATTTAGCTTAAGCAATTTATTTGTTGCCATTAAAGGGAACCTGTCAGCAGAATTGTGCACAGTAACCTACACACAATCAGGTCGGCATCATTATACTGATTAAAATGATACCTTGGTTGATTAAATTCGTCTTATGGTTGTTCTTTAATCTTTCTTTTAAGTTTTGTGCTAATGAGATTGTCATGCCCTCTGCGCCATCTTGTAGGAGGAATTTTTTTCTTCTTCAGTAAGATGGCGCCGCCGGCGCATGCGCAGTAGCAGCTATCGGTCACAGCAGCAGATACGGATAGCAGCTACTGCACAGGCGCAGCGAGCTCCATTTTCAAATTGTTTTTTTCCTCTAGCTGAATAACCTGAACAAAAATATTTTATTGGCACACAAAACATGCAATTTTTTTTAAAGTATATACAGATATTCATTATGCAAACAAGGGGGCAGGTCACTGACCTGTCAGCAGTCTGCATTATGAATATCTAATCAGAGCACCACATACCCCAGCCCTGCCTTAGGGCACAAGCATATCATTAACACAAAACTGAAAATAAAGATTAGACAACAACCACAAGACGGATTTCATCAACGAAGGTATCATTTTCATCAGTATAATGGCGCCGACCTGACTGCACAATCCTGCTGACAGGTTGCCTTTAGGGCAACAAAGGCATTTCTTCTGCTCAGACTTGGAGTGGGCCACCGAACAGCCAGTGAATTCCCTAGTGGACCTCACATTGATGTGCAATGGAAGCTCCTCTCACCTGCCATCACACAGATATGTACTGCTCAGCTAATCCATATCCACAGTGGCACACTGCCTCCTTCCTTTGCTGTGCTGGTGCTAGGTACTAGGGTGGGACCAACACTGCTCCAGAAGAGATGAGTCCATTGACACCATTGCCAGAGCAGTGTCACTGACACTGGTATCTCTGCGAGAGGTGTCAGTGTGTCAGTGACATATATATATATATATATATATATATATAGTGGTGCAGTAACCTCTGTTAAAGCTAGGGGGCACTGTATATGGTACTCCGAATAGGCATGTATAAGATAAAGCCTGTATGTGTCTGGCTGTATATAATAGGACCTGTAGTGAGGTCATGACCATGTGATCCATACCTCACTTGTGGGTGTGGTCGTGTACCATATAGTGTGACTGAGGTCGGGTCACATGGGGTTGTGTGTTTTGATCCTGAATGGTCAGAGTGCGAGGTCCCTGAAGGCCTGTGTGTTGGAAGTATCTGGGACTGAACTTTCTGGCGAGCACATGGAAAGGCCCGACCTGGTAGAGTCTGTGACAGCTCTACGTAGGGAAGCTACTGCCTGGCTGTGGGTCTGGAATTGTAGACAGCCTAGTGAGCAAGGCACTGTCTGGAACAGTGATCCCAGTGCAGCTGCTTCCCTGATAACCCGTGAGGGATAAACCCTGAGTAATGCTGACCGAGGTCAGTAAGAGACTGTATTGTTGTGAACTCTCTTAATCCGACTTTTGCGTCAGGGCTCCCTCAGGTGGATACTGCTGGTAGTGGAGCTGGTCAACAGGATGTTAATCCAACAGCTGCAGAGGATGATTGGAGAAGTGGAGGTAGTGACTGGGAGTACATAAGCAAGCAAGCTTCTCTCAGTGGCTGCCGGTGATACTCCTGTCTGTGCATAGTGAGGATATTTGTCTCTTGCCTGATCCTGCATTTTCCAGCTAAGTGTCATTTGCTAAAACCTTTGCATCTGATTTTGCCTTGCTATCAGGAGTCAGCTGGCCCCCTGGGGCTGCTGGCTCCTGCCCTGTATTTTTGTATCTTTTGCTTGTTTGCTCAGTCCAGTTCACACCTGAGTGCAGATATAGTGGGGGCGAGGTTGTGCTAACCTCAGTATTTTTGTGCTTCAGACGTGTTGGAAATTTTATGGGTTTTGCATGATTGCAGACAGTGCCTTTTCTGTCCTGTCCTATCTAGTCAGTGTGTGCCCCATTATTTGCTCAGTCTATTTTCTGTCTGTGTCTGTGATTCATCTTGTCTCACAGACAATATATGTTTGGAGGCTGTCTATTCCTTTGGGGATCTGCTCCGGAGCAGTTTAGATTTCACCTTTCTGTGTTTAGGCTTAGTTAGTCCTCCGGCTGTGACGAAGCGTCTAGGGCATCATAGGAAAGCTCCACGGCTACTGCTAGTTGTGTTGTTAAGATCAGGGGTCTGCAATCCGCTGAGTGACCAACCTCTCTGGTGTTCTGGTGGCATAGCCTTTTGCGCTTTCCTCCTCGGTGACCCATTCAAAACAGTGTATGCTTTAAAACGGAATGTTTAACAAACACTGTACTGGAAGCTATATGCTATTTAGTTCATGAAGAGCGGTTTATGCTGCAGTTTAATAAACCGAATGAACTGTTTAACTCTGAGTATCCCAGCATGTGCCTCAAAGACTGGCCAAGTGAGCAAATCCTTGTCCACTTATATGGTGGAAGGTCGCCCTCACACTCAGGGCTGTGGGGTACTCGGTACCGGGCCCTATGAGCTCCAATGGGAGATGTCACGGCTAGAGTTGAGCGATACCGTCCGATACTTCAAAGTATCGGATCGGAATGGATCGGCCGATCTTTAAAAAAAGTATCGGTATCGCCGATTCCGATACCGGAAGTCCCATTCAAGTCTATGGGACTTCCGGTATCGGAATAAGAAAAACCCTGTTTTTGCCTTGTACAGCCTCTCTGGGGTCTGTACGGGCCTTTCGGGGGGCTGTGCCGGCCTGCCAGGGGGTCTGTGCAGGCTCCGGTGGTCTGTGCCGGCCTGCCGGGGGGCTGTGCCGGCCTGCCGGTGGTCTGTGCAGGCTCCGGTGGGCTGTGCCGGCCTGCCGGGGGGCTGTGCCGGCCTGCCGGTGGTCTGTGCAGGCTCCGGGGGGCTGTGCCGGCCTGCCGGGGGGCTGTGCCGGCCTGCCGGTGGTCTGTGCAGGCTTCGGGGGTCTGTGCAGGCATCGTCCGATGGGACTACAAGTCCCATCGGGCGATGCCTGCTACCATGACAGTGATTGACACATTAGCCAATGATGGGACAGTAGTAGTCCCATCATCCGGCTAATGTGTTAAATGTTAAAAAAAAAAAAAAATACTACATGCATGCTACATACATACTACATGCTACATACATACTACATGCTACATACATACTACATGCTACATACATACTACATGCATGCTACATACATACTGCATGCTACATACATACTACATACATACTACATACATACTACATACATACTACATGCATGCTACATGCATGCTACATACATGCTACATACATGCTACATACATACTACATGCTACATACATACCACATACATACTACATACATACTACATACATACTACATGCATGCTACATACATACTACATACATACTACATACATACTACATGCATGCTACATGCATGCTACATACATACTACATGCTACATACATACCACATACATACTACATACATACTACATACATACTACATGCTACATACATACTACATATATACTACATGCATGCTACATACATACTACATGCTACATACATACCACATACATACTACATACATGCTACATACTACATATATACTACATGCATGCTACATACATACTGCATGCTACATGCATACTACAAACATACTACATGCTACATACATACCACATATATACTACATACATACAATACATTCATACAATACATACATAGACATACAGTACATATAACATAGAGTAACATACTTACCAATACTTGTCACATTGTTCCCCGAAGCCATTGTCTTTTCCGGAATAAATATTAACATAACAAACCACAAAAATACTCACCCACGATCCGAAGCAGTCCACGAGTGTGTCCCACGATGATCTTGGGTAGAGAACTGCAGCATCAGCTGTTGCTGCCGTTCTCTACGGGCTGCAGGAATCCAATGACGGAAGGTAGGTATCCTTCCGCACTGTATTCCTCCGCCACTTAAAAAAAAAAAGTCCCTAGTCTCACTTTATGCCATTGCTGTGTGGGAAATTCCCACGCAGCAATGGCATAAAGTGAGACTAGGGACTTTTTTTTTTTTTAAGTGGCGGAGGAATACAGTGCGGAAGGATACCTACCTTCCGTCATTGGATTCCCGCAGCCCGTAGAGAACGGCAGCATCATCTGATGCTGCAGTTCTCTACCCAAGATCGTCGTGGGACACACTCGTGGACTGCTTCGGATCGTGGGTGAGTATTTTTGTGGTTTGTTATGTTAATATTTATTCTGGAAAAGACAATGGCTTCGGGGAACAATGTGACAAGTATTGGTAAGTATGTTACTCTATGTTATATGTACTGTATGTCTATGTATGTATTGTATGGATGTATTGTATGTATGTAGTATATATGTGGTATGTATGTAGCATGTAGTATGTATGTAGTATGTATGTAGCATGCATGTAGCATGCAGTATGTATGTAGCATGCATGTAGTATATATGTAGTATGTATGTAGCATGCATGTAGTATATATGTAGTATGTATGTAGCATGTAGCATGTATGTAGTATGTATGTAGTATGTATGTGGTATGTATGTAGCATGTAGTATGTATGTAGCATGCATGTAGCATGCATGTAGTATGTATGTAGCATGCATGTAGTATGTATGTAGCATGCATGTAGTATGTATGTAGTATGTATGTAGCATGCATGTAGTATGTATGTAGTATGCATGTAGTATGTATGTAGCATGTATGTAGTATGTATGTGGTATGTATGTAGTATGTAGCATGCATGTAGTATATATGTAGTATGTATGTAGCATGTAGTATGTATGTAGTATGTATGTAGTATGTATGTGGTATGTATGTAGCATGTAGTATGTATGTAGCATGCATGTAGCATGCATGTAGTATGTATGTAGCATGCATGTAGTATGTATGTAGCATGCATGTAGTATGTATGTAGTATGTATGTAGCATGCATGTAGTATGTATGTAGTATGTATGTAGTATGTATGTAGCATGTAGCATGTATGTAGTATGTATGTGGTATGTATGTAGCATGTAGTATGTATGTAGCATGCATGTAGTATATATGTAGTATGTATGTAGTATGTATGTGGTATGTATGTAGCATGTAGTATGTATGTAGCATGCATGTAGCATGCATGTAATATGTATGTAGCATGCATGTAGTATGTATGTATGTAGTATGTATGTAGCATGCATGTAGTATGTATGTAGTATGTATGTAGTATGTATGTAGTATGTATGTAGCATGCAGTATGTATGTAGCATGTATGTAGCATGTATGTAGTATGTATGTAGTATATATGTAGTATGTATGTAGCATGTAGTATGTATGTAGCATGCATGTAGTATATATGTAGTATGTATGTAGCATGTAGTATGTATGTAGCATGCATGTAGTATATATGTAGTATGTATGTAGCATGTAGTATGTATGTAGCATGCATGTAGTATATATGTAGTATGTATGTAGCATGTAGTATGTATGTAGTATGTATGTAGTATTTTTTTTTTTTTTTTAACATTTAACACATTAGCCGGATGATGGGACTACTACTGTCCCATCATTGGCTAATGTGTCAATCACTGTCATGGTAGCAGGCATCGCCAGATGGGACTTGTAGTCCCATCGGACGATGCTTGCACAGACCCCCGGACATCAGCACAGCCCCCCGGCAGGCCGGCACAGCCCCCCGGCAGGCCGGTACAGACCCCCACAGGGTGCACAGACCACCGGCAGGCCGGCACAGCCCCCCGGCAGGCCGGTACAGACCCCCACAGGGTGCACAGACCACCGGCAGGCTGGCACAGCCCCCCGGCAGGCCGGTACAGACCCCCACAGGGTGCACAGACCACGGGCAGGCCGGCACAGCCCCCCGGCAGGCCGGTACTGACCCCGGGCAGTCCACACAGCCCCCGGCAGGCCGGCAGAGACCCCCGGAAGGCCCGAAATGACGGCGCATCATGATGCGCACACACCGCGCATCATGATGACGTCAGGCCGTCAATCAACTTTGAACTTCCGATTCCGATGCCGAATTCCGATATTGAAAAAATATCGGAAGTCGGTATCGGAATTCCGATACAGCAAGTATCGGCCGATACCCGATACTTGCGGTATCGGAATGCTCAACACTAGTCACGGCAGCTGTAACCTGGCCCGTGGCCCTGGAACCCATTGTAAAAGGGGTTGTTTCAGTGTGCTTAAGTTTATAAGCGATTCGTGACGCCACCAGTGGTGTTCGGCAATGAAGATGTAAGCCTATGCTGCAGACAGATCCTCTGGGACAGATGGTGTGGTGCAGCAGTGATGTTATAGCCCTCCACAGACAGGGCTGGAGTCCCAGGGCAGTGTAGGTGAAGTGACACTTAGATGGTGTAGAGTCAGGCGCAGAGGTGGTGGCTGTGCTAGGCGGGATGGCGCAGGCAATAAGTGGAGGACACCAGTGCATGTAGTTCCACAGCTTTACTCACAGTCTGTTGTACAAAGATGTGCCGGCCTCCGTGCCGTGTCCTCCGGGTCAGGGACTCAGTCAACCTCCAGGCCAGATGGAATACTCCTTTCCAACACTCCGCCAACATGTGCCTTTCTGAACGTCTCCTCTTATAGCGCCGTTAAATGAAGTACTCCTAGTATTGAGTTACACTGGAGTTCCTCCTGTCCGATGTTCTTATGAACTCTACTTGTACGGCAGACATCTGTAGCCTGCTTCGGGGACTTCTTGCTACTAAGTCCCGGCTCACTATCCAGTTGCTGTTGTGCCCCCAAGTCTGGTGTGGGAATAAAGTGGTCACTACTTCTATTCCTCCGGTGTCTGCTGCAGGACCATTAGTATCCATACAACCTCGGGGACCGGGCCCCGGCCTTGCACTTGGAACTTCTAGGAAGGGTTCTCTTCTAACCCACGTCCTCTGTTCCCTTTTACTCCTCACATTCCGTACTAATCTTTCTTTCTATGGAGAATCATTCTTTCAGTCTATGTTGCTCTCTCTCTTCCTTTCCCGTGCCAGCAGACCCAGGTCACTGGGATCTGCTGCAGCACTTCCATCCATCTATCCCTCTCTCCAGGGAACTTCTTCTCTCCAACTCTCTAACCAACTGACCTCCCATCCTAAACTCTTCCCGCTCCTTGTAATGTAATCTAACTCCACCCACCTCCCAGCACATTTCGTGTTCCAAGCAGGGAGCCACGAAAGGGTGCTTTGCTATACTCCAAGCATGGAGCTGCCGAAGGTGCTTTGCTACACTACTTTGTGGTGTGGGGTGCAGGTGTTGGAGCGTGGTCAGGAGTCTCCACCTTACCTGGATGGTGGGATACCACACCTCAGGAGGAGGTGCAGTACCTCTGTGGCGACTGAGCCTCAGGGGCGCCACGGTGGATCTCTACTATATATATATATATATATATATATATATATATATATATATATATATAGTCATGGCCAAAAGTATTGACACCCCTGAAATTCTGTCAGATAATATTCAGTTTCTTCCTGAAAATGATTGCAAACACAAATTCTTTGGTATTATTATCTTCATTTAATTTGTCTTAAATGAAAAAACACAAAAGAGAATGAAGCAAAAAGCAAAACATTGATCATTTCACACAAAACTCCAAAAATGGGCCGGACAAAAGTATTGGCACCCTCAGCCTAATACTTGGTTGCACAACCTTTAGCCAAAATAACTGCCACCAACCGCTTCCGGTAACCATCAATGAGTTTCTTACAATGCTCTGCTGGAATTTTAGACCATTCTTCTTTGGCAAACTACTCCAGGTCCCTGATATTTGAAGGGTGCCTTCTCCAAAGTGCCATTTTTAGATCTCTCCACAGGTGTTCTATGGGATTCAGGTCTGGACTCATTGCTGGCCACCTTAGAAGTCTCCAGTGCTTTCTCTCAAACCATTTTCTAGTGCTTTTTAAAGTGTGTTTTGGGTTATTGTCCTGCTGGAAGACCCATGACCTCTGAGGTAGACCCAGCTTTCTCACACTGGGCCCTAAATTATGCTGCAAAATTTGTTGGTAGGCTTCTGACTTCATAATGCCATGCACACGGTCAAGCAGTCCAGTGCCAGAGGCAGCAAAGCAACCCCAAAACATCAGGGAACCTCCGCCATGTTTGACTGTAGGGACCGTGTACTTTTCTTTGAATGCCTCTTTTTTCTCCTGTAAACTCTATGTTGATGCTTTTGCCCTAAAAGCTCTACTTTTGTCTCATCTGACCAAAGAACATTCTTCCAAAATGTTTTAGGCTTTTTCAGGTAAGTTTTGGCAAACTCCAGCCTGGCTTTTTTATGTCTCGGGGTAAGAAGTGGAGTCTTCCTGGGTCTCCTACCATACAGTCCCTTTTCATTCAGATGCCGACGGATAGTACGGGTTGACACCGTTGTACCCTCGGACTGCAGGGCAGCTTGAACTTGTTTGGATGTTAGTGGAGGTTCTTTATCCAACATCCGCACAATCTTGCGTTGAAATCTCTTGTCAATTTTTCTTTTCCGTCCACATCTAGGGAGGTTAGCCACAGTGCTAGGGGCTTTAAACTTCTTGATGACACTGCGCACGGTAGACACAGGAACATTCAGGTCTTTGGAGATGGACTTGTAGCTTTGAGATTGCTCATGCTTCCTCACAATTTGGTTTCTCAAGTCCTCAGACAGTTCTTTGGTCTTCTTTCTTTTCTCCATGCTCAATGTGGTACACACAAGGACACAGGACAGAGGTTGAGTCAACTTTAATCCATGTCAACTGGCTGCAAGTGTGATTTAGTTATTGCCAACACCTGTTAGGTGCCACAGGTAAGTTACAGGTGCTGTTAATTACACAAATTAGAGAAGCATCACATGATTTTTCGCACAGTGCCAATACTTTTGTCCACCCTCTTTTTTATGTTTGGTGTGGAATTATATCCAATTTGGCTTTAGGACAATTCTTTTTGTGTTTTTTCATTTAAGACAAATTAAATGAAGATAATAATACCAAAGAATTTGTGTTTGCAATAATTTTCAGGAAGAAACTGAGTATTATCTGACAGAATTGCAGGGGTGTCAATACTTTTGGCCATGACTGTATATACATATATACATATATATACATACATAAAGCAGCATATATATATATTTTTTTTTTATTCTGCCTATTCTATTATGATCTGGTTGCCTGCCTGACTGCGGGGGGTGGCACCCTATGCATATGAGATTGGTGCCCCTGCTCTTCGGCAACTATCCGTACTGCCCCTCTGTTCTGTTGAATGATAGTGAGGGAGGGCTAAAGTACAAGCGCTCAGTTCTAAAATAGATATATTATTACTACCCTTATATTGGCTTTGTTATAAAGAAATTGATTGGCATATATATTTGCTCCAAATTTTTGGGATAGAAAATCAAGTGGTTACAGATTAAACAGGTGGTTATAGATGAAAGTAAAGTTGTTATTGTATCACCCAGAGTGGGATACTCAGGTCGCCGGGCAGCGTTGGATTCAGGGGGTCATGGGGGTGGCAACCGTGCCCAGTGCCTTTGCTCCAGGGACAGTGAAATAGGGGTTAAAAATAAAATAAAAATAAAAGAATTTGAAAAAGAGTTTGTGACGCCAGTTGGTATGTTCGTCTGTAAGATAGCCAGCACTGCAGATGATCCCTGGGGGGTAGATGGTGATGGCAGGTGTTTAACCCACTCCAACTAGGGCTGACCCCCAGAGATAGTGATGGAAGTAGATGGTGCAGAGTAACAAGGCAGGAGACAAGGGAAGTCACTTTATCATTTACTGAAGGTCAGATGCAGTTCAGAGGATAAAATGCTACTCTCTCACCAGGTTTACAGTTTGCTCTGCACGGTGGGAGTTACCCTTCTCTGCTGTGGTTCAGTGTAAACTTCCTGCTGTTCTAATCCCTTCAGGGACAAAGGTTTCCCAGAGTCTGAAACTTCCAGTACTACCAGTACAGTGTTTTCTGCCCCGGCAACATGCAGCTTGAATCCTGTGTGAAGCAGGTGTTTGTTCTGGCATAATCTCTCACTGATTCTTGGTTGCTGTAGTTTTCCTGGGAGAAGACACTCAACTGCTGATTGTGTAAACCACACAGCCTCTCAGCTTACCATCCGACTCTAGAAGCATAGATGGCCTACTGGCTGAAGCCCTGATCCTTCTCAGCATTGTTCCTGGAGAGAGCACATGTAACTGCTCCAAGTACATTCTCCATTTTTTTCACACCATCTTCCTCACAGACTAACTAAAACTCCTCTCCTCCCAGTTAGGGTACCTCTGCAAAGCTCTACTGTAAGCTTAAGGCAAGTAAGGGAGTGGGATAGAATTGTGTGTGCAGTTGTCTCCAGCAGAGAAAGCATAACTCCCATCATTTCTAAAACACATATAAAATAGTACATATTTGACCTTTTTGTGGCGGCAAAGACACAGTGCGCCACATTATCGTTAGACAAAAATGAATGTATACAGTTAAGCCCAACAATAAACACCTAGTACAAGCAATAATTGCCCTCTTCATGCCCATAAATAGACATATGTCTATGGAAGGGAATAAAAAATGGCGTAAAAGTCTTGCTCCAGGATATGTCATGTAAATGCTGAGCCCAACAAGTCAGACAGTCAGATGGTAAGGTAGATCAGCCATGTGCTAATTAGGCACACAGGTTCAGTCTTCTGTTCAATGTCCAACAAATACCTTTTAATTGATTGGAATAGAAATAAAACTTAGGTGTAGATAGACCTGGTTATTTAATATTGGTTGTTAGATGAATGTTGGGCCAATCATCCTGATATCTAGTGTAGATTTGTCCATGTCTATCTGCACCTAAGTTGGTCAATTGCTCTCAGTAGGGCCTACATGTGATTGGCCCAGCTGTTCTGCAGGACCCCACTACATAATCCAGAGCTTCTTCCAGTACGTCTCAGGGGTCAAGTGGTACTGCTGGACAAAAACCTGCTTGATGTCCTCATAATGTAAGGGGTGTACTGGGATAGTGTAATACTCCACTCACTTCCCTAGTGTAAATATTCCCTATGCTTATATTTGTTAAAATGTAAATACACCTGTCTTGCTATGTATAATAGTTCTGACATAGGGAAAGTGCAGTACCCATGTAGCCTACAAGATGGAGTTCTGACAGTCTCTAGATAGTTCACACATTGTGCATAGTTTAACTATAGGAGGGGTCAGCTGCAGTTAAGGGAGGGAGGACTTTCCCTAAGAGTCAGTCGGTCTAGGGTGCCCAAACCGTCTGGACATGCTATAGAGCCCGGAATAGAAGCAGTGACCACGTAACTTTTTAAGAGAGAAGCCCAGCCATCCAGGGCAACAGGCTAGAACAACAGCAGACCAGAACAGCAGCAGACTACAGCAGTGTTGGAACAGAGGATAAGGACAAGGCCAGGACAGTACGAGGATGCAGGTGGCTCCATAATGTGGCAACTTAACGCATGGGCTGATGCCCTCAGATCCAGGGTGAAACGGCTGAGGGAACCCCCCAAGCGCAGTGAGTTTGGACAGGGAGGATGCTGCTTCACCACAAGAGACAGTGCAGAAGGGCAGGTCACTCACCATGTGGCAGCTGACTTCATGAGCTGATGACCTTATGTCTGGAGCGAAACATACGAGGGAACGCCTAACCATAGTAAAGCTGGACAGGGAGGATGCTGATGAACCCATATGATATGTTCCGACTTGTATGACAAGGTAAGGAGTTCAGGGAAAGTGGAAGAAATGTGCATGATGGAACCTGTTGTTAATGCTGTGTTGAACATGGATGTGCTGCGTAAGGAAACCTGTAAAGTTGTTCATTTGAAAGTTGCAATTGACTGTGTCTCAATTTGTGCGGATCCATCTAGAGGGAGTCTTCATAAATGCAGAGGAGGCCCTGACAGAGCAGAAAGTGAAGCCACAGGTATGCTGAGTAATGGGCACTGTTCTTATGACTATGGCCCTGGCCCTCCCTCACAATAGCTAAGGGTGCTCTCACAGGGCAGGTACCCAAAGATTTCCTGGGCCTTAACCCTGAGGCGAGGGGTTAAGAAAAGGACCCACTTGTCCTCAGGCAGATGGTACTGATGGCAAGATTTTCCAAATGCCAACAAGAAAGTGTCTACGTCCCCTCTTTTGTCCAACAGAGGGAAGTCATCCGCCTGTAGCTTGGAGGATCTGGAAATCAGGGGGCTGGGGGCTGCAGCTGGAGTTGGAGCTGAAGCATTTGTTGCTGGTGCTCGCAAACCTGCTGACATTCTGCAGCTTCCACTGCCTCACAATCTTCTGCCGCTGCTATGAAGGTCTCATAGGTGGCTTTGTCTCCAGCCCAGAGACTGGCCATGGCAGCTTGCAAAAAATAATTCGAGCCTGCTTGGCTGGGGGGATGGGCAGGTGGTGAGCGGCCCACTGTGGGACCAACCGCTGGCGACAGGCTGCTTGGGGAACCTGGGCTGAACTGTTTGAGCAACATCGACTTTCACCTCCTCCCCACCATCCATCATAGCATTGGCCATCCACCTGGCTCTGCCCCTGGTGCCACTGGCTATCTTTGCACTCATTGGTTATTGACACAGTGCTGCAACCTGATGCACCCACACACCTTACAGTATTTGCACTCATACTGTCTAGTGCTGAGCTCATCTTAAGACCCCAGCAACAAAAAGTTACTACTGGTAGTCCTTAGGATCTGGAAGTATGGGTCACACACTCCCACACACTATTATCTCGATCCCACCGTGCTGCTACCACTTGTGATGAACGTAAAGGATCCACACCTCACCACCCAGCCTGACATCAATATTACGTCAGTGGGATCACATGGTAAGGTCTCCCCACTTGTACCAACATGACATTCCGTGCCCCCTGGGGACACGTAAGGTCAGCTTGGCACAGTTTTACACAGACACCCCCCTGCCCACACGGTCCCAGGGAAGCATGGGGAGTGAGAGAAGGTGGCTCACGCAGTCACTAACATGGCACTACACTCGCCTACACCTCTGACAGGCTGAGAGGCCCCTTTCACTAGTACCAGTGAAACAGAACCTTATCAGCCCAGCATAATTAAGATGTTTAACAATTTTTTTCAAAATCAGTATGAGAAGTGTGATCTCCAAGATATGCCATCACTAACTGATTGCTATGTACCAAAATACTTGGAGCCCAACTAGCTTTTATAATGAAGACTCTATAGCTCAATTGGCCTCTACTCTGCATAAAGATGCTTTCAAACAGGAGTAGCACTCTAGTGCTTTAAACAAGGAATTTATCACTACATAGTGTGGTGTAGTAACCACTGTGTCCGCTAGGGGGCGCTGTGTGGAGGTCCCAAGAGAAGGGATGAATGGCAGAGTGTTGAGTGGCCGTTATGTATCTCAAAGTGAGTGGCTTTGAGATGGAGACTTATGTATGTGTGATCTTCAAGGACATTGCTGAGGTGCTGCGTTAATATGTGAGGGAGAAGTCTCCAGGTAACTAGAGAGTTGGGGGGGCCTGGTTACCTACAAACCCACCCAGGGGGTGTGTTTAAAGCATGGTTGCAAAGAGTGTGAAAATGCCTGAAGGACCTGTGGATGAGGTCAGAGTCATGTGACCCAGTGGGCGTGACCATGAACGATATAATGTGGCCGGGGTGAATCACAAGGGGTGAATGCAGGGACTTGGTTGGTCCAGAGCGGAAGGTCCCGTGAGGAGAGTTGTCTCCTGGCTAACAGCCTGTGTGTAGCTGTGTGTAATGACTGCCAGCGTCTGAGAGTCCCAGAGGAGAGAGTGGATGTCTGCAGCGTGGAGCAACAGCCATGAGGAAACCCTGACATGGCTGAGATAATGATGAGGCTGAAGAGCCTGTGTATGCTGGACATTGCTAACAGAGGGGAACTCTGTAATGGACGCTATGCTGATTATGCTGTTAAGTGAACTTTCTGTTGCTGTGATGGTTTATGCTGGATAAGAATGAAGTGATTAAACAGAGTCAGCATGGGTTTGTAACTAATAAGTCATGTCAGACTAACCTAATTTCCTTCTATGACGGTATCACTGATTGGGTGGATCAAGGAAATGCTGTAGATATAGTATATCTTGACTTCAGCAAAGCATTTGACAAAGTCTCTCATACAATCCTTATTGAAAAAATGACTAAGTATGGAATGGACAAGGCAACTGTTAGGTGGATTCATAACTGGCTTAGTGATCGGACCCAAAGAGTGGTCGTAAATGGCTGCACATCCAGTTGGAAGAATGTCTCAAGTGGGGTACCACAGGGCTCTGTCCTGGGCCCTGTATTGTTCAACATCTTTATCAACGATTTAGATGAAGTAATTGATGGTAAACTAATTACATTTGCTGATGACACAAAGCTAGGAGGGATAGCTAATACTAGAGAAGAGAGAGAGAGGATTCAAAAAGATTTAAATAAACTGGAGAAGTGGGCAGCAACTAACAGAATGGTTTTTAACAGGGAGAAATGCAAAGTACTACATCTGGGCAATAAAAATGAAAAAAGCATATACAGAATGGGAGGAATAGGGCTAAGTGACAGCACATGTGAAAAAGACTTGGGTATACTAATAGGTCACAGACTGAATATGAGTCAACAGTGTGATGCAGCAGCAAAAAAGGCAAATGCAATTCTAGGATGTATTAACAGAAGCATACAGTCTAGATCATGTGAAGTCATTATTTCCCTCTACTCCTCTTTGGTGAGACCTATCTGGAATATTGTGTCCAGTTTTGGGCACCACATTTTAAAAAAGACATCAGCAAACTGGAGCAAGTTCAGAAAAGAGCGACCAGAATGGTGACCGGTCTGCAAACCCTGTCTTATGAGGAAAGGTTGCAGGATTTGGGAATGTTTAGTTTGCAAAAGAGAAGACTGAGAGGAGACTTAATAGCTGTCTACAAATATCTAAAGGGCTGTCACATTGTAGAAGGATCAACTTTATTCTCATTTGCACAAGGAAAGACTAGAAGCAATGGGATGAAACTGAAGGGGAGGAGACACAGATTAGATATTAGAAAAAACTTTTTGACAGTTAGAGTGATCAATGAGTGGAACAAGCTGCCACGAGAAGTGGTGAGTTCTCCTTCAATGGAAGTCTTCAAACAGAGGCTGGACAGACATCTGACTGGGATGATTTAGCGAATCCTGCTTTGAGCAGGGGGTTGGACCAGATGGCCCAGGAGGTCCCTTCCAACTCTACGATTCTATGATTCTATGATGATGAATAAACCGAAGCAACTGATATGGTTTTATGGAAAACCTGTGCCAGATGTGATTATTGGGCTGCCAAGCGAGGATCCCCTATGTAAATTACAGCGCTACCTCACAATAGATATTGATGAAGTATCCTTAGGATAGGTCAGTGACTCAGCAATATCACCTCAGGGGTAGTCAAATA
This sequence comes from Dendrobates tinctorius, assembly GCF_039654945.1. Lineage (NCBI taxonomy): Eukaryota > Metazoa > Chordata > Amphibia > Anura > Dendrobatidae > Dendrobates > Dendrobates tinctorius. The sequence continues at coordinate 16,875,516 of NW_027361730.1, read as the reverse complement.
CCCAACACCCCCACCAATCAGCTGTTTGCAACTATCCCCAGTTAGTATAATGGGCTAGAACAGAACATGGGCACTGTATATATCAACTCTTATTCTCTTTATTAGGAAATGAGCTATGTAAAAATGGTGTATGGAGCCGCGCTGTAATAGTTTATTATACTATGTACATCTGGCTTCCACAAGTGCTGCAAAAAGCTACCAGTTCCTGACTGATCTGACATTGATGACCTAACTATCATACATTTGATATTGTGGAGCAGTGGATTTCCCACTGTTCAGCTAATGATGACCTACATTCGGAGGATAATGTGAATAAGCCTAAAGTAAGCTCCAATTTACACCAAAATAGGACACCAATATGAAGTTGAAAAGCAAGAAACAACGTGTCATGATCCCAGTGCAGGTTTTGACCTGCACGTCAGGGGTTAATGTCTTGAGCTCAGTGCAGGCTTGACCTGCACGCCTGGGGTTAATTATTGTAGCTTCTCTTTGGCTCAAGGAGAGCTTCTTATAGCCCTGGGAGACTCCTATCCCTGTCAGTTATACTTTTGCCTTTGGCTGAGTGTAGTGACCCCTGTGTGCCTGTGCCTTCTGATTTTCTTCTAGCTTGCTTATATAGTTCTGACCCGGTTCTGTCCCCTGTTGTGAGTTTGTCTCTTGATTCTGTACTGTTTATCTGCTTCTCTGGTTTCTGATTCATTGCCTATGTCCTGACTAGTCTCTTATTGCCCCTCTTGTACTGTACTGCTATCTCCGTGTATGACTTACTGCTTACGTTCTGACTATTCCCTGCTTGTCCCTCTGGTACCGCGCTGCCCTCTCTGTGTATGACCCTCATTTGTCTGATTTGAGGATCCCTGTAGTAGAATCCTGCACTTATCTCCAGCAGCAGGACGCTAAGCCCCGCCCCCTGCAGTCACTTGATCGTAGGTCCTTCACTGCTTTCTACCTTCAGTGACACAGGTCCTGTGAGCCTGGAGCAAGCATTGTCACCACTGCTGCCCCGCTCCACAGGTATCTTTGGGCACAGGTTTGTACTCCGGACATGCGCACTGGCTCAGTGAGCAAGTGCAGTGCGGTGTTCCTGACACAACGTACATACAGCTATGATGGCTTGAAAAAAACATTGCTAGGACTTGTAGAACTAATATGTTCTCCTTGGCTTGTTTTGACTGATTATTTTATGCCACATTTTACTCTGTGTAGGTAAACGAACTGTATGAAAAGAACATGAGTAAATGAATGGACCTGGTGATGAACATTCACAAACATATTTTATAATGCAGGTTTATGGTTCTTGGATTTATTTTTTTATTTCAATATCTATATCATAGTGAAATCTATTTTATAAGTCATAACTTGTGTAACAGGCATAAAGCTTATCTAAATGATGCCAACAACATAGAAATCAGGTGTCAGCTGTCTCTACAATGGTATCTATTGCCATCAGACTGTTGCAAGACGTATTGATAGGGGTGGCATAGTCCTACTGCATATGAATATTTTTTTTAATTTTTTGTTATTTGACAATTATTTGAAAGAAAAGAAGCAAAAAAAAATCTTAATGAACATAGAGAATAGCAGAAAAAAAGAGAATATAGAAAAATGTGCCCTTTTATACAATGGACTAAAGTCTTCCGGAAACAGCTGTATATCAGACTTTATAAGGTTTTGTCCAGTGTTTCATTTTTGCTTTTGGTTTTGCAGTGGTCACTGGTGCTACTGATGGGATAGGAAAAGCCTATGCTCTTGAGGTAAGTGATTGCCTAGGGTGGCACTATACTATGCTATTTGCCAGAAATATTGTTTATGGAGGTAAGGTAATGTCATGGAACAAATGGTTGACATCCTGAACTCTTCTTAGCTTATTGCCGGCTTTAATCTCTTCCCAACCGGATGATTTTCTGTTTTTGCGCTTTCGATTTAGGCTACATTCCCACAATGAGTTTTTGGTGAGTTTTTTGAAGCTACAGAATTTCTACACCATTTTTGCACCTATTATGCAAATTAGGTTACTTGCATTGTTTCATTGCATTTTTTATGTGCTTTTTTTACTATGATTTTTTTTCACGTTTTTGACACAGCTCCTTTTTGTCTCTTGTTGCTGTGTCATGATTTACAGTAGGGAAAAAAAGTATTTAGTCAGCCACCAATTGTGCAAGTTCTCCCACTTAAAAAGATGAGAGAGGCCTGTAATTGACTTCAAGGGTAGACCACAACTATGAGAGTCAAAATGAGAAAACAAATCCAGAAAATCACCTTGTCTGATTTTGCAAGACTTATTTTGCAAATTATGGTGGAAAATAAGTATTTGGTCACCTAAAAACATGAAAGATTTCTGGCTCTCACAGACCTGTAACTAAGAGACTCCTCTGTCCTCTACTCATTAACTGTAGTAATGGCACCTGTTTGAACTTGTTATCAGTATAAAAGACACCTGTCCACAACCTCAAACAGTCTGACTTCAAACTCCACTATGGTGAAGACCAAAGAGCTGTCGAAGGACACCAGAAACAAAATTGTAGCCCTGCACCAGGCTGGGAAGACTGAATCTGCAACAGGCAAGCAGCTTGGTGTGATGAAATCAACTGTGGGAGTAATAATAAGAAAATGGAAGACATACAAGACCACTGATAATTTCCCTCGATCTTGGGCTGCACCCAAGATCTCACCACGTGGGGTGAAAATGATCAAAAGAACGGTGAGCAAAAATCCCAGAACCACGCGGAGGGACCTAGTGAATGACCTGTATAGAGCTGGGACCACAGTAACAAAGGCTACCATCAGTAACACACTACACCGCCAGGGACTCAGATCCTGCAGTGCCAGACATCTCCCCCTGCTTAAAATCCATTTAATAGCAGACAAGATATAATCCTATTTACATACAGGGTGGGGCAAGCAAAAATGATTCAACACATTGCCATTCTGTTAGCAATAACCTTGTTCTACATGAAGTGAAAGAGAAGAAGAAAAAAACCTGGAAAACTGAAAGAAAAACAAGAATTGATGAGATTCGTTGGACATGTAAAATGCACTGCTCAAAAAAATAAAGGGAACACTCAAATAACACATCCTAGATCTAAATGAATGAAATATTCTTATTGAATACTTTGTTCTGTACAAAGTTGAATGTGCTGTCAGCATAATCACACAAAAATCATCAATGGAAATCAAATTTTTTAACCAATGGAGGCCTGGATTTGGAGAGACCCCCAAAATGAAAGTGGAAACAAGTCAAAATGATGCTCAGTATTGTGTGTGGCCTCCACGTGCCTGTATGACCTCCCTACAATGCCTGGGCATGCTCCTAATGAAGTTGCAGATGTTCTCCTGAGGGATCTCCTCCCAGACCAGGACTAAAGCATCCGTCAAATCCTGGACAGTCTGTGGTGCAACGTGACAATTGGCGGACGGAGTGAGACATGCTGTCCTAGATGTGCTCAATAGGATTCAGGTCTGGGGAACGGGCAGGCCGGTCCATGGCTTCAATGCCTTCATCTTGCAGGAACCGCTGACACACTCCAGACACATGAGGTCTGGCATTGTCCTGCATTAGGAGGAACCCAGGGCCAACCGCACCAGCATATGGTCTCACCATGGGTCTGAGGATCTTATCTCGGTACCTAATGGCAGTTAGGCTACCTCTGGTGAGCACATGGAGGGCTGTGCGGCCCTCCAAAGAAATGCACCCCACACCATTACTGACCCACTGCCAAACCAGGATGAAGGATGTTGCAGGCAGCAGATCGCTCTCCACGGAGTCTCCAGACTCTGTCACGTCTGTCACATGTGCTGAGTGTGAGCCTACTCTCATCTGTGAAGAGCACAGGGCGTCAGTGGCGAATTTGCCAATCCTGGTCTTCTTTGGCAAATGCCAAGTGTCCTGCACGATGTTGGGCTGTGAGCACAACCCCCATCTGTGGACGTCGGGTGCTCAGGCCATCCTCATGGAGTTGGTTTCTAACCATTTGTGCAGACACATGCACATTTGTGGTCTGCTGGAGGTCATTTTGTAGGGCTCTGGCAGTGCACCTCCTGTTCCTCCTTGCACAAAGGCGGAGGTAGCGGTCCTGATTCTGAGTTGTTGCCCTCCTATCGCCCCCTCCACGTTTCCTGATGTACTGGCCTGTCTCCTGGTAGCACCTCCATCCACTGGACACTACGCTGGCAGACACAGCTACCCTTCTTGCCACAGCTTGCATTAATGTGCCATCCTGGATAAGCTGCACTACCTGAGCAACTTCTGTGGGTTGTAGACACTGCCTCATGCTACTGTACAGTACCCCTAAGGATGAGAGCAATGACAAAATGCAAAAGTGACCAAAGCAACAGCCAAAAAGGATGAGAAAAGAGAAATGGTCTGTGGTCCCCACCTGCAGAACCACTCCTTTATAGGGGGTGTCTTCTTAATTGCCGATCATTTCTACCTGTTGTCTGTTCCATTTGCACAACAGCAGGAAAAATTGATTCACAATCGGTATTGCTTCATAACTGGACAGGTTGATTTCACAGAAGTGTAATTGACTTGGAGTTGTGTTCCCTTTATTTTTTGAGCAGTGTAGTAGTAACAGTGAAAGATTCATGTGGAATCAGTGCATCAGATGCCTCCATTGAAGATGGTAACAAGTGCAGAAATACACTTATAGGGGTCTTTATTCACTTTCTCTTAACACAGTAGTGGTGAGTCTGACTTTTACTGTTGTACAGTTCTGGTAGATACATTAGACAGAACATTCACCAGTTGATGGGTATGCCGTAAATAACAGTGGAATGATCATAGTGGTACTCTTGGAGCATCATTGGTCTTACCATTTATTTTCTGTGAACCAAGAAATGGAGTATATTTAGTTGGCAAAACCCAGAGAAACAGGCCACACGCCTGTTTGTTAGTATATTTGTGACTGTCAGCTCCCACACCGGTGGTATTCTATGGAATTATTTTAGATCAACGTAATAAGATTTTACCATGTGTATGATAAAAATTAATTAAATTCATAGTATTTTCAGAAATATTTCTCTGTTTTATTACCAACGATTGACTTTATTCTAAGCTTTCAAAGCGAGGCCTGGACGTGGTCCTGATAAGTAGAACCCTGGAGAAGCTGAAGAGAGTGGCATCTGAGATAGGTAAAATTGTTAACATCACTCATAAGATTTAAATAGATTTTAAATATGACATAGACATACACTACATATACAGTATACACAACTACCCAAAGGCAGGTTTTTGTAAAAAAAAAAAAAAAAACATGAATAAAGTAACTTTTGAAGTTGATAGTGGGAAGAGAACAGAAGCTTCACTACATACGTTAGGGTGGTCAAGGATTTGTGCTGGATACTGAGCCTCAATAGGGGCCAGGTAAGAAGGCTCCCATGTGAAGGTGTAATTTATTGTAATTTATTCAAACAGGGCTTTCAGTCTTGTGAGGAGGGGTAGCCATTGTCTACCAGAGCTAAGTGTGAATTGGATTAATATGTGATGTTTTATGGTGGGAAGCAGTAGGCTTTTCGCCCAATTAGGAGAATACGTTTAGTTAGTGACCAGACAGCATTGGATTCATTTTTTTTGCATTAAAAACAAAATACTGTCATATTACAGAAAACCTGTCATGTGCAAAAATGCTATTTACCTGTAAATATAGGGTTAAACTGCAGGTTAGCAGCGTGAAAATGCTGCATGGCCGTCTTACTTAAAAAGGGGCTATTAGGAGATAATTAACTTATTTCCTCCTGGGAGCCTTTGGATTTCAGTCCTAAGGGTGTGGTTACAGGAATTGTTCACTATGCTGTGAGCAGTGGTTGAGATGTCAGTTTGACTGACATGTCGATCTGCACAGATGCGCTGTAGAGAGAGCTGTAAATCAAAATTCCGGGGAGTGATCATAGCCACTGGTCACAGTAGATTGAGCTATTAATGTAACTGCTCTGTGCATGCCCCACTGAAAGCCAGCGGCTCCCAAGATAATATAAGTTATAAGTTGTTCTGTGGTGGTCGGGTCCGGTCTTCCTTACCTTAGTCTCTGAGCACTGAGCACCTTGTACTTCTGGGCATCCCAGCGAGGTTGCAGTTCTGGAATATGACAGCACAGGAGGATAATGGGTTCCTGGTCGCTTCACGTTTGATTCTTCTTAAATCTTTTGCAATTAATGTGTATGTTTATCTCAACATGTTTTTGGGACCCTGTTGAGCTTTTGCAACAAAACTTTTGATGGTTCTGTGATCACACACAATATCTTAGCAATCTCTCAATAAGGCTGGTTTCACATTAGCGCATTTTCAGCGCGCGCACGGCCGGGGGTAGCTTCGCCCCCGAGCCGGCTCTCTGCCCGGCGTGCCCGCCCCTTCCTTGTAGCGCCGCCTCCTAGCGGACAGCGGCGCCTGCGATCGGCGCACCCTATCTTTAGCATAGGGTGCGCCGATCGTGCGCAGGCCGTGCGCTAGTTGCGCTTTGACCTGCGCTGCGCACTTTTGACGGTGCGCCGTGCGCGCCAAAATCAAACTTTTCGGATTTTGGCGCGCACGGCGCACCGTCAAAAGTGCGCAGCGCAGGTCAAAGCGCAACTAGCGCACGGCCTGCGCACGATCGGCGCACCCTATGCTAAAGATAGGGTGCGCCGATCGCAGGCGCCGCTGTCCGCTAGGAGGCGGCGCTACAAGGAAGGGGCGGGCACGCCGGGCAGAGAGCCGGCTCGGGGGCGGAGCTACCCCCGGCCGTGCGCGCGCTGAAAATGCGCTAATGTGAAACCAGCCTAAGACTTGTAACAAATGTTGACTTTTCAGAGTCAGTTAATTCTCTATTTTGGCCCATTTTGCTTGAGGAAAACAAGCTGCTTAATAATTCTGCACATCTTTATAAGGCCGGGGTCACACTAGCGATGAATACGGACAAGTGTTATGCGATAAAACATTGCATAGCACTCGGACCAGTATTCATCTATGGGGCAGCTCTCATCAACATATTTTGTCTCGGACGTTTTCAACGTGCAAGTGAAATCGCAGCATGCTACGATTGGCACCGACACTCGGCCGAGTCTCAGCCTATGGGTGCGAGTGAGACAACGCACATCACTCGGATATCATCCGAGTGATGTGCGATATACGATGACCCTGGCAATGGAGGAGATGGAGAAATTAGTTTCTCTGCCTCCTCCACAGCTGTGCTCCGATCCACTCTGTGCGAGAGGCTTGGGGCACAGTTGCATGAAACTCGGCTCCCGCTCGCAACAGAGCAGGAGCCGAGGGTCATTAGCATATCGCATCTGACGCTCTCGCATCGGATGCCATGCGCTAGTTTGACCCCGGCCTAAAGGGTGTTGTATCCTTAGGCCTCACCATCCCACATTACACAATAGACATCACCTTACATGCTTCATCCAATAAACAAGTCCATATATTTTAGTGGGAAAAGCATGTAGCAGAGAATGAAAAATATGCATAAATGGGCTCTTCCAACACCTGTGGTTGAACAATCAAATAAAGTATGCACATGTCTTCAGAATTTGCATGTGAAAGTATTTCTCCCAGAAGATAATTGCAATTACATGATTGTTATACACATGTTTATTTGCTTTGTGTGTATTGGGACAACACAAAAAAATAAACACAAAAAGGCAAAGTGGACATCATTTCACTCAAAGTCACAAAAATGGGCTGGACAAAATTGTTCTCAACTTTCCAAAATTGTGGGTAAACAACTTTGTTTTAAGCATGTGATGCCTGTTCAAACTCACCTGTGGCAAGTAACAGGTGTGTGCAATATGAAAATCACAGCTGAAACCAGATAAAAAGGAGTGCAGATCAAAGGGTATGGAGATCCCAACAAACAGGCTCTCCATGCATGTGTTGTGACTGTCACACGGCCGGGACACATGCAGCTGCGGCGCCGAACAGCTGATTATCGGGAGCGCTCCAGGTATTCGGGTTCCTGATGCAGCTATTCAGTAAGCTGTTGTGAACACTTGTGACCTGACTTCTGAGTTTGGGCTCCCACTGGTGGTTGCTGTGGGTAATGTAGCTGATCGGGTTGACAGAAGTCAATCACCTGAAGAGGATGAGTGGAGATCAGGTGCTACAGACTGGGAAGATTTAAGTCAGCAAGCTTCCCTCAGTTACTGCTGGTGATTTGGTTTTCTTCCTGTGCATTTTGAAGTCCGCTTGCCCCCTGCTTGGTCCTGCATCATTCAGATAAGTGATTTGTTTGCTGGAATCTTTTGGCATTTGATCCGGTTTTTGCCTTTCTCTGCTTTCTGCTTTGCTGTGTGGGTTCAGCATTGTTCCCGACTGGGACCAGTGCTGGACCCCGTTCCATATGTCACAGCTTATGTCAGTCTGTTTAGTATTGCTAGTCCCCTGTTATATCAGTATCTTTTGTTTTGCTTCCTGTTCACACCAGAATGCTGATCTAGTGGGGGAGAGGTCGTGTGGCCTCAGTATTTTTGCATATCAGACGTGTTAGATTTTTCTTAGGGTTTTTTGCATGATTGCAGACAATATCTTTCCTGTCCTGTTCTATCTGGACAGTTTGGGCCCCATCATTTGCTTACTCTATTTTCTGCCTGTGTTTGTACCTCATCCTGTCTCACCGGCAATATATGTTTGGGGGCTATCTATTCCTTTGGGGTTCTACTCCGGGGCATTTTAGGTTTCCCCTTTCTTGCTTTAGGCTTAGTTAACTCTTTGGCTGTGCCGAGGCGTATAGGGCATCGTAGGTACGTCCCATGGCTAATTCTAGTTGTGTTGTTAGTTTAGGGGTCTGCAATCCGCTTAGTTACCAACCTTTCTGGTTTTCTGGTTGCCTAGCTTATTCCCCGGCTATCCTCCTTGGTGACCTAATCATAACAGTAAGCGCTATAGCTATTTGGATAAGGAGTTATCCAAAGCTATTCGCTCATCCCTAGTCCTAGGTCATGGGTCTTCCTTCAGGACAATGACCTGAAATATACTGAAGAAGCACCCAGAAATGGATGGAAGCAAAGCGCTGGAGAGCTCTGAATTAGCTAGCAATTTGTCCGGATGTAAATCCCATTGAACAACTCTAGAGAAATCTTAAATTGCTGTTGGGAGAAGGCACCCTTCAAATATGAGAGACCTGGAGCAGTTTACAAAAGAAAAGAGGTAAAAAATTCCAGTTAAGAGGTGTAAGAAGCTTGTTGATGGTTATCAGAAGTGATTGATTGTAGTTATTTATTCGAAAGGGTGCACAACCAAATATTAATTTGAGGGTGCCAACAGTTTTGTCCAGCCCATTTTTGGGGATTTGTGTAAAATTATGTCTAAGGCTAGTTTCACACTAGCGTTTTTGAGCGCAGCGACGGCCTGCGCACGGCCGCTGCTAAGCCCCGCCCCCTGCCGTACCTCCGCCGGTAGCTCCGCCTACCGGCGCATGACGCTGCATGCGTCCTGCGTCCCCTATCTTTATCACTGGGGGGCGCAGGCTGTGCGCAGTATGCGTTTGGCGGCGCATGCGTCCTTTTGACGGAGCGCCGACCTGCGCCAAACGCAACCTGCTGCAGTTTGGTTGTGCTCGGCGCACCATCAAAAAGGCGCATGCGCCGCCAAACACATACTGTGCACGGCCTGCGCCCCTAGTGATAAAGATATGGGACGCAGGACGCATGCAGCGTCATGCGCCGGTAGGCGGAGCTACCGGCGGAGGCGCGGCAGGGGGCGGGGCTTAGTGGCGGCCGTGCGCAGGCCGTCGCTGCGCTCAAAAGCGCTAGTGTGAAACTAGCCTAATTTGCCAACACTTTGGGGCAAGACTGATACAATTAGATTCAACATTTTTATCTGTATCAGGTTGTCAATTACAAAAGCGTGGTTGAGAAAGGAGCAGTACTCCTGAAAAGTAGCAGCTTGTTTGTCATGTGTGCATAAGACCTCTATGAAGGCTTTTTTGCTGAAAAAGTGTTATTTTTATAATGGTCATTTGTAATGGACAGCCTGATATAAGCGAATATACTGGAAGAAATATGATGATTCTAATTGTACATATAAGTGTCTGCAGTAAAATAATTTGTCGTGCAAATTCTGAAGACACGTGCATGTGATTTGGTTCATCCAATAAGCATTCAAGTTTACAGAGCTTGGAGTTGGAAAACCTGCATAAAAATGGTATGATCAAAATACTCTAAGCTAATAATTCTTCACACAGTATCTGTCTAACTGTAAATCATTTACAATTACAACATAATAATGGCTTAAAAGTGGGGTGAGAGAACTCAGCAGGAATTTATTATTAAGTCCAAAGGGTTCACACTTTTGGCACGCTATATTGGAGTTTATCAGTAATGTTCTATTCAGGAGTTTGCTTAGTATTTCAATATGCCTTACACTAAAGTCACTACCTAGGATGTTGGAAAAGCTATTTTCTTCTTGAAATTTCAGATATATTCTTCATACCTCTTATGACTTGCCTTGTATGTAATTGGCAGTCTCTGCCTTTTCCATTACATGATGTATAAGCGCAAATATCTGTGTATACAATGTTACAATATTTAATACAATATATATTTGCAGAGAAAGAGTCTGGACGCAAAATTAAATATATACAGGCAGACTTTACAAAAGGATCAAATATCTACCATATGATTCAAGAGGAACTGAAAAGCTTGGAAATTGGAGTTCTGGGTAATTAACATCTTTCCATTTTTTAACCTATTTATTTATCAAAAATGGAAGACCCTGTGACTGCAGCTACTAATCTCTGGAATGTTACAGGGTGATTGAATAGGCAATGTCATGTGGCTGTATAGAAGTAAATGGTGGATCTAATAGTACTTTATGTGGGTGCATAGAGGTGTTGTAAAACTAGAAGTGGCCCAAGGAAAAATATATATCTTTAAACTCAGTATCAGTGAAAGCTAATTTGATGAAAGGCCTCTTTCACCACAGCTGTAGAAAAGAAATCCTGAACCGCACTTCCACATATTATACAACGATTTGTCGCGGCTAAGAACATTTTTCATAACTGAAAATGAAGTTCTTCGTGAAATGGAACCTTGCTGCTGTTATCTGCTGGTAAGCAGCATTTACATCATGTCTTGAAGGTTTACTGAAAAACAGTACAAGGAGAAAATATGTAAACTCAAAGCGGGTGAAATAAGCATTGAACACGTCACCAAATTTTTAGTCGCATGCACTGTGTCAGGTGTGATTTGGGACCATTCTTCCATACAAACACTCTTTGAATCCTGAAGATTCCGCAGGCTCCTTCTATGAACTCTGAGCTTTAGTTCCTTCCATAAATTTTCTATTGAATTCAGGTTAGGTGATTGGCTGGGCCATTCTAGCAGCTTTATTTTCTTTCACTGAATCCAGTTAAGAGTTTCCTTGTCTGTGCGTTTGGAATCATTGTCTTGCTGAAATGTCCACCCTCGTTTCATCTTACTCATCCTGGTAGATGTCAGAAGATTTTTGTCCTTTTATCCTTACTTTAATTATATGAAGTTTGCCAGTGCCGTATGCTGAAAAATAAACACAATGATGTTCCCACCTCCAAACTTCACTGTTGGTATTGTATGTTTTGGGTGATATGCAATGTCTTTTGGCCTCCAAACATGGTCTATTATGGCGGCATCAGTTTTGGTCTCATCTGACTAGACTATATTCTCCCACTATTTCACAGGCTTGTCTAAATGTTGTTGCGCAAACTTTAAAGGGAATCTGCCACCTATTTTTTTGACTGTCGGCTGCCGGCACTGTCATCAGGGGCTTATCTACAGCATTCATGTAACATGAAAGAGAAGAAAAGCGAGTTATATTATACTCACCCAGGGTCGGTCCGGGTCCAGTCTTGGTCCGATGGGTGTCGCGGTCTGGTCTGGCGCCTCCCATCTTCTAACGGTGACGGTAACGGTGACAATCCAGTTCAATTTTTTTCTCTGTGTCAGTTCTCAGTATTATAAGTTACCTAATTTGCGGATAGCTATGGTTTGATTTCTTTGCCTGTGTAGATTGGATAGGTTGTTACCAACATCTGGTGAGAATTTCATGTCAATAGCATCTTTAGAAATATATTTATTTAAAAAATTGGTGACATGTTCAATACTTATTTCACCCGCTGTATATAGAATGAAACGCTAGGCCAAATGACCATAAATATATATAGGGGTCCAAGTGGAGGGATTTAAATATGGGGAAAAAACAAATGTCAAAAATAGTGAGGAAGAATAATGGTCACAAGCCAATAAGTATGAGATATATATTAAAATGTTATTAGTTAAAAAGACTGCAGATTATCACTATATGCAGGGGCATGCTGAAGCTGTTAGTACTTTGACAGCTCAGTCGTCCAGTCTGGTGCAGGAGCGTGCTGAGCTGTCAGTGTTTTGATTGACAGCTCAGCCGTCCAACCCGAGACTGGGAGTTGCTACGCTGCCTTCAGGTGTTCCCTGTCCAAGGCGATTGCCCAGATACTTAGCTGGGCCGTCAGTCCCAGGTCTCTGCCAGAAGTAGATTCAGCTTTGTGTAGTTTGGTTCTCTGTGCCTTGTGCTTTGCTTATGGATTTTTTTGCTGCCTGACCATGGACCTTGTTCTGACCATCCATTTTGCCTAGTCCCTTTGCCCTGATCTGTTATCCTCCTGGTATTCTAACCTTGAACCTTTACCTGACTACGTCTTTGTCTCTTCCCTCTGTCTATGACGTTCCCTCCTGGCTCTTGATCTTGGACTCCTTGACTACCCTGACTCACGTCTTATCCATGAGAAATGACTCAGCATCACACATTGATCTATTGTCGTTAAGCAAACATTTACAAAACTGAACATGAGGTTCGCAGTTAATATTCTAATTAGACTGTAAAAATCCCACTACCACGTCACAGCGAACCTTTTCATGGGATCCTGACCTGATCCTGATGATGCTTTTAAGTTAGCAGGAGACTTCAAGAGGGGTACCTCTTATTTGGTTCTCTGCTGTTTGTCTGAGACCATGTAGACAGTGCTGGCGTTAGGGGCAAACAGCCACCTATGGCCCCCGCTCCTCCAGGGACCCCTAGCCAGTGGCATGTTGCTAATAACGGCACACCACATGGCCGCTACGGGGCCCCTAAGTAAAAGGGGCCCAGCACCGCCGCTGCCCCCAGACATTCAACTTACCGTCACCATAGATGCCAATACAGTTGAAAGCAGTATCGCCATCACTCCCCCATCACTCCCCCTCTGACTCTGATTCAGCAAGTGCCAGCAGTGGAGTTGATCAGATGCTCTGCAGAAACCAGAGCAGCGAGGGAAAGAGGAGGAGAGGTGAGTATTTTGTGTGTGCGTGTGTATGCTGCACTATACTGTGCTGTGTGTGTGTGTCTGCTGCAACATACTGTGTTGTGTGTGGGAGACTGCATTATACAGTGTGTGGAGGCTTCACTATACTGTGTATGTTGGGGTGCTGTATTATACTATGTGTGGGGGCTGCCCTATACTGTGTGTGTGGGGGGGACTGCACTATACTGTGTGTGTGGGCTGCATTCTACTGTGTGGGGGGCTGCACTATACTGTGTGCAGCCCCCCACACACATTATACTCTATCAAGGGACATGGGGAGTGCATTTTACTATATGTGCTATATGAAACCTGCATTATACTGTATCGAGGACTATCTGTACCAATCATTCTTCCTCAGGCAGAGTAAGGGAAGGTGCACACGATCAGTAAACGATGCAGGTTGGACGCTGCATACTTGTGCAGTGTCCAGACATTACAACATAGTGGATGATGTCCACTATGTATGCACAGACATCCGCAGCTCACCCGCGGAGATGGTCATGCTGCGCGTCTCTCCAGATCGCAGCATGTCTATATATCTTGCGGAGACGTGAATCTCTGCAAGATAAATCTCACCCATAGAATGTATTCGGCGTGATGGATCCGCACGGTTCAGTGACCACATGCAGATTTACCTGCGTTCAATAGCTGGCGGCGCTTTGGGCACAGCGGACATGTGCTGCTTCCAAAGTGCTGCCAATTACTGACAATGTGCACATACCCTAAAGAGGATGGTAAACAAGCATCGAACGACTATAATATTGTCGATCACACTCGTTTAGCAGCCTGAACTTAGCGCTTGTAAATACAACATAAATGTTTCTTTGTGATGGTGCAATATGTGAGTTTGGAGCCCCTGAGGATTCAGTTGCCACAGAGGTACTGCACCTACTCCTGAGGTGTGGTACCCCACCATCCAGGTAGGTTGGATGCTCCTGACCACGCTCCAACACCTGCATCCCACACAACACTGTAGTTCAGCAAAGCTACATTGCGGCTCCCTGCTTGGAGTGTAGCAGAGCACTTTTGGTGGCTCCCTGCTTGGAACACGAAACGTGGTGGGAGGCTGGTGGAGTTAGAATACATAAAAGAGCAGGAAGGTTTAGGATTTCAGGTCAGTCGGTCAGTCAGGCAGTCAGTGGGAGAGAGTGAGGAGAGAAGATCCCTGGGAGAGGGATGGAGGAAGGAGGTGCTGCAGCAGACTTCAGTGACCTGGGTCTGCTGGCACGGGAAAGGAAAGAAGGAGAAAAACATTGAACAGAAACCTGATCTTCCATAAGAAGGAGAGACTAGTACGGAACAAAGGAGTAAAAGGGAACAGAGGACGTGGGTTAGGAGAGAACCCTGCCTAGAAGTTCTAAGCGCAAGGCCGGGGCCCGGTCCCCGAGGTTGTATGGATACTAATGGTCCTACAGCAGACACCGGTGGAGTAGTGAGCTGTAAATGTACTACTCCCATATAAGACTTGGGGGCACAACACCAAGCTTGGATAGTGAGCCGGGACTCAGAAGTAAGGAGTCCCCGAAGCAGGCTACAGCTGTCTGCCGTGCAAATATGGTTCTTGGGAACATCTGTCAGGAGGAACTCCAGTGTAAATCAGTACTAGGAGTACTTCACACCAAAGGCGCTATAAGAGGAGACGTTCAGAAAGGCACATGTTGGCGGAGTGTTGGAAGGGAGCATTCCATCTGACCTGGAGGTTGACTGAGTCCCCGACCCGGATGACACAGCACGGAGGCAGGCACCTGTGTGTACTACAGACTGTGAGTAAAGTTTTGGAACTACATGCCCTGGTGTCCTCCAATTATTCCTGCGATAACACACCATGTACCACTACATCAGGGTACCAGCTTCTACACCGCCTGTGCCTCTCCTCTAACCCTACATCTACACTGCCCGGGGACTACAGCTCCACCTGTGGGGAGCTACACCATCTTGGCTGCACCAAACCACCAGTCCCAGAGGATCTGCATGCAGCGTCGGCTTAACACCTCACTTGCCGAACACCACAGGTGGCATCACGAACTATTCCTTTAATCAACTACATTCCACCATTCAAACTTCCCCTATTGGGCGCCCAGGGCCACAGACCGGGTCACCGCTGCTGTGACACATCCCGCCGACACCGGCCCGGTACCGAGTACCCCACAGCCCTGGGAGGGTGACCCATGAGCATTTTGGACCCCACTTTTCAATTTTTTCCCAAGGCCCCACTTTGTCTAAAATCGGCCCTGCATGTAGACAATGAGTTTTTTTGATCCTTTCAGTTGGTGTTGGTGCTGTCTAGCATTCATTGTTGCTGTGCTGCTGTGCCTGTGAGGTGGTGTGGGCTGGAGCCATGGGGGGCTTGTCTTGCAGCATGGATTTTGTAGGGCAGCTTCCCACTACTAGTGCTGTATCTTTTCGTTGCTGACAGTGGGCATCATACATTGTGATCACAATGTTAACTAAGAATCTTGTCTACATTTTTGCTTAGCAGCCATAGATCAATGTACTAGATTTGGATGTGTGGTCTATATCTTTTTTTTCTACATCATTTTTTGTAGCATTTTTATTAGAATTTATAAGCCTATTGCCAGTTTACAATGAACCTCTTAGTGGAACCTAAATCTATTAAGCATAGCCCTGAATAGCAACCACTGCCACTGCAACAACACGCCACCAGTAGAAGCTCCCATGTCTCTGGGTCACAGTACCCCACAGACAAAGCACTGTAACATCGATGGCCACCACACAGCAACAAGACCAAGTGAACTAATCTAAAAATCTCACCTGCCTTGTGCTCTCCTGCAAAAACTGAGAACAGAATAGGTGGCAGACTTGCATAGTTTGGTCATTAGTTTGCACCCGTTTTTGGAAGTGAGACATGTTGGAGAAGTAAATTTTTCTGTTGTAGATTTTCTCAATTATATCCCATTCCAATTTCTGATACAAATTTCTTACCCCTTACTATGTGAAGATGGACTCGTTCTACATCCTTTCTTGTAACTTGTTAGCCAGGATGGTGGGTCTAAGCTTTAGTGTTTGTGATTATTAGGGTACTTTTTAGTTATAATTAATTTTGGAATATTTTTCTCTATTTTCCAGTTAATAATGTTGGTATGAAAATATCTGAATCCGCTGCTAAATTTTTGGATGCACCTAACCTTGAAAAGGTATGGCTAATTCTGAAATTAAAGACTTTTATTTGCCTGCTATAGTAGTAGGTGAAAAAATATTAGTCACATTACCAAACTACGTGCATGCGCTCTCTAGGTGATCTTCTCTGCTCCCCGCCATCATGATCAGACAATATGAGTGTTTGCAAATAGTGTGTGATTTTGGATTCTAGCTCTCAGTGTGAAAAACAAGATAATCTTATAGCTATGATACTTTTCAATGGTTAACAAAAATAAAACAAATGATGTTACAAAGCAAGACTTTTGGACTTCTTAGGGCCCTTCCTCAGGCATAGTATAACAAAGTTTCTGAAGAAACACAAATATATGCACAAACAGCCAAAAAAGAGAAAAAAAGAGAGGCATGGTATAATAAATGAACCTTTGAATAAACAAACAAACTGAGCTCAGAGACTGAATCCTTAATTGGATTAGGTCAGTGGCGTTTTATAGTCCCAATATCCAAGAAGTAACGTTTCTCCTTGCGGAGAGTGACCTGTTAAAGGGAATCTGTCACCAATTGTTTTGCTTATAAGCTGCGGGCACCGCCATCAGGGGCTTATTTACAGCGTTAAAGAATGCTGTAGATAAGCCCCCGATGTACCCTGAAAGAGAAGAAAAAGAAGTTATATTATACTCAGCCAGGGGCGGTCCGGGTCCGGTTCGGGTCTGGGGGGAGTCGCGGTCCGGTGCCTCCCATCTTGTTGAGATGACGTCCTCTTCTTTCCTGCCTGTCGCGGCTCCCGGCACACTGCTCTGCATTACATACATACGTTATGCATTCTGTAATGCTGTAGATAAGGCCCTGATGGCGGTGCCGGCAGCTTATAAGCAAAAAAATTGGGGATAGATTCCCATTAAGTATGCCGAGATGAGGATACTTAAAGCCTTGCTACTTCTTAGAAGTGTTGTTTCTGCTTGAGGAGAGTGACTTGTTAAGCATGCTGAGATGAGGAGACTTAAGGCCCCGTTACACATAACGATGTCCCAGCGATCCCACCAACGATCCGACATGGATGGAATCGCTGGGACATCATTAGGCTGATCGCTGGTGAGCTGTCACATAGACAGCCCCTCCAGCAATCAGGACCAGCAAGCAAACTGGTTTCTAATGTAAACATTGGGTATCCAGGAGCTGCGGCTCTTGGATACCCGATATTTACCTTGGAAACCGGCGTACACGCTGCTTTCCAAGGTAAACATCGTGTATCTAAGAGCCACTCGGCTCCTGGATAACCGCTGTTTACCTTGGAAACCAGCATGTACGCCGGTTTCCAAGGTAAACAGCAGGTATCCAAGAGCCGCGGCTCCTGGATACCCGATGTTTACATTAGAAACCAGCGTTCAGCGTCGCTGATCGCTGGTCTCTCGCTGCCACACACAGCGATGAGTGCTGGCCAGCGGGAGACCAGCGATCAAAAAATGGCCCAGGGCGATCCTTCACAATCAGCGATACCCGGCAGTGGGGCCGGTCGCTGATCCCTGTCACACACAGCGATCGCTGTGTGTGATGGGGCCTTTAAAGCCACAATGCTCTTCTGGGAAATATGCAAATTGTCTCTTCAGAGAGGAAGAGGACTATAACGCTAGTGCCACCTATTGGAAGTATCCTAAAAGTCAATGTCGACCCTTTAACGAGCCTTATCACATGACTTAGGATAAAAGCCAAACCAGAATCTCAATTTGCAGACAGTGTTTTGGGGTACTGCACCTTGTCAGGGTAAAATGTGAGATCTGGTTTGGCTGTGTGAGAGGCATCTGACCGGGATCCAAGAAGTATCGTTTCTCCTTGCAGAGAGTGACATGTTAAGCATGCCAAGAATACACATTACATCACATTGTACTTAATTATGTGCTATATATGTCCTATTGGGGCCACGGCATCGATGTATATAGGACAAGCAACCAGACGAGCATAGCTTCAAGTTCCCTAAGAGGGCCAATAAAAAGTAAAAAAAAAGTTTTTAAAAATCTGACATTTTTTTTAACCGCTTTCTGACATCAGACGTAATATTCCATCCATGTGCCCTGGACCAATTTGACCGTGGACGAAATGTTACATCTGAGCGATCGGCTGTGCTCACTGGGGGTGCGCGGCCGATCTCGTCCGGGTGTCCGCTGTTTATGACAGCGGACACCCGGCACTAGGTGCCACGAGCGGTCACAGACCACTCCCAGCATTCTAGCCCCTGAAATACTGCGATCAAATAAGATCGCTGCATTACAGAAGCCGGCACAGGGGCTGACAGCCCCTCTGCCTTTGTATTGGAGACCCCGCAGCGTGATGCAGGGTCCCGATCGTTGACATGGTGAGTGGATGTCATCATGACGACATCCGGCTTACCAGAGCTAGAAAACTTGCTGATCATGCGCAGTATATAATCAGCAAGTCTCCCTGTCAGTGTAGCACTGACAGCTTACATGGCATGCAGATGCTGCTTCATCTGCATGCCATAGAAGTGATCAGCCTGCAAAAAATTATTGTCCCATAAAGGGAACAAGCAAAAAGGTTAGAAAAAAGTCAATTTTTTTTTAAATAATTGTAAAAATATTAAAAAAGTCAAAAATCAATAAATTAATATATATTCTATGTCTAAATAAATATTTGAATGAATGAGAAAATATAAACAATAAAAGTACACATATTTGGTATCACTGCGTCCGCAACGACCCGACCTATAGCACTGTCCCACTATTTAAACCCTTTAGTGAACACCATAAAAAACAATGCTTTATAATCATACCGCCGAATAAAAAGTGGAATAGCACGCGATCCAAAAGACGGATATAAATAAATGTGGTACCACTGAAAACGTCATCTTGCCCCACAAAAAAAAGAGCCACCACACAGCTCTATGAGCGGAAAAATAAAAAAGTTATAACTCTCAGTATAAAGTGATGCAAAACAATTATTTTTTCTATAATAGTTTTTATTATATAAAATGCCAAAGCTTGAAAAAAAAAATAAATGAAGTATTGCTGTAATCGTACTGAACCGAAGAATAAGTCTGCTTTATCAATTTTAGCACACACGGAACGGTATAAAACTCCCCAAAAAAAAATTTATGAATTACTGGTTTTTGCTCCTTCTGTCTCCCAAAAATCGGAATAGAAAGCGTTCAAAAAATGTCATGTGCCTGAAAATGGTACCAATAAAAACGTCAATTTGTCCTGAAAAAAACAAGAACTCACATGACTCTGTGGGCTAAAATATGGAAACATTATAGCGCTCAAAATTTGGTGATGCAAAAACTAAATTTTGCAATAAAAAGCATCTTTTAGAGTGTGACAGCTGCCAAACATAAAAACCGACTATAAGGCCTCTTTCACACATCCTGATATTTCTGGTACCGGAGATGTCAGTGTCCATGTTTGTAATACATGTGGCATGCATGTGGCAACCATTTGCCGCATTAGTACCACACGAACGAGCGCCAGGGAAGAAGCGTTGCAGTAAGCACTGTTCCCCGGCGCTGGGTGCTGAACACCGCTCTCATCATTCTCACCTGCTCTGCCGGCGATCGGTGTGAGCAGGGGAGAATGATGAGAGTTACATTTAAGTGATAAAAGAGACTGCAGGCGGCAGCTGATGGGACTATTACTCCTATCAGCCTACCCCTGCTGCTGCTAATAACAGTGACAACAGAAGTGGCTGATTCACTATAATTAAATAAATAAATAAAAAAAGGCGTAAGTACCCCTGTATTCTATATAACCAGCCAGGCATAACTCACAGCTGGGGGCTGCAATCCTCAGCTGTCAGCTTCAGCAAGGTTGGTTATCAGGAATAGAGGAGTACCACGCTGTTTTTTTAAAATTATTTAAATAAATAATTTAAAAAACAGCGTGGGGTCCCCCCTATTTTTTACAACCAGCCTTGCTAAAGCTCACAGCTTCGGGCTGGTATTCTTAGGCTGGAATGGGCCATTGATAAATAGCAGCCCGCAGCTGCCCAGAAAAGGCGCATCTATTAGATGCGCCAATTCTGGTGCTTTGCCCTGCTCTTACCACTTGCCCTGTAGCGGTGGCAGGTGGGGTAATATTTGTAGGGTTGATATCACCTTTCTATCGTCAGGTGACAAGCCCACAGCTTAGCAATGGAGAAGCGTCTATAAGACACCTATCCATTACTAATCCTATAGTTGCATTGTAATTAATCAAATAGCCAGAATAAAGTCCTTTAATTGAAAAAATTACACAGACTCCTTTAATGTTCTCAATTAAACCATACCTACAACCTCGTCTATTCCACCAAAGCCCTCTATCTCCTGTAATAAAAGTAAAATAAAAAAGCAACACTATACCATACCTGTCCGTCGTTCTGTCCCAATCTGTAATCATGTCTGGGGGATAAGTAGTTTTCAACCTGGACGGTGCCAAGATGCAACTGACCACTCTGAGAACCACTGGTGAATTAGCTGCTGGAAACGCAGTGCCAGTAACTGGGGGTGACGTCATAGAGGTTACCTCCGGTCATTGGGCTCTGTTTCCAGCTGGGCTAAGCTGTGGTGAAATCTGTCACTTATAAAATTCACATACCAGGAAACAGTAGATTAGTTCCAATAAGAGGGCACTTGTTGGGCATTGCCACTGTTAAGTCACATCTAGGTAAATTCCTTGTGGGGGTCTAGTTTCCAAAATGGGGTCACTTTTTGGGCATTTCCACTGTTTAGGCACATCAGGAGCTCTCCAAACGCGACATGATGCCCGCAGACCATTCCATCAAAGTCTGCATTCCAAAACGTCACTACTTCCCTACCAAGCTCTGACGTGTGCCCATACAGTAGTTTGCTCCCACAAATGGGGTATCAGAGTACTCAGGACAAATTGGACAACAACTTTTGTGGCCCAATTTCTCCTGTTACCCTTGGGAAGATTAAACATTGGGGACTAAAAGATCATTTTTGCATTTTTGTGGGGAAAAGATATGATTGCTTATTTTCACAGCCGGGTATTATAAACTTTAGTGAAACACTTGGGGGTTAAAAGTGCTCACCACACATCTAGAGAAGTTCCTTGGGGGGTGTAGTTTCCAAAATAGTGTCACTTGTGGGGGGTTTCCTCTGTTTAGGCACATCAGGGGCTCTCCAAACGCGACATGGCATCCGATCCCAATTCCAGCCAATTTTGCGTTGAAAGTCAAACGGCACTCATTCCCTTCCGAGCTCTGCCATGCGCCCAAAGAGTGGTTTAACTGCACATATCGAGTATCAGTGTACTCTGTACAAATTGCACAATAACATTTGGGGTCCAATTTCTCCTGTTACCCTTGGGAAAATAAAAAATTGGGGGTGAAAAAATATGATTTTTTAATTTTACGGTTCTACATTATAAACTTCTGTGAAGTCCTTGGGGTATCAAAGTGCTCACCACACATCTAGATAAGTTTCTTGGGGGTGTAGTTTCCAAAATAGTGTCACTTGTGGGGGATTTCCACTGATTAGGCACATCAGGGACTCTCCAAACGCGACATGGCATCCAATCCCAATTCCAGCCAATATTGCGTTGAAAAGTCAAACGGCATTCCTTCCCTTCCGAGCTCTGCCATGCGCCCAAACAGTGGTTTACCTGCACATATGGTGTATAAGTGTACTCAGGACAAATTGCACAATAACTTCTAAGATCCTAAAAACCACAATACACCGGCGCTCCTAACAGTGCCAACTGAAGCTGCAGGTGCTCTAGCCGCCTCTGTGCTGATAGCTGGCAGTAATTAGTACAAAAAGTAAATGCAAAAAGTGTACCACGCTAGAGTTGCTGCTAAACAGGTGAAAAAATGCCTGCTTGCAATAATTGGTGACTGAAGAGATATAGATAATATGACATGTAAGTGGTAAAAAACCTGCCTACCTTAAGATGAACCGGTACTCCAACCAGGAAATGATGACAAAGTGAAATGGGGGTCATGTGAAGTAAAATCGCTTAATAGCTGATCCCCATTAAATGGCTTAAGGTAGGCAGGTTTTTTACCACTTACATGCCATATTATCTATACAGTTGTGGCCAAAAGTATTGACACCCCTGCAATTCTGTCAGATAATAGTCAGTTTCTTCCTGAAAATGATTGCAAACACAAATTCTTTGGTATTATTATCTTCATTTAATTTGTCTTAAATTAAAAAAACACAAAAGAGAATGAAGCAAAAAGCAAAACATTGATCATTTCACACAAAACTCCAAAAATGAGCCAGACAAAAGTCTTGGCACCCTCAGCCTAATACTTGGTTGCACAACCTTTAGGCCGGAGTCACACTGGCGAAGAATACGGGAGAGTGAGAGGCGCAAAAAGCACGCATTAGACACGGACCAATGATTTTCTATGGGGTCACTCGCACCAGGCGTATACTTCTCCTCCGTATCCTACGCTCCGTGCCACTCGCAGCATGCTGCGATTGTCAGCGTACTACGGCCGTAATACGCCAATGCAAGTCTATGGGTGCGCAAAAAATACGGATTACACACGGACCACACATGTGACTTGCGAGAAATACGCACCAGGTGTCTTTTAGCAAAGCCGGCAATTCAGTGCACTATACAGTAAACTCACACTGACAGGTTTAATAAAGAAAGAATAGATATATACACATAGAATACATATATATATATACATATACACTCACTGGCCACTTTATTAGGTACACCTGTCCAACTGTGTGTTAAGACTTAATTTCTAATCAGCCAATCACATGGCGGCAACTCAGTGCATTTAGGCATGTAGACATGGTCAAGACAATCTCCTGCAGTTCAAACCGAGCATCAGTATGGGGAAGAAAGGTGATTTGAGTGCCTTTGAACGTGGCATGATTGTTGGTGCCAGAAGGGCTGGTCTGAGAATTTCAGAAACTGCTGATCTACTGGGATTTTCACGCACAACCATCTCTAGGGTTTACAGAGAATGGTCCGAAAAAGAAAAAAAATCCAGTGAGCGGCAGTTCTGTGGCCGGAAATGCCATGTTGATGCCAGAGGTCAGAGGAGAATGGGCAGACTGGTTCGAGCTGATAGAAAGGCAACAGTGACTCAAATTGCCACCCGTTACAACCAAGGTAGGCAGAAGAGCATCTCTGAACGCACAGTGCGTCGAACTTTGAGGCAGATGGGCTACAGCAGCAGAAGACCACACTGGGTACCACTCCTCTCAGCTAAGAACAGGAAACTGAGGCTACAATTTGCACAAGCTCATCGAAATTGGACAGTAGAAGATTGGAAAAACGTTGCCTGGTCTGATGAGTCTCGATTTCTGCTGCGACATTCGGATGGTAGGGTCAGAATTTGGCGTAAACAACATGAAAGCATGGATCCATCCTGCCTTGTATCAACGGTTCAGGCTGGTGGTGGTGGTGTCATGGTGTGGGGAATTTTTTCTGGGCACTCTTTGGGCCCCTTGGTACCAATTGAGCATCGTTGCAACGCCACAGCCTACCTGAGTATTGTTGCTGACCATGTCCATCCCTTTATGACCACAATGTACCCAACATCTGATGGCTACTTTCAGCAGGATAATGCGCCATGTCATAAAGCTCGAATCATCTCAGATTGGTTTCTTGAACATGACAATGAGTTTACTGTACTCAAATGGCCTCCTCAGTCACCAGATCTCAATCCAATAGAGCATCTTTGGGATGTGGTGGAACGGGAGATTCGCATCAGGGATGTGCAGCCGACAAATCTGCGCCAACTGTGTGATGCCATCATGTCAATATGGTCCAAAATCTCTGAGGAATGCTTCCAGCACCTTGTTGAATCTCTGCCACGAAGAATTGAGGCACTTCTGAAGGCAAAAGGGGGTCCAACCCCTTACTAGCATGGTGTACCTAATAAAGTGGCCAGTGAGTGTATATATGCATTCTATGTGTCTATATCTATTCTTTTATTTCTTTATTAAAACTGTCAAAGGGCTCCATTATATGTCCATTTTGCAAGCCTGCGAGAAAATCTCGCCATACGGATGCCATACAGATTACATACGGATGCTGACATGCGCAAAATACGCGACCACACCTTGATTACGGATGACATACGGAGCACTGTTTAGGGGTCTGTCATCTGTATTACGCATGTAAAATACTGACCGTATTTTGCGCAGGTTAGTGTGACTCCAGCCTTAGCCAAAATAACTGCGACCAACCGCTTCCGGTAACCATCAACAAGTTTCTTACAATGCTCTGCTGGAATTTTAGACCATTCTTCTTTGGCAAACTGCTCCAGGTCCCTGATATTTAAAGGGTGCCTTCATCAAACTGCCATTTTCAGATCTCTCCACAGGTGTTCTATGGGATTCAGGTCTGGACTCATTGCTGGCCACCTTAGAAGTCTCCAGTGCTTTCTCTCAAACCATTTTCTAGTGCTTTTTGAAGTGTGTTTTGGGTCATTGTCCTGCTGGAAGACCCATAACCTCTGAGGGAGACCCAGCTTTCTCACACTGGGCCCTACATTATGCTGCAAAATTTGTTGGTAGTCTTCTGACTTCATAATGCCATGCACATGGTCAAGCAGTCCAGTGCCAGAGGCAGCAAAGCAACCCCAAAACATCAGGGAACCTCCGCCATGTTTGACTGTAGGGACCGTGTTCTTTTCTTTGAATGCCTCTTTTTTTCTCCTGTAAACTCTATGTTGATGCCTTTGCCCAAAAAGCTCTACTTTTGTCTCATCTGACCAGAGAACATTCTTCCAAAACATTTTAGGCTTTTTCAGGTAAGTTTTGGTAAACTCCAGCCTGGCTTTTTTATGTCTCGGGGTAAGAAGTGGGGTCTTCCTGGGTCTCCTACCATACAGTGCCTTTTCATTCAGATGCCGACGGATAGTACGGGTGTCATGTCGGACGCTGTTCACACCACAGCGTCTGGCAGGCAGAGGTAGTTCCACCTCCAGCCACTATAGCCTCAGTGGCGCCGGCTTGATCTTCAGGCTCTCGGGTGTTAATCCTGCTGGAGACCAGGTTGGAAGGTTAGTCACGCCCACGGTCTTTAAATAGTCATACTGGCATATGGGCGTCGCCGATTATAGCTTGTGTTTTCATACCAAGTGGTTCCGGTCTGGAGTGGAGGTGTTGCAGAGAGAGAGATTCGTATCTGGTGTCGTATGATCCGTCGTTATCCTTTCTCCTTCCCATATTTGTGTTTAGTTGTGCCCTGTTCACATTACTGTATATTCCTGTGTGTGTGCGGCGCAGTGCAGTTTAAGTTCTCCCTGTCTGTCTTATTTGTGTGGGAGCTTTGGTGGTGTGTCTCCTCACTGGGTGGAGGGTGGAGGGTTAAGTGCAGGGCTGAGCAGGAGATAAGGAAAGGGTGGAGGCTCAGGCATTTGCACCTTCAGCAAAAACCCTGGGTTGAGGGTCAGACAGGGTTTCCCCTAGTGAAAGGGACACCACAGGGGCCCCGGGTATTTCTGCCTTAGTTGTCCTAAGCCCCGCGTGACATTATAATCGGCCCACATTTTTTCAGGAGTCCATGGATCCCATGGATTCCATAACCCGCCAGTTGGCGGCGCTGTCCTTACAGGTCTCCGAGTTGAAAGGGGCAGTTCAGCAGCAGGGCCTGGTAGTAGCAAAGGTGCAAACGGCATCTGCAGGTATCGGTGCAGAGCCGAAGTTTCCGCTGCCAGAACGATTTTCAGGCGATCGCAGCAAATTTGTCGTATTTCGGGAGGCCTGCAAATTATACTTCCGCATGCGGCCAATCTCCTCAGGTAATGAGGCCCAGCGAGTAGGGCTGGTGTTGTCATTACTGAGTGGTGACCCCCAAGCATGGGCATTTTCCTTACCAGCTGACTCTGCTACATTTCATTCGGTCGATAATGTTTTTTCTGCCCTCGGGCTCATTTACGATGACCCTGACCGACTGGCTCTAGCGGAATCTAAAATCCGCGCCCTCCGCCAGGGGGAGCGCTTGGCAGAGGACTATTGTTCGGAATTTCGCCGCTGGGCTGTAGACACACAGTGGAATGACCCAGCACTGCGGAGCCAGTTTATTCATGGGGTATCAGGGAGGGTGAAACAAGCCCTCCTGATGTATGAGACTCCGGCATCATTGGAGTCTGCCATGAGTTTGGTGATACGTATGGGGGCACAGGAGACGCTACCTCTGGGGGAAAGCAGAGGTGCAGGTGTGGTTGAAGTAGATGAGTCCCCTGAACCTATGCAGATTGCTGGCGTGGCACAGGTTCAGCCTCGCGCTCCGGGATTCCGGAAGCCCGGAGCATGTTTCTACTGTGGTAAAAGAGGTCATTATGTTAACGTTTGCCCGGTACTACCTAAGAGGGTCACATCGGCGGAAAACTGTTAAGCTCAGAGGGTATGGAGGAGACCCAACTGAGCGTATGCATATCCTCCATGATGGTATCTCAATGTATGCTCCCTGCCAAGGTTATTATCGCCGGCAGAGAGCTACCTATATCAGTGTTTGTGGATAGCGGTTCCGCTACCAATCTCATAGATGAGGAGTTTGCACACACCGCCGGGTTTAAGATCGAAAAACTTCCTCACCCCATACAGGTGGTGACCATTAATGCTGTTCCCCTCCCTCAAGGGGAGATTACTGAGTTTGTGGCAGAGGTGAAACTCCACATTGGGGTCCTACATTCTGAGTCGGTTACATGTAGGGTCCTCCGTAATCGTCGGAGGTGGGAGTGGGGGCAGTACTGTCTCAAGGCTCGTCCTTGAGCGAGATGCATCCATGCGCCTACTTCTCCAAGAAGCTGTCGCCAGCCGAACGGAATTATGATATCGGCAACAGGGAGTTGTTGGCCATCAAACTGGCTTTTGAGGAATGGCGACACTTCTTGGAGGGGGCGGCTCACCAGGTCACAGTTATCACCGACCATAAGAATCTGCTCTATCTGGAGTCGGCCAAGCGTCTGTCTCCTAGGCAGGCTCGCTGGGCATTGTTTTTTACTCGTTTCAATTTTCTTGTGACGTACCGTCCCGGGGCTAAAAACACCAAGGCGGATGCTTTGTCTAGGTGTTTTCCGGGGGGAGAACCTCGGGAAGAGCCGGTACCCATCCTCCAGAAAGGGGTAGTGGTCTCGGCTCTCACGACGGAGGTAGAGGCAGAGATTGCCGAGGCCCAAGAGGAGGTACCACCAGGACTTCCCGCCAACAAATCATTTGTACCCCTGCATCTTCGGCTTAAGGTGTTGAAGGAACACCACGATTCGGTACTGGCTGGTCATCCAGGGGTGAAGGGCACCTTAGAGCTGGTATCGCGTCGTTTCTGGTGGCCCAAAATCCGGCAGGACGTGGTCTCGTACGTGGCAGCTTGCATCACGTGCGCTAGGGCTAAGTCACCCCGAACCCGTCCTGCTGGCACGCTACAGCCTCTGGGGGTACCCAATAGGCCATGGACAGAAATCTCCATGGATTTTATCACTGACTTGCCAGCCTCGGCAGGGAACACGGTCATCCTGGTGGTGGTTGACCGTTTTTCAAAGATGGCGCATTTTGTGGCGTTGTCTTCTTTGCCCAATGCTAAGACGTTGGCTCAGGTATTTGTGAAGGAGGTGGTCAGACTCCACGGAGTACCATCTGACATAGTATCTGATAGGGGTACGCAATTTGTGGCGAGGTTTTGGAAAGCTTTTTGCTCAAGGTTGGGGATCAAGTTGTCACATTCATCGGTGTTTCATCCACAGTCTAATGGACAAACTGAGCGCATGAACCAAAATCTAGAACAGTATTTACGATGTTTTGTGTCCGACAACCAGGAGGAGTGGTCTACTTTCCTTCCTCTGGCCGAATTCGCGTTAAATAATCACCGCCAAGAGTCATCAGGAGAGTCTCCATCCTTTTGTGTGTACGGTCAACATCCTCAGTTTTGTACCTTACGTCAGGGTGACTCCGGGGGTGTCCCGGAGGAGGATCAGCTAGGAGCCCAATTGTCATCAGTCTGGAGGCGGGTGAAACAGCGTTTGTTGAGCATGAGTGCCAGGTACAAACGGGTGGCTGACAGTAGACGCGTGCCAGGTCCAGACCTGTGTGTGGGTGAATGGGTGTGGTTAGCTACGAAGAACATAAAACTCAAAATTCCATCTTTAAAACTGGGTCCAAGGTTTGTTGACACTGTTGTACCCTCGGACTGCAGGGCAGCTTGAACTTGTTTGGATGTTAGTCGAGGTTCTTTATCCAACATCCGCACAATCTTGCATTGAAATCTCTTGTCAATTTTTCTTTTCCGTCCACATCTAGGGAGGTTAGCTACAGTACCATGAGCTTTAAACTTCTTGATGACACTGCGCACGGTAGACACAGGAACATTCAGGTCTTTGGAGATGGACTTGTAGCCTTGAGATTGCTCATGCTTCCTCACAATTTGGTTTCTCAAGTCCTCAGTCTGTTCTTTGGTCTTCTTTCTTTTCTCCATGCTCAATGTGGTACACACAAGGACACAGGACAGAGGTTGAGTCAACTTTAAACCAAGTCAACTGGCTGCAAGTGTGATTTAGTTATTGCCAACACCTGTTAGGTGCCACAGGTAAGTTACAGGTGCTGTTAATTACACAAATTAGAGAAGCATCACATGATTTTTCGAACAGTGCCAATACTTTTGTCCACCCTCTTTTTTATGTTTGGTGTGGAATTATATCCAATTTGGCTTTAGGACAATTCTTTTTGTGTTTTTTCATTTAAGACAAATTAAATGAAGATAATAATACCAAAGAATTTGTGTTTGCAATCATTTTCAGGAAGAAACTGAGTATTATCTGACAGAATTGCAGGGGTGTCAATACTTTTGGCCACAACTGTATCTCTTCAGTCACCAATTATTGCAAGCAGGCATTTTTTCACCTGTTCAGCAGCAACTCTAGCGAGCTGCACTTTTTGCTTTTATTTTTTAACTTCTAGGATCCAATTCCTCCTGATACCCTTAGTAAAGTAAAAAAATTGGATCTGAAGTAAATTATTTGTGAAAAAAGTTAAATGTTCCTTTTTTAAAAAAGAACATTCCAAAAACAAAAAATTTTGGTTCCAAAATTGTGCTGATGTAAAGTAGACATGTGGGAAATATACTTATTAAGTATTGTGTGTGACATATCTCTGTGATTTAAGGCCAGGACAATTTAAAGTTGGAAAATTGTGAAATTTTCGCCAAATTTCCTTTTTTTCACAAATAAACACAAGTCACATCAAATAATGTTACCACTATTATGAAGTACAATATGTCATGAGAAAACAATGTCAGAATCACCGGGATCCATGGAAGCGTTCCAGAGTTATTACTTCATAAAGGGACAGTGGTCAGAATTGTAAAAATTGGCCCGGTCATTAACATGCAAACCACTCTTAGGGGTAAAGGGGTTAAAAAAGCATAAAAATACAAATCAACCCCTTTTCCCCATTAAAAATAAATCTTAAAAAATACGCATGTGGTATTGCCGAATTCAGAAAAGTCTGATCCATCAAAATATAAAAAGAATTGACCCGATCGTTAACCACTGTAAACGGAAAAAAAAAAGAAAACGCCAAAATTATGTTTTTTTTGGTTGCTGTAATTGCTCAAAAAATGCTGTGACAAGCAATAAAAAATGACACATTTACTCTAAATGGTATCAATAAAAACTTAGTCTCGCCCTGTAAAAAATAAGCCATCACACCGCTCCATCAACTGAAAAATGAAAATGTTACTGGTCTCGGAAAATGGTGACACAACCCAAAAAATGTTTTTTTTGCAAACTTCTGACTTATTTTTCACCACGAAAATAAAAAAAACTGGACATGTTTGGTATCGCCATAATCGTACTGATGAGCAGAATCACATTGTGATGTCATTTTAACACAAAATGTTCACTGTAAAAACAGTTCCCAAAAAACAATGTCAGAATTGCATTTTATTCACAATTTCTCCCCACTTGGAATTTTCTTCCCATTTTTCAGTACACTATGTGGTAAAATAAATGGTTTCATTCAAAAGTACAATTCGTTCCGCAAAAAACAAGTCCTCATATGTCTATGTGGACAAAAAAATAAAAAAAGTTATGGCTCGGGGAAGAAAGGGAGAAAAAAAAGAAGACGAAAAAACAAAGTTTGGCCACGTCGTGAAGGGGTTAACTAAACTAAAGAAACATTCTGGAACCATTTTTTCCTCAAAGTTTTAGTGACTATAAAATCAATTCTATACTAGAAAATGAGGCCATATTGCTTGTTGTGCATCCGAATATGCATTTCACTTGCACTAGTACTTTTTATATTTAAAATATGGCTGTTTATTATACAAATGTTTGAAAACAGTTTTTTTGCTCAGGAAATATCTTTTAATTTTTGGATTTTTAACATTTATTTCTGTCTGTCAGATGCTAGAAAATATTACAAACTGCAACATACTGTCAGCTGTACAGGTAAATATTAATTTTGCTTTAATAATGGCAAGATTGTAAGTGGACATTTTTACAGATAATGATCATATATTGGGGCACATTTATCACAGTTTGACAATATTTTTTATGGGTGAAAAGGGCACATAAAGCATTATAGATATTAAATGTTAAGAAGACAATTCATCAATATCGGCCCCTAATAATTTCTTAGGCTACTTTCACACTTGCTTTTTTTTGCAGCGCATTTTTCCCGCAAAAAAACCCATGGAAAAAACGTATACAAACACATACAAATGCTGCGTTTTTTTCAAGCATTTTTATGAGCATGCATGAAAAAAAACGCAGCGTTTTTATGCGTTTGTATGCGTTTTTACCGCGTTTGCGTTTTTTTCCAACATTAGTTGGCCCCTCACACTAACCCAAACCATGACTTTACTAACCCTAACCCTAATCCTGACCCTAACCCTGACCCTTAACCAAACCATACCCTAACCCTGACCCTAACCCTTAACCAAACCATACTAACCCTAACCTTAACCCTAACCATAACCAAACCCTACCCAAACCCTAACCCTAACTAACCCTAAACCCTAACCCTTAACCAAACCATATTAACCCTAACACAAACCCTAACCCTAAACCCCCTTAGCTAACCCTAACTATAACCCAAACCCCTAAATTCCATTGTCTAACTAATGGTCAACAAAAAACGCATGCGCAAAAAAAACGCATACATGAGCATGGCAATGCGCACATATGCGCACCCATAGACTTATAATGGGTGTCTTGCTGTAAAAAAAAGCATTGCGCGCGCATGCGTTATTTTTGAGGCAAGTCGGACGCCCAAAAAATGCAACAGGATGCATTTTGTGCGTCCGAGCGCACACCACAAAAAAACGCATGCGCGGAAAAACGCATACAAACGCATGTGTATGCGCACATACGCGCATCCCATGCAAAATATAGGAAAAAAGCGCAAGTGTGAAACCAGCCTTAGATTCAGGTTCCCAAATATGATCGACATTGTGTACGAAAAAATGTAATGATCTCTTTGTAATCAAATGCAAATCCAGTCTCAATATTGATATCTTATAAAATCCAACCATCAAAAGGACAGTTAAAAACTTGCATCAAGATTTAGTCAGGGATCAATATATTAAGAAAATATACCGTGCAGTGTTTCAAAATATATATTAAAGGATGAATTGTTCATGAAAAACAAGAGATAACAGTATAACATGGTGGCTCAGTGGTTAGCACTGTAGCTTTGCAGTACCAGGGTCCTGGGTTTAAATCCCACCAAGAACAATATCTGCAAAGAAATTGTATGGTCTCCTAGTATTTGCATGGGTTTCCTCCCACACTTCTAAGACATACTGATGAGGACAGTGATGATCATGTCTGTAAAGTGCTGTGGAAATAATGGTGCTATATAAGTGAGTAAAATTAATAACAATATGTGTTAAACCACTCCTACTCAGATTAACACAGAGTGTGACAAACTCAGCTAAACCCAACATTTTTTAACCACCACCTCACACCCCAATGTAAATTTTGCTGTCCAGCTTTCTCAATGGTACTGAATTAGAGGTTTGTGTACAATAAATCGTAGTGTTAATGGGAGGTTATATCATAGAAGGTGGCCGCACCCAATCTCCAGCACAGGCCTCAAGCCGCGGTCTTTCCTGCCGGCTGTGACTGCACAGAGGTGGGTGGGCAGGCAGCGGCGGGATCCGGCGTGTGTAGTCAGGTGGTGGGTCCTGGTGGGGTTCCAGCGGTCGCATCCCTCTCATTACACCCTCTCATTATACCCCCTTCATTACACCCCTCTCATTATACCCCCTCTTTACACCCCTTTCACAGCCTTGTGACCGCAGCGGTGGCCTGGATCTGAGTGGCAACTGGGATCCAAGCGGCGGCTGGGATCCAAACGGCCAGGATCCCAGCGGTGTTCGGGATCGCAGCTGCAGCCTGGATCTGAGCGGCAGCTGGGATCCCAGTGGCGGCCGGGATCGCAGCGGCGGCCTGGATCCGAGCAGCAGCTGAGATCCCAGCGGCGGTCGGGATTGCAGCGGCGTTCGGGATCGCAGTGGCGGCCTGGATCCGAGCAGCATCACTTGGGTGTTCCAAAATGGCGGTCGACATACTTCCGGTGCGGCGCGGTGGATTGTGGCATTCGGGGACATCCAGACGGAAGAGGATGACAGACGACAATTTAAGGCAATTATATATATAGATGAATCTGATCACATTTTTTATACATGACACATGTTAAACTATTTGGCAAGTGCAGTACTGGTAGCCAGGCAGAAAGATGCAAAGTGTGCATGGCCGGTGATCCATTCAGGTCATCATGTGTCATCAAATTAACAGTCAACATGTGTGTCACAGTGGTCATATTAGTCAGTGGAAAAAAAAAGAAAGGGAAATCCAGTCCAGGTCAAAAAACACATTCATGGATATTAGCTAAATGGTGTGATTAGTTTTCATTCAAGCATATTAGCATGTAAGTGAGGTTAATAACAGAAAAAAGTGAAAAAAAAACTGCACCAAACCATTGACTGAAATCTGAATCAGTCCTTAATATAAAGCATACCACATAAAGATAAGCTAGGTGGTGCATGGAAATGTGTTGAAGACCAAGTGTGTTCAATATTGAAAAAAGAAACAGCACTCACCATTACTTCTTAAAAAAGGTCAATGTCCTTTATTCCATGTGGTGGGACAATCCTTTCCCATGCAAGGGGAGCCGGAAGTGAAGGAGGACAGCGGCCGTTTTGCAAAGCAATGGTGAGTGCTGTTTATTTTTTCAATATTGAACACACTGAGGTTAATAATTGAACTTTCATTGCAAATTCTTCAGTTTAACTCGACAGTTGATGCAAAAATGAATACACCGTACATCAAAACCTACTACATATAGTATTTTGAATGACTTCTGTGATTTGTAGAGACATCACCAAGTCATCTAGGCAATGAATGAGAAAATTGACGATATATAGCAACATTTATCTTTTTCCATTCTTCGATAACAACCTCTTTTGAGGCCTACCAAGGGCACGTAGTGATGGTAGCACCTTCTTTCAATAGAGAGCAGTGCACCTGTAA
Organism: Dendrobates tinctorius; assembly: GCF_039654945.1. NCBI lineage: Eukaryota > Metazoa > Chordata > Amphibia > Anura > Dendrobatidae > Dendrobates > Dendrobates tinctorius. The sequence continues at coordinate 16,841,683 of NW_027361730.1, read as the reverse complement.
ATTCATGATGCCATAAATGTCATGTAGCTCCCCGATATCAGATCTCATGAAGCCCCACATAAGGACACTGCCACCACCATGTTTTCCTGTAGGCATCGTGCATTTGGAAAAATACATTTGAATCATACACACATTTTACCTTTTACCTACCCATTTTAATATTGAAATTTAGCAACTGTACAGTCATATGTTAAAGTTTGGGCACCCTTATTAATGTTAACCTTTTTTCTTTATAACAATTTTGGTTTTTGCAACAGCTATTTCAGTTTCATATATCTAATAACTGATGGACTTAGTTATATTTCTGGATTCAAATGAGGTTTATTGTACTAACAGAAAATGTGCAATCTGCATTTAAACAAAATTTGACCAGTGCAAAATGCACATTAACTAAACTCTGGACGCCCCCGGAAGAAGCTAGGGTGCGAAACACGCGTCGGGGCGAAGGGAGAACTGCTGGACCACCCACACTCCCTGCCTTCATCGGTGCTTATTGTTGAGGCTCCATAGTTTAGGTAATGTGCGGTACACTCATGGATAATATTGCATTTGGCTACATTCACTGTGTTAGGCTATACGGAGACTTTGGGTTTAGTTATTTTAGGATGCCATAGGCACTATTTTATTTTATTTACCATTACATACCCTATCCCTTTTACCTGCTTAATATTAGCATTACCATGAGGTTATGTTAGTATTCATACTAATTTATCATTTACCATTTAGAATCTATTTTATATACAGTAATTCTTTATAGCTTGGAGCTTGTCTATGCATTGGCATTTTTTTAAATTGTGGTGTAGATCTATCTTGGTTCCCCTCCTGGGTATTTCTGTGTACTAATGATTTGTGTCCTTTAATTTTTAATTTATTATTTAATAAATGTTACATTTGAATTTAGGTTCTCTTCATTTTTGCCTGTTGTTTAATGATAACAAGGCTTAAAGTGGTTTCAGTATTTTGAAGTGCCTTCTTTACACTATTTAGGACAACCCCTCATATAATCTTAGGGATGATCTTGTCCAGCTAGTGCCGTCATCGCTATTCTCAGCCTGGGGCCCCTATCTGTGTCCACAGCTTCATCCCAACAGCCTATAGTCCTCTGCTCTCTCACTGCTCACACGTCCTGCCCTTGGGCAGGCTGCCCAGGCGTCTGATCCTAGTCAGGAAGTATCCTGACTGAACTCCTCTGATCTAGCCCTATCCTAAAAAAAGGTACATAACTAGTGATAAGTGAATACACTCATTACTCGAGATTTCCCGAGCATGCTCGAGTGATCTCCGAGTATTCGAATGTGCTTGGAGATTTAGTTTCTGCCACCATTGCAGCATGATTTGCGGCTGCTAGATAGCCTGAATACATGTGGGGATTTCCTAACAAACAGGCAATCCCTACATGTAGTCAGGCTGTCTAGTAGCCGCAAATCATGCAGCTACGGCGACAGAAACTAAATCTCCGAGCACATCCAAATACTCGGAGATCAACCGAGCATGCTCGAGTAACGAGTATACTCGCTCATCACTATACATAACATCACAATATGTAAACATTAAATATTACATCAATAACATTAGAGAACCGCACATATATTAATAAGCCGTGAGGTGCCACATATGTCCATGTGAACAGCGCCCAGGAGAGAGCAGGCACGTGAGGTTCCCCGCGAACTCCTTAGGCTACTTTCACACTTGCTTTTTTTTGCAGCGCGTTTTTCCCGCAAAAAAACGCATTGAAAAAACGCATACAAATGCATACAAATGCTGCATTTTTTTCAAGCATTTTTATGAGCATGCATGAAGAAAACGCAGCGTTTTTATGCGTTTGTATGCGTTTTTAGTGCGTTTTTACCGCGTTTGCGTTTTTTTCCAACATTAGGTGGCCCCTCACACTAACCCAAACCATGACTTTACTAACCCTAACCCTAACCCTGACCCTAACCCTGACCCTAACCCTTAACCAAACCATACCCTAACCCTAACCCTGACCCTAACCCTTAACCAAACCATACTAACCCTAACCCTTAACCAAACCCTACTAACCCTAACCCAAACCCTAAACTCTAGCTAACCCTAACCCTAACCCCCCCTTAACTAACCCTAACGCTAACCCAAACCCCTAAATTCCATTGTCTAACTAATGGTAAAAAAAAAACACATGCGCAAAAAAACGCATACATAAGCATGCCAATGCGCACATATGCGCACCCATAGACTTATAATGGGTGTCTTGCTGTAAAAAAACACATTGCGCGCACATGCGTTTTTTTGAGGCAAGTCGGACGCCCAAAAAATGCAACAGGATGCATTTTGTGCGCCTGAGCGCATACCGCAAAAAAACGCATGCTCGGAAAAACGCATACAAACGCATGTGTATGCGCACATAAGCGCATCCCATGCAAAATATAGGGAAAAAAAACGCATGCGTTTTTTAGCGCTAAAATCCAGCGCAAAAAAACGCAAGTGTGAAACCAGCCTCACACATACATGCTTTCCAATAATAATCCAGGGACCTACAAACTGGTTCACATAACACTGTACATATACAAACAACTGGATGACCTAGGGGTTTATTCAAACACATGTATTTTTGGTGAGAGTCAATATTAGTGTCCTTTAATGTTTAACTGTTATTCTCTCAATAATAGATTTTGTGCTGATCCCTTGCCTAAATACCTTTAATTTATTATTATATTATTTATTATGCTTGCATGTATAGCGCCATCATATTCCGCAGCGCTTTACAGACATTATTGGCACTGTCCCCATTCGGGCTCATAATCTAAATTCCCTATGCGTATGTCTTTGGAGTGTGGGAGGAAACTGGAGAACCTGGAGGAAACCCACGCTCACATGGGGAGAACATACAAACTTCTTGCAGATGTTGTCCATGCTGGGATTTGACCCCAGCGCTGCAAGGCTGCAGTGCTAACCACTGGGCCACCATGCTGCCCACTCTGATAAAATATTGTTGTTGCAGTACTTGCCATCTTCATCTATGTTCTCCAGATACATATAATTGTATGGGCCATACCAGCACATCCCAGATGAACAGCTGAGTTATGATTAATTTTACATTTTCTTTGAGCATGTGAGGCCCAAGGTTGATTTCATAATGCTAAATTGGGTATTCCCATCTCCAAGAGCCTAACCCAATATGTAGTAGGTGTAATAATAATAATATTAGTAAATACCTCCAATCAGAAATATAATATAGTTCTTCTGATTCATTATGTTGTTACTGTCACTATTTGGGTGGTCCTAACAGTGAATAAATAAGCTCCTGCAATTCCCTGCACATGGGGTAAGCGACATAACGAATCAGGAGAACTATACTACATTTTTAATTGGAGGTATTTGCTATTATTATTGTTATACCATCTACATATTGGAATAGGATCTTGCTGATGGGAATACCCCTATAAATATCTCAGCAGTGGCAATGCAATTTAAAAAATGACAAGTTTTTGTTTCTTTCAGATGACCCGGCTTGTCCTCCCTCAAATGGTACAGAGGTAATTTTAAGCATTGGTGTTTTGGGTGGTGCAGTGCCCCTCATTTCTGCATCAAGGTGTGAAAGGCGTTGGGTTGGGCTTATTAATAAGACACGAGCACAAGGTTGTACAGGCATCGGATGGTTGCCTAGTGTGGAGAAGTGTTTCCCAACACCCAATGTGTAAATGAGATGCATACTGCTTTAAATTAAAAGATACTGAAAAAACAAATGTACAACATTTTGATGCAAAATTTCAATATTATTCCTCAGGCAGAAAGGACTAATAATTAATATTTCCTCAGAAGTTGGAAACCGCCCTTATCCAATGGCACTAATGTACAGTTCTTCAAAGGTATGAATGAAGCCTCTTACAATGAATTTGTTAGTGCAGAAACGAGAAAGCAGCAGGACGGACATTTATAACTATGCAGTATAAAATGAAATGGGTTGATAATGTATGAGGAACAAGAATCCAGACAGGAAAGGGTAAAAGTACAAAAGTGTGAACACATTAAATTAGTAAATCAAGAGAAGGGTCAACCACTCTAAGGGCACAATTCTATGTCGCAATTGCGACTTTTTAGGTTTAGTTTTTCATGTTTTAGCCTGTTTTTTAATTAACACCAGACCAGGTCAATAATCTGTGGCCGGTGGACTGGAGGTCTGCAAATCACCTTACCTTACAGTATTCCCAGCTCCTCTTTGGATTTGCCAGGTTGGCGAGATGTCATCATTAAGATGTGACACACAAACCAGACACCAAACCAGTCCTGCTAATCAATAAAAGCGCTGGGAATGTTGGGAACAAAAGAGATTTTACAGGGGTCCCTTCCAGTGGTCATGGAGAACTGACCTGGCCAGTGGACTGAAGTCCTGCAAATCGATTCTTCCATCTCTACTTGAGACTTTTTAAAAAGTTGCTAAAGTATTGCTCACCTGTACTCCCTTCCACTCTGGAGTAATGTTAAATATGCATGATATACTGTATTTGTGAGACTTTGGAGACATTTTAGAGTAACATAAGACTTTTTACTTTAAAAAGACAAAAAAAAATATAAAGAGCATTTTTTATTTTGTGCAAAATTCATGAATCGTGCATCATTTTGAGGAATCACATGCTTAAAACATAAATGAATACTAAAAAGCAAAAAAAGAAAATTCACTTAAAAAAACTGCATATGATGAATTGGGGCCCTAAATCCCAGGCCATGAATTTGTGTCTTCTCTTGTCACTTGTAGCTAAATACAACTTAACATCACCTTTTAATGGACCCCAAACTAATTGAAATATAATAGGATTACGCTAATTAAAAATCCATTTACCCATCCCTACTATGTAAAATCACACACTTTTTGGGAGTAGGGTAAACATCATATATCCCGGTTTATACATGACATATCCTTTTTAATCTTGAAAATACTACACACAGTATAAACTAAGATAACACAGCTCCGTGCATAACTAGAATTACAATTATTGTTCTATTAGTTTTCTCATTGTTTGATTGTTAGAATATGTGATTTCTACCCATTCTCTTTCAGGTGTTTGTGGATTTCTTTTCTCGTGGTCTTCATACAGAATACAAGTCTCAAGGAATAACAGTACAGGTTGGAATCCAAATTCCCAGTCTTTTACAGTATAAATGTAGTTCTGCAAGATAACTAAAAGGGTCTTTTAAAATTGCTCAGTGTCTTTGTTATCGACCACTGCTGCAGTCTACCAGAGGTGTCCGGACTCCTAGGCAAGGAGCACAGTGCTTACAAGTTCTTTCCAATAGAGATTGTAATCACTGCAATCAAGTTATCCAGATGTATAGATCCAGCTAGCTTTAGCCATCACAGCCCTCTCACGATGCTGCTTCTGCTTGCACTGGTGAAGAGCGCACAGTTCCTGCCAGTGGTGCATTTGTCTTAACTGTTAGTCAAGGAGGAGGGCACCACCCCAACAGCAAGTAGCTAGTTGGGGGACTGTGGAGTGGTGTGCTCAAAAAGAATGTGCCATATGTCTCTACTTTCTACTGAAATCAGCTTAGAATTGTGATGTCAGTACCGATATGCTCCTCCTTGACGGCCGGTATGCAGCACACCCAATAGACTAAAAGAACCATCCAATATGTTTATTAAGAGAAAAAAAAAGGGAGAAATTCCCAGCTTCCAAAAGATCCAGAATTTATTGTGTAAAAACAAAGTTGACAGAGTTCACATGAATGTCAGAGCAACGCGTTTCGAACACTAGACCTGTGTTCTTTTTTTTTAAAAAAAAAACAACTTTCTCTTGATTGAACACATGCTGGACTAAACAGCGTGTTCCCGTGCTCCCACACACCACAAGCTGCAACAGGTGAGCTGGTTGGATCTTTTCTTTTTCCTCTGAATATGTTTATTACTTAGACCATATATGTGATTGGCTCTGTTTAATACACATTCAAAAAGAGAAGAGGCCATCACGTCATGAAAATATCAAAACCAGAGTTCATTGCAAATCGGAGAACCATTTTGCTTATATTTTGCAAAACAAGACCAAATTTAATCTATTCTGAAAAAGATTTATTTTTTGTTAAAAAAAACTATATAAAGAAAAAATAATAATGTGGTGTAAATCATGTTAGTCAATGCCATCATCTAACCTAACAAATGTGATGCATAGTTCTTTGGTAAAGTCAAGGGCTGTACTTGAGACTCCCAGAATAGTTTAGGTAGACTGCAACTACACATTGTCCTAGCAATCATTTATCAACTAATGAACATCTATTAACCAATAGTTGAGTTAGGGCATCTACTACCATTCTGCCTTTTGTTATTGTGCTTTATGCAAACCTGCAGAACATCTGCTTTCCTGCAAGCAAAAAAACCCAGAACAGCTGGAGAAGCTCGTCCACTTTATGTCAGTCCTTGTTATGTAAGAAGCAGAGCAGTACCAGAGACTCAGGGCATGATAACATGATTTCACACCATCTTGACAATCTCCACCTACGGAAATTTTATTTAAGGGAAAAACAAAACATGAAACAAATAGAAACACAATTATTTATAAAAATGAACCAAAGTTTGAGAAGTACAAGCCAGAACCATCACTCAGTCAAATAAATGTCAAACAGGTTTAGAAAAGAGAGATTATTCTCTGGCTGAAGTGACACCCTGTAGCACCATAACATGCAAACATGAAATATTAAATTTTAATTGTATTACTGCATTAGAAAATATTAAAAATTGAGACTACTTAGCACATAAATTGGCCAATTCATGTGTACCTGGCAGCCACAATAAGGCGATTCTTGTTGCTGGGAACCTATCTAATGTGAATTCTCTCTTAGACCTTCCCATATAAATGTAGACTTTAGTCTATGAGAGGATTCATATTAGGCAGGCTCCCAGCAACAAGAATTGCCTTATCGTGGCTGCTGGTACACATGAATTGGCCAATTTATGCGCTAAGTATTCTCAATTTTTCACATTTTCTAGTGCAGTAATGCAATTCAAGTTTCATATATTTCATGTTTGCACGCTATAGCGCTAGAGTGCTGCTTTACTTGTTGGTTATATATGGAGATGGCTATCTTAGTGAGCACCTGTTCACACCTGATTTCTGTTTGGAAGTGACAGTCAGTCTTTGAATATTTGAAGTGACACATTGCCATTAATGATTATAACATAATGTTTATTAGTTTACCTCTTAATGAAATTGTTTCTGTAGTTCAATTGGGTACAAAAACCCTTGTGATCCTTGGTTTCACTCTGGCTGCAAATTCCCTTTAGAGCAGTGTTTCTCAAACTTCAGTCCTCACAGCCCCCAACAGGTCATGTTTTCAGGATTTCCTTAGAATTTCACAGGTGATGGAAGTATCATCAAGGCATCAGGAATTCTCTCACATGTGTAACACTATGGAAATCCTGAAAACATGACCTGTTGGGGTCCGCGAGGACTGGAGTTTGGGAACCACTGCTTTAGAGGATGACTTTTGTCTTTAAACTGCCTCTTGTACTTAATAGTCTAACCATGTTTTTAAGCTTTCAGAGCACAGAGACTCTTTCTTCAGGCCCCTGTCTGAAGAAGGAGCCTCTGTGCTCTGAAAGCTTGCAAACATAATTCTGGTTAGCCAGTAAAGGTATCACTAGTAGAATACTTTTGTAATTTTTGGGCATAAAAGTATTTACATTGATGTTTCTGGCTAATACGGTACCACAAAATAACTTTTTATTGTACATAATAGTCTTAAGGTACTGTCACACTTAGCGATGCACCAGTGATCCCGACCAGCGATATGACGCGGTCAGGATCGCTGGTGCATCGCTAAGTGGTCTCTAGTGAGCTGCCACACAGGCAGATCTCACCAGCGACATCGCAGCGGTCGGGGGTCGTTACTTACCTGTCAGACGAGGTGATCCTGACGTCCTCCCGCCCGCGTCCACGCGTCGCTCGTCGGCGCCACAGGAAGCACAGCAGGAAGCTGACGACAAGAAACGGTCCAGGACGTTCTCGCGCGATCAGCGAAAACCAGCGGGGAAGCAGTCGTAGGTATCAGACATAGCGATATCGCTAGCAATATCGCTATAACGTCACAAAAACCAGTGACGTTATAGTGATATTGCTAGCGATATCGCTTAAGCCCCCGTTACACATAGCGATATCGCTAGTAATATTGCTGTAACGTCACCGATTTTGTGACGTGGCAGCGATATTGCTAGCGATATCGCTATGTCTGATACTTACCTCCGACCGGCTCCCCCACTGCTCATCGCTGGTCGCGCGAGAACGTCCTGGACCATTTCTCGTTGGGCGCTTCCTGTGGCGCCGACGAGCGACGCGTGGGCGCGGGCGGGAGGACGTCAGGATCGCCGCGTCTGACAGGTAAGTAGCGACCCCCGACCCCTGCTATGTCGCTGGTGAGATCTGCCTGTGTGGCAGCTCACTAGCGACCACTTAAAAACTGGTAAAAACTGGTAGATCTGCAGCAGATAAGACAGTGATTTTTATCAGAACTGCACTAAGCATTCCAGTAAGTGATACATCGCTGGAATCCTGGTCTCTGCCTCTACATCATGCTGTTCTTAGATGGGGTAGCAAAAATCCGGTGACAGATTCACTTTAAGCTGGCCATACTCAGACAGACAAAGTCCGAAGTTCTACCACAATGCCTTTTAGTGGTTATTTTTTTAAGTCTTTACAAAAGTGATATTGCTTTTTTAGATATAGTCTATATTCAAATAGAAATTAAAATTTTGACTCTGTGTGCCATGTTTAGAGACAGGAAAATTCTAACCTTTATGTGGGGAAAACTGGTTACTACCAATTGTTTTTGCCTTCTTCTGTTGGACTTGTGACTTTTCCCAACTTGATTATGTAGAAGCCTAGTAGCTAATAGAACTGTCATTAATAATGGCAAAAGCTATGTCATTGACACGGCAGAAGCATGAAGTAGATGAGATAGAAGGATTATTATTTTAGAAATTCTTGAGAAAAACACTTAGAGAAAATGACTGAGAAAGTACAGTGGGGCAAAAAAGTATTTAGTCAGTCAGCAATAGTGCAAGTTCCACCACTTAAAAAGATGAGAGGCGTCTGTAATTTACATCATAGGTAGACCTCAACTATGGGAGACAAACTGAGAAAAAAAAATCCAGAAAATCACATTGTCTGTTTTTTTTTCATTTTATTTGCATATTATGGTGGAAAATAAGTATTTGGTCAGAAACAAGCAATCAAGATTTCTGGCTCTCACAGACCTGTAACTTCTTCTTTAAGAGTCTCCTCTTTCCTCCACTCATTACCTGTAGTAATGGCACCTGTTTAAACTTGTTATCAGTATAAAAAGACACCTGTGCACACCCTCAAACAGTCTGACTCCAAACTCCACTATGGTGAAGACCAAAGAGCTGTCAAAGGACACCAGAAACAAAATTGTAGCCCTGCACCAGGCTGGGAAGACTGAATCTGCAATAGCCAACCAGCTTGGAGTGAAGAAATCAACTGTGGGAGCAATAATTAGAAAATGGAAGACATACAAGACCACTGATAATCTCCCTCGATCTGGTGCTCCACGCAAAATCCCACCCCGTGGGGTCAGAATGATCACAAGAACGGTGAGCAAAAATCCCAGAACCACGCGGGGGGACCTAGTGAATGAACTGCAGAGAGCTGGGACCAATGTAACAAGGCCTACCAAAAGTAACACACTACGCCACCATGGACTCAGATCCTGCAGTGCCAGACGTGTCCCACTGCTTAAGCCTGTACATGTCCGGGCCCGTCTGAAGTTTGCTAGAGAGCATTTGGATGATCCAGAGGAGTTTTGGGAGAATGTCCTATGGTCTGATGAAACCAAACTGGAACTGTTTGGTAGAAACACAACTTGTCGTGTTTGGAGGAAAAAGAATATTGAGTTGCATCCATCAAACACCATACCTACTGTAAAGCATGGTGGTGGAAACATCATGCTTTGGGGCTGTTTCTCTGCAAAGGGGCCAGGACGACTGATCCGAGTACATGAAAGAATGAATGGGGCCATGTATCGTGAGATTTTGAGTGCAAACCTCCTTCCATCAGCAAGGGCATTGATGATGAAACGTGGCTGGGTCTTTCAACATGACAATGATCCAAAGCACACCGCCAGGGCAACGAAGGAGTGGCTTCGTAAGAAGCATTTCAAGGTCCTGGAGTGGCCTAGCCAGTCTCCAGATCTCAACCCTATAGAAAACCTTTGGAGGGAGTTGAAAGTCCGTGTTGCCAAGCGAAAAGCCAAAAACATCACTGCTCTAGAGGAGATCTGCATGGAGGAATGGGCCAACATACCAACAACAGTGTGTGGCAACCTTGTGAAGACTTACAGAAAGCGTTTGACCTCTGTCATTGCCAGCAAAGGATATATCACAAAGTATTGAGATGAAATTTTGTTTCTGACCAAATACTTATTTTCCACCATAATATGCAAATAAAATGAAAAAAAAACAGACAATGTGATTTTCTGGATTTTTTTTTCTCAGTTTGTCTCCCATAGTTGAGGTCTACCTATGATGTAAATTACAGACGCCTCTCATCTTTTTAAGTGGTGGAACTTGCACTATTGCTGACTGACTAAATACTTTTTTGCCCCACTGTATATTGCTTCTCCTTAAGATGTTTTTTTTCCCATCCAGTGTGTGATGCCATTGTTGGTCTCAACTGAAATGACCTATAAAATAAATACAAACATTTTTGTGAAGTCTGCTGATGATTTTGCCCATGAAGCATTGAACACTGTTGGGTACACAGAAAGAACTAGTGGATGTATGTCACACTCTCTGCAGGTAAAAAACATTATCCTTCTACTTAAAATCAAAATTAAATGTATTTTTCATATTCTATGTCCACTGCGCTGGTTATGCTATAGTTTATCATTGGAATTTCTTAACTACTGTTGTTTTCCTGAAGTGCTTTTAATTATAATTGACCCTTATACAGTGGGTATGAAAACTATTCACTCTGTTTCATTGCAGTCATTTGGTAAATTCAAAAAAGTTCATTTTTTTGTCATTAATGTACACTCTGCATCCCATCTTGACTGAAAAACACCAAAAATGTAAAAATTTTTGAAAATTTATAAAAAAAGAAAAACTGAAATATCACATGATCCTAAGTATTCAGACCCTCTGTTCAGACACTCATAATTAAGTCACATGCTGTCCATTTCCCTTGTGATCCTCCTTGAGATGGTTCTACTCCTTCACTGGAGTCCAGCTGTGTTTAATTAAACTGAAAGAACTTGATTTGTAAAGGAACATACCTATCTATATAAGATCTCACAGCTCACAGTGCATGTCAGACCAAATGAGAATCATGAGGTCAAAGGAACTGAACAGGGAGCTCAGAGACAGAATTGTGGCAAGCCACAGATCTGGCCAAGGTTACAAAAGAATTTCTGCAGTACTCAAGGTTCCTAAGAGCACAGTGGCCTCCATAATCCTTAAATGGAAGCAGTTTTGGACCACCAGATTTTCCTAGACCTGGTCGTCTATCCAAACTGAGCAATCGTGTGAGAAGAGCCTTGGTGAGAGAGGTAAAGAATCACTGTGGCTGAGCTCCACAGATGCAGTAGGGAGATGGGAGAAAGTTCCATAAAGTCTACTATCACTGCAGCCCTCCACCAGTTCGGCCTGTATGGCAGAGTGGTCCGACGGAAGCCTTTCCTCAGTGCCAGACATATGAAAGCCTGCATAGAGTTTGCTAAAAAACACATGAAGGACTCCCAGACTATGAGAAAAGAAAGATTCTCTGGTCTGATGAGATGAAGATAGAACTTTTTGGTGATAATTCTAAGCGGTATGTGTGGAGAAAACCAGGCACTGCTCATCACCTGCCCAATACAATCCCAATAGTAAAACATGGTGGTAGCAGCAGCATGCTAAGGGGGTGTTTTTCAGCTGCAGGGACAGGACGACTGGTTGCAATTGAAGGAAACATGAATACGGCCAAGTACAGAAATATCCTGAATAAAAACCTCTTCCGAGTGCTATGGACCTCAGACTTGGCCGAAGGTTCACCTTCCAGCAAGACTATGACCTAAGCACACAGCTAAAATAACAAAGGAGTGGCTTTAGAACAACTCTGTGACCATTCTTGACTGGCCCAGCCAGAGCCCTGACCTAAACCCAATTGAGCATCTCTGGAGAGACCTGAAAATGGCTGTTCACCATTGTTCACCTTCCAACCTGACGGTACTGGAGAGGATCTGCAAGGAAGAATGGCAGAGAATCCCCAAATCCAGGTGTGAAAAACGTGTTGCATCATTCCCAAGAAGACTCATGGCTACACTAACTCAAAAGGGTGCATCTACTCAATACTGAGCAAAGGGTCTGAATACTTATGACCATGTGATATTTCAGTTTTTTTAATAAATTTGTAAAAATTTCTTCATTTGTTTTTTTTTCAGTCAAGATGGGGTGCAGAGTGTACATTAATGACAAAAATGAAGTTTTTTGAATTTACCAAATGGCTGCAATGAAACAAAGTGAAAAATTTAAAGGGGTCGGAATACTTTCTGTACCCACTGTACTTCATTAAATCATATGCAGAGCAAGAGTTTAAATTTCCATTTACCTTTGCTTTTAAGGTTTACCATATTATTTTTTTCTTTACAGAGTTATGCTCTGGACCTCTTGCCAGATGAACTTTTATACCTTTTACTGCAATCGAAATCATTGGAGAAACGTGTTAATGATATATCCAGCTCTAAAAATAAAGAAAACTGAGTATTATTTTTCCTGTCATACAAACGCAGAACTGATCAGTTCTATGGATGTCCATAAAAGTTTAATAAACATTTGGTTTCAATATTTTTCTCCTTGTTTTATTATTCTGTAGAGTATGCTATGGAGCCATTGACATAGCTAGCAAGAAAATGAAGATATATAAAGTAGTGGTCATCATTATTGGCACCCTAGAATATTATGTACCCCGCATACAGTAGCTCCTGAAATAAAGTGTTTTGTGATACTGTTTGGATATATAAATTATTATTTGATGCAAAAAAGCACAAAGCACAAAATATTGACAGGTTTGGCTGACATTCTTGTATGTATTGGGTCCCCTGACAGATGATTGTTGTGAAGGATGTATGTAATTGTAAGGTAGACTAATGTCAATAGAAGACATGGTTAAGGCTACAACCATATATTGTCTCTACACAAAGGACACAGCATCTGCCTGCTCTTATTGAAGGAACTTAACCACAGGGGGAATCTCCTGCGAGTATGTAGAGGTGTCAGAACATGGCAGTTTCACAGAGCTAGCAGATGATTGTAACTAGAAGGAATAGTTCCTATTATCTGTATGTAGAGAGGAAGGGAGGGGGACATAGGATATTTGAAATGTTACAACTTGGCTTATCGTCCAATCACAGACAGCAATGTTTGAATGAGCCAATCCGAGTCATCCTGGAAATATGAGCCTATAATCAGGGCAATAAAACGCTGGGTGACACAAAGAGAAGGTGTTTACCTGTGAGGGCAGCCTGGAAGGCTGATGTGCACCATTATCCTCTTCTCCTTCCCTCAGGACATTAGATTAGATGGACGGAAACGTATAGGTAATTCCCCCTTTTTATTTTAGAATGGTTTTGTATATCTGTGTGTCGTTTTCGTTTTACCATTTTATATATTTATTGTAAGCACTGTATATTTTTATATCAAAACTTAAAATCTTTAATAAGTTTGACCTTCTATGCTCTGAAAGAGTCCAATAGCCCTTCAGCATGTGTGTGTTCTTTTTATTGTCTGACAGTAACATATTTTTGGGACTCATCGCCCCATGTGTTTGATGAGTGATGGCAGCGAAATAAATTGGGGTGTACTGAATGTGCCGGGGTATGATTTATGCTCACTTTATAGCCTAAAACAGAGGTTGAGAGCTGGATTGAGGAGATAAATTAACTTGTGCAGGCACACTCCATGTCACTTGCTGAGAAGTGTTTATGTGACAATTGTGTAGGGCACATATGTCAAACTCTGGCCCGCAAGGTAAGTGTATTTGGCCCACAAAGACAGGCAGGTCCCCTGCCTGGCATCACACTTTCAACTGTATCGCCTTCCTGGATGCATACAGTTGAAAGTCATGATGGAGGAATGAGCATCAGCTGACGCTCCCTATCCCGTCATACCCTCTCTGTGCTTGATGTCTCAGCGCAGTGGGTATGATGAGGTCATTATAACATACGCCCACTGTGCTGAGATGTGCAGAGGATCTGAAGACACCATGAAGAGACCGAAGCAGCAGGGGAACTGGGAGGTGAGTATATGTATATCTTTAATGTTGGGCCTATTATACTATATGAAGCCCAATGTGGGGCCCTTATACTGTATGGAGGTCTATGTGGGGCCATTATACTATAAGGAGCACTATATGAGGTCATTATATTGTATGGAGCTGTATGTGAGGCCTATTATACTGTATGAAGGACTATGTAAGGTCATTATACTGTATGGAGAACTATGTTGGGCCCATTATACTATATGGAGGACTATGTGGGATCATTGCACTATATGGAGCACTGCATGGGGCTATTATACTGTATAACCAGCCAATGGATAGAATAATTTAAAATATACCTTTTATTAGTTTATATAAAATAAAGTGCAAGGTGCTCAAGTTACGATAAACACAACAAAGAAGAACGCATAAATGAAAAAACTAGTATTGCTCATCGTTACTAGGTATCCCAATTATCAAGCATATTCATTGGGTACTTAAAGTCAATCAAAAACAGCCAACCTCTTCTAAAGACATAAAGTACATAGTTCTCAAATAGTCTCTAGGCTTATCATATCATAGCATTGGCCGTCTTTTTTTGGAAACCGATGTCATGCCATCAGTATGTTCCCAAATATGGCATACCCGTTTCCCTCTCCTCATCAGGAGTACTATATACTACAGGGTACAATACTGCTATACAGCATAAAACAGAACCACATAGCTTCAGTTATCGCATTTGCTGCGGGTTCTATGTCACATATATAGTATATCAGATAAAAATGTATCATGTGTCCTAGTAAAGATATAATCCCACATACCCTTCATATATATCAGCAACAAATCTGAATCCATAATGTCGGATGAAGTATAGAACGGCCATGCGTGATACACCATTCAGATGAACCCCACTTGACTCCCCTGATGAGATTGGACGAAACGCGTCGGGAGAAAGGGGTATCGCGCTCACTAGTCACGGAGATGGCAATCAATCAGAGAATGCCCCTGTTAATTGGGTGAGATTGTTCCGTGCTTTATTTAATACTCTGGTGTCGAGATATTGGTCTCACTATATAAGAGACGGTCTATCTAAGATATTTATGCATACCTGGTGGATTCAGATTTGTTGCTGATATATATGAAGGGTATGTGGGATTATATCTTTACTAGGACACATGATACATTTTTATCTGATATACTATATATGTGACATAGAACCCGCAGCAAATGCGATAACTGAAGCTATGTGGTTCTGTTTTATGCTGTATAGCAGTATTGTACCCTGTAGTATATAGTACTCCTGATGAGGAGAGGGAAACGGGTATGCCATATTTGGGAACATACTGATGGCATGACACCGGTTTCCAAAAAAAAGACGGCCAATGCTATGATATGATAAGCCTAGAGACTATTTGAGAACTATGTACTTTATGTCTTTAGAAGAGGTTGGCTGTTTTTGATTGACTTTAAGTACCCAATGAATATGCTTGATAATTGGGATACCTAGTAACGATGGGCAATACTAGTTTTTTCATTTATGCGTTCTTCTTTGTTGTGTTTAACGTAACTTGAGCACCTTGCACTTTATTTTATATAAACTAATAAAAGGTATATTTTAAATTATTCTATCCATTGGCTGGTTATACAATTTGGGAAGTGGATATCCTAGTGCTGTATATATATTCTGACTGAGGATTATGGCAGGATTTCTATTATACTGTATGAGCACTTTTTGTGGCGATTATACTGTATGGCGCCCTATGTGGGGCCATTATACTGTATAGAAGGCAATGCAGGGCCCCATTATACTTTATGGAGCACTGTATGAGGATCATTATACCAAATTGAGCACTTTTAGAGGCCATTATACTGTATGGAGCACTCTTTGTGTCCATTATACAGTATGGAGCACTATGTAAGGGCCATTATACTTTTTGGAAGACAATGCATGGCCCTAGCTAAAATGTATGGAGCACTATGTGGGCCAATTATACTGTATGGAGCACTATGTGGGGGATATTACACTGCATGGAGCACTTTTTGTGGCCATTATAGTGTATAGATGGCAATGTAGGTACTGTATGGAGCATAATGTGGAGCCCATTATACTGTATTGGGCACCCTGTGGCCATTATACTATATGATATCATACTTTATTATATGTATTATTCAAGGTGTTTTTTGTTTTTACATATTTAAATTAGGCCATTGGTAGGCCACATGCTTTTTACTGCTCTTACATAACATATATCATTCCAATATTTTATTCTAAGATCTATTAATTCAAACCCCTTTAAGTTTGTTTCCATATGAAAAGATTTCATCATTATACTTGATAAGGAAAAACTTCAATTGTAGACTTTTTTTAATATATATCAAGGTCGTCTCACGACTTTGTTCAAGCTTTTAATTTTGGCCCACTGTGTATTTGAGTTTGACATCCCTCATCTAAGGAGATAAGGTTCCAGTATGTCCAATTTTGGACAACAGATCTTTTTGTTCTCTAAAAGATAAGTCACTGCCAGACATGTCTGGTGATGGCTCTCCTATTGTGAGTGCAGGAACGCTCATTAGCACTTCTGTATATTTGGAGAATTGAGCAAGACAGCTATCAAGGCAGCTATCAAGTGTATGTAGGGCTTTGTCATATACAGGTGCTTCTCACAAAATTAGAATATCTTCAAAAAGTTAATTTACCGTATATACTCGAGTATAAGCCGACCCCCCTAATTTTGCCACAAAAAAACTGGGAAAACTTATTAGCTCGAGTATAAGCCTAGGGTGGAAAATGCAGCAGCTACTGGTAAATTTAAAAAATAAAAATACCATATATACTCGAATATAAGTCGAGTTTTTCAGCCCCTTTTTGGGCTGAAAAAGACCCCCCTCGACTTATATTCGGGTCACAGTTCAAACTTTCCTGGTCCCCGTCATCTCCGCGGTCCCCGGTATGTGTCTGCGGTCTCCTGCAGCCTGTCAGTGTCCCGGCGGCGGCGGGTGATGATAGGGCCGCAGCGGCGTTACAAGTCGCTGCGTGCCGCTCTCTCCCGCCTTCCGTCTTCTGGCAGTGACGTACAGGGGTCGCGATGACGTGGATAGCACGCGCCCTCTGCCTGAGTCACTGAAGAGCCGGCAACGCTCAGAAGCAGCTGTCAGCAACGGAGGTGAGTACGGTATATAGTGTTTTTTTGTCTTGATTTTTTTTTAATTCCAGCAGGGGCAGCAGCAACATAGGATTACCGGTAATCCTATCACTTGGCCAATAAATTATCATGCATTGGGACCACTATTACGGTACTCACTGTGCAGCATTTATGGGGGCATATGTTGTGCAGCATTACGGTACCGGTATTTGGGCCACCATTATTCACTGTGCAGCATTTATGGGGGCATATGTTGTGCAGCATTATGGTATTTGGGCCACCATTATTCACTGTGCAGCATTTATGGGGGCATATGTTGTGCATCATTATGGTATTTGGGCCACCATTATTCACTGTGCAGCATTTATGGGGGCATATGTTGTGCAGCATTATGGTATTTGGGCCACCATTATTCACTGTGCAGCATTACTTTTATTCTTATCTATTTTTATTTTTGAAATTTACCAGTATCTTCGGCAATTCCCACCCTAGGCTTATACTCGAGTCAATAAGTTTTCCCAGGTTTTTGAGGCAAAATTAGGGGGTCGGCTTATACTCGGATCGACTTATACTCAAGTATATATGGTAGATACCAATAAAAGTAAAATTAATTGAGACATCAGTAGGTTAAATGTTTTTGAATATCCATATTGAATCAGGAGCCCCATATAATGCTCCATACAGTTCATGATGGCCCCATAAGAGCTCCATACAAAATACACCCCTTATAATGCTGCACAATGGTTAATAATGGCCCCATAAGATGCTCCCTAGAATAATATACCCCATATGCTGCTCCATAAAGGTTATGGCCCTATAAGATGCTCCATAGAATCGGCCCCATGTGCTGCCCCCCATAAGATGCTCCATAGATTATGCCCCCATATGCTGCCCCCATAAGATGTTCCATAGATTATTCCCCATATGCTGCCCCTATAAGATGCTCCATAGATTATGCCCCTATATGCTTCCCCTATAAGAGGCTCCATAGATTATGTCCCTAAATGCTGCCCCCATAAGATGCTCCACAGATTATACCCCTATATGCTGCCCCCATATGCTGCCCCTATAAGATGCTCCATAGATTATACCCCTATATGCTGCCCCTATAAGATGCTCCATAGATTATACCCCTATATGCTGCCCTCATAAGATGCTCCATACATTATGCCCCATATGCTGCCCCCATAAGATGCTCCATAGATTATGCCCCTATATGATGCTCCATAGATTATGCCCCTAAATGCTGCCCCCATAAGATGCTCCATACATTATGCCCCCATATGCTGCCCCTATAAGATGCTCCATAGATTATGCCCCTATATGCTGCCCCTATAAGAGGCTCCATAGATTATACCCCAATATGCTGCCCCCATAAGATGCTCCATAGATTATGCCCCTATATGCTGCCACTATAAGATGCTCCATAGATTATGCCCCAATTTGCTGCCCCCATAAGATGCTCCATAGATTATGCCCCTATATGCTGCCCCTATAAGATGCTCCATAGATTATGCCCCCATATGCTGCCCCCATAAGATGCTCCTTAGATTATGCCCCTATAAGATGCTCCATAGATTATGCCCCTAAATGCTGCCCCCATAAGATGCTCCATACATTATGCCCCCATATGCTGCCCCAATAAGATGCACCATAGAATATGTCCCCATGTGCTGTCCCCATAAGATGCTCCATAGATTATGCCCCCATGTGCTGCCGCATTTAAAAATAAAAAAAATGACATACTCACCTCTCCGTCGCTGGGGCCAGGTGCCGCTGCTTGCTGCTGTCTGGCACATCATCTGTCAGTGACGTTCAGACTGCAGGGGGCGCAGCGTGCACTAACCACGTCACCGTGCCCTCTGCTGTCTGAACGTCACTGACAGATGACGTGTCAGACAGCAGCAAGCAGCGATGGACCCGGACAGGTGAGTATCGCTATACTTACCAGTCCTGGCACGATCTCTGCAGCCCCCAGCTTTTCCCTTCCTGCCTTCAGCGGTCACGTGGTACCGCTCATTACACCTCATGAATATGTGCATATTCATGAGTGTAATGAGCGGTACCATGTGACCGCTGAAGGAAGGAAGGGAGATTGCGTAGAAGCTGGGGGCGGCAGAGACAGTGCGAGGACGGGTAAGTATGTGAAAAATGAGGATGAATGAACTCATGGAGATCAACATCCAACACTGTGGAGACACCATCACGTTTCTCAATGCAGTGATTCTAGAGCAAAGCCCCCATCCCTTATGGGAAATATGTAAAAATATGCAAAACACAAGCCGCGGAGACACCATCACATGTTTCTCAACGCAAGCAATGATTAGCCAGGTCTTTCCCCGGGAAGGAACAACCACGGGAAGGGCAGTCTCGATTGAAGGAAACCACCTATGCCAAAACATGGTATCCATCCACAGACACCTGTTTCGGGGTATTGCTCCTCATCAGTGTGGAGCAGGAAACTGGCCAGTAGGAGAAATGCCTAGTAGAAGACTGTGAAAAATGATGAATGAACTCATGGAGATCAACATCCAACACTGCGGAGACACCATATGCGCATATTCATGAGTATAATGAGCGGTACCATGTGACCGCTGAAGGGAGATCGCGTAGAAGCTGGGGGTGGCAGAGACAGTGCCAGGACGGGTAAGTATGACCTGACATCTCCGACCCCCCTCCACCTCCGACCCCCTGGTGTATATGACTCGAATATAAGACGAGAGGGGGACTTTCAGCCCAAAAAACTGGGCTGAAAATCTCAGCTTATATTCGAGTATATACTGTATTTCAGTTCTTCAATACAAAAAGTGAAACTCATTCTATAGAATCATTACAGAGTGATCTATTTCACGTATTTATTTCTGTTAATGTTGATGATTACAGCCAATGAAAACACAAAAGTCATTATCTCTGTTAGGGTGAGTTCAACAGGACTTTTTTGCTGCGTTTTTTTTTTCATTTTTTTATGCTAATTTTCAGCTGCTTTTTCCATTACCAGCAAAGCCTATGAGATTTCAGAAATCTCATGCAAACACATTGGATTTTTGTGTAATCAGAATTTTGTGCTTTGCTGCGTTTTTTGGACATAGAGCATGTCACTTCTTTCAGCGTTTTTTTCAGCGTTTTTCACCCATTGAATGGGTGTTGAAAAAATGCTGCAAAAACGCACCAAAAATGCAGGTGTCATTATTTGCATCGTTTTTGCTGCAGAAAAGTCATGGACATTAGCATGGACAAAGAGACGAAAAAAAACGCACAAAAAACCCCCACCTAAACCTGCGTTTTTTGCGGCAGCTTCTTTCCTGCCAAGAAGATCAGGTTTTGCTGCAGAAAAAAAGCAACAAAAAGTCCTGTGTGAACTTACCCTAAATTAGAATACTTTATAACACCAGCTTGAAAAAATTATTTTAAAATCCAAAATGTTTGCCTACCGAAATGTATGTTCAGTAAATGCACTCAATACTTGATTGGGGCTCCTTTTCCATCAATTACTGTATCAATGCGGCATAGCATGGAGGCGATCAGCCTGTGGCACTGCTGAGATGTTATGGAAGCCCAGGTTGCTTTGATAGCAGCCTTCAGCTCGTCTGCATTGTTGGGTCTGGTGTCTCTCATCTTGCTCGTGACAATACCCCATAGATTCTCTATGGGGTTAAGGTCAGGTGAGTTTGCTGGCCAATCAAGGACAGTGATACTGTTGTTTATAAGCCAGGTATTAGTACTTTTAGCAGTGTGGACAGGTGCCACATCCTGCTGGAGAATGAAATTTCCATCTCCAAAAAGCTTGTCGGCTGAGGAAAGCATGAAGTGCTCTAAAAGTTCTTGGTAGAAGGCTGCACTGACTTTGGTCTTGATAAAACACAGTGGACCTACACCAGCAGAAGACATGATTCCCCAAACCAACACTGATTGTGGAAATTTCACACTAGACCTCAAGCAGCTTGGATTGTCTGTCTCTCCACTCTTCCTCCAGACTCTGGGACCTTGATCTCCAAGGTCTAGTGTGAAGTATCCGTATAATTAGAATGTAAGCAGTGTAAAGTGTACAAAATTATCTCTAAAATTCTGGTCATCTCAGCTTTAACAGGCAATGCATATCAACATCATATTTATATGAAATAAATTAAATATAACTTATAAAAGGAAGTGCACCCTAGCTACTGTGAAACATATTGGAAGATCCATAATGTGGGGCTGCTTTTCTGTCTCTGGGACTGAAGGGTGTAAGAGAATGGTCAGTCATAATACGCTGAGCTGCCATGAGCAACGAGGCAGCCATCTTATGAAAGTTAGGAAAGAATATATTCAACTTTTACAATAGAAATAATACGATGTACTCTGTAAAAGCAGATGGAGGATGTAAAGTGAGATCATGCCCATTAACAAATTTAGTAGATCTGCATACAGGTAAATTGGATCAGCCTCAGGGCAATGAGAAAATAAAACCAACAAATATATGGGGAATATGTGTATTTATGATAGTGTTAGTAGGAAACAGACTTCTACAATTGTCAAATATATGAATTTATGGGTTTAGTCTAAGAGCAGTAATAAGATTAATGACAGTAGTTAGAGATATTGGATTTATGTGTTTCTTAATGTGGTCTGGTAAAAAGTTAATTACTGATGTAATATTGTGTTACTTCTTCCTTTGTCCAAAAAGATATGATGTAACCATATACGTATAATATGTATACAGCTTCCTTTGTTTGCATAATGTATAAAAAGCCCCTGTTACTGTTGCTCAGGGCCATTCCATCGCCATCATGCCGCTGTGCCTCACCATGGCCAGGGCACAGAGCCTTATCATCGCCAGACTTCCTAGCGAATCTCTGCCCGTCTGAATTCCTGTTTTTGCCCGCATATTTCAACTCCTCTGACTATCTGTTCTGTTTTGCCGTGTATCTCTGAATAAACTTCGACCTCAGCTTTAGAGGATTGTCTGCAGTTTGGTCCGGCTCTTCCAACTCTCCCAATCAGGACTCTTTCTCTTACAAAGGGCCTTGAAAGTATAAGGGTATGTGCACACATTGCAGATTCGTGTGCAGATTTTTCCACGCGGAATCTGCAGAATCCACAGGTCAAAATGCCTGCGTTCTACCTACGGATTTCGTCTGCGTTTTTACACCTGCGGATTCCTAGAATGGAATAGGTTTAAAAACGCAGCAGAATCCGCACAAAGAATTGACATGCTGCAGAAAATAAACCGCTGCGTTTCCGCACAGAATTCCGCAGCGTTTTTACACCTATTTCATTCTAGGAATCCGCAGGTGTAAAAACGCAGGCGAAATCCACACTAAATCCGCAGGTAAAATGCAGGCATTTTGACGTGCGAATTCTGTACATTCCGCGCTGAAAAATCCGCAGACGAATCCACATACCTTTACAGGACCGGTAACATCAGAGTATTATCAGAGCATTATAGAACTCTGTATCCTGGAAAAATAGGTTTTGCATTGATCAAAATGAGTACTATAGAGAGATTGTAACCCAAAGCACACTAGATTGCCTAAAGAAAAAGGAAACATTTGTATATTTTTTTTTAATATATTTTAGGCGCTTTAAGAGCAAATCGATGTGGGTAGAGTCCTAGCATATTAGCTCCCACACAAAAAAATGGGCATATCAACAAAACCAACCATTCAAAATCTGCAATAGATTGCTCATGTTCCTGTTCTCTGCAAATCCACCTCAGTTCATGGCATAAGATTACTTTTGTATGGTTAATAGGTTAAGACATTAGATCTCATCACTTCTCTTAGATGTACAACACTAATCTTCCCTTATTACTATATATTTACTTCTTCTAGACCTGTCCTCTGCCTTCAACACAGTTGACCACTTCCACCTACTACAGATCCTCTCTACCTTACCAACCGTACATTTAGCGTTTCATACTCGCACACTACCTCCTCCTCTCTCTGTTGGTGTCCCAAGGCTCTGTCCTAGGACCCCTTCTCTTCTCAATCTATACCCTTGGCCTGGGACAACTCAAAGTCCTATGGCTTCCAGTACTATCTATAGGCTGATGACGCTCACATCTACCTCTCTGGCCCAGATGTCACCTCTCTGCTGTTCAGAATCCCAGAGTATCTATCAGCCATATCCTCCTCCTTCACCTCTCGCTTCCTCAAGGTCAATATGGACAAATCTGAACTAATTATCTTTCCTCCATCTCGCATACCTTCCCTACCTGATCTATCTTTCACAATAAATAAAATCACACTTTCCCCTGTCCTGGAAATCCACTGCCTCGGAGTAACACTTGACTCTGCCCTGTCCTTCAAACTGCACATCCAAACTCTCGCCACCTCCTGTCCCCTCCAGCTCAAAAATATTTCCAGAAACTGTCCTTTCCTTAACCCTCACTCTACCATAATGCTTGTACATGCCTTAATCATCTCCCGCCTTGACTACTGCAACATCCTCCTCTGTGGCCTCCCTGCTAACACTTTCGCACCTCTCCAGTCCATCCTTAACTATGCTGCCCGACTAATTCATCTCTCTCCTCGATACTCCTCTGCTTCTCCCCTCTGAAAATCCCTTCACTGGCTCCCAATTTCCCAGCGTATCCAGTTTAAACTACTAACACTGACCTACAAAGCTATCCATAACCTCTCTCCTCTGTATATTTCCAAACTAATCTCTCAATATCTTTCCTCATGTAATCTCCGGTCCTCCCAAGACTTCCTTCTCTTCTCCATGCTTATTCGCTCCTCACCCAATCGCCTCCAAGATTCCTCCCGAATATCCCCCATCCTCTGAAATTCTGTGCCTCAACACATCCAGTTATCCACTACATTTGGATTCTTCAGACGGAACCTGAAAACCCATCTCTTCATAAAAGCTAACAACCTGCAATGACCACGTGGCAACCTCAACACCATCGGAGGTACTGCAACCCCTGGACCTACTGTCTCCTTCCCCATAATCCTGTAGAATGTAAGCCCACAAGGGCAGGATCCTCTCCCCTCTGTACCAGTCTGTCATTGTTAGTTTGTTGACTGTAAGTGATATTTGTATTTTGACTTAACCCCGGCTCATGTACAGCAACATGGAATTAATGGAGCTATATACCGTATTTTTCGCTTTATAAAATGCACCTGATAATAAGACGCACCCCCAAATTTGTTGAAGAAAAGGATAATTTTTTTATGTTAAATAGGGGTCTGTCTTATAATGCCAATGTCCTTCTTACAAATCATATATATGTCCTTCATCCTGGCACATGGCCTCCCTGTGCTGCTGGCACATTGCCCCACTGTGCTGCTGGCATTTACATGGCTTCCCCATCCTGTCCTGGATATGCCCCCCTGTGCTGTTGGCACACACATGACCCCCCCACCCCATCCTGGATATGCCCCGTGCTGCTGGCACGCACATACCCCCCCATCCCATCCTGGATATGACCCCCTGTGCTGCTGGCACGCACATTTCCCCCCCATCCCATCCTGGATATGCCTCTGTGTGCTGCTGGCACGCACATGGCCAACACATCCCATCTTGGATATGCCCCCCTGGGCTGCTGGCACGCACATGCCCCCCTGTGCTGCTGGCACGCCATGGCCCCCACATCCCATCCTGGATATGCCCCCCTGTGCTGCTGGCATGCACATGATAAAATAAACAGTTAACTCACCTTCCGATGATGGCTCCGTGTTCCCAGCTCCCCCACGGCTCTTCCTGAGTCTGTGCTGACATCCAGGAGCTGCTCATATAGGCATTTCATTGTAGCTGCAGGACCTTCCATCACATGACCGCAGTGCTGCATACTGAGAGTCATGTGACCCATCCTGGATATGCCCCGTGCTGCTGGCACGCACATACCCCCCCATCCTGGATATGACCCCCTGTGCTGCTGGCACGCACATTTCCCCCCCATCCCATCCTGGATATGCCTCTGTGTGCTGCTGGTACACACATGCCCCCCTGTACTGCTGGCATGCACATTGCCCCCCCCCATCCCATCCTGGCTATGCCCCCCAGTGCTGCTGGCACGCACATGACCCCCTGTGTTGCTGGCACACACATGCCCCCCCCCCATCCCATCCTGGATATGCCTCCGTGTGCTGCTGCCATGCACATGGCCAACACATCCCATCTTGGATATGCCCCCCTGGGCTGCTGGCACGCACATGCCCCCCTGTGCTGCTGGCACGCCATGGCCCCCCACATCCCATCCTGGATATGCCCCCCTGTGCTGCTGGCATGCACATGATAAAATAAACAGTTAACTCACCTTCCGATGATGGCTCCGTGTTCCCAGCTCCCCCACGGCTCTTCCTGAGTCTGTGCTGACATCCAGGAGCTGCTCATATAGGCATTTCATTGTAGCTGCAGGACCTTCCATCACATGACCGCAGTGCTGCATACTGAGAGTCATGTGACCACAGGTCCTATTGGCACAGACACAGAAAGAGCCAGGGGAGAGCTGGGAGCACGGAGAAAATCATCAGAAGGTGACTATAGTGATGGGGCAGTGGGGGAAGAGTGCAGGCACATGCAATATGCGCTGCTCCCCTGTCCACCAACTCGGCGGCTTCAGCACCAAGGTGATGGACAGCGGGTGCACTGAATATTACATGAGCCTAATGAGCGGGAGCACTGACCACCCGCTGTCTCTGCAGCCTGCCCACCCCAGCCCCCTGACACCACTCCAGAGCCGCCCCCCCCCACAGCACACATTCGGATTATAAGACGCACCCCCCACTTTCCCCCAAGATTTGGGGGAACAAAAGTGCGTCTTATAATCCGAAAAATAAAGTAAATAATAATATATTTGCAAAGACATTGGATTTCTACAGTGCACAGGAAATTTTTCATAGAGATATGCAATGGAATAGCAAAACATGTTTTACAAAACATTGTATGGCTTATATGCAGCATTTGGATTTGTTCTGTTGCAAAGTTTGACACTTTTTAAATAAATATATATTTTATTTTCATAAATGAACATAAGAGATAATTGCAGATTCTAGCACATAGGTTACATTTTGGACAAATCCAAAATACAATTGTGTCAGTGTATTAAAACAAAGATATACTGTTGTCAGTTTCACACAATCATATCATGACTACAAAATTATTCCATCTCCTACAATTCTGCCATACAATATCCAAATGTTCCTTTGGAACTCTCTAACGAGTACCATTCCGTTACAAGGAGAGGGTGACTATTTGATTTCTTTTTTCCCCAGTACAGTACTTTAGAATAAACTGTTTCCATCTTTTCTCAAACTTTTCTGATTTCTTTCTTCATTTCTGTGTCTAGTCTACCCATATTTAAAATAAGTTTAATTCCATTGAAGAAAATGGATAGCACTCACTGATCCTTAAAAAGTTACATACTTTATTCAGAAGCGATTAAAACAGTTAAAATGGGTTTGACCCGTAGAAGCGTTGTTTAGCGCGAAACGGCCGTCATCCGCACCTGCAACCGCACACTCCTGTCCTCACTCTCCCAGCCATGATGTTTTAATCGCTTCTGAATAAAGTATGGAACTTTTTAAGGATTGGTGAGTGCTGTCCATTTTCTTTCTTCAAAGGAATTCATCATGATGTTTTTTCTGGAGGAGCACCCAGAATCTTGAGATCTAGCCTGCAATTGTTCATTACACCTGTGGCACATAGATTCAGCAGTACTAGCGGTGCTGTCTTTTTTCCTTTGGAATCGTAACATTAGTTTAATTTGTGCTATTGTCCCTATAAAGATAGGGATGAAATCTAGCAGTCAATGCTTTTGTAGCAGAAACTCCTGAAACTTCTTAAAAACCTGGGTTTATGCTCAAAAAGCAAAAAGACTCAGCCTGCACGTACCCTTAAGTCTATGCAAAAGTTGTGTAGAATTCTTCAAACGTCAAGATCTACCAATTCCCACACACAAATTGTAGATCAAAGTCAATTAGAATTCTCATATATCTTTCCATATCCCAGTAAGACAAGTGTGAGTACATTGCCAAAGACCATGATAACGATCTGTAGAATTAATTGGGCAAGCTGTTACTCCAATTGGGTTAAATTGCTTTTTACATAATTGTACATTATTCTATGCACGATCCCGAATTGTGTTCTCTCTATTTCCCTTAACGGCTTTGTGCAATCAAGGCCATCCATCCATTTTTTTTTTTTTTTCTTCCGATATTTCTCGATCTTCTTGTGTGCCCCATTTCTTGGGGGGGAAACATCTGTATTGTATTTCATTATATTGGTTTTTCATTTCTGCAGATAAATCATAATGATAATCCTTATACCTAAAGTCTTTGCTCTGTCCAAAGCAGCTGATGAATATTATAGGTACTTATTTGTACCTTCTAATTACCGTATATACTCGAATATAAGCCGAGATTTTCAGCCCATTTTTTTGGGCTGAAAGTCCCCCTCTCGGCTTATATTCGAGTCATATACCTGGGGTTCGGCAGGGGAGGGGGAGCGGGGGTGTCAGAGATCATACTCACCCCCCCCCGGCGAGGTCTCTGCAGCCCCCCGCTTCTCCCACGGTCTCCCTTCCTTCCGCGGTCACATGGTACCGCTCATTAAACTCATGAATATGCACATATTTATGAGTTTAATGAGCGGTACTACGTGACCTTTGAAGGCAGGGAGACGTGGGAGAATGGGACTGCAGAGACCGAGCCAGGATGGGGTAAGTATAGGCTATATTCACCTGTCTCTGGTCCATCGGCGCTTGCTGCTGTCTGATGTGTCCTCTTGTCAGTGACATTCAGACAGCAGTGGGCGCGGTGACGTGGTTAGTGCGCGCCGTGCCCTCTGCTGCCTGAACGTCACTGACAGATGACGTGGCAGATAGCAGTGAGCAGCAGCGATGGACGCAGGACAGGTGAATGTCTCAGGTGCTGGGTCGAGCCAGCAGCGACACCGGCACCTGGCACCCAGCGACGGAGAGGTATGTCATTTTTTTATTTTCATTTGCAGCGGAAGCATATGGGGGCATAATGTATGGAGCAATTTTATGGGGGTAGCATATGGGGGCATGATATATGGAGCATCTTATGGGTGCATAATCTATGGAGCAGCATATGGGGGCATAATCTATGGAGCATCTTATTGGGCAGCATATTCTATGGAGCATCTTATGGGGCCATAACCTTTATGGAGCAGCATATGGGGCATATTATTCTAGGGAGCATCTTATGGGGTGTATTTTGTATGGAGCATCTTATGGGGTCCATCATGAACAGTATGGAGCATTATATGGGACTCCTGATTCAATATGGCTATTCAAAAACATTTATCCTACTGATGTCTCAATTAATTTCACTTTTATTGGTATCCATTTTTATTTTTGAAACTTACCAGTAGCTGCTGCATTTTCCTCCCTAGGCTTATACTTGAGTCACGTTTTCCCAGTTTTTTGTGGCAAAATGGGTGGGGGTCGGCTTATACGGTAAATCAAAGGATTAATTACAAAATAAGGAAAAATTGATTGTTTTGGACTGATCAACAATGAGCCCTGATCTCAATCCAATGGAAATTCCTTGAAGAACTTTAATGTTTCCAGGGCTCTTCGTCCCAATAGCAGAGCCTGAGAGAATTGTAGAGACCTGTTTCACACATCAGTTTTTTCAAATCAGTCAAGATCCACCGTTTTGCAAAAAAAAAAAAATGGATCTGCCATTTTGCTTGGCGGATCCGCTTTTTTTTCCCCCATTGAGTTGCATTACCGGCGGATGGCCATCCGTTGGATCAGTTTTTTTGCGGATCCGCCAAAATTTTGGCGTCCGCCAACATGTCTGGACGGACCATGCAGCGTTTTTTCGGGAGGCCGGGTCCGCATTTTACATTGCGCATGCCCGGAGGATTTGCTTCGGCCACAAATTTAACCCTGTTCTGGCAGCTGAAAAAATTTCTCTCTCTCTCCTTCCCCAGGCAGCGGTTCCTTTAAAATTCTTCCTTCGACGGACCCGTTAAAACAACGGTCCGGTGCCAAACGTTGTGGTCAGTACAGGAGCGGATTCGTTGTCCGCCATTTTAGCGGATTTTAACTGACAACAAAAACTGATGTGTGAAACAGGCTTAAAAGCAATGAACTGATGCCTACAGAAAAAGCTATGGAGGCAGTTATTGCTGCCAAAGGTTCTGGTGATTCGGTTCATGTCATGTACCAAGTTTCCTTGTCATTTCTTTTTTTTTTTTTTTTTAACCTCTTCGCGACCGCCCACAGTAGATAAACGTTTGGCGCTTGCTGGGCTTTGTGCAGCGCCGACGTTTATCTACTGTCGGCGGTCTTGTGCCCCCCGGGACCCCCTCATACCTTATAACGCGGGGATCCCGGTGCACAATGCATGCTGGGACCCCCGACGTCATCGAGACCTGATTGGTTCAGGTCCTGATGACGTCGCGTCACAGCAGCCAATGAGAGAGCTCGCTGGGAAAGCTGCTTGTTTCCCGGCGATCTCCCTCATTATAACGCGACTTCTCCTCTGAGCTCATGCTGACAGATGAGCAGAGGTGAAGCAGCGTTACTGTGTGACTAGATCGCTGCCTGGCACAGCTGATCGCTGCCTGGCACAGCTGTGTCAGGCAGCGATCTTGTCACACAGTAACTCTGCTTCACCTCTGCTCATCTGTCAGTGTGAGATCAGAGGAGAAGTGGCGTTACTATGTGCCGGGCAGCGATCTTGTCACATAGTAACGCTGCTTCTCCTCTGATCATCTGCCAGTGTGAGATCAGAGGAGAAGTGGCGTTACTATGAGTCAAAAATACAAAAAATAAAAAACACAAAAATAAAAAAAAAAGTAAAGAAAAAAAAAGCGGGTTAGGGTTGAAATTCGAATTGGGGGTTTCTACTGTTTAGGTACATCAGGGGCTCTGTAAATGCAATATGATGCCCGCAGACCATTCCATCAAAGTCTGCATTCCAGAACGTCACTACTTCCCTTCCGAGCCCCACCGTGTGCCCAAACAGTGGTCCCCCCCCCCACATGTGGGGTACCAGCGTACTCAGGACAAATTGGACAACAACTCTTAGGGTCCAATTTCTCCTGTTACCCTTGTGAAAATAAAAATTGGGAGCTAAAAGATCATTTTTGTGGAAAAAATGATTTTTTTTTATTTTCACGGCTCTACATTATAAACTTTAGTGAAACACTTGGGGGTTCAAAGTGCTCACCACACATCTAGATAAGTTCCTTGGGGGGGTCTAGTTTCCAAAAAGGGGTCACTTGTGGGGGGTTTCCACTGTTTAGGTACATCAGGGGCTCTGCAAACGCGACATGACACCCACAGACCATTCCATCAAAGTCTGCATTCCAAAACGTCACTACTTCCCTTCCGAGCCCCCCGTGTGCCCAAACAGTAGTTTTCTTCCACATATGGGGTACCAGTGTACTCAGGACAAATTGGACAACAACTTTTGGGGTCCAATTTCTCCTGTTACCCTTGTGAAAATAAAAAATTGGGGGCTAAAAGATCATGTTTGTGGAACAAAAATGATTTTTTATTTTCATGGCTCTACGTTATAAACTTCTGTGAAGCACTTGGGGGTTCAAAGTGCTCACGACACATCTAGATAAGTTCTTTAAGGGGTCTAGTTTCCAAAATGGGGTCACTTGTGGGGGTTTCCACTGTTTAGGCACATTAGGGGCTCTCCAAATGCGACCTCTCTCAATTCCAGCCAATTCTGCATTGAAAAAGTCAAACGGCACTCCTTCCTTTCTGAGCTCTGCCGTGTGCTCAAACAGTGGTTTAGCCCCACATACAGGGTATCGGCGTATATGGAAGAAATTGCACAAAAAATTTTGTGGTTCATTTTCTGTTTTTACACTTGTGAAAATAAAAAAAATGGTTCTGAAGTAAAATGTTTGTGAAAAAAGTTAAATGTTTATTTTTTCCTTCCACATTCCATTCATTCATGTGAAGCACCTGAAGGGTTAATAAACTTCTTGAATGTGGTTTTGAGTACATTGAGAGGTGCAGTTTTTAGAATGGTGTCACTTTTGGGTATTTTCTGTCATATTGACCCCCTAAACTCACTTCAAATGTGAGGTGGTCCCTAAAAAAAAAAAATGGTGTTGTAAATTTTGTTGTAAAAATGAGAAATTGCTGGTCAACTTTTAACCCTTATAACATCCTTAAAAAAAAAAAAAAATTATGTTTCCAAAATTGTGCAGATGTAAAGTAGACATGTGGGAAATGTTATTTATTAACTATTTTGTGCGATATCACTCTCTGATTTAAGGGCATAAAAATTAAAAGTTTGAAAATTGCAAATTTTTCAAAATTTTTGCCAAATTTCGATTTTTTTTAACATATAAGCGCAGTTCATATCTAAGAAATTTTACCACTATCCTGAAGTACAATATGTCATGAGAAAACAATGTCAGAATCAGCAGGATCCGTTGAAGCGTTCTAGAGTTATGGCCTCATAAAGTGACACTGGTCAGAATTGAAAAAATTGGCCTGGTCACGAAGGCAAAAACAGGCTCAGGCGCGAAAGGGTTAAATTACAGTATTACAGATATTAGTATTTGGACAGGTTATTGAAATATTCTAATAATTAAAAGTTGGCATATATCTACATATTTCTGAAGATATTGGTTTTTCCGTATCAGAAGTGCAAATAGTGACAAGGTATTTATGTCCAGCCATTTTGAAACTACATGTCCCATATGGGGTTAATCTGAAGATTAATAGCGCTCAAAGCTGCCCGGCACTGATAATTTCCTACTGGCAGCGGGACTAACTTTATTCCTCCCAGCAGACTCGAGCTTTCGTCACTGCTCAGTATATAGTGAGCGGCGGCTGTAACTGCACTCTCTGGCACAGAATGACAACTGGTGCGTGGTTACAACTGCTGCCCACTGTATATCGAGCTGTGACTGAAGCCACGCTGGCCTTACCCTAATGACTGAACGCCCAAAGCAGCTGGAAGGAATAAAGTTAATTTCCTCCCAGCAGTGGGGATCTCGGTGCAGCTGCTGGCAGCTTACAAATGTTATTACCCGGCAGAAATAACCCCATATCTGCTGGTTAATAGAATTTTTTTTACATGACAGGCTCCCTTTAACACGGTAGTACAAGGACTTGCTTTTGGGTAAGACTACAGTGGCATTAGATAGGCAAGAAGTGTCAGCGTTTCCCACGGTAAGCAATCAGACCACAGCTGGTTTGCTAGCAAGAACATAAATGAGACTATTGTTACCTTAGGTTTTATGAACTGAGAATATGTAGATATATTAAGGTAACACAATAATTATAATATGGGACATAGGGACACTACACAAAACAGAACTATGCACAATACATATTTTGCGTTGAACAGGTAGATATAATACATGTACAACAGAATAAAAACTTCCCTTAGTCTCTGATTTTCTTCTTGCCCAGTTTCTCTTTTTTTTGTAGTCAACCAGACTAATGATCAGCAGAACATAGAAATAATGTTTGCATTATCTACTTTTTATCACAGTACTTTGTGTGCCGTCCACAGGTAAAACTTTCTTGGCGAGGATCGTTTTCATTTTAAGTATTAATCACTGTCAATGATACATTATCTCACTGGGATCAGACAACCGTTGAACCACCACCACAAGGAATGGATCCTGTAATCAGACGTGGCACGGAACATTTGATTCATAATAAACTGATCTTGAAGGTCCTGAAATTTAGTGAGGACACTGTGCACCCTGCAGTTCATCTTCACAGTTTGCACATTGCTTGCGCCACTTTCGAATTGCTTTTTCTTCCGAGAGCTTTGCAGATAAATGCCCCAGCTTCTGTAAGTTTCTTTAAATCAACACCCTAAGAAGAAAAAAAAAAAAAAAAAAAGGATTCAAGTAATTCACTTAAAGAAAATGTCTTCCATTTTAGCAATAAAGGGGTTGTCTAATACTCTAAGCTGTTATTCTTAACTTACATAATCATAAGTTACCCCCCATTTCTTACACCTTTGCTGCATTTTCACGCCTTCTTGCAGCTGACACTTTCCGTATTTCTTGGTTTTAACTCTTCTTCTTAAAAGACCCATAACTTTTATTATTTTTATTTTGTCCAAATAGATACTGGGGCTTGTTTTTTTGCAGGAAGAGTTGTACAAAAATGCACAATTCTGACTGTTTCTGTTTTTAGGGAATTGCTTTTACAGCGTACATTGTGTGGTAAAAATGACCCGATAACAGGATTCTCCTTATTTGTAGGATTACGGCGATACCAAACTTGTCCAAAATAGAAATTTAAAAAAGAAAAAAAAAAAAAATGTTCTGAGACCCATAACGCTTTCATTTTTGTGGTCAATGATGGGTTTTTAGTGCTTATCAATCGTGGGGTAAGACAACTTTTTTTTTAGTGTGATAACATTTTGATCTCTTCTTATAATATTTTTTTTTTTTTTTTGCAAAGACAAAAAAAAAAAAAAAAAAAAAAAAAAAAAAAAAAAAAAAATTTGTTCTTTTGTGTTTTTTTTTCCCCCCTATTTTTGCCGTTTACTGACCAGGTTAATTATTTTTATATTGTGACACATCCACACATTCCAGCGATATCTGAAAAGTGTGTTTGAAGTGTGTGAGAAGAGATGGGGATGATTTGAACTTACGTTTTTCATTTTTTTTTTTGTATTTATTATACCCTTTTGGGGACTTAAACCTGCGATCATCTGATTGCTTGTACTTTACACAGTAATGCGTGTAAATGCACAATTGTTGAAGCACATAGTAAAAATCACAGCCTCCTTTGAAGCCTGGCCACAGACTCCCCCTGTTGTCACAACAGCCCATCGGCGCCCTGCATTCTCATCATGGGAGTGCCAATGAGAGCACAGAATGATGTGCCCATATGTCAGAGACTGACAGCAGCATGTCACTGGCTAACAATTGTGGGTGGAGCTCCACAGCCATTACCTTCCAAGTATGGGGACATTTCACCCCATGAGCCTTCTCCATACACCCGCAACCGACTTACACTGTACATGTATGGTGGATGTCAATAAGTGGTTAAGGCAGTGCAAACAAACACTTGATGCTACTAGTGCTGTTCTGTCCTGCCTCAATACTCATCTGCACAGATGAGAAAAGCTTTCATCACATGTGCAGATACAGGCAGCCAAATCTCTTGTTTACCTGCATTAAATGGATCAGGGAAGTGGTCGTATAGTTAAATCACAAGATCATTGACATCTTGCATGCCATAGATGTGACGGTGCTAAGCACTATCAGGGGTCATATTGCACGGTAGAAATTTGTCTAGAAAGTGCCCAACTGCTTCAACCTGTTATCTTCTGAAATGTTGGAAACAAGAAAACCCTAGAAAGAGGATTGTACATACCGTGTTAATGCCAAGCCCTTGTAGCATGTAAACAACATCTTCTGTGGCTACATTCCCAGAAGCTCCTTGTGCGTAAGGACACCCACCTAATCCTGCAATTGAGGAATCGACCACCCGCACTCCCATCTGTCGTAAAGGAAGAAACACAACGTTACTGACAATGTATCATATGGGGAGATAAACAGACCTGTTTATGTGTGCGTGTGTAAAATTACAGATATTAGATTCTTACACTGAAGTATAGTGACAATCAATCGCATTATATATCTCAACACGCTTCTAAAGCACATCCAGGCTCACAAGTACATTTTAGCGCAGTTTTGGGGTATAATTTGTGCTTGTGAAGCAAAATGTTGAAAAAAAGCTTAGTTAGTTTTTATGCGATATATATTACATAAAGACAACCTGTTGAATGAATTATCTACGGTTATTATGGTTGTGTGAATACCTAACGTGTTTTTTTTTTTTTTTTACTTACATTACTGTGCAAATGTTATGGGCAGGTATGGAGAAAAAAATGCTGCAAAGTAAGAATAATTTCAAAAGCAGAAGTGTTATTACTTTTTTTTAATCAATTAACAAAATGCAAAATGAAATTAAATCAATACAATATTTGGGTGTGACCATCCTAGAATTGATGCTGTGTGGTAGACAAAGACCGGAGTTTTGTAGGATTATAGTTAGATGTATGAATAACCAATTATAAGAAACAGTCATTAACACAGAAACTGCTGTATAAAAGGCTTAAAAGGGGTATTCCCATCTCCGAGATCCTATCCCAATACGTATAATAATTGCAAATCAGGAAAACTATACTACATTTCTATATCTATTTCCTCATGTACAGGTACTGCAGGACCTTAGGTATCCATGGTTATGACCACTATCAACTAGCTGTCACTTTATCAGTGGATGTAACCATGGATACCAAAGGTCCTGCAATTCCGGCACATGACAAATGGCATCGCAAATCAGAAAAACTATACAACATTTCTAATTGGAGGCATTTGCTAATATTATTAAACCTACTGTACATTGAGATAGGATATTCAGGATGGGAATACCCCTTTAAAGGGACTCTGCCAGAAAAGAATGACTATTCAGACCAAGTGCAGGTGCTTGGTGCATCATGGCAGGGTCAGTCATTTATATATACCTTCCCACCTCTCTATTAAACCAGAGCTGTCAAAAAAAGGTGCATTTAAATGACTGGCCCCCACCATGAAGAAACGAGGGGCGGTACTTAGTTTGAGCGTCACTGGGTACTGACAGAGTCCCTTTAAAAAACTGGGAGAGGAACAGCCAAACTCTTCCATAAACATACATGGCAAGACTCAGCACAGCAACAAGACACAAGGTACTTATACTCCATCAGCAATGTCTCACTCAGTTAAAAATTTAAGATTGGAGTTTCAAGATGTGCTGTGTAACCTCTTTTGAAGAAGCACCAAGAGTAACTGTCTCTTTCATTACAGTGAATGGCTCTGCCTAAATCACACATTGCACAAATTTAGATGTTAACCTTGATGCAAGTGCTCAGTGTAAAGAACAGGATAAATGTGAACCGAGCCTTAGAAGTGATCCAAAATGTTAGGTGCCTCCAAATGCTACCAATAAAAGCTTCAAATTAACTCATGAAAACAAATGTACCTACTCAGGTAAATAATCTGTTAACAAAAATGTAGGGGGGTTTCCACATTAATGGTAACACAAAAGCTCTGGAAATGCAACACTGCTCCCCCCAAAACAAATTCTGAGAAAGCTAGGCTCCAAAATCCAAATGCCCTCCTCCATGCTAAGCTCTACAGTGTGCCTAAACCACATTTAGCATGCACATATCTGGTATTTCTGTAGTGGGCAGAGCTCAATTTATGGGGTGTATGTCTCCAGAAATACAAACTGGGTACAATGTATCGGGCAATAAAATGGCATATTTGCAATTTTCATTCTGAAACATCAACTCTTATTTCTGGAAAACACCCACAAGACTACAATAGTCGCTGCACCCAGAGATTAATTCATTGGTGCCAACTCAAGACTGTTGTAGAACATAAGCACACACCACTTAATTTGGCTCCTCTTTTAAGTGTGTTGTGCGCCTCAATGCTGCTACTGTCTTATAGCAGAGAAAACCATCATTTTTTATTAATTTGATGCTGGAGGGCAGGATGGCAGGATGGCAACCCCCTTATTCAGCTTGTCTCAGTCCCCAGCAGTGGCGCTAAATCAAATTGCACAAAAATCTTGGTGACTTTACAATTTTTCAACAGTTTGCCATTGCACAAACTGCTTTTGACTTTTTAAAGCTAGGGACTCTGCAAATGATGCCCACAAACTATTACAGGAAAATCTGAGCTCTAAAAGGCAAATAGTGATTCTTTGCTTTTTTTTCCCCCACAAATGGGGTATTGTCACATTCACAATAGATCGTGTAATAAATTGTAGGGTCCATTTCCAATTATTACCCCTGGTGAAAATGAAAAATATGGGGCTACAACTTTGTGATAAAAATATATTTTTATTGGCTAATGGTATAAAAAATTTGCGAAACACCTTTGGTATCAACATGCTCATTTCCCCCATATATGAAACTACTGAGCGGTGTAGATTGTAAAATGGGGTCACTTTTTTGGGATGGGGGGTAAGGGGGGGGGGGATAAACCTACCTGTTATGGCAGTTCAGAATTAGTTTCTGATCATATATTTGGAACTGGCGTTACAAAATCCAGGGTACATTTTCTCCTATTACTCCTTGAGAAAATGCATAATTTGAGGCAAAAGCAACATTTTAGTGGGAAAAATATAATTTTTCATTTTAACCATCAACTGTTATTGAATTCTATCAATCACCTGTGTGTTCCAGATGCTCACTACACCCAGAGATGAATTATTTAAGATGGGACACTTGTAGGAAACGTTTTTTATTTTGGCAGAACTGTTTCTGCTCGTCAAATGCGACATGGTATCTACAACTCTATTTCACCCAAAATGCGTCAATTTCACTATGCATCAGACACCTGAGGATCAAGCCCCAATGGAGGAAATGATAATACACATTCTAAATACCGAAATCCATGAAGTGCATGAGAAATACATGGAAATAAGCAAGATGCACACATTACCTGCAGAGCCACAAGTATGTTAGCCAGAGCCTGCCCATATGTATCATGACAGTGAACTGCCAGAGCCTTGGCAGGAATGACATCCAGAACTGCTGCCAACATTTCTCTCATGCTGCCAGGTGTCCCCACTCCAATAGTGTCCCCTAAGGAGATCTCGTAGCAACCCATGGAAAACATCTTGAGCGCCACCTGACAGACAAGTACAATATAAAATAGTTGTTGCATGGTATGCAAGTGTTTACTTTGTCTTTTTCTAATTGTTAGTTCACATTAACGTATGATATTGATTGAAATAGAACTTCTACTTGCATCTATTTTAGACACTTTATTAAAATGTTTTTGCTTCCCTTAATCGTCCTAATCATGTATGTGATGAAGTGAGAGTGTATTAAAATACTTACCTATTGACCCCTTCCCTGGTTTCCAGCTCTGGTCCTCTTCTCGGTCACACGACCTGGGAATAGACTAATCAGCTCACACTGGCACATTGGGCTGTGAGTCACTTTCATAATGTAACCTATGGAGGCTCACTCTGAAAGCAGCACTGCCCACAGTCCCTGTGTGAGCCGGAATAAAGCGCTCATGTGACTCAGAAGAGGACCAGAGCCACGCTGGAAAATGGGCAACACGGCAATCAGTACATATTTTAATACACTTGCACTCCTACTACTAGGAGGCTTTAACAAACATAAAATTTACTGAGACTTAGGGAAATGGATTAAAATATTATATGGGGGACGGATGAAATTACTTAGAGGGCAGGGATGCTGAAGGGAGCAGTCAGAATGCAAATTTTTTTTTTTTTTTTTTTTTTTTTTTTTTTTTTTAAGAGGACAGAGGGCTATAGATATCCTTCTTTCTTTCAATACGATATTAGCACATAAATGCTTTAATAAAAACTAGTAAGAATGACCATATACACTGCAATGTAAACATGTTTGCTTTTGAGCGCTTTTTTTTTTTTTCTTCAGGCTTTGAAAGACACCACATAGTTAAAAGAAGTGACAGGACCATTTTTCAGATGGATTTCATTTGCATTGTAAAACCACTTTGCTTTTCCGATGTTCAGTTTTTTAGCATGCTCTTTTTCAGTACCAGGCTTTTTGAATGCCACAGGGAAGAAAAAAAAAAAAAAAAAAAAAAAAAAAAAAAAAAAAAGGCTTTGAATGCACTTACTACACTTAGGGTATGTGCACAAGTTGCAGGTTTGGCTCTGCGGATCCACAGCAGTTTTCCATGTGGTGTACAGTACCATGTAAACCTATGGAAAACCAAATCCACTGTGCACATGCTGCGGAAAATTCCGCACAGATTTGCAGCGGTTTATTTTCCACAGAACGTCAATTCTTTTTGCGGAATCCGCAGCATTTTTACACCTATTCCATTATAGGAATTCGCAGGTGCAAAAACGCAGGGGAAATCCACACAAAATCTGCAGAAAATCCACAGGTAAAACGCGGGTCATTTTACCTGCGGATTTAGCCAAATCTGCGGGGAAAAAAGGGAATTAGACCTAACGGTAAGGCTATGTGCACACGTTGCGAAATTTCCGTGGGCATTCTGGAATTCCATTCCGCGGGAAATATGCGAGAAAACCGCATTTTAATTCTTGCCTATTTCCCACGGAAAAACTAGCGATTTGCAAGCGTAATTAGCTTGCAGAATGCTAGCGTTTTTCCAAGCGATCTGTAGCATCTCTTGGAAAACTGATTAAAAGGTTGGTCACACTCGTCAAACATATTGTTTGAAAAGTGTGACCAACTTTTTACTATTGAGGCTGCCTATGCGGCATCAATAGTAAAAAATAGAAAGAATGTTAAAAATAATTAAATAATCATGTTATTCTCACTTTTCGACGTCCCGCGCAGTGTCCCCGATCCTCGCGATTCTCCCGTTCCCAGCGATGCCTTGCGAGACCTTTGATGACATAGCAGTCTCGTGAGACCGCTGCGTCATCACAGGTCCTTGCCGCAAGGCATTACTGGGAATGGGAGTTGGCGGGAGAATCGGTAAGGCTGCGTGGGACGCCAGAAGGTGAATATAACCCGAATTTTAATTTTTTTTACTGGGATATGGTACCCACGGCCTGGAGGACAGTCTCCTCTCCTCCAGACCGTGGGTACCATCCGCAAATGTTCTGTTTACTTTTCACAAGGTAGGCACAGCCACATGCGGAAAGTAAGCAGAACAATGCAATCCTATGTGTGCGGATTTTCCTGCGATTCCACACAAAGAATGAGCATGCTGTGTATTTTTCCGCGATGCAATTCCGCTGCGGAAAAATCCGCAGCATTAAGCACAGCATGTGCGGAATCACATAGGATGCTTTTTTTTTGCGTTTTCGCGGCAAAATCGCCGCAAAGACGCAGAAAAACCGCTACGTGTGAACACAGCCTAATTCTGTTTCCAGTAGTCCCTCAGAACAGCACCATGGAGGTAGTTTTTCCTTGACCTATAGTGGGACAGGATCACAGATTAAAAGGCCCCTCCCACCTCCAACCTCCAGTGTTTTTTCAAAGTACCAGAGAAGGATGGAAGGAAATGGTCTAAACGCGCCCTTACAAACGCATATGTAAGAAACCATTTAATAGCTTCATCTTGGTCTCAAAGCCATGGTGACCTGACGGACGAACGATCTGCTGTCCTGAGGGACTACAGGAAACAATTACCGGTAGGTCCAATTCCCTTTTTCCATTACGTCCCTCCGGACAGCACCATGGAGAATACCAAAGAAAAGATCCCAGGGTGAGTACAGAAGCACAAGGACCAAAGTCCCTGGCAAGAACCAGGCTAGATATAGAAATTATCTGAAAGATTAAAAGAAATATAGATATCTAAAGAAATCCGAAAAATATACACACCGTAGTGAGTGTGACATCTGTTTATAATGGCCAATTTCAGTATGAATGTGGTAAACAAGGTATGCAGCAGAAACAGAGTGAAACACACCCGTTGTACCCCATTACCAATAATGAACCGCAGTGAATTATAGTTGTTGTGATAGATACTTATAAACACCGCAGCCACAGAATAGGTTTAAAAACCTTATTGCCCAGCAAAAGTATGGTAATTGCCACAGCATAATGAGGACTGTACAGACCAGTAATCCACTGCATGTGGTTAACAGCGCAGGACTGTTCCTTCATCGGTCCTCCTGGGCTCAGGTTAAACCCTGGTTAGAGACCAGCTTAACATAGTACAAGGAAACCTGCACAAGAGACCCTGGACTGCGGGAAGATCAAACCAATAACAGTACATGGAAAATGGGCAGAGCATTGGGATGCACATACATTACTCATCCAGGAGATCATGTCTATTCTGAATCCTTTGATATCTAAACCCCAAGTAAGGGTTGGATATTATTGAAACTAAGGAAATACGCTATCTGGCAGGTAATATCTCCTGCCATTACCAACATTGGGCTTCTCATTAGAAGCACTGAAAGGGAAACGTGGACCATCAGTCCGGTTTTACTGATGTTAGACACAGGGAGTCTGGACTCAGGAATCGATGAAAGTAGTGCTGGTGGGGGGGGTGCTCGTAAAAATTCTCTGACACAAGCGATTACTTCAAACTGCCTCTATATGAGTCATTAGTATATATATATATATATATATATATATATATATATATATATATATATATATATATATATATATATATATATATATATATAGAGAGAGAGAGAGAGATCTCTATCTATATATACACACACATATCCTAAGAGGCAATCTTCTCAGTGCTATTTATACACCCAGACTGCCATGGTTGGAGTAACCATACTCTAGAGCTAGAGATAAGAAGGTTTCTCCCCATCACAGAGGGTGATTACCTACTGTGAGGCAATGGGACTATGGGTTCTCAACTCAAAGAATCTGTATCCAGGACTCTTAATCTCAGGAGCCCTGACTGTTGTAAGAGCAGCGAGTATGGGATCCTCTGCCACCTGACACAGTGCTGCCGATTCGCCACAAGGTACAAAAGGCAGTGATGCCGTCCCTGGTTAACATAATACAACGGACTTATGTGACAAGAATCTGTCTACTGGATGTTGATCAAGGCAGCTAGTTGGATTGCCATAAGTGGAGTTGGCAAGGATTCTTTCCTTCCACCTCGTGGGATTTCCTGCTCCCAGGACAGTAGTATGTCCTTTTGTAGGATGAACCCAAAGATGTATGTCTTTAAAGCTAATTATGAAAGACTTGCCTTTAGCACTCAAGGCAGTAGCTCACTTGAGAGTGCTGTTCCAAACTAGGCCAATTCAAGCATGGCTGTTTGCTTGGCTAAGCCCAGAGGCCAAGAATGAAGCAACAGAAGTTGGATCGGGGTCCAAAACACAGGGACTCTGTGACCGACAAAAATGTGAAGTGGTAGGCCAACGATACAGGGTGCGGCAACGCAACAAGTCATACGTCAAATGGTCTAAGCCAGAGGCCCACAGCCAAAGGCACAAAGCCCGAGGTACTATAAAGCACTGAGGAACTATGAAGCACAGAGGCACCCCGATGTACTATGAAGCATTATGACACACCAATGATACAAATATATAATTTGTGTCTCCTCCTATTGCTTCTAGTCTTTCCTTGTGCAAATGAGAATAAAGATGATCCTTCTACAATGTGACAGCCCTTGAGATATTTGTAGACAGCGATTACGTCTCCTCTCAGTCTTCTCTTCTGCAAGCTAAACATTCCCAAATCCTGCAACCTTTCCTCATAAGACAGGGTTTGCAGACCAGTCACCATTCTGGTCACTCTCTTCTGAACTTGCTCCAGTTTGTTGAGGTCTTCTGATGAAGTAGTTAAGGCAAATC
Source organism: Dendrobates tinctorius (assembly GCF_039654945.1). Classification (NCBI taxonomy): domain Eukaryota; kingdom Metazoa; phylum Chordata; class Amphibia; order Anura; family Dendrobatidae; genus Dendrobates; species Dendrobates tinctorius. Next base: position 16,799,114 of record NW_027361730.1, on the reverse strand, counting down.
ATGAGATGTAACCTGGACATATGGCCTTATTATAGCCTAGAGGTCCAATGCTTCGCTGCATATATGTGAAAACATACCTCAGCACATGAGCAGCTTCAGCACAAAGGCATGAGACTAGCATCAGCCTAGAGGCCTAGGCCATCAACACAACATTCCACCATGCACTCACCTGTGCTGGCTCCATACCTGCTAGAAAAACAGGGTGAGCTGGTAATGCCGAGAGCCCACCATGGAGGGAAGCAGCGTCCCGTCACGCATGCTGCATTCCTGCCAATGATTTCCTCTCCTGTGCCCCACGAGATCCAGGAAACCAGCCTGTTGCCTGTCTCGTTCTGCACTTCTGCGTTCTACCGTGGAACAAACGCTGGACCTGCTCTGGCATCACCGGAGGTGCAACGGCCTTCTCCACCGTACGACTTCTGGAAGTAGCGGTGGCTTGCCGGCCGGAGTTGGAGCCGAGAGCCTCCACTGCGGGAGGAAGCGGCTCTACCCAGGGAGCCTCGTCCGCACCCTGGTCTCTGTGGCTGAGGGACCCCCACCCAGGAGGGTTTCAGCCCTGGGCTACTTGACAGGGGGAAGGTTTGGACCAGCCGCCCGATCCCCCTGGGCCCTGTCAAACGTTCACATTCTATTTTCACTCCTGGAGCAACCTCTCATACAACCGTCCCCTGTTGGGACAGGAAAACCACCATGGTTACTTACCGGTAGCCGGTTTTTCCAGAACCCATGACAGCACATCTGAGAGGTATCCGCCCCGCCAGGACCCTACTGAGATATAAGGGGCGGCAACTCTCCCCCGCTTCAGTTGGTTACAGAGCATTGAGAGGACTTCCCAGTTACATGTTAAGCCAACACCACATAACACAAATGCACCCTACCAATCGTGCACACCCATATGGTGAAAGGGGGGGGGGGGGGGGGGGGGAATATACGGGTGCTGTCATGGGTTCTGTAAAAACCGGCTACCGGTAAGTAACCATGGTGGTTTTCCCCTTCACCCGTGACAGCACACCTGAGAGATTTTTGGAGACTTCAAAACACCTTAGGGAGGGACCACCGCTTGCAGCACCCTTCTACCAAAAGGTTAAGTCAGCAGAGGAGGATAGATTTAATCTATAGTGCTTAAAGAAGGTGGAAGGTGAGGCCCAGGTAGCGTCCTTACAAATCTGTTCAATCGATACCTCTGCCTTTTCAGCCCAGGAGGTCGCCACAGCTCTGGTGGTGTGAGCCTTGATGCCGTCAGGAATCGGGATACTAGCCGAGTAGGCTACACTAATGGCCTCCCTAATCCATCTAGCAATAGTCCCTTTTGAAACCCCATAGCCTTTCCTGGCACTCTGAAAAGCTACGAATAGGGACTGAGACCTCCTCCATTGGCTAGTGACAGATATGTATTCTAGCAGGGCTCTCTTAACATCCAACCTACGGAACTTTTCTTCCCCTGGATTCTTTGGGTTATCGCAGAAGGATGGGAGGATAATCTCTTGACCCCGATGGAAATCTGACGCTACCTTAGACAGATAAGCGGGGTCAGTTCTTAGCACCACCCTGTCCTGAAAAACTTGTGTGTAGGGTGGATTCACAGAGAGCCTGCAGGTCGCTTATTCTACTGGCTGATGTAAGGGCCCCTAAAATGATTGTTTTAGGGTCAGAAATTTTATGGGGAGCTGATGTAACGGCTCATATGGTTCCTTTGTAAGGGCCTCTAGTACTAGGTTTAAATCCCAGGGGGCTATCCTGGGTATTGGAGTAGGCTTAGCCCTATGACAGGATTTGATGAATCTGGCTATCCATCTATTTGCTGCCAGGTTGCAATTTTAGAGAGCCCCTAACGCAGATACCTGAACCTTAAGCGTATTCACCGCTAACCCCAGCTGTAATCCTGCTTGTAAAAACTCCAAGATGGCACTAATCGGGGGTTCTTGTTCTAACAGCTTACCTAAGAACTGCAGGAATTTATTCCATGTTCTGCCGTAGATATTGGTTGTCACCGGTTTCCTACTCTTTAGCAGGGTGGCCACCAACCCGGGATAGAAACCTCTACCCCTTAAAAGCGACCTTTCAAATTCCACGCCGTCAGATGGAATCCTTTGACTTGTGCGTGGAATATCGGCCCCTGAGCTAGAAGGTCCGGAATTTCTGGCAGAACCCATGGATCGGAAAGGGACATCTTTCACAGTAGAGCAAACCAGGGCCTTTTTGGCCAAAATGGGGCTATCAGAATCACTCTGGCTCGATCGCTCCTGATCTTCTTGACCACTGTTGGGATCAGAGCGACTGGGGGGGCAACGCATAGGCCAGCTTGAAGTCCCACTGAATGTGCAAAGAGTCCACTGCCCATGGATTTTCCCTCGGGTTTAGAGAGCAAAACTTTTGTGTTTGCCTGTTGGCAAAGAGGTCTATTACTGGTTCCCCCCAAAGCTGCGTTATTTTTTTGAAAAACGGACCAATTCAGAAACGAGAGTATTGCGGCTCAGGAAATCGGCCTCTATGTTTTCTGCCCCTTTTATGTGTAAAGCTGTTAAGGAGTGTAAGTGTTGCTCCGTCTTGCCCAAGATGTCGTCTGCTTTCATTAGGGAGTGTGGTTGATGTATGCCACCGTCACTGATGCGGACATTGCGGCCCCTGAGTAAGGGAAAAAAGTGGGATAGGGCTTTGTTCACTGCACACAATTCTCTCAGATTGGAGGATGCCCTCCATTCTGGAGGTGTCCAGGACCCCTGGCCTACACGACCCCTTAGGTGTGCCCCCCACCCCAAGGAGCTTGCATCGGTTAGAATCACATCTGTCACCTGATTGTCCCAAGGTATTCCTGTGGTCAGGTTTGTACTGTCCAGCCTCCAGTTGAGAGAGTCTCTGGTCTCTAATGAAAGCTCCAGACCTCCTTCTAAATGCCCTTTTAGCGATCTTTGTGCTGATAGTATCTCCCACTGGAGTTGACGGGTGTGAAATTGGGCCTCTGAGTCGCCCACTATGAGAAAATCGTCCGGGTAGGGTATTATGACTGTATCATGAATCCGGAGGAAGGCTGTTACTTCCACTATGACCTTGGCGAAAATTCTCGGGGCTATGGATATGCCAAACGGAAGGGCCCTGAATTGGAAATGTCTCAGTACGCCTTGGATATAAAGTGCTACCCTCAAGTATTTTTGGAAATCTGGATGGATAGGGATATGATAATATGCATCTTTCAGATAGACTACAGTCATAAAGGAATCTTGATGTAGTAGCTTTATGGCCGTAGTCACTGAATCCATTTTGAAGGTCTGATTCCCTATCCACTGATTGAGTCCTCTGAGGTTTATAATTGTCCTGAATGATTGGTCCGGTTTCTTTATCAAAAAAAAAAAAGTGGTGAATAGAAGCCTTTCCCTTTCTGTGTGTCTGGGACTTCGTAAAGGACCCGTTTGTCTATTAGGTTCAGAATCTCCGCTTCCAAGGCCAACTGTTCTTCGGCCACTTTTCTAATAGGGGTAACCACGAACATGGCTTTCGGCTGGTGAACAAAGGGGATTTTCAGGCCTTCTCTTAAGACGCTTAGGATCCAGGTATTGGAGGAGATCTTTTCCCAGGCCTGTGAAAAGAGTGCCAATCCCCCCCCCCCCCCTACTGGAATACTGGCGTCATTGTGGTGATTTTTTTGAGGTGGAGGTACCCCCACCAAACATAAATCCCGACTTTTTTTCTTTTGTCCTACCATCTCCTTCTGTCGGCCGGAGGACGCCCCCTATTGAATCTTCCCCTCCAAAAGGGCTGTCTTCTCTGCTCTGTTGGGAACCTAGGGAAGCCTTTTTTCCTGTCGCTTGCCTTTTCCAGAATATCATCTAGGTTCTTCCCAAATAAGAACCGACCATCACAGGGGAGGGAGCATAGTTTAGCTTTAGACTGCAGGTTTCCCGGAGAGCCTTTAAGCCAAAGTGCTCGTCTAGCAGCATTTGATAATCCTGCCGCCCTAGCCGACAACCTCACGGAATCCGCTGAGGTGTCTGCTAAAAAAGCTGCTGCTCCATGCAAGAGATACATATCCGCCAATATCTTGTCTCTTGGAACCCTTGATGCTAGCTTTTCCTCCAACTGAAGCAGCCAGATCATCAGGGAGCATGCCGTGCAGGTGCCTGCTATTGCCGGTTTTAAACCTCCCGCTGTTGCTTCCCATGCATGTCACAGATATGAGTCTGCTTTCTTGTCTAGCGGGTCCCTAAGAACCCCTGAATCTTCCAGGGGAAGGGCCGATTTTGTAGAAAACCTGGATACCGCTGCGTCTATTTTTGAGACCTTGTCCCATACTTCCGCATCTTTGTGCTCAAAGGGGTATCGCCTCTTAGAGGTGGAGGGAAGAGCCCCTGATTTTTTGGGTTTCCTCCACTCTCTCTCTCAATAAGCGCCTGGATCTTCTCATTCACTGGAAAGATCCGTTTTTTTCTCTCATGGAGCCCCCCCCAAACATAACGTCTTCTAGGGTTTTTGCCATTTTCTCTTCCTGTAGGCCCATCGTTGTTCTAATGGCCTTTAGGAGAGCATCTGTGTCTTCCACCAGAAAACACGGCTTACCCCCTGTGTCGCTGTCTGAGGAGGGCGACTGTTCTGATTAAGACGAGGCCGAAGAGGAATCTGAGGGAGAGCTAGGGGGATACTTCCTACCCTTCCTCCCTTTTTTCAATAGGGTCTTAATTGAACCCTCCATTTCTAATCTAAGGGGCGATATCAGATTAACCGTGACACTAGGTGCTTCTTCCGCCATAGTTCGCTGAATACAACTGGCGCAGAAGTCTTTCTGCCAGTCTCTCGCTAGGGCTGTTTTACATATAGCACAGTCCCTTTTATTCTTCTTGCTTCCTGCTTTTTTGGGCCTTCCCTATGGGGTCAAACATACACAGAGAAACCCTATTAACATAAATGCTAGCATTCACGAAGATCACTCACCACCCGTAATCAAGGGTACCGGACTAGGAGGCTGCGTCGGAGCACGCGAGCTGTGCTCTCTTGATCTTAAGGATTCTCCCGACCTGCGGCTGGGGCGGCTGCTGCCTGAGCGGCTTCCATGTTTGCGGCCGGAGGGCTGTGATGATGGCAGAGACAAGGACCTCTCCTGCTCTGACTCCATACTTGCGCCGTCTGCCCTGCCGCTGCTCCTCATTTAAATATGCCTCTGTCCCGGTGAGTGCCTCCGTTCAGCTGGCTCCCCTCCTCCCTGCGACCGCCGACCGACCACTTCAGAAAGCCGACCTGCGTCGCACCCGGCGCCATGTTACCGTTGCCTAGTGCTGACGTCAGCCGGCGCGCCCACAATCCTTTGCGCCGCCGACGTCAGAGGCGCCCGCGTCTATCCCCTGCCAGACGCTTCGGGGATTGAGATGCGGGCGTGCGCGAGGGCAGGGCGGTGCGGTGGGGGCTTCCAGGAGCTACCGAGGATCCCACCTGCGCCCACACGAACCCAGAGCCCCGGAGGGCCCGGGGACTGTGCCTCCAACACCCGACGGCCAGCGCTACAGGCAAGATACCTGTTCTTCCCGCGCCGGGATGGGGCTGGGTCTTATTTTTTTTTTTCTTCGCCCATGACAGGCACCGTCCAACAGTGGGATTCCTTCCAGGACAGGAACCCAACTGAAGCGGGGGAGAGGTGCCGCCCCTCATATCTAAGTATGTTCCTGTACTGGCGGGGCAGATCCCTCTCAGGTGTGCTGTCATGGGTGAAGGGAAAAAACACTGGAGGGTGGAGGGGCCTTTTAACCTCTCTGTGATCCTGTCCCACTGTAGGTCAAGGAAGGACTACCTCCATGGTGTTGTCCGGAGGGACGTAATGGAAAATCCGCAGCCAAATCCGCAACGTGTGCACATACCCTTAGGCTATGTTCACACATTGTGTTTTTGCTGTGTTTTTATGACTAGTTTAAGCTGCATTTAAGCTGCTTACAAAAAAAGCAGTTTTTGCTGCTCTCTTTTTTTTTTTACTGCGTCAGGGTGTACATTTGTCTCTTGTGCATGCTGATAAAGTTTAGTGCATAAAAAAAAAAAAAAAAAAAAAAAAAAAAAAAAAAAAAAAAACACACCTGATTCAACTTTATCAAGTTTTGGCACTAAAAACACAGCAAAACCCGATACCTGCATTTTTTTCAGCACCCATTACTTTAAATGGGTGAAAAAAAAGCTGAAAACCCACTGAAAGAAGTGACATGCAGCAGTTTGCAAAGAAATGCAGAAGTTTGACAAACCACTCAGGAAAAAAAACAAAAAACAAACAAGCTGTGTGCATGAGATTTCTGAAATCTCAGACTTTACAGGTACTGTAAAACAGCTGAAAATTTGCATTAAAAAGTACTAAAAAAAGTTGCAAAACTGCAACTTGTGAACACAGCCCTAGAGTGAAATGACACGTAGTGGTTACTGTTTTTTTTTTTTTTTTTTTTTTTTTTTTTAACAGGAAATATAAAGTTACCATACTTCTGCTTCTGAATCTCCACCTGGCCTAGAGGCAAAAGCTGCACATGTATTTCCCACCTTAAAAAAGCGGTCTATGTACATGTACACTATATACAAATAATCCATACACACAACTTTAGCCTTCAACTCTGAGTTGAATATTTTGTGATGGAAAATTACAGTGCATTTTGGAGAGGGGTTCAAAGAACAGGGATTGGCCTCTAGATCCGGCAGCCCCACTCTTTGTGTGACCACAGCCAAAAGAGCTCTACCAATTGCACTGTTATGGCATCCAGTAGACGAGGCAGACGGGTTTTTCTGTTCTACAGGTAGTCACAATTCCACTTGTCAAAGTGTCATGTCTGCCAAAGTCTGACATTGGAGAATCAGTGCCTGTAGGAACACACATTTGTGGACAGGAGAATGGTAACACCTAGCTGGTAATACATCCATACTTTTTCATGAGCAAAACAAAGGAACGGCACAACACACAGGGGTTTTAAGAAAAGGAGCTCAAGCATTGTAAGTCATGGACAATGCAGATATGTGGTTAACGGTCAGTTATAACCACGTCGGTCCAAAATACTACAATTATATAGAAAATATTTTTCTACAACTTTTTCTAATGTGACTTACCTCAGCCACTTTACTAGGAGACACTTTCCCCTCATATGGGCAACCAAGAACACAAGAGACATACCTGACAACAGAAGCCAAGTATGACTTAGTGCGGAGTAACATAAATCATATGGTCAGCTCCAAGTTATGCAGTCAAAATACTTGATCAACTGAATTGGGTCTAAAAATGATGCTATGCTCGGGAACTACTGGTGCCAGGTTTACCACTCCTCTTTCTACAACCTTTCTCTACAGTTTTTCTGGCTAGGCGCCCAACACTGAGAAGATGTGCCAAGTTTATTATGATGCCAGTCCTAAGGAATTGGCCTCATTGTTATTTGGCACAAAGTGGCACATTTACTTTGCAGATTCTCAGAGACATTTATCAATCTAAGTCATTCAGATGGTTTCGGCCTCATTCACAAGTTGCAGATCTGATCAGTATTTTGAAGCCTAAACCATGACAAAAACAAGAGCAATATAAAAGCAAGTTTATACTTTGTATCCACTCTTGGATTTAGCTTCAATATAATAATGAAAAATACTGATCAAATCTGCAATGTGTAAATGAGACATTCCAGTGAAATACTAATATATACCGGAACTTAAAAGTAACCCATCAGGAGTTTCTACTGTAAAGTAATTATTTAGGTACTATAACTAATTAAAATCGATACTCTTCTTGTAGAAAACGTCCCTGAAATTCCTGCAAAAAAAAAATCTGACTTTGAAATTCAATTCAAATTAGATAAAAGTGCTCTGGGCGTGTCTGTGCACTTCCAGCTCTCTGACCACACTGCTTATTCCTCACCCAGCACGATTCACATATTGGTCCAAGCAAAGTAATCGGCCTTTCCTTGCAGAGATCTCTTAGGATGGCACAGGCAAGTCTCATCTGTGTGTCAGCACCAGTCTATAGCACTGCCCTCAGGAACTGCATCGCCACCCAGAGCACCAAAGGCATGTGTCAGGGCCCTGGAGCGGGCACCCCCCTCAAAATTTTAACCTCTTTGTTCAATGATGCTCTGGTCTCTTCAGAGTATTCTGACTCTCTGTGACATCTCAGAGCAGAGGGTGCGATGATGTCACTACAGAGCGCCCTCTGCCAAGCAATGCAGAGTCAGAAGATGCTGAGGCGACCGCAGCAGCAGGAAGGAGAAGTATTTATTTTTTTATGTATATAGCAATATATGGGGTCATTATATACTGTACGGAGTACTATGTGGTGCCCATAATACCGTATGGAGGACTATACTGTCCGGTCTAAAGACTCAAATCCCCCAGCGCGTGCACTGCGAAGATTTGCCGGTTCCAGAGCTATTGTAGAACATACAGAAGATTTCACTTACTGCTTACATTACATGAGTGACATCTTTAGCGTAGTACGATACCTATATTTCTTATCTGTGCATCATGAATCATGACACGTGTTAAAAGGGGCCAACTGAGTTTCACCTGGGGCTCACAAAAACCTGGAGCCGACCCTGACTGCACTGCCCTAAGCTTGTGAGAAGTCTCCAAAAGGGAAGGCATATGACTTCACCCTGGACTGATATGTTAATCATAGGCAAGAAAGAGGTGTCGGGCAGAGAACTGGGAGTGTCCACTGCAAGGTCAGATTGCTCAGGAATAACAGGGCAATTTGCTACAAAAAAAAAAAGTTATCATTGCAATCAGGGTAACAACAACATACCATTAGTTTAGAGAAGAAACTCCTCCTGACAGCTTCCCTTTAGACACAATGATTTAGGTAATGTGAGGAAATAAATAATGGAAATTCTCAAAGAACTATCCTGTACCAGACCATTACATTGAAGCACCTTTAGGCTATGTGCACACGTTGCGGACCCGCAGCAGCGGTTTCCAGTCTGCACATAAAAATCTCTCTTGCATTACAATCCGCAGGAAATCCGCATCAATTCAGCATGAAATCCGCAAGCATTTTCACCTGAATTTTCTGCCAAGTGATGCGGATTTTGTGCAGAAAATTCAGCAGACTAATCTGCAATGTGTGCACATACCCTTATAGATTTGCCTGATGCTGCTCCCAGATTAAGGCAATGTCTGTCATCTGTGACTGGAGGCCACACAACCACTCTACTCTTTCCATACAAAGATTACATGGTTTCGTTTCTTTCCTCCGTCTACAAGTGTAGATGTCAAGAATTCTGATCTTCATGTAAAATTAATAATCTATGAGTCTTACCCTCGTACAGGTATCTTTGCTGCTTTAGCTGCCTCTGCTACTGCCTCAAACCTCTGTAAACTTTCTTCTATGGAGCAATTAATATTCTTCTTACTGAAAAGCTCAGACGCTGCACCAAATATGGCTACTTCTTTGGCACCACATTCAATCTGAAAGAGAAGGATGATGAGAAGCTACACATGCAGCCATGCTAATACCATTTCTTAAGCCCAACCCTAATTTATACATATTGTTCCTCATTTGTAGGCAGACCTTACTTATAATAATAATCTTTATTTTTACATAGCGCTAACATATTCCACAGCGCTTTACAGTTTGTACACATCATCATCACTGTCCACGATGGAGCTCACAATCTAATGGGGCTCAGTATGTGTGGGAGGAAACCCACGCATACATGGGGAGAACATACAAACTCCTTGCAGATGTTGTCCTTGGTGGGATTTGTACCCAGGACTCTAGTGCTGCAAGGCTGCAGTGCTAACCACTGAGCCACTGTGCCGCCCTTACTAAAACATTACGTGATTTGAATGGACAAAATTCATACAGCACCAAAGTTTTCAAGTCCATATTTAAGGGTGAAAACAACTAAAACATTTTGCTTCTGCATGAAATATCTGTCCCACCAGCCTGCATTCACAACTCACAGAATTATGGTTTTCTCAAGAAGGCTGGGGTTATATGTGTTACATGATAGCAATTCTCAGAAAAGCTGTGTGGAAAAGAAAAAAAATCTGTTGAACTCGTCTGCGACTAGCTGTTGGACAACTAATTTTAAACATGCGCCTTACGACAGAATCAAGCACATCTGGAAACATTTTGTGACATTTGCCATTTATTTTTTCATGAGTGAAAATCACTGTTGAAATAGTTACGGTAAAAACTGACAATGACAAAACACTAATGAACATTGGACAGAGAACGCCGATTGACAGCAGTACACATTTTTACCTATGTCTGGATGAGGCCTAGTATAACTAGTCAGATGAAACTTACCGCCTTTTGAAATCCTGTGAGATTTGGCGTTAACACAGGATAGCTGACATTGGGGAACCTCTTTATTCCATTCATCACACTGATATGATCCGACATCTAAGAGACAGAGAAAGATACTATTTATTAAGTATATTTCACGGTGTGAGCACAATTGTTATGTAGCTCCATTTATTAACAAAAGCTCATATGCAGCATTACTAGAAGTCTTACCTCTGCAATGTAGTAGATTACCAGAGTCCTTATCATTTGAGCTCCAGCAGCACAGACACCCGTGCTGTACTCTCCTACTACTGACTGTTAAGCTCCAGCACAACAGACACTCGTGCTACAGTCTCCTACTACTGACTGTAAAGCTCTAGCACCAGACACCCATGCTGTACTCTCCTACTACTGACTGTAAACCTCCAGCACCAGACACTCGGGCTGTACTCGCCTACTACTGACTGTAAAGCGCCAGCGGCACAGACACCCGTGCTGTACTCCCCTACTACTGATTTTAAAGCTCCAGCACCAGACACTCGTGCTGTACTCTCCTACTGCCTGTAAAGCTCCGGCAGCAGACACCCTGTGCTACACTCTCCTACTACTGACTGTAAAGCTCTAGCACCAGACCCTCGTGCTGTACTCGCCTACTACTGACTATAAAGCTCCAGCTGCACAGACACCCGTGCTGTACTCTCCTACTACTGACTGTTAAGCTCCAGAAGAACAGACACTCGTGCTACAGTCTCCTACTACTGAGTGTAAAGCTCTAGCACCAGACACCCATTCTGTACTCTCCTACTACTGACTGTAAACCTCCAGCATCACTACACTCTTAATACTGACTGTAAAGCTACAGCAGCACAGACAACCATGCTTCATACTCCTAAAGACTGTAAAGCTCCAGAAGCAAACACCTGTGCTGTATTCTCCTACCACTGATTAAAGTTACAGCAGCACAGACACCCATGATGTAGTATTTTACTACTAACTGTAAAGCTCCAGCAGCAGAAAAATTCCTGCATGGTTTCTTCTACATGTTCATTAACACCAAGAATATTCAACTGCAAAGTCTTTAGATTACAATATAACCAACACAGTGAGACTTCAAGGCAACTATGTATGCTTGAGAGACACACACACACAACTTTTTTTTTTAAATAAAGGTGTTTTTTTCTGTTTTGGTTACCCTGTGATCAGCGGTTATTGCTGATGGTGCATGAAACTACCTACATCTCCACAGCAGCAACTGCAAATCACTGGCAGTTCATTTAATGCATGGATTATAGGGACTAGATTTGACCAAAATGAGTCAGAGGCCCCTGTGTCCAGTTGGTAGTGTGTGTGTTAAGATGAACTATAACCTACAGACCTCCTCTTACCTGCATCCCTGGCACCTCTTCTGATTAGCATGCTAATCAGAGGATGGGCTGGGGATCCGGATCGGTAGGAGGCTGGCAGGTCTCTCGTCAGGCAGCCACAGACTACAGATAAGGCAAGGTTCACATTGCGTTAGGGCATCCGTTTAACGGATCCGTTAAACGGATGCGCTTATGCTAATGTCACTTTTGAACCATAGCGCGAACGGTATGCGTTAACACATGGTAGCGCTACAGTACCAAGTGCTACCATGCGTTAGCCCATACAATGCTATGCACAGCGAATGGGACCGTTCACTGTGCGTTATTACCAACGCACCCCAAAACGCTGCAAGCAGCGTTCGAGGGTGCGTTAGGAAATAATGCATACTTGCTAACGCATGTCGATTTTGGCATACGTTAGTATGCGTTATTTGCACTGTGGTCAATGGGTGCGCTAACGTATCCGTTAGACAGCGCCGTTAACGCTATCTAGCGGATTCACCCTAACGCAATGTGAACCCAGGCTAAGGCTTCTGGACAAGGGTGCTGAAAATCTATTTGCTGAACTCTAGAAGAAACCACTGTCATGGAGCAGTTCTCCATTTTATCTTTAGGACAAAATCCCTTTAACAACTTACAGACCCCTGAATGACTTTATACCTCGGGGAAGTACATGCTTACTTCTTCAATGACATCGTTGATAGAATTTATACAGAAGCTAAATCTTGATATGGTTACCTCCTAGGAAGCAACTCCAAACAGGTACAGTTGTGGCCAAAAGTATTGACACCCCTGCAATTCTGTCAGATAATACTCAGTTTCGTCCTGAAAATTATTGCAAACACAAATTCTTTGGTATTATCGTCATTTCATTTGTCTTAAATGAAATTACACAAAAAAAGAATTGTCCTAAAGCCAAATTGGATATAATTCCACACCAAACATAAAAAAAAGAGGGTGGACAAAAGTATTGGCACTGTTCGAAAAATCATGTGATGCTTCTCTAATTTGTGTAATTAACAACACCTGTAACTTACCTGTGGCACCTAACAAGTGTTGGCAATAACTAAATCACACTTGCAGCCAGTTGACATGGATTAAAGTTGACTCAACCTCTGTCCTGTGTCCTTGTGTGTACCACATTGAGCATGGAGAAAAGAAAGAAGACCAAAGAACCGTCTGAGGACTTGAGAAACCAAATTGTGAGGAAGCATGAGCAATCTCAAGGCTACAAGTCCATCTCCAAAGACCTGAATGTTCCTGTGTCTACCGTGCGCAGTGTCATCAAAAAGTTTAAAGCCCATGGCACTGTGGCTAACCTCCCTAGATGTGGATGGAAAAGAAAAATTGACAAGAGATTTCGACGCAAGATTGTGCGGATGTTGGATAAAGAACCTCGACTAACATCCAAACAAGTTCAAGCTGCCCTGCAGTTCAAGGGTACAACAGTGTCAACCCGTACTATCCGTCGGCGTCTCAATGAAAAGGGACTGTATGGTAGGAGACCCAGGAAGACCCCACTTCTTACCCCGAGACAAAAAAAGCCAGGCTGGAGTTTGCCAAAACTTACCTGAAAAAGCCTAAAATGTTTTGGAAGAATGTTCTCTGGTCAGATGAGACAAAAGTAGAGCTTTTTGGGCAAAGGCATCAACATAAGAGTTTACAGGAGAAAAAAAAAAGAGGCAAAGAAAAGAACACGGTACCTACAGTCAAACATGGCGGAGGTTCCCTGATGTTTTGGGGTTGCTTTGCTGCCTCTGTCACTGGACTGCTTGACTGTGTGCATGGCATTATGAAGTCTGAAGACTACTAACAAATTTTGCAGCATAATGTAGGGCCCAGTGTTAGAAAGCTGGGTCTCCCTCAGAGGTCATGGGTCTTCCAGCAGGACAATGACCCAAAACACACTTCAAAAAGCACTAGAAAATGGTTTGAGAGAAAGCACTGGAGACTTCTAAAGGTGGCCAGCAATGAGTCCAGACCTGAATCCCATAGAACACCTGTGGAGATCTAAAAATGGCAGTTTGGAGAAGGAACCCTTCTAATATCAGGGACCTGGAGCAGTTTGCCAAAGAACAATGGTCTAACATTCCAGCAGAGCATTGTAAGAAACTCATTGATGGTTACCGGAAGCGGTTGGTCGCAGTTATTTTGGCTAAAGGTTGTGCATCCAAGTATTAGGCTGAGGGTGCCAATACTTTTGTCTGGCCCATTTTTGGAGTTTTGTGTGAAATGATCAATGTTTTGCTTTTTGCTTCATTCTCTTTTGTGTTTTTTCATTTAAGACAAATTAAATGAAGATAATACTAAAGAATGTGTTTGCAATCGTTTTCAGGAAGAAACTGAGTATTATCTGACAGAATTGCAGGGGTGTCAATACTTTTGGCCACAACTGTAACTGTCTATGTATTACATGGACTAGAAGAATTGCTCTTCAGTTTGGCTTGGTCCATATGCCCCATCATTGCAGGTGGGCTGGGGATTATGTTTGATAGAATCTATTTAACCACTTGCATACCACTAACTCGCTATGCAAGTCAGGACTGTAAGCTTATTTCTTCAGTGCTGTTTTTATATGGCAGCTGCACTTGCAGGATGACGGCACCCAATGCTGCTTTACTATACATTATTGGTCACTCAGCAGGTATTGAATTAACCTCTTAGATGTCACAGTCAATAATGACCCGGTAATTTAGGTGGCTAGACAAAGGTAAGAGTAACCCACTGGCCTGATGGGTATAAAAAAAAAAAAAAAAAAAAAAAAAAAATTGCTGAGGGGCTAATAAAAGGTCAGACAGGTCTCGCCTGGTTCTATACTTAATAGGCTATACCAAAATCATTGACCCACAGATTGCCTGTCAGTTTATACAGGTTATAAAAACGATCAGCAGATCGTAATGTGAAGTCTGCCTGGCTGGGTAAAAGGATCCTTAGACACCCAATAATTTAATTGTATGGAACAAGTCACCTACCCTACGACATAAGCTGCTGCAGCCATTACCCATCTGCTAGTTCAGAAACTGCCTTCTTCATTCAGAGTGGATGGACCCATTAAAATGTGTTCTTGATTACCTTATCTACATACCTGTGGAACCCATTTTGGAGACACAAAGCTCGTAGCTTCTATTGCTTGTAGGCCAGACTCGGATAACATGTTAATCAACTGGATTTTAAGTTCAGTTGGGACGATATTCTGGGAAAAAAATTAAAGAAATGTTGGCAGAATTTTAAAGAATATTAAAAGATTGTTACAACAAATACAGAATGCCTAAACACTACACAACTGTATGAGCATGCAGATGACAGCGGAAGGCGATATGTACTACTCTGACATCATAGGTCAGAAATAATTACAGGCAGCGATGGCACATACCTTTTCATTCTGCAATCCATCTCTAGGTCCGACTTCCACAATCTTTACCTCTTTAGGGAAAGAATAGTTTCGTATTGAGCTGACCTGTCAAATATAGAAATTCCATTTAATATGGGAAGTAGTGTTATACCTAGCGATGAGCGAGCACACTCGTGGCATAATAGAGAATCTTCAGCGTGCGCGTATACTATGTTCGAGTCCCCGCGGCTGCAGGTCTCGTGGCTGTTCAACAGCTGCAACACTGGCAGGGATTGCCTGTTTGTTAGTCAATCCCTGCATGGGTTGTGACTGTTCAAAAGCAGTGAGATGTGCAGCTGCGGTGTCTTGAACCAATTTTTCGAGCACGCTGAAGATTTTCTATTATGACACGAGTATGCTCGGATAACACTTATCCTATAACACCTTATCCCAGCACCCTCGCTCATCACTAGTTAGAGAATTATATCAATACAAACGTGCGCTGTCTCCTATGCGAATGCAATAAAAGGCCTATCAGCAGGTCGCCAACTAGTTTATTTCTTGGTGTGCGCACACACACATTATATATAAGGCAGGATGTTCCAGCAGCCAAACACAATGTGATTTCTACAGGCAAACTATAGTAAAAGCTTAATACGCTAAACAAAACCTCTATAATAGAAGAAAAGGAATATATATTAAAAAAAAAAAAAAAAAAAAAACCCACAATATTTATACTTCAAAAATCATACAATAAATCAACATTAGTAAAAAGGATGCCTCATGTCAAAGGACAGGCACATTTCACTAACCATCCACAGGTTTGTTGTAAAAAAAAGAAAAAAAAAAACAAAAAAAACCCCACACATTACGTGTGGCCCGGATGTGCATCACTCTGCCCATGTGGGTTGGTCACCCACCGCATCTCTGCGGCCTGTCCCCCACCTCTGGGCTGGTCACCGCATCTCTGCGGCCTGTCCCCCACCTCTGGGCTGGTCACCGCATCTCTGCGGCCTGTCCCCCACCTCTGGGCTGGTCACCGCATCACTCCGGCCTGTCCCCCATGTGTGGGCTGGCCGTGCATCACTCCGCCTACGTGGGCTGGTCACACGTCCCTCCAATCCAACTGTGGGCTGGACTCAATCTGTAACCCTCACACTTTGTTCCCCTATAGCTTGTACTTTTTCCGTATTCACTGCCAGTCTGAGAGGGGAAGGACGCTCCAATTGCATTTATGTGATGTGTATACATCCCACTGTAGTCTGCAGATGGATTCGGAGACGAGGAGGAGACATGAACTATTCTCTATATTGTATACCCACACTTCCAATGTCCGTTCTTCCAGTAGGTGGCGCTAGCGTCCCTGTCCGCTTCCTCTCGGAAGAGACAGTTTGCATACGAAATTTCCCAGAGGAGCATTGCGCGGCCAGTAAGCCTCCTCAGTCCTCACATGCGCATGTCAAGGAGAAACACTACCACTGAGCGCCATATTTATTCTTCTCAGTACAGCCACTGCTCCGGTGCAACCCAGCGCGCACACTGCTGGGTACATAACCGGTCTAACGTGTGTACACCGTGTCTCACCTGTCGCTGCAGCACCACAGCGGCCCAGCCTGCCCCGAGCCCCCTGGGCACAGCTCTCCTCGCGCTCACCGCCAACATCTGACCGCTGACAACGGTCGCCTCCACAATGGAGTTGTACTTGTTAGTGAAAGCTATGACGTAGAAGTCACATGATCTAAGTCGGTCACATGACTGGTACTGGAGGCGGGAGCTAGATGTTGATTGGTAGAGAGCAGGATTCCTCCCACCAGAAGTCTCTCTCAGCAGTGGCCGCCGTTGTCTTAGTAACAGGCGTATCCTACTCTGTACTGCCCTCTGCTGACACCTCTGATCCTCGCATGTTTATCTTTGCAGTAATTCCATAATTGTGCTCGGCTTCCTGGCTGCAGCCCACGTGTCGCGCCTGACTGAACTACGGCTCCCGGCGGCCCTAGCGGCGAGACGGAAGAGAAAAACCCGGCAACTGCGAGTCACAACGGCTGGGAGAGCCCTGAGGTTTGGAGTGAATTCGACCGTGTTATAACCGTGTGTGTAAGGGGAATAGCGCTGTATACCGGCAGGGCAGCCATAGCCGTGCTGACCACGTGTTCCCCTGCAGTGGGCGGGAGGTGCATGTCCTGTGTACATATATCTGTATACCCGTGCGCTGCAGTGGCCCCCGGGCCTAGGAGTGGCCCCTATAAAAGACTATTAAAGCCCTGCAATAGTTGGGGGCCCTGATGGAGATTTTGCTCTGTGGTCTACGATCTTCACCTTCCACAACTGCACACACACCCCCCCTCTCACACACACACACACACACACATCCCCCTCACACACACATATCCCCCCCCCACACACACATCTCCCCCCACACACACATATCTCCCCCCACACACACATATCTCCCCCACACACACATATCTCCCCCACACACACATATCTCCCCCACACACACATATCTCCCCCACACACACATATCTCCCCCACACACACATATCTCCCCCACACACACATATCTCCCCCACACACACATATCCCCCCCACACACACATATCCCCCCCACACACACACATCCCCCCCACACACACATCCCCCCACACACACATATCCCCACACACACACACATCCCCACACACACATCCCCCCACACACACATATCACCCCACACACACACATCCCCACACACACACACATCCCCTCACACACATCCCCACATATCCCCCCCACACACACACCCCCACACACACACATATCCCCTCACATACACGTACATATCCCCCCCCACACACACATATCCCCTCACATACACACATATCCCCCCACACACACATATCCCCCCACACACACATATCCCCCCACACACACATATCCCCCCACACACACATATCCCCCCACACACACACATCCCCCCACACACACACATCCCCCCACACACACACATCCCCCCACACACACACATCCCCCCACACACACACATCCCCCCACACACACATATCCCCCCACACACACATATCTCCCCACACACACATATCTCCCCACACACACATATCTCCCCACACACACATATCTCCCCCACACACACACATATCTCCCCCACACACACACATATCCCCACACACATACACACATATCCCCACACACATACACACACATCCCCACACACACACATATCCCCACACACATACACACACACACACACATATCCCCACACACATACACACACCCCCCTCACACACATATCCCCCCACACACACACATCCCCACACACACACATCCCCTCACACACATCCCCACATATCCCCCCCACACACACACCCCCACACACACACATATCCCCTCACATACACGTACATATCCCCCCCACACACACACACATATCCCCCCCCACACATATCCCCTCACATACACACATATCCCCTCACATACACACATATCCCCTCACATACACACATATCCCCTCACATACACACATATCCCCTCACATACACACATATCCCCTCACATACACACATATCCCCTCACATACACACATATCCCCTCACACACATATCCCCTCACATACACACATATCCCCCCCACACACACATATCCCCCCACACACACATATCCCCCCCCACACACACATATCCCCCCCCACACACATATCTCCCCACACACACATATCTCCCCACACACACATATCTCTCCCACACACACATCTCCCCCACACATACACACACACATATCCCCACACACACACACATATCCCCACACACACACACACATCTCCCCCACACACACACATATCCCCACACACACATATCCCCACACACACCCCCACACATCCCCACACACACACACATCCCCACACACACACACACATATCCCCCCCCCACACACACACATATCCCCCCCCCACACACACACATATCCTCCCCCCACACACACACATATCCCCCCCCCCACACACACACATATCCCCCCCCCCCACACACACACATCCCCCCATACACACACATATCCCCTTAACCCCCAAGGGTGGTTGCATGTTAATGACATGAAATGAAATTTTGCAATTTCCCAAATTTGAATTTTCATGCCCTTAAAACAGAGAATTATGTCACATAAAATACTTAAGGCTGTGTGCCTACGTTGTGTTTTTTTAAGCATTTGCGGCCGCGGAAACACTTGAAAAACGCTTATAAAACTCATCCCCATGCAATCCTTTGGGATTCTGCAGTTTCTGTGCCCATGCTGCGGATTTTCCCGCTGCGGAATGGCATAGCAGTAAAATCCGCAGCATGTCCATTGTTTCTGCGGAATCACGGCGATTCTGCCGCCATAGGATTGCATTGAAACGCTCATTTTACGCATGTGGCTTTGCCCACCATGCATAAAGTGAGCTCTTCATGTGCGGATGGTACCCAGGGTCTGGAGGAGAGGAGACTCTCCTCCAGACCCTGGGTACCATACCCTCTAAAAAAATAGAATTAAAATAAAAAATAGTGATATACTCACCCTCTGTCTGCTCCCGGAGCCCTCCCGCCTCTCAGCTACGCTGCCGGCATCTTCCATTCCCAGGAATGCATTGCGCAAATGACCTCTTATGACGTAGCGGTCTCGCAAGATGCTATGTCTTCAGAGGTCATTGTCGCAAGGCATCCCTGGGAACGGAAGATGCCGGCAGCGTGGCTGAGAGGCGGGAGGGCTCCGGGAGCAGACAGAGGGTGAGTATATCACTATTTTTTCTTATAGTTGTATTTTTTACAGGGATATGGCACCCAAAATTGGCTGGAATTGAGATTGGGCGCCATGTCGCGTTTGGAGTGCCCCTTATATACCTAAACAGTGGAAACCCCCCACAAGTGACCCCATTTTGGAAACTAGACCCCCCCCCAAGGAACTTATATAGATATGTGGTGAGAACTTTGAACCCTCAAAGGCTTCACAGAAGTTTATAACGTACAGCTGTAAAATTAAAAAAATCATATTTTTTCCGCAAACATAAACTTTTCACCTCCAATTTTTATTTTCCCAAGGGTAACACAAGAAATTTGCCCCCAAAAGTTATTGTGCAATTTGTCCTGAGTACGCTGATACCCCATATGTGGGAATAATCCACTGTTTGGGCGCATGGCAGAGCTCGGAAGGGAAGGAGCGCCGTTTGACTTTTTCAACGCAAAATTAACTGGAATTGAGATCGGACGCCATGTCGCGTTTGGAGAGCCCCTGATGTGCCCGAACAGTGGAAACCCCCCCCACAAATGAACCCATTTTGGAAACTATAC
This sequence comes from Dendrobates tinctorius, assembly GCF_039654945.1. NCBI lineage: Eukaryota > Metazoa > Chordata > Amphibia > Anura > Dendrobatidae > Dendrobates > Dendrobates tinctorius. Next base: position 16,778,888 of record NW_027361730.1, on the reverse strand, counting down.
CCCCCAAGGAACTTGTCTAGATGTGTGGTGAGAACTTTAAACTCCCAGGTGTTTCACTAAAGTTTATAACGCCCAAGCGTGAAAATAAAAAAAATCATATTTTTTCCACAAACATGATCTTTTAGTTCCCAATTTTTAATTTTTCCAAGGGTAATAGCAGAAATTGGACCCCAAAAGTTGTCCAACTTGTCCTGAGTATGCTGATACCCTTTATTTGGGAGAAAACTGTATGGGCACACGTCGGGGCTTGGAAGGGAAGTAGTGACGTTTTGAAATGCAGACTTTGATGGAATGGTCTACAGGTCTCATGTTGCATTTGGAGAGCCCCCGATGTGCCTAAACAGTAGAAAGTGACCCCATTTTGGAAAGTAGACCCCCCAAGGAACTTATCTAGATGTGTGGTGAGCACTTTGAACCTCCAAGTGTTTCACTAAAATTTATAATGTAGAGCCGTGAAAAAAAATCATTTTTTTCCCACAAAAATTATGTTTTAGCCCCCAATTTTTTATTTTCCCAAGGGTAACAGAAGAAATTAGACCCTGAAAGTTATTGTGCACTTTGTCATGAGTAGACTGATACCCTATATATGGGAGTAAACCACTGTTTTGGTGCATGGCAGAGCTCGGAAGTGAAGGAGCACCGTTTGACCTTTTCAACGCAGAATTGGCTTGAATTGAGATTGGACGCCATGTCGCATTTGGAGAGCCCCTGATGTGCCCAAACAGTGGAAACCCCCCAATTATAACTCCAACCCTAACCCCAACACACCCCTAACCCTATTCTCAGCCCTAGCCCCAATCCTAACCCTAATTTTGGCCCCAAACCTAGTCCTAATTTTAGCCTAACACTAACTTTAGCCCTCACCCTACAATTTTAGCCTCACCCTAAATTTAGGAGTCATCCTAACTTTAACACCCTAAGGCCTCTTTCACACTTCAGTTTTTTGCATCAGTTTTTTGCATCAGTTTTTTGCATCAGTTCAAATCCGCCAAAAAGTCATACAAGCGGATCCGTTGTTAACTGATGTGAACGGATGGCACAGGATCCGTTTTTAGACGGATCCTGAAAATGCGGAAATTTAAAGGAAATGCTGGCCGGGAAGAGGAGAGAGAGAGAGAGAGGATGGTGACGGACAGCAATTTTTGGCGGATCCTCAAAAAAAACGGATGCAACGGACAGCAATCCGTCACAATCCGCCATTTATGCAAGTCAATGGGGAAAAAAACGGATCCTCAAAAAAAATTTGAGGATCCGTTTTTTTCAAAACCTGGCGGATTGTGATTGATTGTAAAAAACGGAAGTGTGAAAGAGGCCTAGCCCTGCTAGCACCAACGTTTATCTACTGTTGGCGGTCATGAAGCGGTTAAAAGACAAATTTATTTAAACATGATTAAAATATGTGTACATAACAGACAAGTATTCAAGATGACTGCATACCAAGCAGGGAAAACCACCACACTTACCGTAGTATATTTGAGTGATAATGGTGCTTGCACAGCGTAACACAATTAAGTAAACAAATGCTTGTTTAGTATTAACCCCTTAATGACCAGGGGTATTTTTGGTTTTACATTTTCATTTTTCCCTCCCCTTCTTTCCAGAGCCATAACTTTTTTATTTTTCCGTCTATATGGCCATGTGAGGGCTTATTTTTTGCGGGACGAGTTGTACTTTTAAATGACATCATTGGTTTTACCATATCGTGTACTCGAAAACGGGAAAAAAATTCCAAGTGCGGTGAAATTGCAAAAAAAGTGCAATCCCACACTTGTTTTTTGCTAGGCTTTTTTGTTAGGTTCACTAGATGCTAAATCTGACCTGCCATTATGATTCTCCAGGTCATTACGAGTTCATAGACACCAAACATGTCTATGTCCTCTTTTATCTAAGTGGTGAAAAAAAATTCCAAAGTTTGCTAAAAAAAAAAAAAAAAAATTTGCGCAATTTTCCGAGACCCATAGCATCTCCATTTTTCATGATCTACGGTCGGGTGAGGGCTTATTTTTTCCGTGCCGGACTGACATTTTTAATGATACCACTTTTGTGCAGATACGTTCTTTTGATCACCCGTTATTGCATTTTAATTCAATGTCTTGGTGACCAAAAAAACGTAATTCTGGCGTTTTAAATTTTTTTCTCGCTACGCCGTTTAGCGATCGGGTTAATGCTTTTTTTTTATTGATGGATCGGGCGATTCTGAACGCGGCGATACCTAATATGTATATGTGGGATTTTTTTTTTTACTGCTTTATTTTGATTGGGGCGAAAGGGGGGTGATTTGAACTTTTAGGTTTTTTTAAATTTTTTTTTATTTTTAAACATTTTTTTTTTTTTTACTTTTGGCATGCTTCAATAGCCTCCATAGGAGGCTAGAAGCTTGCGCAACCCGATCGGCTCTGCTACATATGGGCGATGAGCAGATCGCCCATATGTAGCAGATTTACTGCTGTGCTTTCAGCGCCGACCACCGGGTGGCGCTGAAAGCCATATGCCTGGAACAACCATAGAGGTCTCATAGAGACCTCTGGTTGTCCAGGCAACATGACGCCGACCCCCGATCACGTGACGGGGGTCGGCGATGACGTCATTTCCGGCCCGGCGGCCAGAAATGCTATTTAAATGCCCGCTGTCAGCGGCATTTAACTAGTTAATAGGCGCGGGCAGACGGCGATTCCGCTCGCGCCTATTGCGGGCACATGTCAGCTGTTCATAACAGCTGACATGTCCCGGCTTTGATGCGGGCTCAGCGCCGGAGCCCTCATCAAAGCAGGGGAAATGTCTGATGACGGACTGTGTCCGTCATTGGACATTAAGGGGTTAAGTAAAGGGAAGCCACGCCTCCTGATGAAGAAGCGAAACGTGCGTAGCTCCTGTCCTGAGTGCCGGGTGTTAATACGAGAGACTATTGAGAGTTTTGCGCATCACACACGGTAGTGTGATCCCGGCCTAACACAGTTGCTATTGGGTGTGGCATTTAAAGGATTAAACTAGGGGCATTGGATGTAATTGGTGCCAGCATTTTCAGCTGAATCCTGGCTGTGGTCAGTAGCCAGGAGATCATCATTACAGATACAGTATATCAGTCATGGTGCTGGAAATGGCAGCTGCTTATGACAGATATATCCAACTTGGGACGTTAAGGGGTTATGTATTTATTATGCTTTGCTTATATAGCGCCATCATATTCCACAGCACTTTACAGACATTATCATCACTGTCCCCATTGGGGCTCACAATCTAAATTTTCTATCACTATGTCCTGAGGAGGGTGCAAGGAAACTAGAGGACCCTGGAGGAAACCCAAGCAAACACAGGGAGAAGATACTAACTCCTTGGTGGGATTTGAACCCCGGACCTCAGCGCTGAAAAGCAACAATGTAAACCACTGATCCATTGTGCTAATTTATAGATATACTATTAGATTTACTATAGATGTTTTTGTCTTATTTCTTATTGTTATGCTAAAAATTTAACAGTTATTCTGTACCCTTTCAACAGATGCTAAAAAGAATGAACAGTGGAGGAAATGGGATATGATAGACTTAATACTCTAGGTAGACCCACTCTAGGTATCTGGATATGGATACGGAAAAGACTGATATCGTAGAAGAGAGAGAAGAAACTGAAAATTGGGAATCTGTTACTAACACTGGGGTGCAAATTGACATTGGTGAGCTAATCTTTAATGGACACAAACAATGTATGGAATGTGGGAAAATCTTCACGCGGAAGTCGTCCCTCATTGTCCACCAGAGAATACACACCGGGGAAAAGCTATTCGTGTGCTTCGAGTGTGGAAGGAGGTTTGGTCTCAAGTCTTCTATGGTCAGACACTTGAAGACTCACCTGCCAAAGACTCTAAAAGTCTGCCCTGTCTGTGGCAAATGTTTCACTCGCTATCCTAGTCTTTTTCAGCACCAGAAAGTTCATGCAAAGGACAGATTCTGTAGATGTCCATACTGCGAGGAAAGCTTCATTCGAGCATCAGAATTGGTAATTCATCAAAGAGTTCATAAAGGAATGCTTCCGCCAGATGGGCAAGAAAATGTTAATAGCCTGGATCAATTAGGCACTCAGAAGAACTTTGCATGCCTGGAGTGTGGGAAATGTTTTAAAGAGCAAAGATTTCTAATGAGGCATCAGAGCATTCACAAAGGTAAGAAACAGTAATACATTCTGACTTATGGGAACTGAACCTGTCGGATTGCATTAGGCAGCCTGGAGTGCACCAGTAGTAGCATCTTGCATCTACAGTAAGGATTGGTGTATTTACTGACTGAGCTAGTATGTGTATTTCTCTATCGCTTCATTGGGGGACACAAGAAACCATGGGTGTATGCTGCTGCCACTAGGAGGCTGATACTATGCAGAAAAAAAGTTAGCTCCTCCTCCGCAGTGTACACCCTACCGACAGGAAGTAGGATGTTCAGTTTAGCTTAGTGTCAGTAGGAGGTGGACACAGGTCTTTCATTAGACCCTTATCTACCTCAATGTGCGTCGTTCCTTTTCAGGTTCCAGGAGGGATACAGTGTGAAAGGTCACAACTGTACTCCCACAAAGAGACTATGAGTACGGCGTGCACTGCCACCCCGTATCCTCATACGTCTAGCCGACAGGACCCAAACCCCTAGCACAGAAGCATGCTTAGGTGATCCAGACCTGGTCCTGGCCCTTCGTCTCCCAACTACTCGTCCACCAGTGCCTGTTAGCTGGATGAGATGTGACGTCCTGCAACATGTTTCCGGACGTCTGACACCACAGGGAGAAGAGGTAAACACCGCATAAGAAGATAGGTAAAGAAGAGGTAATCCCCTAGGTTCCAGTAGTCTAGGCCCAGCTTATATCGGGCCGAGTCCTCCCCTCTCCCTGGCCGCTCTCCTGCAGAGGTCGGCAAAGCCCTCACCACCGCTTGCCGAGTGCTGTGTGTTTCAGGCTTCCCCGAGCTGGTACCCTATTCAGCAGAATAGGCGAAGGTGGGCAGCAGCCTGCGCTCCTCAGCGCGGGTCTCCCGCCCCACCGCTTCCCCCCGCACCTGACTACCTTTCTGGTAGGATCCAGGTGATAACTCCCGAATTTTTCGGGCCTCCGCGCCGGCCCCCCCCTTCGTCAGCGGTCTCCTGGGTCTAATCTAGGCCCCGGCTTCAATTGCGGCCTAGTCCTCGGTAGCCCCGCCCCCCGTCCTCTCGTTTCGGGCGGGCTTTTTTCCCACCCGTCTTCCCTCAGCCACTCCCTGCACCAAGCGCAAGCTCCGCCCTCCGTCCGGCCTCCCTTGTGGCGCAGAGATAATATCCTTCGCTGTCATCTTTCTGTCCCCAGAGCTGACGGTTGGCTCCGCCCCCGTTCGACCTGTGCAGAGTGGAGTTGTGCACAGCGCGCCCTTGTCTAAGGCGTGTAGGTGGGGGCCCTGAGCAGCCATATTGGTGTGAGCACACCGGTAATGACTCTGTCCTGCCTGAGGGCAGCGCGGTCCTCGTCACCACTCAGTTTTGCTCCTCTTCTCTCACTTGCAAAATGAGATATGTCTTCCTGGACCTCGGCATCCTCCCTGCGTCGGCATCCACCACAGCGGTCGTATTCTCCCAGCGTGGGACACGGTTAGTGCCTTCACCGGACAGGACCAGCTGTTTCCTGCCTATCTCCCCTCAGCTGAATCAGATACAATGCGGAGTATAAGCCCCTCATAGTAAAATTAAGCAGGGCCACACTTTCTGCAGGTCCAGTGATGGAGCAGAGGATCCATCTTAGCTATTGCGTCTCATGTGAAATGCGCTGTAGTCGTACAGTCCCTGGAGCAGTACAGTCACTAACGTAATGGTTTTCTGGAGCCGTACAGTCTCTGATGTAATTGTACTCTTGAACTGTACAGTCACTGACGTAATAGTACTCTAGAATTGGGTATTTTCCTGACGTAATTGTAATCTTCTGCCGCACGGTCTCTAGTGCATCAGTATGTCTGGCATAGCACACAGAGACTTGGAGTGCCACGCTGCTGTATTCTGTATTTGCCGCATGGCGTTGGCCTGGTAGGGGGTTTCACTCGCACGTTTTTTTCATCGGAGATCTGATTTTCTCACAAGGCTGTTGTGTTTTCGGCCATTGCTGATATGTGCCTTGATTTCAGCAGAGCAACACTCAACGATTGCTTCACACATAAAGGTGCTGGAGCCTTGGCATAGCATCTGCTCCCTTATCCACTGCTCACAGGCACTCGCCCTTCTTTTTTTCTGCAGCCCCCTTCCGGACGCTGGCTTCATACTGCTCTAAGCAGAATAATGTGCAGTTTCTATCTCTTCACGTCTGCAGTGTTTGGGCCGGCCTTCCAGCTGGATAGAAGTTCGTGCTACTTGGCAATTGTCTACTGTGGTTCAGTGGATAAAGAAGCTGACCACAACTCGCTGGTCCAGAGGTTGGAACCATAGCACACAACAGAGAGTGCAGTTAGTCTCTTTCTGACCCCAGGCCTAATGTTCTACCGTCAGAAGAATTGACTGGTCAGAATCTACTTTACTACAGTCTTCGGTGTACGGCTTACTACACGTGAAGCTGTTATTCTACCTAATGTCGTCAGGTATCCAGACCTAGACTGCAACACAGAAGCCGTTATTCTGCCTAATGCCGTCAGGTATTCAGACCTAGACCGCCACACAGAAGCCGTTATTCTGTCTAATGCCGTCAGGTATTCAGACCTAGACCGCCACACAGAAGCCGTTATTTTGCCTAATGCCGTCAGGTACCCAGTCCTTGACCGCAACACAGAAGCCGTTATTCTACCTAATGTCATCAGGTATCCAGACCTAGACTGCACCGCAACACAGAAATGGCTGTCTCCTATTCCCTTCTCCGGGTTCTCTCCACGCTGATTTGTTCACAGGATACTTATAGCCGATGGCAGCTGTGCTATATCCGCTATACAGGCTTCAGAAGCACCACCTACCAGGTACAGTAGTTCAAACGGCCGTATTACTGTGGAGACGTGTCTGGGGTTGACTGCTTCAGTGGTACTGGTGTTCTGTACTGTATTCAGGTGAGTTAGACGCTCTCGCCTTCAGGTTCCTCGCGCTCTATTGCAGCAGTATTATATCTCTTATTGAACACTTGGATAGGCCTCTACCAGACATGTTTAGTCAATACATGCCGTCTTTCTGGTGACTCAAACGTACCCGAGGTCCATCTACAACACCGGTTCGGTTCTACTGTCCCATTTCAGGTGAGTCAAGAGCGTCCTCTTTCGCGTTCATCTGGGTCTTTTGCAGCTTTTGCCTAAGCTCCCGTCTAATCACCACTCGTGGTGAGGTGCCAGCATTTATTGCTCCTGACGGGCTGCAGCTGCGGTTACAGGCCGAGTCCAGGTGAGTTAAACACACCTTTCAGATGCATATTTCATCGTTAATAACATCTGTGGTTTGTTAACAGTTAAACATAAGCACTACCATGTCCAAACGGAGCGGATCTCTGTACCACAGAGCGGATCTCGGTAGCAACATAACTTGATTCTCCACCCTCAGGTGGGTCAGACACTCTCGTGTCAGGTACGGATGGTCGCGGTTTTACTGCGGCATGCTCTGGACCCTATGTGCGAGTTGCCCCACAGGAGTTCTTGCCACACCTTCTGATAAGTTTACAGTACTGTCCGCAGGCTATCTTTACTGCAGGCGTTACCTCTATCTTTAATGTTTGGCCAATAGTAGTTTATAAGTTCTAGTCTGTCCTAAGGGCCTTTGAGGTACCACAATGCCTAAGCTCCTTATCTGTCGGAACTTATTCTTTCAACAGACGCCGTGTAAAGACTCCATCAGCTCAGACAGGTAACTTCTGACCGTGACTGGAGAGGGTATGCCACCTCAGACAAGAGTGGAATCTGACTCTGCGCAAGCATCGACCAGGGTAGAAAGCTGCTCCAGTCTAGGATCCAAGGATGAGTCTGGTGATAACGCGTTTCTTCCTTCAGCTAGAATTGTATCTTTTCCCTGTTATCCTCGGGCGTGTTGTCTTAGACTTAGGTAAGCGGGTCTACTCACCGGAATCCCTTCCCTGCTCCAGAGGGTCCAGGATGGATTTGGTCGTTTACATCGTCATACGGATTGACATGCCTTTCGTCAGCCTAGTTGTCCTCTGGGGTCTATTTTATCTACCTAGAGTCAACTTTCCTTACAGTTGACATAGTCCACTTTCCTTTGATCTCAAAGTTATCCAGTAGCCTTCATTCTACCTGCCTAGTCGAGCAGTCTGTTGTCTCTTCAGGTGCCATTCAGTACGTTTCCAGTGTTCGACTCTTTAGCAGGTTCCCAGTGGCCTGCTGTCAGGTCCTGTCATTTTCTCACAGAACGGACTTCAGCCATTTCCAAACAAGGGGGCGCCTCGGTATATCTCTTTTCTCCCGAGTGCTCCGCAAAATTGGACTAAATCTGCGGCTGCGAACCCTCCGGTTCCAAGTTTTCCACCACTATGGTCCTTCCTCTCCCTGAAGTGCATCCCTCAGGGATGCCAACGGCAAATTCACACAGTAGTTGTCAAAATTCTATAGCCGCGTGGCCTAGCTTGCTCATCAGAGCATTCTTTCTGGATACCAGTCGGAAGATTTGACCGTCCTCACTGTCCAAAAATTTGTTTTGCATGGAGACATGGATTTTCGCCTATTGTTCCTATCTAAGGTTCCATTTGGCTTTCGGTTTCACAAGCGAAATTATCCCCAAAGAAGTCCCTCACCAACTTTCCGTTCTTTCCATGTGGCTCCAATAGGCCAAATCATTGATGAGGTCACCGGAAGGACAAGCGCTCTCCTTCCTCAGGCTAAACCTTGTCATTCTCAGCGCTTTTTTCCTCAGCGTGATTTTGGGAATCTAGGTTTGAGTCCATACCTGTTTTTCTCAGGAAGAAATTTTCTTCGTTCAGCATTTGCCTCCTGTGAATCGCATGATTTTCCCTTGTTCCATGAAGCTCTTATCCAGGTCCTGATTTCTTCAGGACTTTGGCGATATCTGCGTTTGCAACGGACGGGTTCCTTTTCTTTCCAGTTGGTAGCCTGTCCTTTCAGACTCTCAACCACCCTTGGGGTCTCACAGAGCCTGTAGCAGCCGTGGTGCACTTCCTGTGGATCAAGGGTCCACTCTACATCATTCTGAATTCCCTTTCTTTCGTCCGCCTCAAACTTTTACTTCATGACGCTCTCGCATCAGGCTACCTTGCCACCGCAACGGTATTTATCAAGCTCCGGCTTGAAGTGTACAGGTTCTCTGGCCTCCAGGTCAGCGTCTGCTCGCGGAATCTGGTCGACATTAGTAGGGTTGCCGGCTCAGAAAGGACTGCGTTCTTTTGAGTGTGATGCACTTTGCCCGGGCAGTGTGTGTCCTCCTGGTGGTACTCTTTGGGCCTTCGTCTGGCATCTCTGCAGTGCGATAATATGTCCTCCACAGGTCCATGAGGTTTTCTTCAGAGCCCATGCCTAGCTTCGGCAAGTGCCGGTTGGGGTAAAAGACCTCGCAGGTGTCCTTGCAGGTGACGAGGGTGACTTCCTCGTCCTGATTGGAGTTGTCTGCTGTTCCCTCCCCTTGGGGATTGCTTTGGGACGTCCCATGGTTTCCTGTGTCCCCCAATGAAGTGATAGAGAAAACAGGATTTTTAGTTGCTTACCGTAAAATCTGTTTCTCTGAGCCCTCATTGGGGGACACAGCACCCTCCCAAGTTGAACAGCTCGGTTACAGCATAATATTGTTACAGTGTGGATTTGTGTTTCTGTGTTTTTATCTCATCTACAGATTACTTCTACTGCTTTCTCACTAACTGAACATCCTACTTCCTGTCGGTAGGGTGTACACTGCGGAGGAGGAGCGAACTTTTTTTCTGCATAGTGTCAGCCTCCTAGGGGCAGCAGCATATACCCATGGTTTCCTGTGTCCCCCAATGAAGACTCCGAGAAACAGATTTTACGGTAGGCAACTAAAAACCCTGTTGTTCCTATCAAGTAGTCCACTTTAATCCCCAGCTTTGGTTATATATGGCTTGTGAGCTACTTAGATTGTATAGTTTGATTGCAACTTTTCATTGTTTTTAATTTTGTTTTATATTTTTCCTTATTTCCTTTTTATTTGTGCTAGAATCTTCTACCGTCCCCTTACAGCAACATGATGAACTTTCACATGACATCCCCTTAAATGCCAATGAAGATTGTAATGTACCACAGGACTTACAAGTTGTAAATCCTCCAGTGAAAGACAGGTCATTTAATGCTAAGATGAACACTCGCAGAGTTCATAAACAAGTTCTGTGTATGGACTGCGGTAAAAGCTTCACACGGAAAGCATCCCTTAATGTACATCAAAGAATACACACAGGAGAGAAGCTCTTTAAGTGCACAGAATGTGGAAAAAGGTTTGGTTTGAAGTCCTCTTTGGTCAGACACCTGAGAACCCACGCTCCAAAAATACTTCTCCAGCATAACGAGGTCCACAGATTGAAGAAACCCTATACATGCCTGCAGTGTGAGAAGAGCTTCTCCCGATCTACACAATTGGCAGCTCATGAGAGAACCCACAAAAAAGAAACCTTTCAACCACAATCAGAACCTAAAAACTCTGACTTTCTTTACAAAGCAAATAGTAACGATGCAAAAGGATCCCATAAATGTCTTGAATGTGGAGGGTTCTTCAGAAGGCAGGCTTCATTATTAAGACACCAGAGGATACATAAGGGTGAAGTATCATTTCCATCCTAGCAAATGACTTTTTTTGTGATAAATGAAGATGTAGCATTTAGCAAATCGATTATTATGCAAAAGTACATTTGTGCCAAAGTGGCTTGGCCCCTCTAATACCAAGCAAATGCTAGGCATACTGGATAGGTGTGCAGCGTTAATGGCATGGTGAGCTTCCCATGGTCATTTAGTGCCTGCTACTTCTGTAATCGTTTGCCGTAAATAAAAGTGAACTATGGATCGTATGAAGCACGGTCAGACTCTCTCAGCTAGATCAACAGGTCTCTTACTAAGAAACTAGGACCGTTTTTCTCATAAGTGAAAAAACGGATATCTGAATGAGCGCCAATACTTTTCTCCAGATAGTATGTGTCCTATTCTATGTGGATTATTTACGTAAATACAGTATACTGCTATTTTACTGAAAACTGTGTTTTTCTTTGTTTTTTTTTTTTCTTTAGATAATAGTTGTCAATCCAGAACCCAGAATGGTATTTTTCACCCGGTTATTGAATCTGGAGTAAACTGCAGCACTTCTGCACCAGTTCATGAAGATGATACAGAGACACTCACACAAGAGCTGCCTGATATCACAGAGGAATTAAACTCATCCATAGATAAAAAGAGTTACAGTGCCGTTAGAACTGGAGACGATACAGCCTGGAAGACCATCATTGAGTCTAAAAATATGTGTATGGACTGTGGGAAAAGTTTCACTCGGAACGCATCCCTTATTTTACACCAGAGAACACACACAGGAGAGAAGCTGTTTATGTGCATAGATTGTGGCAAAAAGTTTAGTCAGAATTCCTCACTGGTCAAACACATGAGAAGTTGCTGTCCAAAAATGCTCAATATCTGTTCCGATTGTGGCAAGTGCTTTAGTCGCTCCTCCAGCCTTTTCCAGCACCAGAAAGTTCACAGAAAAGAAAAATCTCACAAATGTCCTCATTGTCAGAAAAGATTCTCTAGAGCTTCACAACTTTTGTTTCATTGGAAGACACATAAGCTAGAGAAGTCCTGTCCACCACAGTCAGAGCCTGAAAAAAATACTGATAAATTAGGCAAAATCAACTGTTATGTAACTGACAGCTGTGCAGAAGAGCCTCATGTATGTCTGGAAAGTGGAACATGCTCCTCCGAACAGCACCAGAAAGCACACAGTGAGCTTGTGAAAGTGGTGAAACGTGAAGGTGCAAGTAGTAACTCCAGTTGCAAGACAAGATTGTCCAGCAGTAGAAGCACCTACCATTGTATCCAGTGTGGGAAAAACTTTTTTAGCGAGGTATCTCTTACTGTCAATCAGAAAATACGCTCTGGAGAGAAACTTCCTATATGCACAGAATGTGGGAAGAAATTTAGATTAGAGTCTTCTCTGGTCAGACACGTGAAGAGCCGCACGGGTCCCATGTTCTATATCTGCTCTGAATGTGGCATATATTTCAGTAGACACTGCGATCTGTTATTACACATGGAGAATCATATGGGTAAGTGACCTTGTATAGTAACGTATATCAATAAGAAAAATGAAAGTCCAAGTGGCAAGAGTCGGACAAAGTGCCAGCATTGCGCTGGGCTGCTATTTTTAAGCAGGGGGAAGGTAATATCCATGGCCCCTTACCAGCCTGAGAATACCATCCCCAGCTCTCTATTTCTTTTTTTAAATTATTTATAGCGCAGGCGCCAGTTGAATGCTCCCATCAGCCACTGCCTGCTCTCGCAGTTATTAGCGGCAGCAGGTGTAGTCTGATGGGAGTAGTAGTCCCATCAGCAAAAACACATCATGAAAAATAGCCTCACCAAACCTTGTCAAATGACCAATGCACTAGCAGGACGCAGAAGGCTCCCACCGATAAAGGCTGGGGCAGCACAGGTGCCCTCCACTGATGAAAACAGCCACCTTATCACTAAAATAGTGATGATGAAGGTGTTAGCGGCGGGCTGTTCAGCACTATATATGCATCACACAGAAAACCAAACCATCAAAAAGGAGCCTAGCTGCATCCTGCAAAAATGATAAAAAGATGCAAAAATAATGCATATGATAAATGCATTAAACGAGGTATTGGTTACTATTTTGGCCAAAACAGATAAGCTCACAACCCAACGTCAAGGGTCCCCATTATATTGCGAGTCCTAACTAAAAATACTTTTTGATGGCTTGGTTTTCTGTGTGATGCATATATAGTGCTGAACAGCTCGCCTTCCATTATAGGCGTTATAAATAGGCTGCTGGTCGGCACTCATAGCAATGCTGTAATTCTGCTACATATAGGCGATCTGCTCATCGCCTATATGTAGCAGAGCCAATCGAGTTGTGGATGCTGCTAGCCTCCCATGGAGGCTATTGAAGACTGCCAAAATAATAAAAAAAAAATGTTTGAAAAAATAAGAAAAAATATAAAAGTTTAAATCAGCCCCATTCAAAATAAAACAATAAAAAAAAAAATCACACATACACATATTAGGTATCGCCGCGTTCAGAATCTCCCCATCTATCAATAAAAAAAGGATAAACCTGATCGCTAAACGGCGTAGCGGGAAAAAAAATCGAAATGCCAGAATTAAGTTTCTTTGGTCGCCGCAACATTGCATTAAAATGCAATAAGGGGCGATCAAAAGATTGTATCTGCACAAAAATGATATAGTTAAAAACGTCAGCTCGGTGCGCAAAAAATAAGCCATCGCCCAATCCGAGATCACAAAAAATGGAGACGCTACGGGTATCGGGAAATGGCGCAAATTTTTATTTATTTTTGTTAAGCAAACTTTGGAATTTTTTCTCACCATTTAGATAAAAAAGAACCTAGACATGTTTGGTGTCTATGAACTCGTAATGACCTGGAAAATCATAATGGCAGGTCAGTTTTAGCATTTAGTGAACCTAGCAAAAAAGCCAAACAAAAAACTAGTTTGGGATTGCACTTTTTTTTGCAATTTCACCGCACTTGGAACTTTTTTCCTGTTTTTGAGTACACGACGTGCTAAAACCAATGATGTCGTTCAAAAGTACAATTCATCCCGCAAAAATTAAGCCCTCACATGTTCATATTGACGGAAAAATAAAAAAGTTATGACTCTTGGAAGAAGGGGAGCGAAAAACGAAAACGCAAAACTGAAAAAGCTCCGGGAGTTAAGGGGTTAAACATTCAAAACATTCCTGTGAAGCGCCTGAAGGGTTAATAAACTTCTTGAATGTGGTTTTGAGCACCTTGAGGGGTGCAGTTTTTAGAAAATACCCAAAAGTGACACCATTCTATCATATAGACCCCTCAAATATGATGTGGTCCGTAAAAATAAAATGGTGTTGTAAAAATGAGAAATCACTGGTCAACTTTTAACCCTTCTAACTTCCTACAAAAAAAAAAAATTTTAGTTCCAAAATTGGGCTGATGTAAAGTAAACATGTGGGAAATGTTACTTATTAAATATTTTGTGTGCCAAATTTCCATTTTTTTCACAAATAAACGCAAGTTATATCAAAGAAATTTTACCTCTGACATGAATTACAATACGAGAAAACAATGTCAGAATCACCGGGATCCATGGAAGCGTTCCAGAGTTATTACCTCATAAAGGGACAGTGGTCAGAATTGTAAAAATTGGCCCGGTCATTAACATGCAAACCACCGTTGGGGGTAAAGGGGTTAAAGAGGGATTGTTCCAAACATCTTGGAAAACAAACTACAGATCTATGGATATAGGTTTTCATAAATCCTTCTGTCTCCTCTTATTATCCCAGACTGAATGATGTTGAAATCATGGCTCTGTGGGGGACATATCATCACTTCCAGGACTCTGTATTCTGTATGCTGAAAACAGTTCTTAATGACATTTGCTGCATTTGGGCTCGTCCTGCTGCAGAGTATGTTTGGAGCCAATCCGATGCCTCTCTGATGGAATTGCATGATGGGTAAACATCTGTCTGTATTTTTCAACATTGAGGACATCAAATAAATGGGCAAAGTTGAGGACTATAGGCACACAGCAGATAAGCACATGATTCTGGACAACTTCAAAATTGGAACTTGTCCAGCAATTCCATAAAATCAAAACTTAAGGGCCTGTCACACTAAGCGATATCGCTATACTATCACTGGTTTTTGTGACGTTATAGCGATATTGCTAGCGATATCGCTATGTCTGATACTTACCTCCGACCGCTCCCCGCTGGTATTCGCTGATCGGGCGATAACGTCCTGGACCGTTTCTCGTCGTCAGCTTCCTGCTGTGACGACGAGCGACGCGTGGACGCAGGCGGGAGGACGTCAGGATCGCCTCATCTGACAGGTAAGTAGCGACCCCCGACCCCTGCGATGTCGCTGGTGAGATCTGCCTGTGTGGCAGCTCACTAGCGACCACTTAGCGATGTACCAGCGATCCTGACTGCGTCATATCGCTGGTCGGGATCGCTGGTGCATCGCTAAGTGTGACAGTACCTTTGCAGCCACCAGTGGGACATGGGTGTAACTACCTACTGTTTTGGAGAAGTCTGTCTTGAAGTGGAAGTGGCCCTCTGGAGTTCTGGGGTTCTTATTCTTTGGTCAGTCTCACTATTTATACAAGGTATATTTAGGTTGATATCATTGTTAATGTATTGAGCTGCTCTGAGATATTCATTGGTGTTAACTATACTAGACAATATAAGATATTGGTAGAAAATGTTTACCCTTTAATCATCATTGTAATCAGCTATTATTTCCTAATCTCATTCAATACTACGTTTTCAATATCCAAACAGTTACTTGTTCTACAGCTTTCTACATTATTCCTTAATGTAATGCTTTTTTCATTAACTCTTTATTTTTGTCACGCTCCTTAATGTAATATTTATGATTTTCATATATTAATAAAGTTGTAGTCATCCATTTTTTGGTGGTTATGTGTATTTGGTAGGTTTATATAAGCATTCTCACTAAATTAGAATATCATCAAAAAGTTATCAGTTCTTCAATACAAAAAGTGAAACTCATATACTATATAGAGTCATTACAAACAGAGTGATGTATTTCACGTGTTTATTTCTGTTAATGTTGATGATTATGGCTTACAGCCAATGAAATCACAAGTCATTATCACAGTAAATTAGAATACTTTATTACACCGGCTTGAAAAATGATTTTAAAAGCCAAAATGTTGGCCTACTGAAATGTATGTTCAGTAAATGCACTCAATACTTGGTTGGGGCTCCTTTTGCATCAGTTACTGCATCAGTGCGGCGTGGCATGGAGGCGATCAGCCTGTGGCACTGCTGAGGTGTTATGGAAGCCCAGGTTGCATTGATGGCAACTTTCAGCTCATCTGAGTTGTTGGGTCTGATGTCTCTCATCTTCCTCTTGACAATACCCCATAGATTCTCTATGGGGTTAAGGTCAGGCGAGTTTGCTGGCCAATCAAGCACAGTGATGCTGTTGTTTATAAACCAGGTATTGGTACTTTTGGCAGTGTGGACAGGTGCCAAGTCCTGCTGGAGAATGAAATTTCCATCTCCAAAAAGCTTGTCGGCAGAGGGAAGCATGAAGTGCTCTAAAATTTCCTGGTATATGGCAGCGCTGACTTTGGTCTTGATAAAACACAGTGGACCTACACCAGCAGATGACATGGCTCCCCAAACCATCACTGATTGTGGAAACTTCACACCAGACCTCAAGCAGCTTGGATTGTGTGCCATTCCACTCTTCCTCCAGACTCTGGGAACTTGATATCCAAATGAAATTCAAAATTTACTTTCCTTGTGAAGTGTGTCAATGACTGCTTTCTGGACATCTTTCAAGTCAGCAGTCTTCCTCATGATTGTGGAGCCTACTGAAACAGACTAAGGAAGCCTTTACAGGTGTTTTTTGTTAATTTTTCTGATTTAATGAGATAATTACTTTTGGGTTTTCATTGGCTGTAAGCCATAATTATTAACATTAACAGAAATAAACACGTGAAATTGATCACTCTATATAATATATGGCTTTTTCACTTTTTGTATTGAAGAACTGAAATAAATTAACTTTTTGATATTTTAATTTTGTGAGTAGCACCTGTATATATCAGTGAGAGAGAAATATCTGTGTGTGTCATATCTTAGCATGTATAAACTTAATAGTAAACTATTGCTGGATTTTGGTTTTGTAGATGATGGGCGCACTAAGAGCCAGAAGAATGAGGATGAAGCGCACTAAGAGCCAGAAGAATGAGGATGAATGCTCAGATTCAGATACTCTTTATTTGGAAAATTATCCTAACATTTCAGAATCTTGTCACTGAAGAATGTACAAGGAAAATAGATGAAACCAACAACCATTCAGGACATCCAATATTAAATGTGCTGGGTATTCACGATTTAGAAAAAGACATTTGGGATGGATGTGATGAAATGCAAAGTAGAACTCAATCCAGAGAAAAGTGCTACTATTGTTTAGAGTGTGGAAAAAACTTTATGCGGAATTCATCTCTTATTGTCCACCAGAGAATACACACAGGGGAAAAGCGCTTCACGTGCACAGAATTTCGGAAGAGATTTGGACTGAAATGTTCATTGGTCAGGCACATGAGGATTCACACTGAACATTTTTTGTGTGTGACGTGGGAAACGCTTCAGAGACCATTCTAGGTTTTTAGAACATCAGGCTCATCATCACTCAGGGGAATTGCCCATTTCAGAATCCTAGCTATCAATGCATTAGATTTCACATGTCCAAAGCTTTCATTAAGAAAATGTGCAAAAAAAGTTGATCGTTATTCAACATATTATTGATTTGTAGGGACAAAAATGATTATTTATATCAGATGTGAAATAATTGCTTGATCCCATCTTGAGTTTGTGTCACCATTAAAAACTGCCATGTTTGAATAATTATTTAAGGACTTGGAAGCTCTATTAGGAATGTACAGTTTTCTATAATTTGATTCAATGTTTTCATTGTCAAAAAGTTGGTTGTTTTTCTAAGATCCATGTAAAGCTTGTGAGTCCTGATAATCTGCCCCCCATACAATTAGTGATTGACTGAGCTTTCTGTTACTCGTATAGGAAAAGTATTCAGTTATTCTTTGGGATTGAGTGAAAGTTGGACCTGCAGGCTGTCCAAATAAAAAAAAACAACTTTACTTATCCAGCTCATTGTCTCCTTCTTTGATTCCCCTGACTGATCCAGATCAAGTTATAATACAGTTTTAGGCCATGTGCCCACGTAGCTTTTTATTCCGGACACTAAAAACCGGACTCCTTCCCAGAAATCGCGCGTTTTTTTCCGCGCGTTTTCACCACGATTTTCGCGTGCGATATTCAAGCACTTTCCAAGCGATTTGAAGCATCGCTTGGAAAGTGGTTGACAGGTTGGTCACACTCGTCAAACATAGTGTTTGACAAGTGTGACCAGGTTTTTACTATTGCGGCATCAATAGTAAAAGATAGAATGTTAAAATGCTAAAAAAAATAAATAAATCGGGGTATATTTACCTTCCGGCGTCCTGCACTGCCATCCCGAGCCTCAGCGTTCCCAGTAATGCCTTGCGAGACCTGTGATGACGTAGTCTCGCGTTGCTATAGCGATCTCGCGAGACCACGTCATCACAGGACCTTGCCGCAAGGCATTACTGGAAACGCTTAGGCTGGGAATGTAGCGCGGGACGCCGGAAGGTAAATATACCCCGATTTTTTATTTTTTATTCTTTTTTTTTTTTTACAGGGGTATGGTACCCAGGGCCTGGAGGACAGTCTCCTCTCCTCCACACCGTGGGTACCAACCGCACATGAGACGCTTAACTTCCCGCATGGTGGGCATAGCCACATGCGGGAAGTAAGCGATTCTCATGCATTCCTATGGGTGTGGAATCGCGGCAATTCTTTGCGATTCCGCACAAAAGAATGAGCTTGCTGCGTTTTTTTCCGCGATGCGATTCCGCCGCGGAAAAAAGCGCAGCATTAGCACAGCATGTGCGGAATGCCATAGGAATGCATGGGGGGCGTTCTGTACACGATTTTTAAACGTTTTTGCGCCGAAAATCGCAGCAAAAACGCTTAAAAATCGCTAAGTGGGCACACAGCCTAAATGTTAAGTAAAAGATTGATTAGCACTATACTGTCGCTATAATGTGTTTTATGCCACTTTCAGATGAGCATAACACGGACAGTTGTATAATGGACAATAATAGAACACTATAGGCTTCTGTGAGTAAACTCCAGTTCCAATAAACCGTGTGAGGTCCAGGTGTTGTCTACAGCATGTGTGCGAAATAAGCGTCTGTATTAGACTCGTCTAAAAGCAACCAAAGCCTGTTTGATAATTTGCAATATCAATATGAGAATTTACCCGATGTAGGTACAGTTGTCAGTATAGTAAAGTTTTATGTAAAACAGCTGTGTGACACTGATATTTTCCTTTTTTGTATTTTACAAAGATAATATCTGGCTTTTGGCAATTTTGTTGAAGTACTGGATGATGGTAAAATCATATAATAAAGACATACTGGCTCGCCATATGTTGTCGCTGATACCTGTGCACATACTATACCTCTGGTTACGGTAACAGAAAGAGCTTTGAAAACCTATTGTAATTCATTAAAATTTCCAGATACACAGTATCCTTTAATGGTTGGACACACGCTTCATGCAGTGGTGTTGCTTTTTTCTTAGTGGAATGTGTGTGTACACTTTGTTTTTTTTTCTTCCTTCAGTCTGAAACTACAAAGGAACAAATTTAGAAACAAGGAGTAAAAAAATGTGTGGAACAACAAATGTTCACGTTGTTTTTATTCCTTTTTGCTGCATTTACTGCAGTGAATGGAAGTAACACATGCATAAAAGTAACATAGAAATAAGCACCTGAACATCAGCCCTGGCAGTAACCTTTACTTCCTGTCTCACTAATCATGCTCTTCTGCAACAAGATGGATGGATGGGGAGAGAGATGTATGTATACAATAGTGAGTGTATGTATGTATATATAATATAAATTATACACCACGCTATATACATACAGATCCAAAGGAGATGGGAGAACTGTATCTTTAGCCGTCTGCACAGGAGCAGAAGAGAGTGAGCGCTGCTGAGCAGAGTCCTGCCCACCTACACAGCATGAAAGTCACATGATTGTGATTTCATGTCACATTTCAGAGTCGGAGAATCTGATGTGATATCACGGGAAGTCAGAGAATTCTCAGCCAGAAATAATGGGACCAGGAGAGCAGCTCAGGTTACAGAAGGATATGGCAAAGAAAGGTATTTACAAAAGAGTTTATCTATGTCAGCTAGTTCACATGAAAGGGTCTTCTAAAGTAGTGGCCAACCCCTTTAATCCCAAAAGGATCTTGGCTTCCATCTAGTGGACATAACTGGTCATCACTTGCATATGTAGTCAATTTACAATATAATAATTTGCATTGAGACCTATTCTTGTGCCACAGTTTACTACATAGTATAATTATAGAGGCACAGCCTTTAATTCCTCAGCACTTTCTATACGTTTGCAATCCTTATATACAGAGACCTGTGAACTCCTATGCTGGAGACTCCATTTCTGCAATAAAACCAATTCAGAAGCATAATCTGTTAGGGTTGCAGATCGCCCTAAATATAAAATATAAGGAAGTGCGATCGCAACCCAGGGTCCACCGTGCAGAGATGGAAAACTGCTGCTTAGTAATGGTGGAGTAGTAAGTGAACACCGGCGGGTTACCCACTGACCCGGTGTGCACTGTGGCGAACTTTTTTACTCCACAGAGCTGCTGAAAGTAACGCCAGAGCCTGTTAACACCACAGGACTTGGCAGAAGGAGCGAATAGCATAAGGTCACAGGACTCGGCCTTTAGACCGCAGGACTGGAGTCCCTCTAGACCGCTACTGCTCGGCGCCGCGACTGCGGTGCCTGCAAGAACCACTACAACTCCGAATGCTGCCATTAGTCAAGCGGATCCTCTGCCTCCAGATTGACTGGAACATTCAGGTGATTCTTAATTGTTAAATGGCCAATTCAGCTTGTATTATACTAAGTCCACTGTTCACATTGAAGTCTCATTGAAGAGAGAGCTTGCTGAATTTTGTTAACAAGTTTATTTTACTCAGCAAGGTGCTTTGTGCTGCGAGAGATGAACTATCTATTGTTGTGGCAGGTCATGAGATTCAAATATTCACTGATATTGCTCCAGCTACTATCCTGTGTGACAGAAATGTGAAACTGCTCCTGACTAGGCGGAAGTTTGGTTCGGGAACCAGAACAGTATCCAAACTTCCACCAGAACCCAAACCCCATTGAAAATATAGTTACCCGAACTGGTAAGAAAAGAAAAATATCTCTCGCACTTTTTCCATATGTATGTCCACCACAGATATGCACCATACTACTTAGTAGTTTCTGACAAAACCATGGGGGTCGGTATATGTATCTCCAAATATACACAGTTTGTATCACCATAATGTGATTAGGGATCTAAGGGCCCCGTCACACATAGCGACTCACCAGCGATCCCGACAACAATATTAACATGTCAGGATCGCTGGTGAGTCGCTACATGATCGCTGGTGAGCTGTCAAACAGCTTCACCAGCGATCAGCACAGTGACACCGAGCGCGGCTTCGCTGTGTACTTTAGTTACCAGCGCGCTGATGCAGGGAGCTGGTAACTAAGGAACACATCGGGTTTCTAAGGGGCGTGCGTCACTTAGAAACCCGATGTGTACCTTGGTTACCAGCTCCCTGCATCAGCGCGCTGGTAACTAACCCGATGTATACCTTAGTTACCAGCTCCTGGTCGCTGGTCTCCCGCCTGTCACACGCAGCGATGCGTGCTGACCAGCGGGAGACCAGCGACCCCAAAAATGTCCAGGGCTTTCCTTCAACGATCAGCGATACCGGCAGGGGGGCCGGTCGCTGATCGCTGTCACACACAGCGATCTCGCTGGTGAGATCGCTGTTGTGTCACAAAACTAGTGACTCAGCAGCGATCTCGCTAGCAAGATCGCTATGTGTGACGGGACCCTTAATGGGCACTCTTTTAGTGTTGGGAACAATTGAAGATAAACCTATTAACCTCTTTACCTACTGTAATCCGAATAAAGAACAGTTTCCTTTTTTTCAGCCAATGCTGGGTGCAGTGCCTCCCATGTTGTGGGTCCTCCTATAATGGGAATTTACAGTAATTTGGCTATTAATTGATCTTTGGATAAATCAAATTCACAGCATACTAAACTTGTTTTTCATACCAACGTTGGTACTAAATCGGCTCATTTACTTAATTTCCATGATTTAGTAAATGTGTGGCATAATTTTAACAACCTACATATATTCTAGGATAGATCATATATGGATATCTTCACTCCTTATTTCTCTCTTAAATGCTAAGATCCCTAGTTATGCCTTTGCCCGATCATGCCATGTTTTCATTGACCTTAATGATTTATGTTCCTGCAGTTCTAACTTTTGTTGGAGGCTGAGTCACTGCTTTTGTGCTTCTGAGGCTGGTTTAGAAATATGGTCTGCGCTTTCTAAATATTTTCAAGAAGATCCTCCTTCTGATACCTATCCAACTAATTCCTGGAAGGCTCAAAAAAACACAATAAGAGGCCTGTTCATTAAAATTGGCAAACGTAAAAAAGAAAGCCCCAAGGATTTAATGAAACCACATAAATAGACCCTTTCCTTAGCTTTGTGCTCTGACATTTCAAAAGCTTGCACCGAGAAAAATCTTTACTGAAATGCTGAAAAAAAACTTAGGCCGGTCTAAATATAAGTCCTATATGCTCAGGAATAAACCAAATACCCTTCGTGCATGCAAACTCTCCAAGATCTGGGATGGATTCCTTTCCTAAACTGCAGATCTCACTCACAAGGAGTCTTAATCTAGAACCCTAATTTCTTCATGAATACATGAATTCACAGTTGCATGCTCCCTCTGACCCCTTCCCAAAATCACACACAGATAGGGTTTTGGTTCCGAGAGTCATCCCTTCCTTGGATCCCAAACATTGCAATTTGATGAAAACAGACTTCTCATACCCCAATACACTGGTATAAAAACATTCAAATCATCGAGTGAGACACTAGTCAACTCAGGATGTCAGCTGAAAGAATGAAGAATGATGAGAAACACGGGGCAAAAAGCCATACATTCTAAAATATACTGTTAGTTTGACCACGAGACAAATTTAATGCCTGGAAAAATGGAAGGAGTACCTGAACCAATGCAAATTGATGTAATCTGAAAACCTCTCTGCAGTAGAGAAGTAGAGGCGACAGAATTTATGCCTCTATTGTGGGGACATTTTGCCATTAATTCTCCTAATAAAAGGACTATAGTCTTCACAAATGACAAAACTGCAAGCAATTTAGACCTTTCTGAATTGCTATATACAGTTCTGCAGACCATCTCATTTGTTATGCAGGATAAGGGCAATTGCCATTTTCTCGTTCCCATACAGGTCATATTTGGGAGCCAAAAAATACAATGCTCTGCCATGTTAAATTCTGGAGCAGGAGGGAATTTCATGAACTTACTATTCACACTTGATAATAACATTTCAAGTAGGACTAAATCCATGCCAATCGATATGGAAACTGTGGATGGATCACCTTTATTGTCTGAACCTGTTACGAGACAATTGAACTTGCACTCTGTATTGAACCGAATCATCATGAAGCAGTTAGTTTTCATCTTATTTCATCTCCAAAATGTCCAGTTATTCTAGGAATTCCCTGGTTTTCAATCCATAACCCGTCTATCAATTGGGCAATGAGGACCACTTCCTTTCCCACTGAGTACTCTAAGAAGAATTGCCAAGCTGATTTATCTGTTCTCAAACAAATTCAAGTATCCCAGATTTCTCATCAGAATTATGATAAACTACCACATCAGTATCAGCAGTTCAGTGAGGGTTGCAGTAAGAAGAAAGCCAACCAATTGCATCCTCATCGTTATTACGACTGTCCCATTGAATTTCTTTCTGGACATCCAATTCCGTTTGGGCGAATTTATAATCTTTCTGAACCAGAATTGAAAGTACTAAAGGAATACCTAGATGAAAATTTTGTGAAAGGCTTTATTCAACCTTCTTCGCCAGCTGGAGCACCCTTGTTTTTTGTAGAAAAGAAGGACTCAACCCTGCGGCCATGTATTGATTATATAGAAATAAATAAGATTACCATTAAAAATCTCTACCCACTTCCATTAATTCCTGAATTGCTGGAGAGACTGCGTTCTGCCAGAATTTTTGCTAAACTCGATCTAAGAGGGGCTTATACTCTCATACGAATGAGTGGGAGATGAGTGGAAAACTGCCTTTAGAACTAGATGCGGACATTTTGAATACCTGGTTATGCCTTTCAGCCTTAGCAACGCCCCTGTCATCTTTCAGCACTTCATTGTGTTTTCAAGATTTCTTGGATCGATTTGTTGTTTTATCTCGATGACATTCTATATTTTCAGATTCCTTGGGGGAGCATCGTAGGCATGTTCAGTTAGTCCTGGAACGTCTACAGGAGAACCATCTCTATATCAAACTCGAAAAAATGTGAAAAGAACAAAGCAGGACTATATATATATATATATATATATATATATATATATATATATATATATATATCTCCTCTCCCCAGAAAGTCTAAACATGGATCCCAGTGAAGTCAGAGCGGTAATTGACTGACATACCAAAAGAAATGTTAAATACGTTCAGCGCTTTATAGGATTTGGAAATTTCTACAGAAGATTCATTAAAAACTTTTCAAAAATCATTTTACCAATTACTTCACTCACAAAGAAACCAACATGTTTTTCTGGTCTCCAGAGGCACAAGTGGCTTTCGACAAACTAAAGACACTTTTTACTTCCACACCATTACTAGTCTATTCAAATCCTGAACTGCTGTTTGTTGTCGAAGTAAACTCCTCAGAATCTGCGGTGGGAGCCGTTTCATCACCGCGAGTTGGAGACAAAATGCAGCTTCATCCATGTGCATTACTTTCTCATTCATGTCAACTGCAGAAAAAAACCATGACATTGGAAATAAAGAACTTTTTGCTATTAAAGTCACCTTTTCAGAATTGAGACATCTTTTGGATGGGGCCAATCATGTAATTGACTGTTCTTACTGACCACAAAAATGTAGAACTTATCTGTACAGCTAAGAGGTTGTCTGCAAGACAAGCATGTTGGACCTTATTTTTCTCCCGGTTTAATTTTATGATTTCTTATCGGCCTGGTTCAAGAAATGGCAAGGCTGATGCTCTGTCCAGGATTTTTGCTGAACCTGGACCTCAGGAGAGGTCTAGCTATGACTGTACAATTCTGCGTCCAAACATTTTTTGAACTTGTTCACACTATAGGCAAAAAGAGGAGCGCAATAGGGTCTTATCCGGGAATAAAAGGGTTAATTCATCAACCTGTTTATGGATATGAAATTTGTCTGGCAGCGCACTTAAATCCAAGAATTTTATCCTAAAACTTTTTCAAAAATTTTTTGAGGAATACTGGACTCCAAAGAATTTTTAATGAAAATTAAGGATGAATACCAAACTGCCTTTTTTCTTAACCATCCTTTTAAAGACATTGATCTTTCTTTTAAGGAGGGATTTTGGATGCAGAACCACCAAATATATGTCCCCGATTCTGCTCAACTTGAAGTCCTCAAACCTGTCCATGATTCTAAACTTGTAGGACAAACTGTAGTCATGAAAACACAAGAAATACTGTTTTGTTATATTTGGTGACCTAATTGTAGGAAGGATGTGGAAAATATGTTTCCTCCATGTGCATGGAACAAGACGCCACGATCTTCTTCTCTAGTATGCCTTCAACCTCTTCCAGTTCCATCCAAGCCTTGGGGATCAATCTCAATGGATTTTATTGTGGACCTACGTCCATCTAAAGAAATGACTGTTATCTTTGTTGTGGTGGATCAGCCACAAAGATGGCCCAATTTATTCCAACTAAAGGGATTCCTACCGCTGAACAAACCGTGGAATTAATAGTTAGATGTTTAGGCTGCTTGGAATTCCTGACAATGTAATTTCTAATAGAGATGTTCAGTTTACATCAAGATATTGGAAAAGCTTCTGTACCACTTAAGGAGTTAGGGTACCATTACACCTAGCGACTCACCAGCGATCCCGACCAGCGATATAACGTGGTCAGGATCGCTGGTGAATCGCTAGGTGGTCGCTAGTGAGCTGCCACTCAGGCAGATCTCACCAGCGACATCGCAGGGGTCGGGGATCGCTACTTACCTGTCAGACGCGGCAATCCTGCGTCCTCCCGCCCGGCTCCACGCGTCGCTCGTCGTCACAGCAGGAAGCGCCGCAGGAAGTGGCCGACGAGGAATGATCCAGCAGCTTCTCGCGCGATCAGCGATAACCAGCGGGGGAGCCGGTCGGAGGTAAGTCTCACATGCAGCGATATCGCTAGCAATATCGATGCAACGTCACAAAATCGGTGACTTTACAGCGATA
Organism: Dendrobates tinctorius; assembly: GCF_039654945.1. Taxonomy (NCBI): domain Eukaryota; kingdom Metazoa; phylum Chordata; class Amphibia; order Anura; family Dendrobatidae; genus Dendrobates; species Dendrobates tinctorius. Next base: position 16,752,774 of record NW_027361730.1, on the reverse strand, counting down.
TTGCTAGCGATATCGCAGTGTGTAATGGGGGCTTTACTGTCAATTTGTCTACTGTCTTCTACCATCAATCCAATGGCCAGACTGAAAGAACTAACAAAACTCTCGAACAATACCTGCGCTGTTTTATTTCTTACCTACAGGATGACTTAATGGACTATTTACCAACAGCAGAATTTGCCTATAATAACTCCAAACACAGTTCTACATCCTAAAGTCCATTTTTTGTTAACTATGGCTTGCATCCGGTCTATATTCCTAATCTTCCATTTAATACTTCGACTTCTGCTGTTAAAAACAGACTTACAGAGTTGCAAAGAAACAGCAGATAAACATCGCAAAGCCCCTCCTATCCTTCAGGTCGGTGACAAGGTTTGGCTTTCTACAAAAAATTCGAAAACAAACGTACCATTTTCTAAATTGGGTCAAAAAATTCATAGGACCTTTTCAAATTTCTGCACAAATTAACCCAGCTACTTTCCGTTTAAAGCTTTCAAACATCCTTAAAATTCACCCAGTGTTCCATGTAGCCTTGCTCAAACCATTCAGTGAAAACCCATTTCCAGGAAGAACTCAGCCACCTCTTCCACCAGAAAAAGTCCATGGTGAAGAAGAGTATGTGGCTGAAATTCTGGATTCTAGAAGATTTAGGCTTCGTTCACACATCAGTTTTTTGCCATCAGTCACAATCCGTCAAAGTGTGCAAAAAATGAATCCTGTGCAGATTGCAAAAAACTGATGCACCGGATCCGTTTTTTTGACGGATCCGTCATAGCAGCCTGCTGCAGGAATTAAAGGAAAAGAGAGAGAGAGTCTGTCAGACCGGAGTAGCAGATAGCAGAGTCTGTCTGTGCCGCTCTGCCTCCACCTCCCACCCTGCCTGCAGTGCACGCTGGTATCTAGGGTAAACATCAGGTTTCTAAGGGCCCCGCAGCCCTTAGAAACCCGATGTTTACGTTGGTAACCAGCGTGCTCGCTGGTCCTGATCGCTGGAGGGGCTGTCTATGTGACAGCTCACCAGCGATCGGCTAACAATGTCCCAGCGATCCCATCCACGTCGGCTCGTTGGTGGGATCGCTGGGACATTGCTATGTGTAACGGTACCCTTACCCTCTCCTGTGTGATACTGACTGCTGAGCTGTGTATCTAATCCTATCCTGTGTGATACTGACTGCTGAAACATGTTTCTAATCCTATCCTGTGTGATACTGGGCTCCCCCTGCAGTCTGTGTCAGAGGGTGGTCTGTGTTGGCACGGTAATAAATTGTCTTATTTCCAGCTTTACAGAAGGATGATAACACCATAGAAATAATAAGAATAATAGGCCTCAGTTACCACAACTGTCTAGAAAGAAAACTGTTGCTGATAGCAACCGATCACAGCTCATTTTTCATCTTTTAAACAGCTCTGGGACAGCGTGGTGAGTTTTGAGTGGTGACTTTTGTGTTTCGACTTTTATGTGGCGAGGTTGGTGTATGGGTGGTGAAATGTGTGCTGAGGGTAGTATATGTGTTGAAGCACGTGGTAGTGTGTGGCGCATTTTGTGTGTGTGTTCATATCCCCGTGTGTGGTGAGTATCCCATGTCAGGGCCGCACATTAGCAACTCTTTCTTTAAATCCCCCTTGCTCACATCTGGCAGCTGTCAATTTGCCTCCAACACTTTTCCTTTCACTTTTTCCCCATTATGTAGATAGGGGCAAAATTGTTTGGTGCATTGGAACGCACGGGGTTAAAATTATGCCTCACAACATAGCCTATGACGCTCTCGGGGTCCAGAAGTGTGACTGTGCAAAATTTTGTGGCTGTAGCTACGACGGTGCAGATGCCAATACATACATACTCTATTTCCCCATTATGTGGATAGGGGTAAAATTGTTTGGTGAATTGAAACGCGCGGGGTTAAAATTTCGCCTCACAACATAGCTTATGACGCTTTCGGGGTCCAGACGTGTGACTGTGCCAAATTTTGTGGCTGTAGCTGCGACGGTGCGGATGCCAATCCTGGACATACATACACACCTACATTAAGCTTTATATATTAGGCCTGTTACACATTTCAGTTTGTTGCGATCAGTCAAAATCTGCGATTTAGCAAAAAAACGGATCCGCCATTTTTTTTGGCGGATCCGTTTTTTTCCCATTGACTTGCATTAGCGGCAGATTTTGATGGTCATCCGTTGGATCCGTTTTTTGACGGATCCGCCATAATTTTGGCGTCCGCTGACTTCAGCGGACGGACAATGAAATGTTTTTTGTCTGCGTCAAAATAGCAGATAGCAACAGATCCGCCGCTATCCGCCATTCGTCATAATGGTTGCCTTTGACACTGAGCATGCCCGGAATAATTTCCTTGCCAGAAATTTAACTCCAAATCTGGTGGCGGAAAATCTCTCTCTCTCTCTCTCTCCCTCCTTTTCCACAGTCATCTCACTTTAAATTTCATCACCTTGGCGCCAAAAACAGATCCTGGGACATCCGTTTGTGGCAAAACGGAAACGGATCCGTTTTTTTTACACTCTGGCGGATTTTGACTGACATAAAAAAATTGAAGTGTGAAACAGGCCTTAGATACACCTATTCTATGTGTTTACATGTATTCTGTCTTTTCTATTTTAACCTGTCAGTGTGATTTTACTGCATATGAATTGCCGGCTTTTCAAAGGACTTCGGTGTGTAAAATTCGCACAGCACTCGCAAGGTGTGAGTGCTGTGTGATTTTTTTATTGCACCTATTGACTTCTATTGGGGTGCGATCCGTTTTGTGATTCCAATTGCAGCATGCTGTCATTTTTTTTCCAGCCCGATCTTGATCCTATCCGAGCTGGAAAAAAAACGCAAATGAAGACACCATTATAGATTAACATTGGTACGAATTCTATCCGATTTTTTATCGGATTGAATTCATCCGATTTCATCGCAAGTGAGCATGAGCCCTAAGGATGAAGTTCCACAGAAACTTGAAGAATATCTTGCTGTAGTGTTTAACAAATTTGGAAGAATGCCAAAAGTCCTGTGTGCAGATAATGGAACCGAATATACAAGTGGTAAGGTGCAAACCATTTTGAAAAAGGATAGATTCGTGTTCCAGACTACTATTCCATACAACATAGAACAAAATGGCAATGCGTACTCTCTGTGAAAGTGGAAGAAGTATGCTGTTTGATGCGAGTCTACCTACAACATATTGGGGAGAAGCCATCATGACAGCTTGCTATCTTCAAAACAGTGCCAACTAAAGCCACAAATAAAACTTCATATGAACTACAGTGCTGTTCAAAGCAGTTAAAACTGGTTTCAATCACTGACTGGTAAGGCCTCTTTCACACTTCAGTTTTTTGCCATCAGTCAAAATCCACCAAAATTTGAAAATGGCGGATCCGCTTTTTCTTGTTGCGGATCCGCCATTTTCCCCATTGGGATACATTAGTGGCGGATTTTGACGGATGGTCGTCCGTTGCGTCCGATATTTGGCGGATCCGCAAAATTCTTTGCAGATTCTGTCTGAGGGGGACGGTGCTTGTAACTTTTTTTTTCACCGTCAAAATGGCGGATGACAGCGGATCCGCCGTAATCCGCCAAGCGGTAGAATGGGTGCCTATGTGCGGCGGATCCGCCGGGATCCGCGATTTTGTGGAATCCGCCGGCAGGATCCGCAAAATCGCACTGGGCATGCCCAGAAAAAAAGATACTTTTCCAGACAGTCCCAAAACTATATAAGGTGGGCTAATTGGGCCCAGACATGCAGTGTCAGCCAGCAAGCCTGCCAGAGGACACCCACCAAGCCTGCCAGACGGACACCCACCAAGCCTGCCAGGACACCCACCAAGCCTGCCAGGACACCCACCAAGCCTCTGCCAGGACACCCACCAAACCTCTGCCAGAGGACACCCACCAAGCCTGCCAGTACCAGCTCACCTACAAGTGTGAGTATATCTATTTATGACATTTCTGTGTGTGTGTGTGTGTGTGTGTGTATGGCCTGCTAGTGTGTGGTCTGCGAGTGTTAAATGTCTTTTTTTTTTTTCATACTTTTTTTTTCTGTTGCTTGTGTACTGCATTTTATTTTCATACAACTGTAATTATATTGTATTTTTTGTGCTGTGATTGAGTGGTGTATGGTATGTGGTGTAATTGGGCCCAGACAATCCGGCACCAGCAACACAAGACACCAAGCAAGATATCCGACTCCAGCCTGCCTGACAGAAGATTCAACTAGAGCTATAAAACATGTCTGCCCAGCTGCAAGTCTACCACCTGCAAGACCCCTGGAGCATGTGTGTGTGTGTGTGTATGTATGGCCTGTGTGTCTGTAATGCATTTTTTAATTTTTTTTTTCCATCTTTTTTTCTGTTGCATGTGTACTGCATTTTATTTTCATACAACCGTAATATTGTATTTTGTGCTGTGATTGTGTGGTGTAAGGCCAGTTTCATATTTGCACTTTATAGCGCAGCGATAACCTGCACACGTCCACCACTAATCCCCGCCCCATCCGGTCATTTCTGCCTACTACCACACATGAACGCTTGCGATCTGCGCACCCTGTCTTTAGCATAGGGTGCGTAGATGGTGCGCTGGCCGTATTTTACCGTGTGCTGCGCACTTTTGAAGGTGTGCCCTTGTTCGCCAAACGCAGCATGTTGCATTTTGGCGCACACGGCACACCTTAAAAAGTGTGCAGAACACGGTAAAATACGGCCAGCGCACCATCTGCTAAAAATAGGGTGCGCAGATCGCAAGCGTTCATGTGCGCTAGTAGGTGGGGATTAGTGGCGGCCGTGTGCAGGCCCTCGCTGCGCTATAAAGTGCAAATGTGAAACCGGCCTAACTGGTATTGTATGTGGTGTAATTGGGCCCAGACATCTACATCAAACACCAGCCTGACTGATAGGCTGGTGTTTGATGTAGGCTGGTGTTTGATGTAGATGTCTGGGCCCAATTACACCACATACAAAGTTAGGCCGGTTTCACATTTGCACTTTATAGCGCAGCAAGGGCCTGCACACGGCCACCACTAATCCCCACCTACTAGCGCACATGAACGCTTGCGATCTGCGCACCCTATTTTTAGCAGATGGTGCGCTGGCCGTATTTTACCGTGTTCTGCACACTTTTTAAGGTGTGCCGTGTGCGCCAAAATGCAACATGCTGCGTTTGGCGCACAAGGGCACACCTTCAAAAGTGCGCAGCACACTGTAAAATATGGCCAGCGCACCATCTGCGCACCTTATGCTAAAGATAGGGTGCGCAGATCGCAAGGTTTCATGTGCGGTAGTAGGCGGGGATTAGTGGCGGACGTGTGCAGGCCCTCGCTGCGCTATAAAGTGCAAATGTGAAACCGGCCTAACTGGTATTGTATGTGGTGTAATTGGGCCCAGACATCTGGCAACAGCCACACTGAAGACACCGAACCAGACATCAAACCCCAGCCTGACTATCAAACTCAGCTGCAAATCTTCCACCTGCAAGACTGTGTGTGTGTGTGGCCTGGCTGTGTGTTATGCGTGTTTGTGTGGGTTTTTTTTATTTTATTTTCAGATTTCCAATTGTGGTGTTATTGTATCTGTACGTTTTTTTATTTTTCATTTATTGTGGTATTTAAAATAAAGAGCAGAGTAGCTCCTATTTGTTGGAAAAAAAAAAATAATAAAAAAAAAAATAAATAAATAATAAACTGTTTTGAAAAAATCTCCTTTGTATCATTTAAAGAAAAGGTAAAATTAAGTTACCATAAAGGTACATTAAATTTTTGGTATACAAGTGTGGTTAAAAGTGAGAGATTGCAAGATGAAAATAATCTGGGTATACACAGCTGAGTTTTTCAGGGAATTCAAAAACATGCAAACACAGTGTGGGTATACACAAATTAAACACCTTCAATCACTGGTTACACTCTCGGTGAGAGTTTGAGGGAATACAAACACTGGTATACACAGCAATTACACACCTTCAATCACTGGTTACACTTGGTGACACCTTCAATCACTGGTTACACTCTCGGTGAGAGTTTGAGGGAATACAAACACTGGTATACACAGCAATTACACACCTTCAATCACTGATTACACTTGGTGACACCTTCAATCACTGGTTACACTTGGTGACACTTTCAGGGAATTCACATGCCAAAAAAAAGTGGGTTTACACAAAATATTACACACCTTCAATCACTGTGGTTACACTCGGTGAGATATAAAGAAATGTAGACATGCAAACACTTAAAATCATTTTCTTAATACTTGCAGATCACTTAATAATGAAGAGGCACCAAAAAACCAGCAGACACGGCCAGCCAGACCGCAGAAGGGATGATCAAAGAGAGCGCAGCAGAGAGGAACGGCGAGAGCGCAGCAGACACGAACACCCAGGCCGCGGCAGAGTACAGGCAACAATTAGTTTCCCTGTAAGTATAAAGACCTGAAAGCTTATTATGATCCCTTGTATAGTAGCTTAACAATTGTCTTTATACTTGCAGATCACTTCAGCAAGCACCACCAGCCAGACCGCAGCGGAAACGGTGAGACAGGCCGCAGCGGAGATGGTTGGACAGGCCGCAGCGGAGATGGTCAAACAGGCTGCAGCAGAGACGACCAGCCAACCTTTATTTTCCCTGTAAGTATAAAGGCCTGAAAGCTTATTATGATCCTTTGTATAGTAGCTTAACAATTGTCTTTATACTTGCAGATCACTTCAGGAATCACCGCAGCTGCCAACGCAGCTGCACCAAACCATAATGTCTTCTCCTGAAAGCTCCCCCTCACATCATCAGCGAGCTGAGGTAAAAAAAAATTTTTTTTATTTAAAATTTTTTTTTTTTTTTGGTTAAAAACACTATCCATGTATTATGTTTTAACAGGAAGCTGGTTCAGAGGAGCTTCCAGGAGGAGACGTGCAGGGTGGAGAGACGCAAGGAGGGGGTGCGCAGAGTGTAAGTTTAGCACATACACAGATACATACACCCAACACAAACATTCATCACAGTGCACACACAATAACTACGCATCCATCCAAACAAATTTTTTTTTTTTTCCCCACAGTCTTCAGAATCCGGTGCCCGCACTAGAGTGACTCCCAGGACATCCCAGGGTCGTCAAGGTGATGCATCTGTTGGTCGGCAAACGGTAAGTAACCCTATTTGGATAATTGTTTAAATGAACATCATGTGTTTGAATAGAATGTAATTTTTTGTTTTTTCTTTTGTTTTTTATCTTCACAGGTTTCACAGCGTGCTCCCCGCAGACATCTGGAGGAGGGTGTGGTCATCGATACTGATGACCTCATCCGTGAGGTGGAAAACCGGGAGCCGCTGTGGAACATGGCAAACCGTCTACACGCCGACCAACCAACCACCCGACGGCTCTGGGATGAGGTGTGTTCCGAGGTTATTGTCAACTGGGAGGAACTCCATGCGAGGGCCAGGGATTTTGTGCGTAAGTATTACAACTTCAGTAACTTATATTCCAGCATGTGAAGTGAAGTTTTTTTTTTTTTTTTTTTGCTTCACAGGTGACAGGGTTATCACACGGTGGCGGTCGCTCCGGGATCGCTTCAAGAGGGACTACAACAAAGAGATTCAGACCCCGAGTGGATCGGGAGGACGCCGGGGACCCCAGTACAAAAACTACAAAGCCCTGGCGTTCCAGCGATCAACAATGGTGTGCAGAAGGTAAATATTCCCCAAACCATTTCTGTAGTAGAAATGTTTAACCAAATTTTTTTTCAGCAGACTTAAATTAAATATCAATATTTGTAATATACATTTTTTCTCCTTTTTTTTAGCACCATCTGCAGCACTCGGGAGTCTGCATCAGAGTTGCGTCCCTCTGGAGTGATCCCTAGTGAGACCGCCCCCAGTGACCACATCGAGGTATCCGACCCCTCTGTACCTACCCTCTTGTCTCATCCCTCTATCCCCTCCACCAGCACTGGAGCAGCAGGGCAGACTTCATCACATGAAGCTGCTGGTGACGACTTGTTCCCTGTTGCCCACCCCTCAGACACTGCCGCAACATCTCAACCAACTTTTGGTTCTGGCCGGCAGCGTCTGAGGAGTCAGGAAAGGATGACCTTGTCTGACTGTTTGAGTCTAAACTCATCTGTTCAGCACGTTTCCACACTTATGGACAACGGTTATCTTCTGGGTTGACCATGATCAATCAAAGTATCATGGATCTCAGAAGATACATGGAACAGATGAATTTAGAATCAAACCAGACACCGAGACATACCTTTTTTCAATCTGTTGTCCGGCAAATGGAAGGTTTAAGTACTCACCAGCAGATGCGTGTGATGCAAGCCTGTCACAATGCTCTAGTGGAAGTGCTTGCTGAAGCATCTCATCCTCCCCCTGTCCATCCTCTCCCCGTCCATCCTTCCCCCACCATCCATCATACAGCCGTCCCTCCTCCTACTACTCCCTCTCCTTTCTCTAGTTCCCCATTCCATTCTTCCCAGTACCTTCCTTCCCCATTGCATTATACCCCAATGCCCTCACCATACCCACCCCCACATACACCTTCAATGTACCCACAAACCTCGTCTGTCCATCCACTCCCGTCCCAACCACATGTGTTAAACCCCCCTTCCACTTCTGGTCCTCACCAACTCCCTCCCCAGTCCCCTACCCCCCCCCTCGATGTGGTCAATCCTGTTAACCCCTCCAATACTATCTCCACCCAACATTATCACACTTTGTAATGATGTTATCCAAAAAACAAAAGACAAAAAAAAAAAAAAATTACAAAAATGGTAATATATACCAAAAAAAAAACTTACAAAAAAGGTTTAAGATACCAAAAAAAAACCACCAAAAATTAAAAAAAATATACAGTTATTACAAATTGAGAAATAAACTGTTTTTTGTTTCAAAAAAACTTTATTGTGTTTATTTTTTTGCCTCTTTTTTTTGGAAATAATCAAATTACACCAGTGGTGTAAAAGGTCAACACAACACACAATATTTCACAGTACACTGGTGTACAAGGTACAAAAAAACACTTGGTAGCACAACATTTGGTACACAACACATGTGAACATTTCAAAGTGTAAAACGCTTGGTACACAACACTTGGTAAAATTTCAAAGTGTCACATTTTATGCTTGGTACCCAACACTTGGTAACAAAGTGTAAAACAACGCTAGGTACACAACACTTGGTAAAACTTTATGCTTGGTACCCAACAATTGGTGTAAAACTTAAAAAAAAATAAAAAAAATTGGTAAACCAAGTCACATGGTAACAATGGTTGGGAGAACCAAACACTTGGTAAAATTTCAGTTAAATAAAAAAAAAAACAAGTTACTCACAATTGGTATAGAAAATTATATCATGTCATCTTGCCAGGCCACTTGTCCCTCTGGTGTCACAAAATAGTCTGCAAAGGTGTCCCTTATTCTTGCCACTGAGCCAGTACTCCGAAAAGTTTGCTGCTCATAATCCCACAAAGTGGTTTCAGACAGATTTTCATCGATGGAAACTGGTTCCTTTGAAAGGACAAAATTGTGCAGGATTACACAGGCCTTCACCACCTCATCCACAGTCGATGTTTTCATTTTCATGGCCGTTAACAGAACTCTCCATTTGGCAGTTAAAATTCCAAACGCGCACTCCACCACTCTGCGCGCTCTAGTTAACCGATAGTTATAGATTCTTTTCCGGTGTGTTAATCCACAACTACCGTATGGTTTGAGTAGGTGTTTAGAAAGCTGAAAAGCATCGTCACCAACACACACAAAAGGCATTGGTGGGCCTGTTGTTCCAGGGAGTGGTCTTGGAGGTGGGAAGTTAAAATTGTCTCCATACAAGCGACGGCCCATGGTGGAAATCTTGAATACCTGAGAGTCATTAGAACGACAGTATGCACCGATGTCCACAGCAATGAATTTGCAGTTTGCATCCGAAATGGCCATCAGCACAATAAAAAAGTATTTCTTATAGTTGTAAAACTGTGAACCAGATCCCATGGGTTTCACAATCCTGATATGCTTGCCATCCACGGCACCGATGCAGTTTGGAAACTGGCAGATTTCTTGAAACTTCTCTGCAATCTCCAGCCACCTCTCCTGTGTTGGCTCTGGGATGTATTCCTCCTGTAGAGAATCCCACAATGCCCGGCAGGTCTGTTGTACAATTCCAGAAATAGTGGAAATCCCAATCCGGAACTGGAAATGGAGGGAGGTGAAGGATTCTCCAGTTGCCAGGAATCTGTTAAAAAAAATGGAAAAAAAAGTAAAATTAATACAAACTACAAGCCATAACATAACAATAAAAGCCTGCAGAATCTGAAACTGTTTAAAAGCTAGATAACTTACCGAAGGGTCACCATCAAACGCTCCGCTGGTGATATAGAAAACCGCATTTGTGTGTCCCTTCTCCGGATTTGTTCTCCAACACGATCCACCAATATCTCAAAGAATTCCAGCCTCATGCGCACGTAGTTAAAGAACTTGTCCGGATTATCCCTCAATTCCAGGTACAATGTGGAAAAAACACCACAGGTGAACCTCTGCGCATTAATGGGATGAATCCACTGGCGCCATCTCCTCATACGCAGGATTCGCAATCTTCTTTTCTCCCTCTCGATAGCAATAATTGCCAACCGATTCAAGTGAAGATCCAATTCCACACAGAAGCTGTCAATACTCGCAATAACTCCTTCCAGACTAGCACTAACTCCTTCCATCGCTGCCACTAGCTCTAAAACCTTTCAAAGAAATTGTATCACAACACCCTAGATATACTTCTCCCTAGTTTCCAGCATCCAATCACATTTGAGAGCATTTTCCAAGAGCGAATCATATTTGGGAGCATCCCATTTTGGAGGTGTGGAAAAACGGATCCGCAAGAAAACGGATCCAACGGATGACAAAACGGATGCCAATGGATGGAACGGATCCATTTTGTTGAGGATCCGCAGTAAAATCGGTATGGCGGATCCTTAAAAAAACGGATCCGTTCCATCAGTTTGCATCCGTTTTTTCATTTTTTTTGCGGATCCGCCATTTTCAAATTTTGGCGGATTTTGACTGATGGCAAAAAACTGAAGTGTGAAAGAGGCCTAACCAACTTACGATTTTACTTAAAAAAATGCTCTGTCCTAATTAATTTGCACAGCACTGTATGGAACTACTAGAATCCTAACATGAAGCACCTCAGGATATTTGGAAGCAGAACGTTTGGGTATGTTCCCAAAGAAAAACGTTCCAAGTGGGAATCACAGGTAAAGCAAGGAGTCCAGGTGGGCTATAGCAAAACTCAAAACTCAAAAGGGATACAGAATCCTGCACCCAGAGACCAACACAGTAACAATCAGCAGAGATGTAGTGATTGATGAAAACTCTGTATCGCTCAAATTCCATGAAGTTACACCAGTTATTCAACCTAAGAAACAAGAATCTCTATCACCAAACCCAGATGCCGAAAAGGAAAACACTGAACTATGGATAAGCTCTGAAGCCACCAAGGAAGACACAGAAGAACCAAATCAACCTCCAGTCAGGAGACCAGAAAGGCCAAACAAAGGTATCCCAGATAGACGCCTTTCTTGTATGAGAGTTACAGACAAGCAGTGGGGGCGCTTCTGTACATAGCAACCACAACTCGTCTGGATATCAAGAGCAAAGATTGTGGACTTCAGAACCACAATGGGACTAACAGGATAAGTAATTGTTGAGTAGGGGTGTTGGAATAGGTTTGGTGCAACAACTCCATTCCTGTCTATGAGTGTTTAGTTGCTAGATTTATGTGCTGTTTATAAAGTTTAAAAAAAAACTCCCAGAGGCTCACACAGGGACAGCATGTGACTGTATTTCCTGTTTTCCTGTGTTTGTGTATGAGAGAAGCAGCCTGCTGTAGATGCTGCACAGATAGACACACAAATCATTTATTCCTTATCTATTAAGCGTATCATATATTATTCCTGTTTGTTCCTGAATAAAGAAGCTATGTTGTCACACGCTTGAAGTGTACCCTGAATAATTTGTTGCTAACAGGGTCCATTATATTATGTGCAGGACTATATGTGGGGCCATCATATTATGTGCAGGACTGTATGTGAAACCATCATATTATGTGCAGGACTATATGTAGGGCCATCATATTATGTGCAGGACTGTATGTGAAGCCATCATATGTGAAAAGGCATATTTGTGGTGCCATCATATGTGCAGGACTATATGTAGGACCATCATATTATGTGCAGGGCTATAAAGACTTTTGTTCTGGGGTCCCATGATTTCTATCTACACCTCTGGCCACCACCTAGTCAGCTCCAGACCAGCAGTCAGCTGCAGTGTGTTGTCTTTCCTGCCCCAATCTGCAGCAATCTGGGTAACTGGGTGAGTTAGTGTTGTATCTAGTGTTGAGCATTCCGATACCGCAAGTATCAGGTATCGGCCGATACTTGCTGTATCGGAATTCCGATACCGACATCCGATATTTTTTCAATATCGGGCATCGGAATCGGAAGTTCAAAGTTGATTGACAGCCGAAATGACGTCATCATGATGCGCGGTGTGTGCGCATCATGATGCGCCATCATTTCGGGCCTTCCGGGGGTCTCTGCCGGCCTGCCGGGGGGCTGTGCCGGCCTGCCGGGGGGGCTGTGTGGACTGCCCAGGGTCTGTACCGGCCTGCCGGGGGGCTGTGCCGGCCTGCCGGTGGTCTGTGCACCCTGTGGGGGTCTGTACCGGCCTGCCGGGGGGCTGTGCTGATGTCCGGGGGTCTGTGCAGGCATCGTCCGATGGGACTACAAGTCCCATCTGGCGATGCCTGCTACCATGACAGTGATTGACACATTAGCCAATGATGGGACAGTAGTAGTCCCATCATCCGGCTAATGTGTTAAATGTTTAAAAAAAAAAAAAAAAATACTACATACATACTACATACATACTACATGCATGCTACATACATACCACATATATACTACATGCATGCTACATACATACTACATGCTACATACATACTACATATATACTACATGCATGCTACATACATACTACATGCTACATACATACTACATACATACTACATGCATGCTACATACATACTACATATATACTACATGCATGCTACATACATACTACATGCTACATACATACTACATACATACTACATGCATGCTACATACATACTACATGCTACATACATACTACATACATACTACATGCATGCTACATACATACCACATATATACTACATGCATGCTACATACATACTACATGCTACATACATACTACATACATACTACATGCATGCTACATACATACCACATATATACTACATGCATGCTACATACATACTACATGCTACATACATACTACATATATACTACATGCATGCTACATACATACTACATGCTACATACATACTACATACATACTACATGCATGCTACATACATACTACATATATACTACATGCATGCTACATACATACTACATGCTACATACATACTACATACATACATACTACATGCTACATGCATGCTACATACATACTACATGCTACATACATACCACATATATACTACATGCATGCTACATACATGCTACATACATACTACATACATACTACATACATACTACATGCATGCTACATACATACTACATGCTACATACATACCACATATATACTACATACATACTACATACATGCTACATACATACTACATGCATGCTACATACAATACATTCATACAATACATACATAGACATACAGTACATATAACATAGAGTAACATACTTACCAATACTTGTCACATTGTTCCCCGAAGCCATTGTCGTCTACGGAATAAATATTAACATAACAAACCACAAAAATCCTCACCCATGATCCGAAGCAGTCCACGAGTGTGTCCCACGACGATCTTGGGTAGAGAACTGCAGCATCAGCTGATGCTGCCGCTCTCTACGGGCTGCAGGAATCCAATGACGGAAGGTAGGTATCCTTCCGCACTGTATTCCTCCGCCACTTAAAAAAAAAAATCCCTAGTCTCACTTTATGGTAAAAGCTGTGTGGGAAATTCCCACACAGCTTTTACCATAAAGTGAGACTAGGGACTTTTTTATTTAAGTGGTGGAGGAATACAGTGCGGAAGGATACCTACCTTCCGTCATTGGATTCCTGCAGCCCGTAGAGAGCGGCAGCATCAGCTGATGCTGCAGTTCTCTACCCAAGATCGTCGTGGGACACCCTCGTGGACTGCTTCGGATCATGGGTGAGTATTTTTCTGGTTTGTTATGCTAATATTTATTCCGTAGACGACAATGGCTTCGGGGAACAATGTGACAAGTATTGGTAAGTATGTTACTCTATGTTATATGTACTGTATGTCTATGTATGTATTGTATGAATGTATTGTATGTAGCATGCATGTAGTATGTATGTAGCATGTATGTAGTATGTATGTAGTATATATGTGGTATGTATGTAGCATGTAGTATGTATGTAGCATGTATGTAGTATGTATGTAGTATGTATGTAGCATGTAGCATGTATGTAGCATGCATGTAGTATGTATGTAGTATGTATGTAGTATGTATGTAGCATGTAGCATGTATGTAGCATGCATGTAGTATATATGTGGTATGTATGTAGCATGTAGTATGTATGTAGCATGCATGTAGTATGTATGTAGCATGTATGTAGTATGTATGTAGTATATATGTGGTATGTATGTAGCATGTAGTATGTATGTAGCATGTATGTAGTATGTATGTAGTATGTATGTAGCATGTAGCATGTATGTAGCATGCATGTAGTATGTATGTAGTATGTATGTAGTATGTATGTAGCATGTAGCATGTATGTAGCATGCATGTAGTATATATGTGGTATGTATGTAGCATGTAGTATGTATGTAGCATGCATGTAGTATGTATGTAGTATGTATGTATGTAGCATGTATGTAGCATGCATGTAGTATGTATGTAGTATGTATGTAGCATGTAGTATATATGTGGTATGTCTGTAGCATGTAGTATGTAGCATGTATGTAGTATATATGTAGTATGTATGTAGCATGCATGTAGTATGTATGTAGTATATATGTGGTATGTATGTAGTATGTAGCATGCATGTAGTATGTATGTAGTATATATGTTGTATGTATGTAGCATGTAGTATGTATGTAGCATGTAGTATGTATGTAGCATGCATGTAGTATGTATGTAGTATGTATGTAGTATGTATGTAGCATGTAGTATGTATGTAGCATGCATGTAGCATGTAGTATGTATGTATGTATGTAGTATGTATGTAGCATGTAGTATGTATGTAGCATGCATGTAGTATATATGTAGTATGTATGTAGCATGCATGTAGTATATATGTACTATGTATGTAGCATGTAGTATGTATGTAGCATGCATGTAGTATGTATGTATGTAGTTTTTTTTTTGTTTTTTGTTTTTTTTTTACATTTAACACATTAGCCGGATGATGGGACTACTACTGTCCCATCATTGGCTAATGTGTCAATCACTGTCATGGTAGCAGGCATCGCCCAATGGGACTTGTAGTCCCATCGGACGATGCCTGCACAGACCCCCGGACATCAGCACAGCCCCCCGGCAGGCCGGTACAGACCCCCACAGGGTGCACAGACCCCAGGCAGTCCACACAGCCCACCGGCAGGCCGGCACAGACCCCCGGCAGGCCGGCACAGACCCCCGGCAGGCCGGCAGAGACCCCCGAGAGGCTGTACAAGGGCAGGAAAGGGTTTTTCCAATTCCGATACCGGAAGTCTCATAGACTTGAATGGGACTTCCGGTATCGGCATCGGCGATACCGATACTTTTTTTAAAGATCGGCCGATCCATTCCGATCCGATATTTTGAAGTATCGGACGGTATCGCTCAACTCTAGTTGTATCCCAACCCAGGGACAAATTTAATAAATTTAAAGAGGTGTCCACTAGTTTAACATTGATGAGCTATACTTAGCATGTGGGCTGCTTTGGTTTGTGTGCCACGGCTGATTTTCAGTCCCTGTCCAGCCCTGACGGCAAGTCTATAGTACGCCTGATGAGCAAAAGAATTGACGAAAGGACTAACGTATTTTTTACCCTGTCAAACTCCTTTAGCAAAGATTCCCTGGTCAAAATGAATACCTTTTGGATTGAGGTAAGGCTGTTCCAATTAGAAGAACAGGATGAAGGATCCTTAAGTGGTCCAGAAATGTGCTGTGTGGTCTGCAGTCCTGGTGTTGTGACTAGAGCAGTGACGTCACATTAACAGCACAGCTCTAGCTTGTTAATGAGATCAGTGCTCTTACACTGAGGCTGACAACACTCAACACTGAGCTAAGTGTACAAGTCAGCGAGCTCAGTGACTGGGTAGGGCAGGAACGTCATCAGTTTAGTCAAAATACCAGGATTGGAATAGCGGTGGGGAGCCAGCGATGGATCCAGGAATGGTGAATAGATGTTATGTTCATTTTTTTATGGTTTTTACACAGTTTGGGGCTCTCTTGAAAGTGGGCAACTCCTTTAAAGTAACCCGTATGTTGTCAATAACCCATTCTATTTTTTCCTGTAATATTAGCAATATAAAATATGCTTTGTTCTTGGTGGCTACTGTACTTTAAGGTTTAGTTCTTCCAGGACTTAATTTTATTACCATGAATTCTCCAAGTTCACCCACCTATTTTTAAGTAAGACAGTAAAGTACATACTTTAAAGTTATGTAAGGTATTGCTTGTTATTCAGATAGGGGATACTCGCTAGGCAGCCGATAAATCACGTCTGACATAGGTTTCTTAACATAACTCAGTCCATTCGGTTTATTATGCAGCATAAACCAAAGCAACAGCAACAGAAAGTTCATATAAGCAGCATAGCATCCATGACAGAGCTTTACTCTGTTTATCCTGTGGTCACACAGGTTGTGCAATGTCCAGCACACAGGCTCTCTAGCCTCACAGTTATATCACCTGTCAGGGTTACCTCATGGCTGCTTCTCCATGCAGATGTTCATTCCCTCTCCCTGGGAACTCTCAGGCATATGCAGCCATTATACACAGTCTCTCCACGTGCTGTCAGGAAGGCAGCCACGTCAGCCAGATGAGACTTTCCATATGGACCAACCGGGTCCAAGCATTCACTCATGTGACCTACCCTGGCCACCTTATATGGTCCGTAGCCACGCCCACCGGATCACATGGCTATGACCTCATCACAGGTCCTTCAATCATTCACACCCATATACTTTACTATGGCATTCTAGTCACCCACCCCTAGGTGGGTGTTTTAAATGGGTCACCGAGGAGGAAAAGACCTAAACATGCTAAGCCCAGAAAAACCAGAGAGGTTGGTAACTATGCAGATTGCAGATCCCTGATCCTAACCACACAACTAGCAGCAGCAGTGGAGCGTACCTACGATGAACCTAGATGCCTCGTCACGGCCGGAGGACTAAATAAGCCTAAAGCAAGAAAAGGGGAAAACTAACTGCCCCAGAGCAGACCCCAAAGGAATAGACAGCCCCCACACATGTATTGACGGTGAAACAAAATGAAAACACAAACACAGGCAGGAAAATAGGCTGAGCAAACGATGGGGCCCAAACTAACTAGAAAGGAGAGGAAAGGAAAGACACTGTCTGCAATCTGCCCAAAACCCTACAAAATAATGTCCAACACTTCTGATAACAAAATTAACCCTGAAGTGACTAGACTTCTCCCACTATATCAGCACTCTGAAATATTCTGAGACAGAGCAAAAAGAGGCCAATCTAATAAGGGACAAAAAGCAAATTGGCAAATACAGATAAATAAGAGTGGAAATTCAGCACAGCCCCAAACGGGGCTGGCTGACCACACAAAAAATTGAATAGAACAACAAAATCAAGTGTGAACATTAGCAGAGAAACTTAGCTTGAGCTGACTGGAACAGAGCTGAGAACCAAGACCTGACAAGCAGAAGGAATCACCAGCACCAGAGTAGGGCGTCGGCTGTCTTAAATCCAATCTGAGATTCCTGAGGTCCAATCGTCATCCTCATTATCAGGTGGCAGATCTCTACTGATTAAATCAGCCTCACTACCTCCTGTTACCACCAGAGGGAGCCGGGAAGGAGAACTCACAACTTGTAGACCAGAAAATGAACTCTGTTGTGAGTTCATTTTTCCCTTCATCAGTGAGGTCTGATGAACTCCCTCTTCTGGCGAAGGAAGGTAGTGAGGCTGATTACCAAACAGCTCAGCAGGTAGATGATGACTGGGTCACAGGAACTGATGACTGGATATAAGGCAGCCGACGCCCTGCTGCCTTGCCGGTGATTTTCCTGCTGGATTCTTGGAGACCAGTCTGATTTCTGCTTCTCAAAGCTAAGTTTTGCTCTGCCTTTTGTACACTTTAGTTCTGGTTTTGTTTGCCTTGTTTTTTGGAGTTCAGCCATCCCCGGCCGGGGGTGAGCTGAATTCCATTTTTGTCTCTGATCTGTTGATCTCTGGCTCTGTCTTCAGAATATACCTGAGTGCTGATATAGTCTTTTTGAAGCCTAGCGACTTCAGGGCCTGTTTTTCCTATAAGTCTGTTGGTTCATTTTTGGATAGGGTTTTTGCGGATTGCAGACAGCAGCTTTTCTATCCTGTCCTATTTAGTTAGCTTGGGCCCCATCATTTGCTCAACCTATCTTTCTATCTGTGATAGTGTTTTTTCATCTTGCTTCACAGTCATTATATGCTGGGGGCTGCCTATTGCTTTGGGGTCTGCTCTGGGGCAGTTTAGATTTCCCCTTTCTGTCTTTAGGCTAATTTAGTTCTCCGGCTGTGATCGAGGGGTCTAGGGCACTGTAGGAACCCCCCACGGCTACTGCTAGTTGTTGTGGATAGGTTCAGGGGTCTGCAATCCGATAGCTTCCAACTTCTCTGGTTTTCTGGACTTAGCTATTATTTTTGTTTTTCCTCCTTCGGTGACTCATCCATAACAGAACTCACAACAGTACCCCCCTTGAGGAGGGGTCACCGAACCATCATCCACGCCACCAGGCTGATCAGGATGGGCCCGGTGAAAAGCATGAACCAATCTATTGGCATGAATATCAGGGGCAGAGACCCAAGAATTATCCTCCTGGCCATAACCCTTCCATTTGACCAAATACTGGAGTCTCCGTCTAACCAAACGAGAATCCAATATTTTCTCTACCTCATATTCCACATTGCCTTCAACCAACACAGGGTCAGGAGGTGCTGCCATAGGAACCACTGGCTCAACAAACCTTTAACAGAGATTTGTGAAATACGTTATGGATCTTGAACGTAACTGGAAGAGCCAATCGAAAAGAAACAGGATTAAGAATCTCCAAAATCTTATAAGGTCCAATAAATCTTGGCTTAAATTTTGGAGATGCAACCTTCATAGGAATATTCTTAGACGACAACCAAACCATATCACCCACTTTAAACCTGGGACCAATGGTCCTATGCCGGTTGGAAAATCGCTGGGCCTTTTCCTGAGAGAGTGACAACTTATCCACCACTTGGTCCCATATCTGCTGCATTCTCTCAACCACAGTGTCCACACCTGGGCAGGACGAAGATTCCACTTGCCCTGAAGAGAATTGAGGATGAAACCCAAAATTACAGAAAAAGGGTGACATCAAAGCGGCAGAACTAGCTCTATTGTTCAGCACGAATTCGGCCAAGGGCAAAAATGAGACCCAATCATCCTGATCAGCAGATATAAAACATCTTAAATAAGACTCCAAGGTCTGGTTTGTTCTCTCAGTCTGCCCATTGGTCTGGGGATGAAACGCGGAGGAGAAGGATAACTGAATTCCCAGACTGGAAGAAAAGGCTTTCCAGAATCTAGAAACAAACTGAACTCCTCTCTCGGACACAATGTTCTCAGGAATCCCATGTAACCGAACCACCTGTTGTAAAAACAAGGGCACCAACTCAGCAGAAGATGGCAACTTTGGGAGTGGTACAAGATGGACCATCTTCGAAAATCTATCACAAATCACCCAGATAACAGTCATTCTCTGAGAGACAGGAAGATCAGAAATAAAATCCATTGAGATATGGGTCCATGGCCTCTTGGGCACCGGCAGGGGCATCAGCAACCCACTAGAACAAAACAGGGTTTAGACCGAGAACAACTCCCACAGGACTGTACAAAATTCCTGACATCACGAGATAAGGCAGGCCACCAAAAGGACCGACTCACCAAATCTCTGGTACCAAAAATACCTGGATGACCAGGCAATGTGGAGCAATGAATTTCAGACATCACTCTCTTTCTCCACTGGTCAGGAACATACAATTTTCCCATAGGGCAACGCTCAGGATTATCCTCCTGAAATTCCTCCAGGGCGCGTCTCAAATCGGGCGAAATGGCAGAAAGAACTACCCCCTCACCTAGGATGGTAGTAGGCTCGGTCACATCAAGAGAATCAGCAAAGAAACTCCTAGAAAGGGCGTCTGCCTTAACATTCTTAGTGCCCGCAAGAAAAGAGACCACAAAATTAAAACGCGTGAAAAACAAGGCCCATCTAGCCTGTCTAGGATTCAAGCATTTGGCCGACTCCAGAAAAATCAAATTCTTGTGATCGGTGAGGACCACAACTTGATGTCTAGCTCCCTCCAACCAATGTCTCCACTCCTCAAATGCCCATTTCATGGCCAACAATTCCCGATTCCCCACGTCATAGTTGCGTTCAGATGGGGAGAACTTTCGAGAAAAGAAAGCACAGGGATTCATCTTAGAAGTCATAGGGTCTTTTTGGGACAAAACAGTTCCTGCACCAATCTCAGAAGCATCTACCTCCACCTGAAATGGAAGTGAGACATCAGGTTGCCGTAAAACCGGAGCTGAAGTAAATCTCCGCTTAAGCTCCTGAAATGCTGAGACAGCCTCAGGAGAACAATTCAGCACATCAGCACCCTTCTTGGTCAGATCAGTCAGTGGTTTGGCAATACCAGAAAAATTACCTATAAATTTACGATAGAAATTAGCAAAACCCAAAAACTTCTGGAGAGCCTTTAAACAAGTAGGCTGAACCCAATCATAAATGGCCTGTACCTTGGCCGGGTCCATTTCAATATTCGATGGAATAATAATAAATATTATCTTCACTCTGTTCACCACTTGGGCCTGGCCTCTGTAAGCCTTTGTCCCAGTTCTTCTCCCACAGAAGACCTCTTACCATTTGATAGTACTTGCACCTCTTCTCTGAGGGACTTATTCAGACCTTGCCATGTTGCCAGGTGACCTTTGAACTCAGAGACTTCCTTCTCTAGCTCTTCTAGACTATACTCCCTTTCTCTCTCAGAGCCACAGTCACCCCAATCATGTGATTGAACCCTCCAGTTACCTTCTGACCATGTGTCCGCTCCAGTCATCTCATCTCTCAGCCCACCACCTGCCATGTCACAAGACGTCAGGTCCGTAAGTTGGGCAGATGTACCCCTTCTTCCAGTCACTCCTACAACTGACTTGTCCACTGTAGCAAGTGTCACCATGTCACTGTCTTTTAGCCCAACAGTAGAAATGTCTCCAACCCCTTGCTGTAGAGGAACTCCCCTCTCCCACAAGCCAGAGAACAGTCTAGAGTCGCAGCCTGTAACCACTGGACAGGACAGATTCGGGACTATCGCTACATCCTGTCCCTCGATGTCCCAACCTGTCTCAAAGACTACCCTGGCAACCGGGCAACTCTCAGTGCACCCATGGTTGCAAGTAACTCCCACCTTTCTGCCGGGTATCTCAGGAGCAACCCGCACTAAAGTCACCGGGCTCCCAGGGTCGACCAGACCAACTATATCTTCATTATCTATCTGGAGGCCACACCCCCTTGACATTATGCCGGCTGGGTAGTTCACCAGGCAGATAGGACAGACATAGCACATTTGCTCCTGGCAACAGTTCATCTGTACCAGCCTTTTCACATCGGGATGCTCTGCCCCAATCCCTGGGACTCCACCCCCTTTTGGGCAACTATCCCCTTTTGGGACTCCACCCCTTTTTGGGTTACCACCCCCATTTGGGTCATCGCCTCCCTCTGAGACTCCACCCCTTCTTGGGTTACCACCCCGATTTGGGTCACCGGCCCCTTTCGGGATTTCCCCATGTCCTTTCTACAGGTCTCCTTAGACCACAGTTCACACCAAAACAGTTTATGTCTTTAAGGATACCACACAAGTTCTTGTTGGCACCACCACAGCTCCTGCTGTCACCGATCTCCGACACCTCCGGCTGCCATTCACACGCACAGCTGCTGGTGTCACCTTCGTAACCCCGCCGAGTTACAGCAAGCCGCTTGTCACCTTCGTAACCCCACGAGTTACAGCAAGCAGCTTGTCACCTTCTTGACCCCACTGAGCCACCACCAGCTGACTTGAGCAGGAAAAGAAAAAAAAAACAACACCCACAACACAAAACTCACTTGTCCTGCCTGTGTGCTATTCAGGACGTCCGTCTCCTCCTGAGACCGACCAGCACACAGGGCGCATCGGGTGCTATTCACGGAGCCGACCCTCCTCCCAGGGTTTCCCAATACACCAGCCTCACCAGGTCCAGGGGCTCAGCGGGTGCTCTTCAGGACATCCGTCTCCACCTGAGACTGCCCAACACTCACGCCTCACCAGGTCCAAGGTCACAACACATGCTCCAGGGATCCGATTCTTCTCCCAGAACCTCCCAACACTCACCCTCCAGGACCTTTCACACTGAACCCTCCAGGTACACAATCTTTCTCACTGACCCTGGTCAGTACAACATGGACACCTGTCCGTTACCTGTGTTGGCCACACAGGTGCTCGGGTACCTCTTATCCACAGAGGCACCCTATAGCAATCAACAGTCTCTTTCACAGACCCCGGTCAGCACATCACACGGCTTTCACGACCGTCACCTGCCGGCCACGCAGGTTCTTGGACTACTCTACCCTAGAGGTGTCCTATAAATCTCTTCCACTGGCCACGGTCAGCATATCACATAGCTTTCAAGACGTCAGCCCTCCTGGCTCAGCGTTGCCAGCACTGCAATATGTGCTGTTGAAACCGTTGCCTTTAGCAGCCGAATTTTGCAGTCCTCGTCCGTTGCCCATAGCAACAAGGCTACAACACTGCCCATAGCATTTTCCACCAATTGTAAGGTAGCGCTTGTTATTCAGATAAGGGATACTCGCTAGGCAGCCGATAAATCACGTCCGGCATAGGTTTCTTAACATAACTCAGTCCATTCGGTTTATTATGCAGCATAAACCAAAGCAACAGCAACAGAAAGTTCATATAAACAGCATAGCATCCATGACAAAGCTTCACTCTGTTTATCCTGTGGTCACACAGGTTGTGCAATGTCCAGCACACAGGCTCTCTAGCCTCACAGCTAAAAAAATTTCCCAGCAAAAAAATGGGGTATAAAGTATGTTTTTATATAAATCCAATTTATTTATGGACAATAATATTAACCCCAATATGTAACAACAGGACTACAATTGTATACTCCAAATAATACTACAATATAACAAGAATTGGAGTTCCATACAATAAATCATAATAATAAAAATATTTTTATTATATGCAATATTTAACACATGTAATAGACAAGTAAAACAACCCTAAAAAGATCCTTTTTTAAAATCACAAAATTCCAGGGCATATAAGAGTAAATAGTTATGTCAAAAGCATATAAGTCACCAATACGAATGATATATAAAGTATCCAAAAAAGTGCGTCTTTAGTAAAACCGCAGGCATATAGTTAAATACACAGGGAATCCACCCTCACAATGTAAACTGCCCTGCTTTATCCGTAAAGAAAACATTCATTATCATCAAAGGTGCTTATCAGTGCTCACCCATAGGTAATGTTGCTGTAGTGCCCGGGAGTCAAGTAACACCCCTTGACGCGCGTTTCACGTTAGCTTTATCAAAAAGGGAGCAACAGCAACAGAAACAGAAAGTTCATATAAACAGCATAGCGTCCATAACAGAGCTTTACTCTGTTTATCCTGTGGTCACACAGGTTGTGCAATGTCCAGCACACAGGCTCTCTAGCCTCACAGTTATATCCCCTGTCAGGGTTACCTCATGGCTGCTTCTCCATGCAGATGTTCATTCCCTCTCCCTGGGAACTCTAAGGCATATGCAGCTATTATACACAGCCTCTCCACGTGCTCTCAGGAAGGCAGCCATGTCAGCCAGACGAGACCTTCCATCAGACCAACCGGGTCCAATCATTCACTCATGTGACCTGCCCTGGCCACCTTATATGGTCCGTAGCCATGCCCACCAGATCACATGGCCATGACCTCATCACAGGTCCTTCAATCATTCACACACATATACTTTACTATGGCATTCTAGTCACCCACCCCTAGGTGGGTTTGTAGGTGATTGATCCCACCCGTCTCACCAATCACTTGAAGGCTTCTCCCTAACACAATGGCACGAAAGATCAGCTCTGCTGATCAGCACATAAACAAGCCTTCATCCCAGGGCCACCCACCTTGGGATACATAGCGATCCTTTAGCATCCTGCTCCTGTTACCACTCTGGACATGGCTATCCATCCGTCCTGGGACAACCACACAGCGCCCCCTAGCGGACACAGTGGTCGCTACACCACAGTTAAACGAAACAGTTGAAAAAAAGATACTTTGTGTTATGGCATTTGCAGTGCCTGAATGAGTGCACAAGTTCTTTTTGGGTGTTCTAAGAATCTGTAAGTTGTTTTTCTTATATTTCGTGGAGAAGAATGTCACCAGTTGAACTAGTATTACTTGCTTATTTGCCCCAGTTAGACCAGTGAACATTCTTGGGTAACCAGAAGAACACAGTAATTATTACATTTATTGTATGCTCACTCGGTGCTCCCACAAAGTCTGATGTTGTTGCCTGGGGGAAGATTGGACAGGATGGATATTTTTGATCCTTTTATTTTAGCCTGATATAAGCAACATTAAATATATCAAATAAAACACTTACAGTATGAGTTCTCTATTTTGGTTACATGTATTTTTATTGTGAAGCGGTACTAATGAAAATGAGCCATTGTGCCTTATTATGTTAGCAAAACCTGATCTGTGGAGTCATGAATCTGATTTAATCCTTGTGATGCATCATTCAATAGCATTTGTGTCATCCTATTAGGATGGGGGCTGTATGTGTCTCCTCATTGTCAGCCCCAACCATAGTGATTGCCTAAATTGATGGATTTATAGCAGAGCTCTGGGGCTTAAAAGAGGCCTCTGGAATGAAGACATTTCCTATATTTCCAATGCAAATACATTGGAATACACAGTTGCTTATTGGTTTTCCTTAGTTGAGAAAATATCACGATGATAATGTGTGTGAGCTGTACTCTAACGTGACTGTATATAAGACGTATATATTTACAATCAGTCACCGATGTTATTTTATTATATCACTAGAGGGTCATTGTGTATGTCTCTTTATAGGCTACAGTCTCTTATATTGATTTCACAGTACTGAGTTTGTGTGTGCTTTAGAGTGCGCTCTACACTAGAGCCTCAGTGCTCATCAGTAAAGTGTGTGTGAAAGGGGGTAAAGCACCGAAGGAGCCGAGGGGGAGTTGCCTACCTAGCTCCGTGCCCGGAACAATCGAGCAGGGCATTAGGTTCCCCGGGGGATGCTTTAGGGAACTGTACTAGAACCAGGAACAGGAAGAGGGCAGGACTGGGAGCGGGAAATTTGTGTGCGCTTTCAGCAGAGCTGCGCAGGGACGGGAGCAGAGAGGACGCTGACACAGGAGAGGAGAGGAGATGGGTGCAGTGACTGAACACTGAGGGACCACAGACACAGGCGGTGAGCACTGTGCACGAGACTGAGTACGAGAAGCCTGTCACTGCACCGCTTGGAGGGCTGGTCGCTCACCTCCTGGTAGAGACTTTGTCACACTGCCAGACCGCGTGCCTTGACAAGACGCTCCCCTGCAGTGAGACCCTGCCTTACCCTGAGACGCTTCCCTATGACCAAGGTACATACCGTAACGTGACACTGACCTTCCAAGAGAGACTGTCCCAGGCAGAGCCCCTGACCCTGTTGAGAGAACGCCGCTGCCGCAGCAGAGGGAAGGACCTTGAGTACAGGGTGATACCACCATCCGCATACCCCTTGGGCTCCCACGTTAACCCCCCATATGCCAGTTGGACTATACCTAGGACCCCAGAGACAGAGGACATCAAGCACCGCTTTTGCCTCGGTGCCTACGTGGGAGAAGAGTGATCTCTGCAATCAAGACCTCCAGGAACTGATAAGTTTCTTCCCCATAAGAGAATAACTTTCTGTTGTTTTGCACCTCTGTTATTTCTCCAGTTTCTGATATAACCTTTTACAGCATTTTCTCTGTTATATTGTATGTTTACCAGTATTACTCCCTGTAAATAAACCTCCCCGTTTACTGTTGGTCTGTCTGCTCTGTGGTGACATATATTCCTCCTGCACGTTATTACATGTGTATAGTCATTCTGAACAAGCTTTTACAAAGAACAGTCTCTTCGAAGCGCAACGATTGTTTCCCATTCTGTCTGTCCTGGGAGATACATTGTTATTGGTTTTTGGATGAAATAATGTTTTTTTCTACTGATTTTAACCAGAAGCTGTAAATTCTACTTTTCTGAACTTGCCCCATACCAGGCAGAAGCAACCAGAAACAAAAGCAGTCACAGGGTCCAGAAAGGATATTGACATCTTTATTAAACAAATATCACATATAAAACAGACATACTGCAAAAATGGGGCTAAAAGGTGAAATCAGATGAATTCCAACACTTAAAATTGCCCAAGGTGAGCTAAGCCCTCATACAGGAACACCCGCAAGGCATAAACATATATATCTCTATATGGAGTAAAAAATGTGCTTATGGGTAAATTATATATAAAGGGCTACACAAGCCACCACCCATAACAATACTATTATAATCCAATCATATATTAGGCAAAAATCCCCTAAAGTCATCCACGCATAGCATGGCAGGAGAAATGAAAACCTAAACACATAGATAAAGTATCACAGCGTCATATTAGGACATACCTTAAGCAGAGTAGCACGTTGTACAGGACCAGCCCACCCGCCCCGACGCGCGTTTCAGCAGCGGTGCCTTTCTCAATGGGCATACAGCGGGGGCAAGGCGCGAGGTTTAAATGCTTAATTACCGGAAACTCCGTGCGGTGATGTCACCCCGACATCAGCCACGTTCGTTGGACCGCGCTCCAGAAGGTAGCCGAAGACCGGAAACACGTGGGGCCCCACGTGATCCGGAAGCCAGCGTACCACCGAGACACAGGGTAGCAGACATAGTGAGTGCCAGAGCGCATGCGCCCCACACACAGTATCCGGAGAAACCATTTCAAGTGCTGGCAGATGTAAACAGGGCTAATGCTTAGCGCAAAGCACCAAAAAAAGGCGAATAAAATATCGCCAACACACAAAGGTGCACCATTACATGAATCTGTAGAATCATAGGAATATGTGTCATAGACAAAAAAAATACTAATGCACATGCATATAGGAAATCAGATCAACATAATGCTGCATGCATAAAAGTAAAAAATCTAACAGATCTAAAACTAGAACTGGCATATATCACTACGCCTGGGTAGTGCAGTGTTATATACAGAAAATCATTTATTATGCAGTTGTCCACATTCTGTCCTGATTTTGGGTGGTGTGAGCAGTCAGCTTTAGCTGAGTCGACTTTTCTTTAGAGTGGACCCTCTGGGTCGTGGCACCCACCCACCGAGGGCGAGCTGACCTTGTGAGGAACCACCCCCTATACAGGGAGTGTCAGGGGCAAGACCAAGGGGGTGAGCCACCACGACTGCTGGAACCAGAAGGACGGCTCAAGGAAGACACAATGTGAGTGTCTGACGACTAGGGACGGGCAGGAAACAAGACAAGACAAGACGTAAGTTCAAGGTATCTTCATTAAGGAAAACTTCAGGGTAACAGCAGGTACAGGACATGAAAACACAGGGAAAACACAGCAAGGTGCGTGCGGGGGCGCGCCAAGGTCCATGGCATGATACGTGCTAAATAGCATGCCTGGGTACAGGCAAAGGCATGATGACGTCGGACTCCGGACAGCAGGCAACGATCGACAGGATCAGGGCATCAGGCTGCTGACATCAGCTCCAGACATCAGGCCGCAGTCATCAGGCTTAGGATCTCTAGCAGCGATCGGCAGGTTCCGGGCATCCAGCAGGCAAACCAAGGTCCAGGCAAGGAGACACGACAAGGTTCAAGACATGATGCGTGTTAAGGAACACGCCAGGGTCCAAGGCAAAGTTCAAGGCAGGGTGCGTGTGTAGGGGACATGCCAGGGTTCAAAGCACAAGACAGGATGCGTGTGTAGGGACACGCCAGGGTTCAAGGTCCAAGGTCCTCGGCGCGCTAAGAAAGCCACCAGGATTCAATATTCAAGGTCCTGCGCGTGCTAGGGCACGCCAGGTGCACGGTACAAAGAATGTTCCTGGCCGTGCTAGGGGACAAGCCAGGGTACAAGGTTAGCAGTGGGTCCCACACGTGCTAGAGAACACGTTGAGCTTTGAAGGTCACGACTGGTGTCCTGCACGGGCAGAGGGGCACGCCAAGGTCAGGGTTCAAGGCAGAGAGCGGAACTAGCAGCGGAGCATAGGCCGAAGCCCAGAGCCGGGTCAAGGCAGAGCCTTGAGACTAGTCCGGGACAGAGACATAAAACTAGCAGCGGAGCGTAGGCTGAATCCCAGAGCCGGGTCAAGGCAGTGCCTTGAGACTAGTCAGGGAGTGTGCTAGAGAGCAACATAGGACAGAGTCTAGCAGTGAAGCATAGGTCGGAGCCCAGAGCCGGGTCAATGCAGAGCCTTGAGACTAGACATAGAACACAGGACAAACAACAAGGCAACGAAGAGCTTAGGCAAGACATAGCGAAACAGGCTAAGGCAGAGAACAGCATAAGTACTACAAGGCAAAGCATAGCAAGGACAAACACAGCACGAGAGAAAACACAAGACATGGCACGAGACAAGAGACAGAGTACAAGCACAGAGCATGTGCAGAGACGCACGACAGGGCAGAGTGCAGGAGCACAGAATGCAGGGAGCGACCAAGCAGACCAAGCAGCCATGCAGGGAAGCAACACGATACTCAGGCCCCAACCACAGGAAGGGGCGGTCTGATATAGCACCAGGACTTCCGGGTCAGGACCAGGGAAGGACTTCCAGTTCAGATTATCCTGGGTCATAGAGAGCATTGCTAGATCAGACTGGCTGGACCATAGAGAAGGTCACATGCTCAGGGGTTCCAGGAATACAGAGGATTGCAAAATGAGACAGTGCTGGAACATAGGAAAGGTTACATGATCAAGGGTTCCAGGAAAACAGAGGACTGCTGAATCAGGGCAGAGACGGATGGTTACCTAGCAGCAGCATTCAGCCATGAGGTAAGGCGTGCGTGCACACTGCTCCAGGCATCTTGCGGCATAACAGTCATGAGGTGCGCCTGTACACACAGGCGAGACCCGCGGACCTGGGGACAATAAGGCATGACAGGCATGACAATGGGGATCATGCAGCGCAAGCAGCATGGCCGGCATGACGGGCATGACAGGTGGCTACTAGAGATACTCCTATCTTGATATTGATAGTTTGCACCCACTATGTTCTCCAGAAATTTTGCCCATACCAGGCAGGTAGTGACTGCTTGTTACAGCCAGGACCAGCCTCGAACAGCACAACCATCTAGTTAAGAGCAGTTCAGAAAATATATGGTAGTATTGTACTGTAGGGAGCCACTAACTGATAGTACTTTAGTAATGCAGGTGTGTTGCTAGGAACATGTTCATGCTGAGTAGTGGGATCCTCCATTATCACATGCCGAAGATTGGAACTGTATTTATGTGACATTTTAAGATGAATGTGGTTTCAAGTTATAGTCAACAAGGAAAGACCACTGTACCTTGAAAATATTGTATCCTGAGTTTATATATTTAAGTCAAGTCCCTGCCTTTGATGTGAGCTCACACGCCGAACCCACATCTTTCCCCTGCGCATGATGGAAGATTTAATCAGCCATCATGCGCCTTTAAGGCTAGTTTCACACTAGCGTTCGTGGACGCAGGGCCGCCGCTATGCCCCGCCCCCGCCGCGCCCCCTCCGGTCAGTTCCTCCTCTGATCGCATGAGGCTGCATGCGATCAGCGTATCCTATATTTAGCGTTGGATACGCTGATCGTGCGCTGACCGTGCGCTGGTCTGATTTTGCTGGCGCTACGCCCTTTTGGCACTGCGCCCAGAGCACAAAAATGCAACACAGCGCATTTTTGTGCAATGGGCACAGCACCAAAAGGGCGCAGCGCCAGCAAAATCAGACCAGCGCACGGTCAGCGCACAATCAGCGTATCCAACGCTAAATATAGGATACGCTGATCGCATGCAGCCTCAGTGGATCAGAGGAGGAATTGACCAGAGGGGGCACGGCCAGGGGCGTGGCTTAGCGGCGGCCCTGCGCTGCGCCCTGCACTGCGTTAGTGTGAAACTAGCCTAACAGTCACGTGTGGAGTGGTGCTCTGCAAGCAGCTGTTAACTAGTTAAATCCCGTTGTCAATCACTGATAGAGGTATTTAACACATTCCAGCTGAAAGCACGTCATTTATCCCGCTCATGAGCGCCCCAGTCACATATGACAGCCGTGGTTCTGCAGAAGACTCTCATGGCTGTCATTACACCATGACCAGTGTTCATAGGAATTGTGATTTTTGCTATACATAGCAGTGCTGAAGCCCTGCTATGTATAGCACTGGCAATCGGACGATCGTATATTCAAGTCTTCTAAGGGGACTATTGAAATCAGTAAAAAGTGAGAAAAAAAAGGTTAAAAATATGAAAAAAAAATAATAAAAACACAAAAGTTCAAATCGCCCCCTTTTGCCCCATTAAAAATAAAACAATTTAAAAAAATGCACATTTAATATCGCTGCTTTCAAAAATGTCCGATCTATCAAAATATAAAATAAATTATTCTGCTAGGCAAACAGCGTAACGGGAAAAAAATCAAAATGCCAGAATTATTTTTTGGGGACCATTGCATCACTGCAATTAAATGCTCGAAGAGGTTATCAAACCATCGCATCCAGGTCTAAATGGTATCAATAAAAATGGCAGCTCAGGGCACAAAAAATAAGCCCTCACCCAGCCACAGATCCTGAAAAATGGAAACGTTATGTCTCGGAAAAGTTATGACAGTTCTTACAAATTATTTTCACCGCTTAAATAAAAACATAACTATACAAGTTTGATATGTGTGTACCTTTACTGACCTGGAGAATCATATTGCCAGATCAGTTTTACAATAGAGTGAAAATGGTAAGCCAAAAAACAAAACTCCGTCCTGCAATAAACAAACACCCATATGTCTATGTGGATGGAAAAAGAAAAAAGTTATGGCACTTGGAATATAGGGAGGAAAAAATGAAGGTGCAAAAATGCAAAATCGCTAGGTCATGAAGGAGTTAAAGGCATGTGACAGCCACAGATCTCCATTGTAATTTATCAGATGCAGATGTTTTTCATAACAGTAGGTTAGTTATAGATGCTCCCAGTGTGCCCTAGACATGGACCCTGGTGGTGGGAGTATCGATGTTTCAGACAGCTACACCTTCATTCTACAACAGTGCCATCTTAAAGTGGTCTTCTCGAGATGGATATTTCTCATTTCTCCACAACCCGTTTCAGTCAGTCCCAGGGATATTAATTGGAGAGACTGGTAGCATGCCTGACTGCTGTGGTGCTCTTTTGCATTTATTACAATGATGTGTTAAGGCATCTTTGCTTTTATGGTCTGCAGTGTACTGCAGCTATGAATCAATAGCACGTGTGCATTTAAAGATTGCACCTTGCAGGAAACGTGTCGGCGTTGGCAGTAGGCTGCTAGTATACAGCTCTCTGCAAGTGCATGGTGCAGTGCAAGAGCCTTGGAGGTGTGTATACAGGGAAGGTTTGGGAGAAGTCATCATATGACCACCGAAAAGCACCAAACTGGTCCTGACTAGAGTTGAGCGATACCAGCCGATACTTGAAAATATCGGATCGGAATGGATCGGCCGATCTTAAAAAAAAGTATCGGTATCGCCGATTCCGATACCGGGAACCAATGCAAGTCAATGGGGCCAAAATATCGGAATTAAAAAAAACCTTTCTTTCCTTGTAGGTTAATTCTACATGAAGAAAAACAACTAAGAATAATGTAGAATGTATTGTGGGAGGTGGAGGAGACATTAAAGCCATAGAGGTTTAGCCCAATCAAATGGAATAGCAGGAATTAAACTTTTTTTTTAAAGATGTTAGGAGTTACAAAGATATTGACTATGTTAGCCTCATTTATATTTTGCCAGACATGTATGTCTTCTTCTTCTTTCTTCTTCTTTCTTATTCTTCTTCTTTTTTTTACCTTCTTCTTCTTCTTATTCCTTTTTTTACATTCTTCTTCTTCTTCTTCCTCCTTTTTTTACATTCTTCTACTTCCTTTTTTTACATTCTTCTTCTTCCTTTTTTTACATTCTTCTTCTTATTCCTTTTTTTACATTCTTCTTCTTCTTCCTTTTTTAAATTCTTCTACTTCCTTTTTTTACATTCTTCTTCTTCTTCTTCCTTTTCTTACATTCTTCATATTCTTCTTATTCAACAATTATTATTCTACATATTCAACTTCTTCATCTTCTTCCTATTCTTCTTCATCATATTCTTGTTTGTGTCAGGCATTCCTGTAGTTGTTATCTGGAAAAGTTAGAAGTTTACACCTTCCGTTCTGCCTGTCACAAAAGATTTACAACAGGATTTGTCCGCGTTCAGTTTGGCCTGCAGCAGCAGGCCTTTTCCAGGGGCACCATGAGGAGGAACGGACTCACCCCCATACACTGCTTAGTCTTCTTCTGCTTATAAATAAGATAATATCATTTGCTCAGAGTATTAGTCTTATGCTTAATGTTCTTCTGCTTTGTTTTTTTTATGCTTCTTGGTCTTCTCTCTCTTGTTGTTCTGCATCTTGGTGGTTGTCTTCCTGTTCTTTGTCCTCTTGAACCAGCTGACGGTACTGGCACCGGGAGGGGCAGCAGAAGGAACAAGAGCCAATGGCACTACCGAGGACCAGCTGACGGTGCTGGAACCCGGTTACTAAGCAGGAGGTACCTGTGCTACAAAGCACTACCAAGGACCAGCAGACGTTGCCGGAACTCGGATACCGAGATGGAGGCACCTAGGCCAAAGGCTCTGACGAGAACCAGCTGACGGTGCTGGAACCCGGAGGGGTAGCATAAGCTGCAAGAGCAAATGGAAATAGCGAGGACCAGCTGACAGTGCTGGCACCCGGAGGGGCAGCAGAAGGAATAAGAGCCAATGGCACAACCAAGGACCAGCTGACGGTGCTGGAACCCGGTTACTAAGCAGGAGGTACCTGTGCTACAAAGCACTACCAAGGACCAGCAGACGTTGCCGGAACTCGGATACCGAGATGGAGGCACCTAGGCCAAAGGCTCTGCCGAGAACCAGCTGACGGTGCAGGAACCCGGAGGGGTAGCATAAGCTGCAAGAGCAAATGGAAATAGCGAGGACCAGCTGACAGTGCTGGCACCCGGAGGGGCAGCAGAAGGAATAAGAGCCAATGGCACAACCGAGGACCAGCTGACGGTGCTGGAACACGGTTACTAAGCAGGAGGTACCTGTGCTACAAAGCACTACCAAGGACCAGCAGACGTTGCCGGAACTCGGATACCGAGATGGAGGCACCTAGGCCAAAGGCTCTGACGAGAACCAGCTGACGGTGCTGGAACCCGGAGGGGTAGCATAAGCTGCAAGAGCAAATGGAAATAGCGAGGACCAGCTGACAGTGCTGGCACCCGGAGGGGCAGCAGAAGGAATAAGAGCCAATGGCACAACCAAGGACCAGCTGACGGTGCTGGAACCCGGTTACTAAGCAGGAGGTACCTGTGCTACAAAGCACTATCAAGGACCAGCAGACGTTGCCGGAACTCGGATACCGAGATGGAGGCACCTAGGCCAAAGGCTCTGCCGAGAACCAGCTGACGGTGCAGGAACCCGGAGGGGTAGCATAAGCTGCAAGAGCAAATGGAAATAGCGAGGACCAGCTGACAGTGCTGGCACCCGGAGGGGCAGCAGAAGGAATAAGAGCCAATGGCACAACCGAGGACCAGCTGACGGTGCTGGAACACGGTTACTAAGCAGGAGGTACCTGTGCTACAAAGCACTACCAAGGACCAGCAGACGTTGCCGGAACTCGGATACCGAGATGGAGGCACCTAGGCCAAAGGCTCTGACGAGAACCAGCTGACGGTGCTGGAACACGGAGGGGTATCAGAAGTTACCCCTGAAAAGCAAAGTTGGCATGCCGCAAGCTGGCCGCAGTTACCGAATCACACAGTCCTACAGGGGGTGCTTGTCCTACTGGCACTATGGAACAAGCCTTTCTTACCAGAACCCGCAGTCCACATAGGAAGCACCTAAACTGCTGGCACCCTAGCCTCGGCTAACCCAACCGCAACACGACATGGCAACTTGGGGTGGCAAACTGACATTGACACTTCCCGGAAACAGCAGGCAGGGCTGGAACCAAGCTGGGCAGGAGGGAGTACCCGTGCCAAAGTCAGTTATGAGCAGCAACTGGCGATGTTGGAGCCCAGGACAAGCACTTAGCAGGCTGAGGCCTGATGTGCTGTCAATTGGGAGGCAGCAGGACAGATTGCCATCAAAACAGCAGGGGAACAGCTGACGTTACTGAACCCCACAAACACAGGAGCTAGTGTTTTACTCTGTGAAGACGGCACTTCCGAGCAACAACTGGCTGTGTTGAAGCCCAGGGACAAGCACGGAGCAGGCTGAGGCTGCATTGAAGAAATTTTAAGATCGGTTGTAGACTACTAATTTGAACCAAGCTCCACTTAGGCCTGTGGCTTCACTGATTTTCGTATTTCCCCTGTCCTCCAACCCCGCCAGTTACAGCTCCGAAGTGGCGTCTGCACAATCCACACTTGTTCCTGTGTTACAGGTGTTCAGTCCGGTCAGTTAATCCCCTGATGTGTGTCCGGCAATGTCGCCTGCTCTGTCCACATTCCCATTATGGAATGTGGACAGAGCAGGCGACATTGCCGGACACACATCAGGGGATTAACTGACCGGACTGAACACCTGTAACACAGGAACAAGTGTGGATTGTGCAGACGCCACTTCGGAGCTGTAACTGGCGGGGTTGGAGGACAGGGGAAATACGAGAGACAGTGGAGCCACAGGCCTAATTGGAGCACGGTTAAAAATCAGTAGTGGTATGACTGTGTAGGCAGCAGGAGACTTTGCCATCTACACAGCAGGGGATCAGCTGACGTTACTGAACCCCACTGAGACACGGGAGCAAGTGTCTCTTTCCGTGTGGACGGCACTTCCGAACTACAACTGGCTGTGTTGAAGCCCAGGAAATAGGATGGTGTAGGCAGAGGCCTACTGTATTTTGAATGAGGTGACAGCAGGAGAGACTGCCATCCACACAGCAGGGGATCAGCTGACGTTACTGAACCCCACTGAGACACGGGAGCAAGTGTCTCTTTCCGAGTGGACGGCACTTCCGAACTACAACTGGCTGTGTTGAAGCCCAGGAAATAGGAGGGTGTAGGCAGAGGCCTACTGTATTTTGAAAGAGGTGACAGCAGGAGAGACTGCCATCCACACAGCAGGGGATCAGCTGACGTTACTGAACCCCACTGAGACACGGGAGCAAGTGTCTCTTTCCGTGTGGACGGCACTTCCGAACTACAACTGGCTGTGTTGAAGCCCAGGAAATAGGATGGTGTAGGCAGAGGCCTACTGTATTTTGAATGAGGTGACAGCAGGAGAGACTGCCATCCACACAGCAGGGGATCAGCTGACGTTACTGAACCCCACTGAGACACGGGAGCAAGTGTCTCTTTCCGTGTGGACGGCACTTCCGAACTACAACTGGCTGTGTTGAAGCCCAGGAAATAGGAGGGTGTAGGCAGAGGCCTACTGTATTTGAATGAGGTGACAGCAGGAGAGACTGCCATCCACACAGCAGGGGATCAGCTGACGTTACTGAACCCCACTGAGACACGGGAGCAAGTGTCTCTTTCCGTGTGGACGGCACTTCCGAACTACAACTGGCTGTGTTGAAGCCCAGGAAATAGGAGGGTGTAGGCAGAGGCCTACTGTATTTTGAATGAGGTGACAGCAGGAGAGACTGCCATCCACACAGCAGGGGATCAGCTGACGTTACTGAACCCCACTGAGACACGGGAGCAAGTGTCTCTTTCCGTGTGGACGGCACTTCCGAACTACAACTGGCTGTGTTGAAGCCCAGGAAATAGGAGGGTGTAGGCAGAGGCCTACTGTATTTTGAAAGAGGTGACAGCAGGAGAGACTGCCATCCACACAGCAGGGGATCAGCTGACGTTACTGAACCCCACTGAGACACGGGAGCAAGTGTCTCTTTCCGTGTGGACGGCACTTCCGAACTACAACTGGCTGTGTTGAAGCCCAGGAAATAGGAGGGTGTAGGCAGAGGCCTACTGTATTTTGAAAGAGGTGACAGCAGGAGAGACTGCCATCCACAAAGCAGGGGATCAGCTGACGTTACTGAACCCCACTGAGACACGGGAGCAAGTGTCTCTTTCCGTGTGGACGGCACTTCCGAACTACAACTGGCTGTGTTGAAGCCCAGGAAATAGGAGGGTGTAGGCAGAGGCCTACTGTATTTTGAAAGAGGTGACAGCAGGAGAGACTGCCATCCACACAGCAGGGGATCAGCTGACGTTACTGAACCCCACTGAGACACGGGAGCAAGTGTCTCTTTCCGTGTGGACGGCACTTCCGAACTACAACTGGCTGTGTTGAAGCCCAGGAAATAGGATGGTGTAGGCAGAGGCCTACTGTATTTTGAATGAGGTGACAGCAGGAGAGACTGCCATCCACACAGCAGGGGATCAGCTGACGTTACTGAACCCCACTGAGACACGGGAGCAAGTGTCTCTTTCCGTGTGGACGGCACTTCCGAACTACAACTGGCTGTGTTGAAGCCCAGGAAATAGGATGGTGTAGGCAGAGGCCTACTGTATTTTGAATAAGGTGACAGCAGGAGAGACTGCCATCCACACAGCAGGGGATCAGCTGACGTTACTGAACCCCACTGAGACACGGGAGCAAGTGTCTCTTTCCGTGTGGACGGCACTTCCGAACTACAACTGGCTGTGTTGAAGCCCAGGAAATAGGAGGGTGTAGGCAGAGGCCTACTGTATTTTGAAAGAGGTGACAGCAGGAGAGACTGCCATCCACACAGCAGGGGATCAGCTGACGTTACTGAACCCCACTGAGACACGGGAGCAAGTGTCTCTTTCCGTGTGGACGGCACTTCCGAACTACAACTGGCTGTGTTGAAGCCCAGGAAATAGGATGGTGTAGGCAGAGGCCTACTGTATTTTGAATGAGGTGACAGCAGGAGAGACTGCCATCCACACAGCAGGGGATCAGCTGACGTTACTGAACCCCACTGAGACACGGGAGCAAGTGTCTCTTTCCGTGTGGACGGCACTTCCGAACTACAACTGGCTGTGTTGAAGCCCAGGAAATAGGAGGGTGTAGGCAGAGGCCTACTGTATTTTGAAAGAGGTGACAGCAGGAGAGACTGCCATCCACACAGCAGGGGATCAGCTGACGTTACTGAACCCCACTGAGACACGGGAGCAAGTGTCTCTTTCCGTGTGGACGGCACTTCCGAACTACAACTGGCTGTGTTGAAGCCCAGGAAATAGGATGGTGTAGGCAGAGGCCTACTGTATTTTGAATGAGGTGACAGCAGGAGAGACTGCCATCCACACAGCAGGGGATCAGCTGACGTTACTGAACCCCACTGAGACACGGGAGCAAGTGTCTCTTTCCGTGTGGACGGCACTTCCGAACTACAACTGGCTGTGTTGAAGCCCAGGAAATAGGAGGGTGTAGGCAGAGGCCTACTGTATTTTGAAAGAGGTGACAGCAGGAGAGACTGCCATCCACACAGCAGGGGATCAGCTGACGTTACTGAACCCCACTGAGACACGGGAGCAAGTGTCTCTTTCCGTGTGGACGGCACTTCCGAACTACAACTGGCTGTGTTGAAGCCCAGGAA
Source organism: Dendrobates tinctorius (assembly GCF_039654945.1). Classification (NCBI taxonomy): domain Eukaryota; kingdom Metazoa; phylum Chordata; class Amphibia; order Anura; family Dendrobatidae; genus Dendrobates; species Dendrobates tinctorius. Next base: position 16,714,654 of record NW_027361730.1, on the reverse strand, counting down.
ATAGGATGGTGTAGGCAGAGGCCTACTGTATTTTGAATGAGGTGACAGCAGGAGAGACTGCCATCCACACAGCAGGGGATCAGCTGACGTTACTGAACCCCACTGAGACACGGGAGCAAGTGTCTCTTTCCGTGTGGACGGCACTTCCGAACTACAACTGGCTGTGTTGAAGCCCAGGAAATAGGAGGGTGTAGGCAGAGGCCTACTGTATTTTGAAAGAGGTGACAGCAGGAGAGACTGCCATCCACACAGCAGGGGATCAGCTGACGTTACTGAACCCCACTGAGACACGGGAGCAAGTGTCTCTTTCCGTGTGGACGGCACTTCCGAGCTACAACTGGCTGTGTTGAAGCCCAGGAAATAGGAGGGTGTAGGCAGAGGCCTACTGTCTTTGTAATGCGGAGACAGCAGGAGAGACTGCCATCTCCACAGCAGGGGAACAGCTGGCAGTGCTGAACCCCACTAACACTTGAACGAATGTGTTTGGCTCTGTGGAGACGACACTTCTGAACACCAACTGACGTTGTTGGAGCCCAGGATTAGGCGAGGAGCAGGCTGGGGCCTACTTGATTTTGGCAGGTGAATGCAGCAGGAGACTTGCCATCTCCACAGCAGGGGAACAGCTGACAGTGCTGAACCCCACTAACACTTGAACGAATGTGTTTGGCTCTGTGGAGACGACACTTCTGAACACCAACTGACGTTGTTGGAGCCCAGGATTAGGCGAGGAGCAGGCTGGGGCCTACTTGATTTTGGCAGGTGAATGCAGCAGGAGACTTGCCATCTCCACAGCAGGGGAACAGCTGACAGTGCTGAACCCCACTAACACTTGAACGAATGTGTTTGGCTCTGTGGAGACGACACTTCTGAACACCAACTGACGTTGTTGGAGCCCAGGATTAGGCGAGGAGCAGGCTGGGGCCTACTTGATTTTGGCAGGTGAATGCAGCAGGAGACTTGCCATCTCCACAGCAGGGGAACAGCTGGCAGTGCTGAACCCCACTAACACTTGAACGAATGTGTTTGGCTCTGTGGAGACGACACTTCTGAACACCAACTGACGTTGTTGGTGCCCAGGATTAGGCGAGGAGCAGGCTGGGGCCTACTTGATTTTGGCAGGTGAATGCAGCAGGAGACTTGCCATCTCCACAGCAGGGGAACAGCTGACAGTGCTGAACCCCACTAACACTTGAACGAATGTGTTTGGCTCTGTGGAGACGACACTTCTGAACACCAACTGACGTTGTTGGAGCCCAGGATTAGGCGAGGAGCAGGCTGGGGCCTACTGGATTTTGGCAGGTGAATGCAGCAGGAGACTTGCCATCTCCACAGCAGGGGAACAGCTGACAGTGCTGAACCCCACTAACACTTGAACGAATGTGTTTGGCTCTGTGGAGACGACACTTCTGAACACCAACTGACGTTGTTGGAGCCCAGGATTAGGCGAGGAGCAGGCTGGGGCCTACTTGATTTTGGCAGGTGAATGCAGCAGGAGACTTGCCATCTCCACAGCAGGGGAACAGCTGACAGTGCTGAACCCCACTAACACTTGAACGAATGTGTTTGGCTCTGTGGAGACGACACTTCTGAACACCAACTGACGCTGTTGGAGCCCAGGATTAGGCGAGGAGCAGGCTGGGGCCTACTGGATTTTGGCAGGTGAAGGCAGCAGGAGACTTGCCATCTCCACAGCAGGGGAACAGCTGACAGTGCTGAACCCCACTAACACTTGAACGAATGTGTTTGGCTCTGTGGAGACGACACTTCTGAACACCAACTGACGCTGTTGGAGCCCAGGATTACGCATGCCGCATGCAGAGGCCAATGGGCATCGGTTTTTATGGAGGTTGTGGACTACTACTGATTCTAACCATGCTCCACTTAGGCCTCTGGCTCCACTGTCTCTACTATTTACCCTGGCCTCCAACCCCGCCAGCTACATCTCTGAAGTGGCGTCAGCACAATCTACACTTGTTCCTGTGTTACTGGTGCTCAGTCCCATCAGTTGATCCCCTGATGTTTGTCCGGCAAGTTCGCCAGCTCTGTCCTCATTCCCACTACTGGTTATGGGAATGTGGACAGAGCAGGAGACCTTGCCGGACACACATCAGGGGATAAACTGATGGGACTGAGCCACAGGAACACAGGAACAAGTGTAGATTGTGCTGACGCCACTTCAGAGATGTAGATGGCGGGGTTGGAGGTCAGGGGAAATAGTAGAGACAGTGGAGCCAGAGACCTAAGTTGGGCACGGTTAAAAATCAGTAGTGGTTTGAATGTTGATGGAGCTGGTGACTCTGCCGTCCACACAGCAGGGGATCAGCTGGCATTACTGAACCCCAGTAACACAGGAGCTAGTGTGTTTCTCTGTGCAGACGACACATCTGAGCGACAACTGGCTGTGTTGAAGCACAGGGATTATAGTTCAGGTGGTAGAAAAATGAACACACCAGCAGACCTGGATACAGTTGCCAACTACTAATTTAGTCTGTAAGAGGAATGGCAAAGTCTTTGGAGATCCAGGCCTTGTTCATTTTCAGAAAAGTCAGCCGGTCAACATTATCGGAAGATAGTCGCGTGCGACGGTCTGTTAGTACACCACCTGCGGCACTAAAGACACGTTCCGATAATACACTGGCAGCAGGGCAAGCCAGCACCTCCAATGCATACTGGCTAAGCTCTGGCCATGTATCCAGCTTAGAGACCCAAAACTTGAAGGGGGAAGAGCCATCTGGGAGTACAGCGACAGGGCAAGACATGTAGTCTGACACCATCTGACGGAAGCGTTGCCTCCTGCTGACTCGAGGCGTCGCTGATGGTGTAGACAATTGTGGTGGACACACAAAACTTTGCCACATTTGGGCCATAGTGGTCTTGCCTTGTGCTGCGGCACTGCCTCTGCTCCCTCTTTGTGCAGAGTTTCCTCCACTGCCTCGACGCACAGAGCTGCTTTGTAAAGCACTAGCAACAATGCTGTCGGGTGGACTGGAAAACATTATGGACTGCACCAGTGACTCTTCGTACTCCCGCATTTTACGCTCCCGGTTCAACGTTGGTATGAGCCTTTGTACGCTGTCCCGGTAGCGAGGATCTAGGAGGGTGTACACCCAATAATCAGCCGAGACGAGAATGTGGGCGATGCGGCGGTCGTTTCTCAGGCACTGCAGCATGAAATCAACCATGTGCTGCAGACTCCCAACTGCCAAAGAACCGCTGTCCCCTGTTTGAGGCGTGACCTCGACCTGCTCTGCATCACCCCACCCTCGCTGTACATACTGAGTAGAGGTTTGTGTACCTCCCTCCTCTGGAGAGATGTCTTCCTCCTCCATCGACTCCTCCTCATCCTCCTCACAAAGTGTCCCCTGCCTAGGCCTTTGTGAGGAAACACGTAGCGCAGACTGTCCAGAAGCAGATGGCATTTGGGACTCCTCATCCTCCACCTCTTCTGAAACCTCATCCCTTAGTGCTTGCAGTGTTTGTTGAAGCAGGCAGATAAGGGGGACAGTCATGCTGACTAGTGCATCATCTGCACTCGCCATCCGCGTGGATTCATCGAAGGCACGCAAAACGAGGCAGATGTCCTTCATAGAGGCCCACTCAATGGTGCTGAAGTGTGAACGGCGCACAGTGCGACTTGTTTGCGCCTGATGCAGCTGGTACTCCATGACTGCTGCCTGCTGCTCACACAACCGCTCCAACATATGTAACGTTGAATTCCACCGGGTGGGTAGGTCACATATGATGCGATGTTCCGGAAGGCCAAATCGTCGCTGCAGAGCAGCGAGGCGCGATCTTGCCGTGCTGGAACGTCGCAAGTGAGCGCACTCTATGCGGACCTTGTGCAACAGTGCATCAAGATCCGGATAGTCCCTCAGAAAGCTCTGCACGACCAAGTTAAGAACATGTGCCAGACATGGGATGTGTGTGAGGTTGCCTAGGCCAAGAGCTGCCACCAGATTTCGGCCATTGTCACACACTACCAAGCCCGGCTGGAGATTCGCTGGCCCAAACCACACATCGCTCTCCAGCTTGATAGCATTCCAGAGCTCCTGCGCTGTGTGGCTTCGATTCCCCAAAGAAATTAATTTGAGTACAGCCTGTTGACGTTTGGCCACGGCTGTGCTCATATCGGTCGTAACAGGCTCCTGCTCTGCTGTTTCTGAGGAACTTGAGTAGGAGGAGGAGTCTATGTGTACAGACTGGAGTCCTGCAATCCGTGGCGTTGGAAGAACACGTACAGCGCCACTCTCCAGATCCGTACCCGGCTCCACAACATTGACCCAGTGGGCAGTGAGGGAAAGGTATCGTCCCTGTCCATGGTTACTGGTCCACGCATCGGTGGTCAGGTGGACCTTGCTACTAACGGCGTTTAGTAGCGCATGTTTTATTTTGCCCTCAACATGTTTCTGCAGGGCAGGGACGGCTCGCCTGCTGAAATAAAAGCGGCTGGGCACGTTGTATTGGGGGACTGCCAATGCCATTAAGTCCCGGAAGGTGTCAGTGTCCACCAGCCTGAATGACAGCATTTCAACTGCCAGAAGTTTGGCAATGCCAGCATTCAGAGACTGTGCTCGGGGATGGTTTGCCGAGTAAGGGCGCCTTTTATCCCATGCCTGTGCTACCGATGGCTGTGATGGATGGGAACGTGCTGTTATGGGTGGAATCTGACAGGGTCTCCAGACAACAGTGGCAGAGGTTCTTCCTTGGCGATCCTGTGAGGAAGCCGAACCAGCAGTGTGTGAGCTGGAGGAAGAGGGCCCAACACGAACTGAAGAGGTGGTAGGTGGTGCTGTACGTTGGCCTACGTCTTCAGGGTGTCTCTGCAACTCCAACTCGTGCTTGGTGCGCACATGTTTCCACATATTTGTGGTATTGAGGTTGCTGACATTTCTCCCTCTTTTGACTCTCTAATGACACAGCTTGCATTTGACAAAGCAAATGTCATCTGCAACTGTGTCAAAAAAGGACCACGCACTGCAACTCTTGTGAGCGCCCGGTTTGCCTTTGGAAGGAGGAATGCTCCTAACGGGTGCCAAAGTGGAGGGTACAGGCAACCAAGTCTTCCCCCTCCCTCTGCCTCCTGTTTTGGCCGGTAGGGGAATCTCTTCCTCCGAGCTGCTCCCACCACCTTCCTGTTGCTCACGCCATGATGGGTCAAGGACCTCATCATCTTCCCTCCCCTCTTCAAACAGCTGCTTCTCCGGGGTTGTCTCGCCAGCACCGTACGCACCAGAAAGTGTCAACTGAGTCTCGTCATCATCTGATGCGTACTGAGGTGTGCTGACCATAGGCACTGGCCCACTCGCCTCTTCAGATTCAGAGGGACAAAGAAGTTGCGCATCACTGCATACTCCCTCTTCTTCACATTCAGGAATGCTGCTTGGCTGGCCCCCTCTTTCCAAGCCAACAGATTCCGAGAACAGAAGTAGAGACTGTGATGGCTCCTGTCCATGTCTCTCTGACTGCCTGGGCACTTTGGCAGGTGGTGAAGAGACAGATGGTTGCTCTTCGGTGCTCTGACCCTGAGAGGATGCGGAAGTAATTGAAGTCGATGCGTTAGCTGCCATCCATCCGACAACGGCTTCAATTTGTTCCTCCCGCAGCAGTGGGGTACGTTGAGGTCCTACAAAGCTGCGCATAAAGGACTGTTGCCTGCTAAAACTGGGGGATGCTGATCCACTGGTGCCCGCAGCAGGCCCAGAATCCCCACGTCCTCTACCTGTAGAATCCCCACGTCCTCTCCCTGCAGAATCCCCACGTCCTCTCCCTGCTGAAACTCCACGCCCACGCCCACGCCCCCGCGCCTTACTCCCTGCCTTCTTCATCTTGCAAGACTGCTTAAGATAGGCAAAAAAGTACAAAGGGGGGCCTTAGTGTGCTTATTCCTGAACAGCTGGTTACAGGTACAAGAAACACTAATTTTATGAAGTGTGTGTGTGTGGACTAGACTTTAATAGGAGCTGATGTGGCCTACACAAGTTCAAAATGTAGTGTTTGGTGAACTTTTTATGTGGTTTCTTTGTTTGAAACAAACTCAAAGTATGAGAACAAAGAATTGAAACTGATAGTATCACCAACTTTTTGGAGCTATTACAATGCAGGCAGGTAACCTACAATGCAAAAGATGAGGCTCCCAAAAAATTGGGTAATACTAATCTGGCTGCGCCGGCAGGGCACAAGCCAGAAAAAAAGGCTCCTCTATCTACTCCTATATAGTGTTTGCAACCAACCAATGTTGATGGATACGGATGGATGCACACTAATAGGAGAAGAAAAAATGAGCTGCACTCAAAGACAAATATGTGTGAGGCAGTGACGCACGTTGAGCGTCCTACAACCAGACGTAGCTGCAGGACACTCTACTCAGCGTGAGCTGCACTCACACACAGTCAGAGACCTCTCAGACAGCCGTCAACTGTGCAGCTAAGTGGGCACTGGCACTGACAGGCTGCAGAAAGGCTCCGCTGTGTACTCCTATATAGTGTTTGCAACCACCGTAGATGGAGACGGATGGATGCACACTAATAGAAGAAAAAATGAGCTGCACTCAAATAAAAATATGTGTGAGGCAGTGACGCACGCTGAGCGTCCTACAGCCAGACGTAGCTGCAGGACACACTACTCAGCGTGAGCTGCACTCACACACAGTCAGAGACCTCTCAGACAGCCGTGAACAGTGCAGCAAAGTGGACACTAGCACTGAAAGGCTGCAGAAAGGCTCCGCTGTCTACTACTAGTGTTTGCAACCAACGTATATGGATATGGATGGAAGCACACTAGATTGAAATTATTTAAAAAATGCAGCTCAAAAAATAAAAGATGTATGAGGCAGCAGTGATCACACTGGGTGGCCTACAGCCTGACGTGGCTGCAGGACCCACTCCACAGCGTGAGCTGCACTCACACAGCCCTTGCAGACAGCTGTGAACACTGCTGCTAGGGCAAAGAAGGCTACAGTGGTGGTTTATGTAGCCTGGGTAAAGCACTAGATGTTTGGTGGAATCGCTATTTCTAACTGTCCCTCACAGTCTTCTACAGCAGCCTGTCCCTAACTGAATTCACAGCAGAGTGACCAGAAATGGCGGCTGCGGTGGCTTTTATAGTGCATCATGACATCATTTCGGCAGCCAATCACAGCCATGCCAATAGTTAACATGCCTACATGCCTAACAGGATGTGCCCACACTTCGGAGGATTCCCATTGGCTTAATCAAAGCAAGCAGGCTCATAGCATGATGGGAACTTCCTATTCCGATTCCGATCCCGGAATCCGATATGAAAAAAGTATCGGAATTAAGTATCGGAATTCCGATACCGCTAATATCGGCCGATACCCGATACTTGCGGTATCGGAATGCTCAACACTAGTCCTGACGTGACAGCTAAAATGGAATTGGAGTTGGGGAATAGTTCTTCTGAACATTAAAAGGAGATGTGGGTCTGCGGTGGCTTGCTTTGACTTTTCTTGGGTCAAGGGTAACCATACTGCTGTGACGGCTAGTGAAAAATAGTAGCGGGCAGTCCTTACTGTGGTGTTTTGCCAATTGAAATGAAGCGAATCTCACCATCTTTCCATATAAAGAATACACTGAACACATTTGCAAGTCAATAAACGTTAACCCAAATCCTTTTTATTTAAACATGGAATAGGATGCATAATGCAATTCCAAAACCGTGACTGTAGTGACGATACTTTGAGCAGAACTACATATTAATACAGTACTTTCTGCTTATTTCCAACCCATATAAACCCATAATGATAAAAGTAGATTATAATAAGTTACAAGAACAAATGTGATGTAGATCTATAGCAAAATACATCAACATTTATAAGAAGCATAGTATATAACTTAATAGTTATACAGGAGATGGCATATTGCTTAGGCTCCTGAATTATTAAGAAATTAGAATTCACCTTCAGATATTTTAAGTTTTTGGATTATTTTGAAGTGACATAAGACTTCATAGGATCCTTGTCCCATGCAGGCAGTGTAGATAGTTTGTTGTTGGTTGCATCATCAATGGGCCATCCCCAGGCCTTGAAGAATGGCGCTAGGTCTTTATTAACTGCATGAGAGAACTTCTCTGCCCAGAGATTCATCTTGACACTCTTGTCTTTGCTGACATTGGTCATTGTTTGGTACTCCGAGAAAACTTGTTTAAATGGGTCCCAACCAAAGCCTTCTTGTAGCTGAAAAAAGTAAAAATCATAACGACTATGTTATCATGATTACTGTGCAATATTCATTATTAGAAATTCTAGAATTAAAGTTAATCAGTCATAAAATTTCACAGTTTAAGCTTTAATAGATACTGTATACTGTATATACATATACAGTTAGGTCCATATATATTTGGACAGAGACAACATTTTTCTAATTTTGCTTCTAGACATTACCACAATGAATTTTAAACAAAACAATTCAGATGCAGTTGAAGTTCAGACTTTCAGCTTTCATTTGAGGGTATCCACATTAAAATTGGATGAAGGGTTTAGGAGTTTCAGCTCCTTAACATGTGCCACTCTGTTTTTAAAGGGACCAAAAGTAATTGGACAGATTAAATAATTGTAAATAAAATGTTCATTTCTAGTACTTGGTTGAAAACCCTTTGTTGGCAATGACTGCCTGAAGTCTTGAACTCATGGACATCACCAGACGCTGTGTTTCCTCCTTTTTGATGCTCTGCCAGGCATTCACTGCGGTGGTTTTCAGTTGCTGTTTGTTTGTGGGCCTTTCTGTCTGAAGTTTAGTCTTTAACAAGTGAAATGCATGCTCAATTGGGTTGAGATCAGGTGACTGACTTAGCCATTCAAGAATATTCCACTTCTTTGCTTTAATAAACTCCTGGATTGCTTTGGCTTTATGTTTTGGGTCATTGTCCATCTGTAGTATGAAACGACGACCAATCAGTTTTGCTGCATTTGGCTGGATCTGAGCACACAGTATGGCTCTGAATACCTCAGAATTCATTTGGCTGCTTCTGTCCTGTGTCACATCGTAAATAAACACTAGTGACCCAGTGCCACTGGAAGCCATAATGCCCAAGCCATCACACTACCTCTGCTGTTTTACAGATGATGTGGTATGCTTTGGATCATGAGCTGTACCATGCCTTCGCCATACTCTTCTCTTTCCATCATTCTGGTAGAGGTTGATCTTGGTTTCATCCGTCCAAAGAATGTTCTTCCAGAACTGTGCTGGCTTTTTTTAGATGTTTTTTAGCAAAATCCAGTCTAGCCTTTTTATTCTTGATGCTTATGAGTGGCTTGCACCGTGCAGTGAACCCTCTGTATTTACTTTCATGCAGTCTTCTCTTTATGGTAGATTTGGATATTGATACGCCTACCTCCTGGAGAGTGTTGTTCACTTGGTTGGCTGTTGTGAAGGGGTTTCTCTTCACCATGGAGATTATTCTGCGATCATCCACCACTGTTGTCTTCCGTTGGCGCCCAGGTCTTTTTGCATTGATGAGTTCACCAGTGCTTTCTTTCTCAGGATGTACAAAACTGTAAATTTTGCCACTCCTAATGTTGTAGCAATTTCTCGGTTGGGTTTTTTCTGTTTTTGCAGCTTAAGGATGGCTTGTTTCACCTGCATGGAGAGCTCCTTTGACCGCATGTTTCCTTCACAGCAAAACCTTCCAAATGAAAGCACCACACCTCAAATCAACTCCAGGCCTTTTATCTGCTTAATTGAGAATGACATAACAAAGGGATTGCCCACACCTGTCCATGAAATAGCCTTGGAGTCAATTGTCCAATTACTTTTGGTCCCTTTAAAAACAGGGTGGCACATGTTAAGGAGCTGAAACTCCTAAACCCTTCATCCAATTTTAATGTGGATACCCTCGAATGAAAGCTGAAAGTCTGAACTTCAACTGCATCTGAATTGTTTTGTTTAAAATTCATTGTGGTAATGTCTAGAACCAAAATTAGAAGAATGTTGTCTCTGTCCAAATATATATGGACCTAACTGTATATATATATATATATATATATATATATATATATATATAGCTTTGTTGCTATAAAAGGAAGGGAGCCCGGACACATTTCCTGCACAGGGACCCCAAGCTGTCAGTGCCCCTGCCTACCACAAGCAATCTATGCATATCATGTGACTTTACGATGACATTTCTCAGCTAAGTAACTTTTCAATACTATATTACCATTGTCTAATACTCCTGATGAACCTTTGTAATAAGGGGAAATGTGTCCAGTTATATGGTAATAAGATTGATATAGTTACAATTTCTGTGACATGGCACAGTAACGGGCTTACAGAATTGCAAGTTAAAAATTCTTCTAATCTGGTGTAGTAGCAATCTTATACCAACTGAATATCTTATAAAGGTTGAAAAATTTGTATACTATCGATGTGTTACCATCTTTTTAGTTAGCCATTAAAAGGTATCAACTACTGAGGACTCTCAATCCTGAATATTTTTCTATACTATCGAGAGATCTGTTTGTCTCCAGCACATGGGGATTACACTGTAGGTTTTCACTAGTGACTATAAATCTGCACTTGACAATTCAGCCAAATGGACTTACTCTTAACCCAATATCCCTAGAGAAATATGTTTTGAAATGCACTTGCATTTTTATATAGTTATTTGTTTGAAAAACTTGGTCATTCTAGGGTTTCCCTTCCAAAACTAGGGCCTATTAGGGCCAGAAGGGATAGCCACTGTTGAGCGGGGGTGCCTATTGCACAAATAATAGGGTGCCAACCTCTGCTGCCAAGGAAGAGATAGTTTAGTGATTTAATAGGATGAGTGTGGCTATAGTAATAGCTTTGTACTACATGCACATTGTAATATGAAATGTGGTTCTTTTTAAAGGAATTTCTCTCTTATAGTAAAACGGATGTTAACATTCTGATGGACAACCTTTTATGTTGTGCTAAATATCTTGTAATTAGGAAAACACGGCACTTCTGGAATTCTGGTGGTGCACAAGTAGGATAACCAAATCCGTCAGCTGTGATGTAGAAATACTTGGCTCTCATATAGATGTGTTCAAGAAATTATTTATTAATTGAAGAAATTCCAGAAAAAAATGAAAAGTAAGACTTCTGGATCAATACCTGACCTTTATCAGTCATCTGAATAGAGGAGATCTGTATGGCAGTACGCTGTGTAAGGGTCTGCAGTGTCCACTGCTAAGACAAGAAGTACTCCTAAATATCTTGGACACAAAAAACAGGGGATTTCCCTTTATCCAGTAGTTTTTTGTTGTTGTCCATTTGGCATACTGATAAATCATTGGTTCTTATTTAAGTCCTTGTATCCCTTCCAAATTGAGGGCCTGGTAGAGACAGAAGGGATAGCCGTTGGTGAGCAGGGGCACCATCTGCGTTATTTCTAGGCTGCCAATCTCCGCAGCAAGTTAGGGATTTACAGTGGGGAAATAGGGCAAGGCAAAGACCTTTGGTTCATTCTGGTGGTGGTGTTTGTGGTATCACTATTGTTTTTTGTTTTTTTTTTAATTTTAAGCTAATCAATAAAAGTTATATTTTATGAGTATTTTTTAAGTACAGTGCTCTCTATGGTGAAATAAAGGTTTTGCGCAACAAATAATTGTGTAAAAACTTTGCGACTTTTGATGTTTTTACTCTAGCTCTGGCAGCTTTTTGAAAAGTAGGTGGAGCTTAAAGGAAAGAAAGTGGCCTAGAGTAGCTAAACAAACTCACTATGATCTGACTGGAGTGCATTTTCTAATGCTGGTGCATGGACAGCTTTTAATGAATTTGGCATATATTACTCCAGAGGACTCTGGATCAAGTCTAGCATACCAGACACCAGTCTTTATTAATTCTCCCCATAGAATATTCTTTTACAGCAACACTTTACATGAAAAAAAGGTATAGGAGACTATTGGTATCTTAAACAATACAATGAATTCACCATTTTAACTATTATTTTAAAATGGTGAGTTTTACAAAAGTACCTGAAGATAAGTCTCAAGCGCTGTCCACACGCTCCATTGTGCTAGATTGGCTCCATTCTCCACATACTGCTTGATTCTGTTTTCCCTGTCTTTTGGCTTGAGGGCAGGATGAGCTTCATTCCTTGGGATTCCCAGCACTGTTTCATGCACATATACCGACCACAGGTTACATGTGGCTTCTGTGGTGTGAGGAGGGAATTCCCAAGCTCCTCTCTGCTCGTTGTGACCAAGCTCATGTATCGGCCCCCAAAGACCTTTCATTATTTCTGTAACGCTTACTAAAGTAGATGCTGTTGGCAAATGACACATTATTGGGTATCCAGCATGCATCCAACCTGTAGTAGTAAAAGAAAAAATAGTTAATGTGAAAAATAATAGCTACAATACCACTCTGCATATAGTAAATTAGTTACTGTATTTCTACCCATGTAAGTATCATTAACACAATTATTAAAAGAACTCTAAGAATTTTGTTCAAAAGTACTGACATGAATACAAAGTGTCATGACGGTCTACTTACCATTTGAGATTTGCACATCCGTAACAAATCTTTCTGGACGTGGAAACTTCTTTGGAATTACAGCAAGATCAGCTATAGCTTCCATGATCTTATCCCACTGAGCCATTAAAGCATCTGGATCTTCAAGTGAGCGAATCACTTTAGAGGGGACAGTAAGAATAATGCTTTCTGTAATAAGCTCAGCCCAGGGAGATGGATATTTCCGAATTTCTTGCACCCAAGATGATTGGGTTGTCTTACCTAATGAAAAGTTAAGAATTACAATGTATTTGTGTTTTCAGACATTTTGCTTGTTACGTTGTTTTAAAGGGGAAAAAAAATTGCAGAATATATCACAATTAGAGATGAGCTAATTGATTTTAATCAAATCATATTTATGTAGAAATTCAATGAAACTGCAGAAATAAAACAATATCTGCTTCACTTCCAGTGAATCATCTAAAATGGCAGTGCCAGGCATCCAAGTTCAAACCCTTGAGCCTGTGCTTTGTGGTCAGCTTCTCTTCCACCAAGCCACAGCAGATACATCTTTTCTCTCTTTGTTTAGTTTGTTATCCTTGCTTCTGTCTTTTTAGGGTAACAGGTGTTTTCATTTACTCATTTGTCTGCCCTATCACTTTTGAAGTGCAGCTTTATATACTTCCCCCTTGCTGGTATTTCCTGCTGGTGATAGTTTCATTTGGCTGCACAGACACACTTCTGTTTCTTTTTAGGAAGTTGGCAACATATTCTCTAATAGTACATTCTTAATCCTTTATTTTGTATTTCATGGTTTGTTTTACTCACTCTCGGATCTCTTTCTATTTCAGCTCGCTTTACCCTTTTGCAGGTAGTTTTCCCTCTCCTCTGCCTTCCGGTTCTTAGGAGGAACTTGAAGCGCTAGACGGCCTTTCAGGCAGCATAGGTCCGAGTTACCATCATCTAATCTGTGGTTAGTGCTATCTCAGCTCGTGCAGAAACCACTAGAGACAGCGAAGTCAGGATCTCTAGTCTGTACAGAAACCGTGAAGGTCAGTTGCAGTTTTTAGGTGTGTTACTATTTTTCTGAGTTGCTACACTGTTCTATGGGCAGTTGCCATTTTACACATTGTTCTATGACTGATGCAATTTTTGGTAATCACATAACTTCGGTGAAGCACTTGGGGGTTCAAAGTGCTCACCACACATCTAGATACGTTCCTTAGGGGGTCTAGTTTCCAAAATGGTGTCATTTGTGTGGGGTTTCCACTGTTTAGGTACATCAGGGGCTCTCCAAAGGCAACATGACACCCGCAGACCATTCCATCAAAGTCTGCATTCCAAAACGTCACTACTTCCCTTCCGAGCCCCGACGTGTGCCCATACAGTAGTTTTCTCCCACATATGAGGTATCAGCGTACTCAGGACAAATTGGACAACAACTTTTGGGGTCCAATTTCTACTGGTACCCTTGGGAAAATAAAAAAATTGGGGACTAAATGATCATGTTTGTGGACAAAATGCGATTTTTTATTTCCACACCCGGGCATTATAAACTTCTGTGAAGCCCTTGGGGGTTCAAAGTGCTCACCACACATCTAGATAAGTTCCCTGGGGGGTCTAGTTTCCAAAATGGTGTCATTTGTGGGGGTTTCCGCTGTTTTGGTACATCAGGGGCTTTCCAAACGCGACATGGTGTCCGATCTCAATTCCAGCCAAAAACGTCAAATGGCGCTGCTTCCCTTCCGAGCTCTGCCATGCGGCCAAATAGTCATTTACACCTACATATGGGGTATCAGCATACTCAGGACAAATTGCACAATAACTTTCAGGGTCCTGTTACCCTTGGAAAAATAAGAATTGAGGGTGAAAAGATCATTTTTGTGGAAAAAATATGATTTTTTAATTGTACGGCTGTACGTTATAAACTTATGTGAAGCCCTTGGGGGTTTAAAGTTCTCACCACACATCTAGATAAGTTCCTTGGTGGGGTCTAGTTTCCAAAATGGTGTCATTTGTGGGGAGTTTCCACTGTTTTGGCACATCAGGGGCTTTCCAAACGCGACATGGCGTCCGATCTGAATTCCAGACAATTTTGCATTGAAAAAGTCAAACGGCGCTCCTTCCCTTCTGAGCTCTGCCATGCACCGAAACAGTGGTTCCCCCCCACATATCAGGTATCAGCGTACTCAAGACAAATTGCATAATAACTTTTGCAGTCCAATTTCTCCTGTTACCCTTGGTAAAATAAAAAAAATTGAACCTGAATTATTTTTTTTGTGAAAAAAGTTAAATGTTCATTTTTTTTAAATATTCAAAAAATTCCTGTGAAGCACCTGAAGGGTTAATAAACTTCTTGAATGTGGTTTTGAGCACCTTAAGGGGTGCAGTTTTTAGAATGGTGTCACTTTTGGGTATTTTCTATCATATAGACCCCTCAAAGTGGCTTCAAATGTGATGTGGTCCATAAAAATAAAATGGTGTTGCAAAAATGAGAAATCACTGGTCAACTTTTAACCCTTATAACTTCTTAACAAAAAAAAATGTTGGTTTCAAAATTGTGCTGATGTAAAGTAAACATGTGGGAAATGTTACTTATTAAGTTTTTTGTGTGCCGTATCTCTGTGATTTAAGGGCTTAAAAATTCAAAATTAGAAAATTGCGAAATTTTCACCAAATTTCTGTTTTTTTCACAAATAAACACAAGCTATTTGAATGAAATTTTACCACTAACATGAAGTACAATATGTCAAGAGAAAACACTGTCAGAATCACCGAGATCCATGGAAGCGTTTCAGAGTTACTACCTCATAAATGGACAGTGGTCAGAAATGTAAAAATTGGCCCGGGAGTTAACGTGCAAACCACCCTTGATAGTAAAGGGGTTAAAGTGGACTTTTAGCTACATTTTTCTTGTTGAACTGGACATATAATGAGAATAGTGGCTGCAGAGTATAATTAAAGGTTAATTTTGACTTTCGTTTTCAGAGATATTAGCAAAGTATTTGGCACCTAATGAGTAAACTTTTTTAAGTCCAAGTGGGTGTTGTCAGAGTTTTCACTGACAGCACATACTTCTTTTCCTTGTATGATGTTGTACAATCATAAGCATTCAGCAACAATCAAAGGAAAAATATGCTCCACCACAGTTTAAAGCAGGATTCTCAGTGTGAGAGGTATAATGACAGCCAGCTCTGATCTACTGGTCTAACCTACTGCATCAGTGTGGGAGGGAGAAGTGGCACTGAATTTAGCTGTACCACATTACTAACCCTTCTATCATCTCTCCTTATAGTATTGTCAGTAATCACACTTATGTCTGCTTTGCTTAAGCAACTTGTAATCATTCTGCAATGAGATCAGGGCTGCACGACTTCTCATACATCTTGCCTGCCTGTTCTGGAGTTTGTGTGAGATGTAATGAGCCACTTCTCTGATCTCACCTCAGAGTGATTACAAGTTGAACACAACACATCAGACATAATTGTGACTACTAACACATCTTTGGACAGTGTGGGGAAGAGGCAGTACAGCAGAGCTGACAATGCTAGGAGAGGAGGAGAGCTAATAGAAGGGTTTGTAATGTGACACAGCTACTCTCATATGTGCTGTCTCTTCCCTTACACTGACTCCTGCAGAAGGGTAGACCAGGAGTTCAGAACTGTCTTTTTATCTCTCATGCACTGAGAACCCTGCTATAAACCATGGTGCTGTGTGTTCTTTCCTTTGAGTGTTGGTGCTTGCTTATGATTGGTCAACATCATACAGGGAGAAGTACACACCCTCAGTGAAAACTCTGACATCACCCATTTTGACTTAAAAATGTTAACTCATTAAGTGTCAAATACTTTGCTTGCTGTTCTCTCTGCAATAGAGAAACAAAATAAAAAAAATAGCTAAAACGTTTGCAGTCACTATTACATCATGTGTTTGTTTCAACATGAAAACTTTGTCTAACAGTCATTTCTAAAGCATCACTCCAGCATTGTTTTTTATTGCACCCCCCACCCTGTCTCATACTCAGCTGCCTCCACCTTCATCATTTTCCAGTGTCACTACCGTCGGTATCCGGCGTCGAGGGACCTGCTGGCAGCTCCAGTGTTTCATGGAGTAGTGCTGAGGTCACATTGAGAGCTTGTGATGTAGCTTCTGACTTCTGGCCAGTCTGAAGCTGCGCTCACAAGATGGCATCGCGAGACCTGAGTGATACCAAAAAACTCTGAAGACTCCGGAGTGAGTATATGACCGGGAGCAGGTGACTTACATTTAAAGCGCCACTCCAGCTCTGAGAAACAAACGCTGAAGTGGTGCTTTAATCAGTGTGGTAATAGTGCTGCTACAATTCATTATATTTTTGGCATTAATGCAGAAGGAAGCTGTAAAAATTTTTTTTACTATGTTAATACCTGACAAAGTGTGCGCTACAAATACAGTACTGATTTTTTTGCATCTATTCTAGTAGTTTGCTTTATTAGTCTACATGCCACACCAGTATTGTTGCCTGCAGCCTGTGTTATTTTTATTGGTGTTTAGTTAGCTTTTTTGGTTGTGCCCTTTGTGGGAGGAGGAGATTGTTTAAAAAATAAAAGCTGATCCAAGTGTAGTAAATATTATAAAAAGTAGTGGTGATTGCAGTAGCTGGCAGAAAGTAGAAGAAAAAAACCTATACCACGGTATTTGGCAATAGAAATGTGACACAAAGTCTCCTTCTCTACTCCCCCCTCATCTCTTCTTCCCACAACCGCATACAAGAATTCTCCCGTTCCTCCCACATTCTCTGGAACTCTCTGCCGCAACACATCAGACTCTCACCAACAAAAGAAACCTTCAAGGAGAACCTGAAGACCCACCTGTTCCAACAAGCCTACAACCTGCAATGATCCTCAGTCTACTGAACCACCGCACAACCAGCTCTACTCTCTCCTAGTGTATCCTCACCCATCCTTGTAGAATGTGAGCCCTCGCGGGAAGGGTCCTCTCTCCTGTACTTATGTGTCCCTTGTCTTACACATGTTTATTGTACTTGTCTATATTTCCCCTTTTCACATGTAAAGCGCCATGGAATAAATGGCGCTATATAAATGAATAATAATAATAATTAATGATAAAAAAAAAGTAGCAGCAAATGCACCACTATTGCCAGTCAGGGCCATAGTACTGCCAAATGCAGGTCATAATTGTCTTCTTTTGTCTTCTGGAAGCATATTAGTGGGAGATAACAGAGGACATTATGGGCTATATGGCACACCATTCATCTCCATCCCAGAAAGAAGATGTTCTCTTTGACACTTTCAATTTGAGTCAATTTTCTGCACATCACTCCTCCTCAACCACCATAGCAGTAAATTATTTTGATTGCGAACTTTAAATTCCAATAATGACATCTCTGTCTTCTCTGATTGCTAGTGAAGCACTTTGTCCACAAAGCCACTGCCCTTTGGATGTAAAAAAAAGATAATTCCTCTTTTACACCCAGATAATAACTTCTTCTATTTAACACATTGAATGAGAACATCCAGCATTTTGGTTTGGATGAGACTAGGATGGAGGACATGACTCAAATTCCTAGCTGTGTTGGTGATGGTAGTAGTAGTGGTGGCACTATCAGCTATAGTAGCAGCGGCACTGGCAGTAATGATGTGGGCAAAAGTATTCACACCCCTTGGCTTTATATCTATTTTGTTACATTACAAGCTGTGTTTAAATATTTTTTTAATCCGATTTGTGTGTAACAAATCAGCACTAAATAGTCTAAGTTGGTGAAGTGAGAAAAATAAAGGCATAAATTAAATTTTTGGGATCAAATAACTAAAAATTAACATGTGCATATGTATTCACCCCTTTTGTGATGAAACCCCAAAAAATGTCTAGTGCAAGCAATTACTGTCATAAATCACATGCTTAGTGAAAGGAAGCCCACCTGTGTGCAATCTAAGGGTACCGTTACACGTAGCGATGCACCAGCGATCCCGACAACGATATGGATCGCTGGTGCATCGCTAAGTGGTCGCTAGTGAGCTGCTACACAGGCAGATCTCACCAG
Organism: Dendrobates tinctorius; assembly: GCF_039654945.1. Taxonomy (NCBI): domain Eukaryota; kingdom Metazoa; phylum Chordata; class Amphibia; order Anura; family Dendrobatidae; genus Dendrobates; species Dendrobates tinctorius. The sequence continues at coordinate 16,696,180 of NW_027361730.1, read as the reverse complement.
CAACATAGCAGTGGTTGGGGGTCGCTACTTACCTGTCAGACGAGGCGATCCTGACGTCCTCCCGCCCGCGTCCACGCGTCGCTCGTCGGCGCCACAGGAAGCCCAGCAGGAATCGCCCGACGAGAAATGGCCCAGACCGTTCTCGCGCGATCAGCGATCATCGCGGGGGAGCCGGTCGGAGGTAAGTGTCACATGTAGCGATATCACTAGCAATATCGCTGCTACGTCACAAAATCAGTGACGTAACAGCGATATTGCTAGCGACATCGCTACGTGTAACGGGCCCTTAAGTGTCGCATGGTCTGTCAGTATATGCCTTTTCTAAAAGGCCACAAAGGCTGAAACATCATTAAGCAAGAGGCAGCACTAACCAAACACCATGAACACCAAGGAGATCTCCAAACAAGTCAGGGACAAAGTTGATGAAAAGTACAAGCCTGGGTTAGGTTATAAAAAATATCCCAGTCTCTGATAATTCCCCAGAGCAACATCAAATCCATTAGCATCAAATGGAAAGAACATGGTACCACAAAGAAACCTGTCCTATTTGTTGTTTGCTTCACAATAAAAATAAAACCAAATGTTCACAGTTGCAGGCATGTTCTTTGCATGAAGTGATGCAAACCCTAAAAAAAGACCCGTAAAATTCCACGTTGTGAGTTAGCTAAAGACAAAAAATGCCAAAGTGAGGTGGGTGAATATTTTCGCAAGCAACTGTATGTGGTTAACAGGACCTGGAAACCAGATTTTGTTGATATGTAGGAGATGTCAGAGGAGAAGGAAGATAAGGAGTGGAGCCAACATCCAGACAAAAGATCTTTCAGAGAGGCAGATCTACTTTGAACGTGGTCAGCTTGGGAGATGTTGATGCTGCAGCTGCTATTGCTAGAGAAGGCTTAACAGTGCCTGAAAACTCTGGTCATGGTCTTGGTGGTGACAAATCCAATCTGGGTCATCTCCAGTGTGGGAATTCTTCTCCACATTGTCAGATGACAAATCTTTTGATTTGTTAAGGTTCTGCAGGAAGAAAATAAACCGTGGACCTCCCAGCACAAATCGACTATGAACTACAAGTCTACATCAGCACTTGAAACAGCATGTGCATGACAGCGCGGCAAACACCGCTTCTGATTGGCAGTGAAATCATCCTCGCCAGTCAGAGAGCCATGGTTCCCACACTGTCAAAAGACAGCGTGAGTGCTCAGCTTTGATCGGAGGTATAAAGTTTACCTCCGGTCACTGGTGTCAGCAGATGGGACTACAGCTCCCATCATCCGACACCTGCTGCCGCTAATAACAGTGAGAGCAGGAGCGGCTGATGGATGTATTCATTAGCTGGCTCCTGCACTGTAAATAAATAATTTAAAAAAATTGCGTGGGTTCCCCTGTATTTTTGATAACCAGCCAGGCAAAACTCACAGCTGGGGGCTGCAACCCTCAGCTGTCAGCTTCAGCATGGTTGATTATCAAGAATAGACTGGTCCCTATGCTGTTTTTTTTAAAACTTTTTAAATAAATAATTTTAAGAAACGGCGTGGGGTCCCCCCATTTTTGACAACCAGCCTTGCTAAAGCAGATAGCTGGGGGCTGGTATTCTCAGGCTGGTAAGTGGCTATTGATATTATGAGCAACCTGGTCTTCTATAACACCTCAGCATTGCCACAGGCTGATCGCCTCCATGCCATGCCGCATTGATTCAGTAATTGATGCAAAAGGAGCCCTGACCAAGTATTGAGTGCATTTACTGAACATTAGTGTTGAGCGATACCTTCCGATATAGGGAAATATTGGATCGGATTGGATCGGACTGATACCCCAAAAATATCGGGTATCGCCGATTCCGATACTGGAAACCCATGCAAGTCAATGGGGCACAAATATCGGAAAGAAAATAAACCCTTTCTTTCCTTGCACATCCAGTTCGGGAGGGGGGAAGAGTGTGGGCAGTGCGTGGGCGGAGACTGTGCATGTGTGTGTGTGCGGGCGGGGTCTGTATGGGCCTCTCGGGGGTCTGTGCGGGTCTACCGGGGGTCTGTGCGGGCCTGCCGGGGGTCTGTGCGGGCTGCCGGGGGTCTGTGCGGGCCTGCCGGGGGTCTGTGCGGGCCTGCCGGGGGTTTTGTGTGTGCAGGCATCGTCCGAATGTATTGTATGTAGTATGTATGTAGTATGTATGTTGTATGTATGTTGTATGTATGTAGTATGTATGTAGCATGTTGTATGTAGCATGTTGTATGTATGTAGTATGTATATATGTATGTATGTTGTATGAATGTAGTTTATATGTAGTATGTACTGTATGTATTATGTAGTATGTATGTATGTTGTATGAATGTAGCATATATGTAGTAAGTATGTAGTATGTATGTATGTTGTATGAATGTAGTATATACAGTCATATGTAAAAGTTTGGGCACCCCTATTAATGTTAACCTTTTTTCTTTATAACAATTTTGGTTTTTGCAACAGGTATTTCAGTTTCATATATCTAATAACTGATGGACTCAGTTATATTTCTGGATTCAAATGAGGTTTATTGTACTAACAGAAAATGTGCAATCTGCATTTAAACAAAATTTGACCGGTGCAAAAGTATGGGCACCCTTATCATTTTCTTGATTTGAACACTCCTAACTACTTTTTACTGACTTCCTGAAGCACTAAATTGGTTTTGTAACCTCATTAAGCTTTGAACTTCATAGCCAGGTGTATCAAATCATGAGAAAAGGTATTTAAAGTGGCCACTTGCAAGTAGTTATCCTATTTGATTCTCCTATGAAGAGTGGCATCATGGGCTCCTCAAAACAACTCTCAAATGATCTGAAAACAAAGATTATTCAACATAGCTTTTCAGGGGAAGGATACAAAAAGTTGTCTCAGAGATTTAACCAGTCAGTTTCCACTGTGAGGAACATAGTAAGGAAATGGAAGAACACAGGTACAGTTCTTGTTAAGCCCAGAAGTGGCAGGCCAAGAAAAATATCAGAAAGGCAGAGAAGAAGAATGGTGAGAACAGTCAAGGACAATCCACAGACCACCTCCAAAGACCTGCAGCATCATCTTGCTGCAGATGGTGTCACTGTGCATCGGTCAACAATACAGCGCATGCATAACGCCTTTTTGTATGACCAAACAACTCAATCTTTGTTTCATCAGTTCACAGGACCTTCTTCCAAAATGTAACTGGCTTGTCCAAATGTGCTTTTGCATACCTCAGGCGACTCTGTTTGTGGCGTGCTTGCACAAACGGCTTCTTTCGCATCACTCTCCCATACAGCTTCTCCTCCAACAATACAGCGCACTTTGCACAAGGAGAAGCTGTATGGGAGAGTGATGCGAAAGAAGCCGTTTGTGCAAGCACGCCACAAACAGAGTCGCCTGAGGTATGCAAAAGCACATTTGGACAAGCCAGTTACATTTTGGAAGAAGGTCCTGTGAACTGATGAAACAAAGATTGAGTTGTTTGGTCATACAAAAAGGCGTTATGCATGCGCTGTATTGTTGACCGATGCACAGTGACACCATCTGCAGCAAGATGATGCTGCAGGTCTTTGGAGGTGGTCTGTGGATTGTCCTTGACTGTTCTCACCATTCTTCTTCTCTGCCTTTCTGATATTTTTCTTGGCCTGCCACTTCTGGGCTTAACAACAACTGTACCTGTGTTCTTCCATTTCCTTACTATGTTCCTCACAGTGGAAACTGACTGGTTAAATCTCTGAGACAACTTTTTGTATCCTTCCCCTGAAAAGCTATGTTTAATAATCTTTGTTTTCAGATCATTTGAGAGTTGTTTTGAGGAGCCCATGATGCCACTCTTCATAGGAGAATCAAATAGGAGAACTACTTGCAAGTGGCCACTTTAAATACCTTTTCTCATGATTTGATACACCTGGCTATGAAGTTCAAAGCTCAATGAGGTTACAAAACCAATTTAGTGCTTCAGGAAGTCAGTAAAAAGTAGTTAGGAGTGTTCAAATCAAGAAAATGATAAGGGTGCCCATACTTTTGCACCGGTCAAATTTTGTTTAAATGCAGATTGCACATTTTCTGTTAGTACAATAAACCTCATTTGAATCCAGAAATATAACTGAGTCCATCAGTTATTAGATATATGAAACTGAAATTCCTGTTGCAAAAACCAAAATTGTTATAAAGAAAAAAGGTTAACATTAATAGGGGTGCCCAAACTTTTACATATGACTGTATATAGTATGTATGTACAGTATGTTGTATGAATGTAGTATATATGTAGTATGCATGTATGTATGTTGTATGAATGTAGTATATATGTAGTATGTATGTTATATGAATGTAGTATATATGTAGCATGTATGTACTATGTATGTTGTATGAATGTAGTACAGTGGGGCAAAAAAGTATTTAGTCAGTCAGCAATAGTGCAAGTTCCACCACTTAAAAAGATGAGAGGCGTCTGTAATTTACATCATAGGTAGACCTCAACTATGGGAGACAAACTGAGAAAAAAAAATCCAGAAAATCACATTGTCTGTTTTTTTTTCATTTTATTTGCATATTATGGTGGAAAATAAGTATTTGGTCAGAAATAAGCAATCAAGATTTCTGGCTCTCACAGACCTGTAACTTCTTCTTTAAGAGTCTCCTCTTTCCTCCACTCATTACCTGTAGTAATGGCACCTGTTTAAACTTGTTATCAGTATAAAAAGACACCTGTGCACACCCTCAAACAGTCTGACTCCAAACTCCACTATGGTGAAGACCAAACAGCTGTCAAAGGACACCAGAAACAAAATTGTAGCCCTGCACCAGGCTGGGAAGACTGAATCTGCAATAGCCAACCAGCTTGGAGTGAAGAAATCAACTGTGGGAGCAATAATTAGAAAATGGAAGACATACAAGACCACTGATAATCTCCCTCGATCTGGTGCTCCACGCAAAATCCCACCCCGTGGGGTCAGAATGATCACAAGAACGGTGAGCAAAAATCCCAGAACCACGCGTGGGGACCTAGTGAATGAACTGCAGAGAGCTGGGACCAATGTAACAAGGCCTACCATAAGTAACACACTACGCCACCATGGACTCAGATCCTGCAGTGCCAGACGTGTCCCACTGCTTAAGCCTGTACATGTCCGGGCCTGTCTGAAGTTTGCTAGAGAGCATTTGGATGATCCAGAGGAGTTTTGGGAGAATGTCCTATGGTCTGATGAAACCAAACTGGAACTGTTTGGTAGAAACACAACTTGTCGTGTTTGGAGGAAAAAGAATACTGAGTTGCATCCATCAAACACCATACCTACTGTAAAGCATGGTGGTGGAAACATCATGCTTTGGGGCTGTTTCTCTGCAAAGGGGCCAGGACGACTGATCCGGGTACATGAAAGAATGAATGGGGCCATGTATCGTGAAATTTTGAGTGCAAACCTCCTTCCATCAGCAAGGGCATTGAAGATGAAACGTGGCTGGGTATTTCAACATGATAATGATCCAAAGCACACCGCCAGGGCAATGAAGGAGTGGCTTCGTAAGAAGCATTTCAAGATCCTGGGGTGGCCTAGCCAGTCTCCAGATCTCAACCCTATAGAAAACCTTTGGAGGGAGTTGAAAGTCCGTGTTGCCAAGCGAAAAGCCAAAAACATCACTGCTCTAGAGGAGATCTGCATGGAGGAATGGGCCAACATACCAACAACAGTGTGTGGCAACCTTGTGAAGACTTACAGAAAACGTTTGACCTCTGTCATTGCCAACAAAGGATATATCACAAAGTATTGAGATGAAATTTTGTTTCTGACCAAATACTTATTTTCCACCATAATATGCAAATAAAATGAAAAAAAAAACAGACAATGTGATTTTCTGGATTTTTTTTTCTCAGTTTGTCTCCCATAGTTGAGGTCTACCTATGATGTAAATTACAGACGCCTCTCATCTTTTTAAGTGGTGGAACTTGCACTATTGCTGACTGACTAAATACTTTTTTGCCCCACTGTATATATGAAGTATGTATGTTGTATATATGTAGTATGTATGTAGTATGTATGTAGTATGTATGTAGTATGTTTTTTTTACATTCAACACATTAGCCGGATGATGGGACTACTACGTCCCATCATTGGCTAATGTGTCAATCACTGTCATTGTAGCAGGCATAGCCCGATGGGACTTGTAGTCCCATCGGACGATGCCTGCACACACACACAACCCCCGGCAGGCCCGCACAGACCCCCGGCAGGCCCGCACAGACCGCGCATCATGATGACATAATTTCAGCAGCCAATCATAGCCATGCCTTTAGTTAACATGGCTAACACAGCTGGCTCATTGCATTATGGGAACTTCCGAATTCCGGTATTCGATATTGTAAAAATATCGGAACTCCGATACAGTGAATATCGGCCGATACCCGATATTTGCAGTATCGGAATGCTCAACACTACTGAACATACAATTCATTAGGCCAACATTTCAGATTTGAAAATATTTTTTTCAAGCTGGTGTTATAAAGTATTCTAATTTACTGAGATAATGACTTTTGGGTTTTCACTGGCTGTAAGCCATAATCATCAACATTAACAGAAATAAACACTTGAAATAGATCACTCTGTAATGACTCTATAGATGAGTTTCACTTTTTGTATTGAAGAACTGAAATAAATTAACATTTGGATGATATTCTAATTTTGTGAGAAGCACTTGTACATGTCATGTCTTTGAAACAAATACTGATGGAATTTGCCCTAAACTCGGAATTGCCAAATCAAAAGCCTACAAAAAAGCTTCCTGAAAGAACTCTTCCAAAATGCCTCAGAATTGCTTAAAAAAAACCTATTGTTTTTGAACATCAAATAAAATTCAATCTGCTCAGTAGATTCCACTGCCTTTTAGGAAATTATGGTGTGAAATCATCCTTGAAAGAGGATATCCAGCTGCCATTATTGCTCACAGAAAGGAGTATCCACTCTATGCTCTCTCATGCAGTAGAATGTGGCCTTCACCTTGATCTTGTGATTGTGCTTGAAAAAGTAAATTGCTCAACTTGTGAAACAGCAATTATAGCCATGGATTAATGTTTTTCAGAGATTTCTTGTTAAATTTGTTGATTGGCAACAGTGTATGACTTCAGTAAGGATAGTTGGTGACACCTTTACAGTTGGGCACTACGTTGGGTTCCAACACCAGGTGCAGTTTATTAACCTTCTCCTCAATGGACATATCCCTGTCCCAAACAGCAACACGTCAGAACCTGAATTCACTCCCTGATTTCAGTTTTTTAGTTCTTGTAAGCTAAAGCATTGCCAAGCTCTCTCACTTCTTTTGGACATGGGCAACAAAAGCACAGTGGACAAAGCAGCAAGTGTTTCCCTATTAACTACAACTGGGCAACATAGCAAATGACAATGTCAGGAATATTGTGACTGCACTGCATTTGGGCACAGTAACACATGTTCCCTGTATGATGCATGACTTAAATTTGATTGTGCAAATTTTTTTAAATAAATATAATCACTTGAAAAAGGTGATACACATGGCCACAAGAATGTCTGGGCATAACAACTCTTCTACTTCTGCAAGGCCTGGAGGCCATTCTTCATTAAGTCTTACGGAGCACTGCCTGATTTCTGACATTACAATGATATGGAATTAAATGCTGCATATGTTGGATTTGCTGTATGAGCAGCATAAAGCAGGGATAGCCTATATCATGTAGTAGGCAAGCTGCAACTTGGGTTACTTTGAAAATTTACAATGGCAGTTGATGAGAGGCGTGTTGTGTCTAATGAGGCCTTTCGAGGAGGCTACTAATTTTGCCAGTAAGAGAAAACTGTCACATCAATGATGTCATATTCCTCTCATATTTATATAGGAAAAATGGTCATAAGAATGCAACAAAGGATAAAGGAAGATGAGCAATGTCTACTGTATATGTTCATTGCTGCCCTGGGGCTGTTTATAACACATCATACAAAACATGTATAAACACCAACATGGCAGGCATTTGCCCCCGAAATGGATCATTTTTGGTTAGATTTTTTATTTTGAAAAAGCATAGGAAAATCTGACAGTACAGTGTGTTATTAAATACGCTGTTGGTTACCACCAATTAATATACATTTACCCGAAACCTTATACAGTGGGTATGGAAAGTATTCAGACCCCTTTAAATGTTTCACTCTTTGTTTCATTGCGGCCATTTGGTAAATTCAAAAAAGTTCATTTTTGTTTCTCATTAATGTACACTCTGCACCCCATCTTGACTGAAAAAAACAGGAATGTAGAAATTTTTGCAAATTTATTAAAAAAGAAAAACTGAAATATCACATGGTCATAAGTATTCAGACCCTTTGCTCAGTATTGCGTAGAAGCACTCTTTTGGGATAGTACAGCCATGAGTCTTCTTGGGAATAATGCAATAAGTTTTTCACACCTGGATTTGGGGATCCTCTGCTATTCTTACTTGCAGATCCTCTCCAGTTCCATCAGCTTGGATGGTGAATGTTGGTGGACAGACATTTTCAAGTCTCTCCAGAGATGCTCAGTTGGGTTTAGACAAGGGCTCTGTCTGGGCCAGTCAAGAATGGTCACAGAGTTGTTCTGAAGCCACTCCTTTGTTATTTTAGCTGTGTGCTTAGGGTCATTGTCTTGTTGGAAGGTGAACCTTCGGCCCAGTCTGAGGTCCAGAGCACTCTGGAAGAGGTATTCACCCAGGATATCTCTGTACTTGGCCGCATTCATGTTTCCTTCAATGGCAACCAGTCGTCCTGTCCCTGCAGCTGAAAAACACCCCCATAGCATGATGCTGCCACCACTTTGTTTCACTGTTGGGATTGTATTGGGCAGGTGATGAGCAGTGCCTGGTTTTCTCCACATATACCGCTTAGAAATATCACCAAAGAGTTCTATCTTGGTCTTGTCAGACCAGAGAATCTTATTTCTCATAGTCTGGGAATCCTTCATGTGTTTTTTAGCAAACTCTATGCGGGCTTTCATATGTCTGACCCTGAGGAGAGGCTTCAGTCTGGCCACTCTGCCATAAAGGCCCGACTGGTGGAGGGCTGCAGTGATAGTTGACTTTGTGGAACTTTCACCCATCTCTCCTCTGCATCTGTAGAGCTCAGTCACAGTGATCTAGGGGTTCTTCTTTATCTCTCTAACCAAGGCTCATCTCTCACGATTGCTCAATTTGGCTGGACGGCCAGGTGTAGGAAAACTTCTGGTGGTCCCAAACTTCTTTCATTTAAGGATTATGGAGGACACTGTGCTCTTAGGAACCTTGAGTACAGCAGAAATTCTTTTTTAACCTTGGCCAGATCTGTTCCTTACCACAATTCTGTCTCTGAGCTCATTGGCCAGTTCCTGTGACCTCATGATTCTCATTTGGTCTGACATGCACTGTGAGCTGTGAGGTCTTATATAGACAGGTGTGTGCCTTTAAAAATCAAGTCCTATCAGTTTAATTAAACACAGCTGGACTCCAATAAAGAAGTAGAACCATCTCAAGGAGGATCACAAGGAAATGGACAGCATGTGACTTAAATATGAATGTCTGAGCAAAGGGTCTGAATACTTATGACCATGTGACATTTCAGTTTTTCTTTTTTAATAAATTTGCAAAAATTTCTACTTTCTGTTTTCTTCAGTCAAGATGGAGTGCAGAGTGTACATTAATGAGAAAAAAATGAACTTTTTTGAATTTACCAAATGGCTGCAATTAAACAGAGTCAAAAATGTAAATGGGTCTGAATACTTTCCAAACCCACTGTATGTTTAGGTGACTTAGACATTACTAAGGCTGTCATTGTATTAAAGAGTTTGAAACAGGATGGATACAGTCCTAGGAGTCATACAGTGTCATAAATCAGGACAATTGAAGGCTTTGGAGTACTTTCACCGCAAATCGATTTGCAGCACATTGAACGTCACTGGCAAATACGGCATCAATAATTTCAGAAAAAATCATTAATGACTATTCTCAATGTCAAGTCTAACAATATGGAATGAAAGCTTTTGAAGCAAAAGTGGACACAATGCAAATTGTTTAGTTATTTCTCGGCAATATACTGTATTTCTAAAATAGATTATTGATGGCTGCTTGATGTAACTATCGTGTTTTGTTTTTTTTGTCAGATCAGCTGTGATGTGGCCGTAGAAAAAAATGGTAGATGCAAAATATGTTGGTTGTAAGATAAAGGAGCAGTACCATTAATGCAAAATTATTAACATGGCCTTCACTGGAATACGGTAGTATTCAAAGTATCTGGAATACGGTAGTATTCAAAGTATCTAGAATACACACTTGGTCAAAATTGTTGGTACCCCTCGTTTAATGACAGAAAACCCCACTATGGTGACAGTAATAACTTGAATCTGACAAAAGTAATAATAATAAATCAAAAATCTATGAAAATGAACAAATGAAAGTCAGACATTGCTTTTCAACCATGCTTCCACAGAATTTAAAAAAAAATAAAACTTATGAAATAGGCCTGGACAGAAATGATGGTACCCTTAACTTAATATTTTGTTGCACAATCTTTTGAATCAAATGATTCCTGTAACTGTCAATGAGACTTCTGCACCTCTCGACAGGTATTTTGTCACACTCCTCAAGAGCAAACTGCTCCAGCTGTCTCGTGTTTGAAGGTTTCCTTTTCCAGACGGCTTGCTTCAGCTCTTTCCAAAGATGCTCAATAGGATTTGGGTCAGGGTTCATAGAAGGCCACTTCAGAATAGTTCAATGTTTTCCTCTTAGCCATTCTTGGGTGTTTTTAGCTGTGTGTTTTGGGTCATTATCCTGTTGCAAGACCCATGACCTACGACTGAGACCAAGCTTTCTGACATTGGGCAGCACATTTCTCTCTAGAATCCCTTGATAGTCTTGAGATTTCATTGTATTCAGCACAGATACTAGACATCCTGTGCCAGATGCCGGAAAGCAGCCCCAGAACATAACAGAGCCTTCTCCTTGATTCACAGTAGGGACAGTGTTCTTTTCTTGACATGCTTCATTTTTGCGTCTGTGAACATAAAGCTGATGTGCCTTGCCATAAAGTTCCATCTTTATATTATCTGTCCATAGAACATTCTCCCAGAAGCTTTGTGGCTTGTCAACATGTAGTTTGGCAAATTCCAGTCTGGCTTTTTTATGATTTTTTTTTCAACAATGGTATCATTCTTGGTCGTCTCGCCTATTCCATGAGTTTTATTTTTTTTTTTAAATTCTGAGGAAGCATGGTTAAAAAGCAATGTCTGACTTTCATTTGTTCATTTTCATAGATTTTTTTTATTCATTATTACTTTTGTCAGGTTCAAGTTATTTCTGTGGGTTTTTCTGTCATTAAACGAGGGTACCAACAATTTTGACCACGTGTGTATATGACTTGGCTATAGAGAACTGCCATTTATTGTGTGTGGCTCTGTTGACTTTAGGACATATAGAGAAAATTTGGGCATTCTATACTTACCTTTTATAAACGTAGGAGCAAGTTCTACTCCTTGAACTGAAATTGGAACACTGCCCAGTTGACTATTGGCTTTGACAATAATGTAAAGAAGTCCGCCCCAGACACAGGATATAGAAACTTTCTCATCATCAATGGCTTTTTTACGCACAACCACTGGTGCACGACAATACTGATTTGCACCACTCAGGTCATCTGAATGACAGCCAACCTGCACCTGTAATAAATATCAAGCTTTCACTACAATCATCATCGCACAGAAGTGATCATTTACAATATAAAAAGTAGTGAAGTATTTTAAGAATATGTGTGCAGTTTTAGAAACGGATAGCCTGCTAACACTTATCAGTAGGCAGAAAAAGAAAGATTCCTGTAGATTACCTCTAGACCTTTACCCACAGCTGAGGCAGGAAACACAAGAGTTACTGTTTTCCGAGGAGGTACGTAGAGTCCAGTACTTCTCCAGGCATTGGCACCTGGGGACAGAATACCCATTTATAAATATGTTGTTTTGGACCCGCTTTAGGTGGTTGTTTTTCGAAAAAAATCACAAATATGTGAATGGGACCAAGCAGTACGATAGATAGAAAAACTACTTTATGAATGATGTCTCAGATGCCCCCAAATAATGGACATACATTTCCCTAGAAGCCTTGCTTACTTTGTTGTTACTGTATTGAGACACCAAGGGGAGGCATATAATGTGGTTACAGCTCTGAAGTATGAGCCATAGGGACTCTTTACAGGCTGTGTACAATGCGCCAATCTCGCTTGAACATAATAGATGTGCACTTATAGGCCCGAATTATGGTCTTTTTTGGGGGGCCAAGACTGAGATTTAACATCTAATAACAGGATCATAAGGATCTATGATACTACACAGGTCATTAGATCCACAGTCTAGCCGGGACTTCTATCTTTTAATTTTGTCAAGTATGATGGGGAATTTCTAAATCCTACTCAGATTTGTGAATTGGATTTCTGCCACAAGGGTAGCTTTGCTTATACTAATTCCTATGTGAAAATTTCACTTTAAGCCCTTATTCACACATCATTGTTCATCTGTATTTGAAAGTCACAACTTGGAGTGGCTCCAAAATATTTTTGAGGTGTGAATCTTTTAATTATAGTTTTCTCTCTGTAGGTTCCACTCCCGATTTTGACTTGCAAACACTGATGCAAAAACACTTGCTAAATGCTGAACCATACTGAACCATGAAAAGTAGTGCAGGCAGATTGTCAGTGTTGACCATAGCAACCAAACAGATTTCAGCTTCTACTTTATGGGAAGGTGAACAGATTTAACGGAATTTTTTTTATCTGCCCTATATTTTATGGTTTTTTTTTACATTGTTCCCAAAAAACACTAATACCAAAATTCTCCAGTTAAGTTGCCTCGACATACACAAAAATATTTTTATTAGGATTGAAACTTTTAGAGTTTTTTTTGCCATATTTGCAAAAAACAAACAAACCAGAAAAAACAGCCAGTATTAAACAGGTTAATAGGGAATTTTATTATTTTTGTGTATGGGGCTAAGAACTAATATACTGATAGACTGCTCTAGTCAGCAATTCAGCAGCCTCCGCTGATGTCACGTCAACAGAGCAGCATCTTTTCTTCCCCTCAGTCGATAGGGCATCTTTGCAAATGTCATGCTGATTGACAGCTGTCTCCCCACTGCCTAACTGCAAAGAGTGAATCAGCATGATTGTCTGCAGTGACGCTCCGTCGACAGGGCTGAACGGAAGAGGAAGATTTAATCTGTTGACGAGAGGTGAAATGAAGCAGGGGTATTGCTGGCTGAACCGGCAGAGATCATCCTCATTCAAAAAAGGAAGGTAGTTAACAATAACCTGCCTGTTAGTTCATAGACCCAAACACAATCTTATCATTTAAATGATTACTGCTACAGTGCAAGTGACGTGGTGGAATGTAAGAGCTTGTTCATATATTTCTTAAGACTCAGTTCATGCTGGCTCACATTGCATTAAATTTTGAGGGAAATTTGTATTCCAATTAATCCCATTGTTCTCAATGGGCCCGTTAGTTTAATTTTTATAGAAAAAAAAAGGCATTAATCCTGAAAGAACGTTTTAGGCAGTGCTCCTCAAAATGGTACTATAAGAACAGTGTCCTGACAAATAAAAAAGATGTATACCCTATATTGGTACATGTTTTGGGGGTGGGAGAAGAATAATACCATGCCTATGTAAACAAGCCATAAGAGAAAAAAACTTTTATTTAAGGCAAAGAAATACATGATTTGATGATCTGTCCAAAAAAGCATTGTGAAATATAAAACAAATATAAAAGTATATATAATGAGATATGAGAAAAGTACTTTACCAGGGTTTGTGCCATCAATCTGCACCACAATAGGGGGTTTACAAGGACCACTCTCACATTCTAGATCATTCAACTTATCCAGACAGCTGACTTCTTGGGCGAGACACAACATGAAAGCTTCCTTAGAACAGCTTTTCGCTGGACACTCTTTACTGACATTTGGGATACTACAGTCATGTGCCAGATGTACCAGTTCTTCCTGTAGAGAAGAAATAAGAGGGCTGGCTGGCATCCTCATGAATGTCAAAACATCTTGTCTGAGTTTAGGCAGCCAATCACTCAGGGATGGTGTTAACTGAGCCCCACTTGTCAAGTCACCTAACAGTTGAGAGACAGCTCTAGGAAAATGGTAGGTAGTAGCTTCTGCATTAGGATCCAAAACCTGATAGTTGCCCCGAGCAACTGTTCTCCCCAAAATGCTGATTCCAAGCTTATTGAGGACTTTGTTTCCCGGATATTGAGAAAGCACATTTGGATTAGAGTAAGACCAGTACCAGGCATGGCCAGCAATAAGCAGACCCCCACCTTCTGCCACAAACTGTTGGATTTTTTCTGCCTCAGCATCACTGTACGATGTGCAGCAGTACACACTGAGCTCAGGAGCTAAATCAGACACCACACATTGTAAACCTTCAGCTTGTAGGACATTTGCAAACTTAGCCAGTTTTTGTACAGTACCGATTTTTCCTTGTCTTCCCTTATCCAGCCATGAGATCGCATTGAGCCAGAAGGATTTGAGCTCCAGTTTGCATAAATAGCCTTCGTGTGTCCCCACAACTATACGCCCTCTCCCGTAATATGCTGCACCAAAAAAACACTGGTTATTGCTGGTTAGACCAATTGGAAATGTCAGAGGTCCGTGAAGGAGAAGCTCAGAGGGGACACACTGCCCACTAATGTCCATGCTGCTAACACCTTGCACAAGATGCTTTAAATCCGCTGAAAAGGTCACACTGTTGAAAACAAAAAAAAAATATAAAGTGAATATAATATAGTTTTATTTCATACTTGTATTAATTAGGCAAAGATCCATATAATGACATTTAAATGATGATAAACAGTGAAGAACAATCAATAGTACTTACTCTTTGTAGAATGGGCACCATGGTATTTTTCCACTCACACTAAAGTTCCCTCTTTCTCCAGCTTGACCGGTAAAATATATCCCAGCCACAGAAGTTATTTTGTTTCCAGGAAAATTGCACAGAACATTATCTTGTTTGTGGCTAGAAGCCCACTGCCAGGCTTGAGCTCCAATGAGAAGACCTCCTCCTTCTTTTACAAAAGAGACTATTTCCTGTGCCTGGTTATCACTATATCCATTTGTACAGAGAACTCCCAAATCTTTCTTCAGACCAGAGATCTTTTCAACCTTGTGTCCAGAGGCAGAAATCATCTCTTCCAAGTTGTTGAAGCTTTTGTCAACACCAATTACCACTTCTGAGGAAGGTTTCAGCCAAGATATTACATTTTTAAGGAAATCCATAAATTGGGGCAGGTTCAAGAATGCTTCATGGCTCATGACCACAAGCCGACCCTTTCCATACTTGGAGGCAGCAATAAGGACATGTTTTTCAGGACTTGCTATGATCGGAAAAGCTTCATCACCAGTCAGGAGGAGATTACAAGGCACGTCTTTCCCAGAGAAATTTATACTACAGATACCTTTGACCAGAGAGCGGTAGTCTTCATTAGCAGCCATTTTCTATGTTCTGTAACACAAAATGAACAATTTTTGAAAATGAAAATAAAAAAAGAAAATGCCTGTTTTTAACATTTTTTAAACCATAAAAGACCACTAAAATACATTTTAAATTGTGGTCTCCTTAATAAAATAATTATTTTTATATATTGGACACACAATTTCTTATTCAGACTCGGGCAGGGCTAAACCTAATATTTTTTTCCTTCTTTAGTTTATTTACACATTTTTTTCATCTATACCACACTCCTTGGCACTATAAGGCTGCAAAAGACCTTTGGAGGGCCCTTTATCATTTAACTACATTTTTTGAAATTTGATTTCCTCTGTAACTGGGGCAAGTATAGTAGCCCCAGTGTCAAGGCAATTTCAATCTTCTAATTTAAAGTGCAGAGATAATATGGGTGTCTTAGGACCCAGAAGCTCATGCTCTTCTGGTAATATCACTGTAATTGGAGGAGAAAGCGCTTGTAGCACTTTCTGAACAATATACATAGAGCTTGTTCAGTGCTGCGTATACAGTGATCAGGAAGTTACAAGAGTAACAAACTATCTTTGCCTTCTCTGTTGGCAGTCAAGCTGTGCATGACCGTCAACTCCTACACTTGAATAATCGTGTGCAACTGTTTACTCTGCAATGACATTCTAAAACATTATTGCACAGTGATATGCGGACTGCAAGGACACATAAAATCGTGAGGAGGTCCTAAAGTGATTAAATATATTACACTTTAGTAAATACAGTATGCCTACTTACTAAAGTCTGCCAAGTGAGATAAGGTAGGAGCCTGGATCAAATGTATCTTTTTCTTGAAGTCTTTATTTCCTATATAGCAGACTATGCCCCATCTGTCTTATAAAATATGCTTGAGGTCTGTAATGTACATATCAATAATTAACCATTTTCATGGACAATGACCATAGTTCCTCCAAACAAAGATGAGTTGATAGTAGACTGCTTCCATAATAACCAGATTCTAAATGTTCTATTACTCTATGTAAGGCAAGTTGCATACTTGAAGGGGAGTTCTTGTTTATGAAATGCATTTTCACACAACTTCTTAGGGCAATCTGCGTTAACAAAGGGAGTTAAATAATTTGGAGCTTTGGCTACTTAAAGCATCTACTGTATTTCTTCTTTTTTCTGAACATGTCTAACATGTTTGGCACTGCAGAGTAACTGAACATTTACTGCCAGCTTCCGGCAAATATTACATGAGAATCACCAAGAGTTCCCGAAATGGGTCACCTAATGGAAAGCTTTTTATGGGATGTGGGAAGCCTTTTAACAGAATTACAGTGTTTAGAGTCTACAGCTCATTGACTAGCAGTGGATCACCTAGTAATCCGCTCATTTTTTTAAAGGAAACCTTAAAAACAGCTACCGTATTTACTTACAGATATAGTGGTGATCTGCAGGTAAATAGCATTTAAATCATGTTACAGTGGTTTACTGGAGCAACAGCTACAGGGAGAAAATGAAGGTATATCCTCTCTGCAGCCACTTACTTTCAGTTATCAGGGTGGCGTAGGCTGAGGTTACAGTCACAACTCACTACACAGTAAGAGCCAATGCAATCATTACCCTGCATCTTGAGTAACAAAATCTTCTGCTCACACACTCACTGTGGAGCTGTCAATGTGCAAGAGAGTGATTACAGCATGCTCAGTGTGCAGTGAGAGGTGACTAACTGATCCATGCACTGCCACAATGACTGAAAGCGAGAGGCTACAGGGAGAATATAACACTGGTCAACAGCATTTTTGGTGCCAAAGATATTTCATCGAATTTAGGGTATTTTTGGGGTGCTGATTCTGAATATGTCATCAGTTTTGCCAGATTGGCTCAAGTTTTTGAGATTTTTGGTATCTTATTTATAGCACTTGTTGGTAAATGCGACGCATCATCTCATTAATTTCTTTGGATTAGTACTTGAACTGAGCAGTTCTCAATATAGTTTTGTGTTAATTAGTGTTCTAAAAGTTTGTTCATAGCTTGATTTTTGCACTAACTTTATGTTGTTGTCTGTTTTCCAGTGAAAAGCATGAACTCATCATGAAGAAGTTGTCTTAACGATCCAGACTCATTCTGTTACATTTGTGGTGAATATACACTGCCAAAACATAGAAGAAACATAACACACTTCGTAAAAAAAGTGTATTTTGCCTATTTTGGGGTTATGCTTGGGGACCAAGACAAGTTTTGGGCACCACACATAGTGTGCAAAGCATGTATCGAATTATTACGAAAATGGAGCAAAGGACAAAGAAAAAGCTTCAAATTTGGTGTTCCAATGGTGTGGAGAGAGCCAAAAAATCATCATGATGACTGTTATTTATGGTAAACACAGGTACAGGCACATCTTCACAATGAGGGACAGGCCTTCTTGCAGATTCCATGTTACTCCCATTTTCGTTTCTTATGCTTATTGAATCCTTGCACTTGCACTGCACAGAAATAACAGTCATCATGATGATTTTTTGGCTCTCTCCACACCATTGGAACACCAAATTTGAAGCTTTTTCTTTGTCCTTTGCTCCATTTTCGTAATAATTCGATACATGCTTTGCACACTATGTGTGGTGCCCAAAACTTGTCTTGGTCCCCAAGCATAACCCCAAAATAGGCAAAATACACTTTTTTTACGAAGTGTGTTATGTTTCTTCTATGTTTTGGCAGTGTATATTCACCACAAATGTAACAGAATGAGTCTGGATCGTTAAGACAACTTCTTCATGATGAGTTCATGCTTTTCACTGGAAAACAGACAACAACATAAAGTTAGTGCAAAAATCAAGCTATGAACAAACTTTTAGAACACTAATTAACACAAAACTATATTGAGAACTGCTCAGTTCAAGTACTAATCCAAAGAAATTAATGAGATGATGCGTCGCATTTACCAACAAGTGCTATAAATAAGATACCAAAAATCTCAAAAACTTGAGCCAATCTGGCAAAACTGATGACATATTCAGAATCAGCACCCCAAAAATACCCCAAATTCATTAAAATATTTTGGACACCAGAAAAAAAATTTTTTTTCGTTGACCTGTGTAATGCTTCCAGTAAACGAGTCCAAACCAAAAAATCATCATGGCAGGTACCATGAGGATTAAGGAGTGAAATAAAGGAATAAGTTTAAAAAGTACAATTTTTATTAATTACCCATTTAAAACAATGATTAAATGACATTAAAAAGACAGGGCAATTTGGTCTCCAACATGAAAGGGGAAGAGGAGAACCAGCAGCAAACCAATGTATTTTTCATATCTTAATAAAGTGCATAGCGCATAAGAAACCAGAAAAAGGGGAATATATCCAGGGTCCACAATACCTATGAAGCCCTTACATAGAAGCCCTTATACTCAGACAGCAATTGCAATAATTTGCTAAATTTGGCGAACAAGGTGCTGCAAGCACTACAGAGATTTTGCCTATTTTTACTGTAAGGGAAAGGAGGGACCAAAGAAAAAAAACATGAAAGATAATAATAAAGTAGGAATCAGCTGTCCCATGTATATATGCAATTTATTTCCTTTGCAAAGGAAAAAGAAGTCCAGTGCACAGCAGAGGATAGTGAATGAAGTTAGAAGAGATTTTGGATTAGAATTAACTGTAGCTGGCAGCTAGGACACAGGACAGCTGTAGTGAGACTTATGCACAAGGTGTTGGATGCTGCCCCTGCCACCTGATGAGCGCCGTTTCACAAGAGATGCTTCTTCCAGAAGCGTTTATATATATATATATATATATTCCAGTAAACGAGCCCAACATGATTTATTTATTTTTTACCTGCTGATTACCCGGATTATCTGCAAGTAAATAATTGTTTTGTAAGTCACAGGTTTCTCTTGAAGGGAATCTGCAAGTAGGATCAACCCTCATAAGTCGTTTATATACACATGTAGGTCACAGGCAGCTGAATAGAATGATACCTTGATACAGTGGGGAAAAAAGTATTTAGTCAACCACCAATTGTGCAAGTTCTCCCACTTAAAAAGATGAGAGAGGCCTGTAATTGACATCATGGGTAAATCACAGCTATGAGAGTCAAAAAGAGAAAACAAATCCAGAAAATCAAATCTACGTTTTTCTTAATATTCATTTACCAATAAAGTCCAAAGCACATAATAGTGTCACGTCGCCGTTGGACTCAGGGGCTGGTGTTCGTGCCTCAGCCACTGGGAGGCGCCGGACTGTCACGTCGCCGTCGGATTCAGGGGCTGCTGTTCCTGCCTCGGCCACTGGGAGGCCCCAGACTCCTTCAACTGGGGGTGCCAGCAATAGGAGGTCTATGTCCTCATGTGGGTCTGCTCCTTTGACGCATGCCTCTGTATTTGGCATCACTGTTTCTCCTGTGGGTGATGGTGGTGACAGAGAAGGGGCTCCTGCGCAGACATCTGATGGGCACAGGCTTCGCTCTTCTGTCAGAGGTGAAGGGGTTGGTGCATAGTCATCTGGCCTGGTTCTGGGCGGTCCAGATGAGGTCATCAGACTATGAGCCTGTGAGAGATAGCCTTATCCTTCAAATACTTTGGAGTCTGTCCTGCAGGCCGCCAGATATAGTCTTGGTTTCCCCAGTGTGCTATTGTTTAATTGCTATTCTTAACTCTGACCTTAGCCTGGATTTCTGACCACTCTACAGCCTGCCGATTTTGTACCTCTGCTGCTCTCCCGGTTTATGACTCTGACCTTAGCCTGGTTTTCTGACTCTTGTACAGCCTGCCGATTTTGTACCTCTGCTGCTCTTCCGGTTTATGACCCTGACCTTGGCTTGGATTTTGACTCTGCTTCAGCCTGCCGATTTTGTACCTCTGCTGCCCGCCTGGTTTCAAATTGGCCTCCTGACTACGCTTTCGGTCCGGTTTATTAATCTCTTTCTGGCGACCGTCCTGCTCTGGTCCGTTGCTCTTATAGGCAGCTACCTCTGGGGCTCTGCTGTAATTCCAGATCCCTGTATAGGGGTAAAGGGTCTCAGGGATGCTCGGGGAGCTGTTTTACTGCAGCTCAGACTCGCACCAGACGGACGTCAGAAGTAGTAAGTGCTAGCACTCCAAATTAACAATTCACATATATCCTAATTGGTGAACGAAATGCTGCCTAAGGATGTTGAGAGATTCCAGGAATAGGGTTTTATTAAAAAATAGATTAACACATATTTGAGAACAGAAAAAATTAAAAAAACAGGGTGGGAATAAACCTCCACTAAAGAGGATGTGTAATAATCACAGGCAGAGCCCCCTTCACAAAAAACTCATGAGCTAAATATCTGTCAGATGTTCAAAATTATATATATCAGGAATACACTGTTCATAAATAACAATCATCAAAGCCAGGAAAGGCCAATTGAGCCCACACAAAATAATTAATACCTCATAAAGTGCATAGTGCATATAATACTTAGTACAAAAGTCTAATTGTTGTGGACTAAAAAATGGCACTGACCTCAATTGCTTACATCAACACAATACTTCTCATGGTTAACAATTCCATAAGCCAGGGAATGATGGAAAGACTACTCTGTCTACATAAACAAAGAATTTTTGTAAACTTCAAAAAGTGCATAGTGCATACAACGCTTAGTGCAATAAGGAAACTTACAACACATAGAAACCCCAACAAAGGAATACATATCAATCAAAGAATCCCAAAATTATGTATCAATAGTACAGAGATAATATAATTTAAGCAAAGGATTTCATCACCTAAAAGCTGTGAAGAGTAACGAGATGTGACAGGAGGCAGGAACAGCCACACATCCCCATGGGGTGAGGAATATGTGGCTGTTCTATGGGGTTTCTATGTGTTGGAGCTATGTTCTGTCTACAATAACAAAGTTTCCTTATTGCACTAAGCGTTGTATGCACCATGCACTTTTTTGAAGTTTACAAAAATTCTTTGTTTATGTAGACAGAGTAGTGAGTTTTCTGTGAAGGGGGCTCTGCCTGTGATTATTACACATCCTCTTTAGTGGAGGTTTATTCCCACCCTGTTTTTTAATTTTTTCTGTTCTTAATTATGTGTTAATAAATCTATTTTTTCATCAAACCCTATTGCTGGAATCTCTCTATATCCTTAGGTGGCATTTCGATCGCCAATTAGGATATATGTGAATTGTTTTTCTTAATATGTAAATGAGCTGAGAAGATCTATGAGCCGGACATTTATTTCCCAGAGAATCTGCCTTCAGAGTTTATTATAAATGAAAAGGGATGTTACCTGTGTGAGGGATGTAGATCAGGAGAGCAGACTGTCAGTCATTACACATCATTACTGGCAACTCCCCCTTTCATTTAAAATAGGCTCTAGGGACAGATTCTTAGGGAGATCTGTGTCTGACCCATAGAGCTAAACGGTTCATCTGCATATTAAAAAATATGTAGATTTCACTGCAGTAAAACATCAAATCACAAATATCAAGATATCTTTATATTCAACTTTATATAACATGGCTGCCCATATAGACAGCTTAGGAGGGTTGATCTTACTTACAGCTGCCCTTTAAGGGACCCTTCTAACAAAATTAGATTGTTCAAAGTTTACAACAGAATCGCTAGAGCTCTCAGCGGCAAGTAACCTTGTTATGAAAGAAATAATAAAAGATACCTGATTTTTAGTTACAAGTTGCATCAAGTTCCCATTTAACCCCTTAACACAATTTCATGTATAAGTACTTCTGGGAATGCGGTGACTTCACCAACTAAAACACATATTACTTGCGGTGACTTCACCAACTAAAACACATATTACTACGTAATTAGTCAAATATTAAATTCCTTTTATATTGAAAACACTATATGGATATTGTTTAAATAGAATATAACCTTTATTCAATTAACCCCTTCACTACCAAGGGTGGTTTGCACGTTAACTCCCGGGCCAATTTTTACAATTCTGACCACTGTACCTTTATGAGGTCATAACTCTGGAACGCTTTCATGGATCCCGGTGATTCTGACATTGTTTTCTCGTGACATATTGTACTTCATGTTAGTGGTAAAATTGCATTCAAATAACTTGCATTTATTTGTGAAAAAAACGGAAATTTGGCGAAAATTTTGAAAATGTCGCAATTTTCCAACTTTGAATTTTTATGCCCTTAAATCACAGCGATACAGCACACAAAAAACTTAATACATAACATTTCCCACATGTTTACTTTACATCAGCACAATTTTGGAACCAAAATTTTTTTTTGTTAGGAAGTTATAAGGGTTAAAAATTGACCAGCGATTTCTCATTTTTGCAACACCATTTTATTTTTAGGGACCACTTCACATTTGAAGCCACTTTGAGGGGTCTATATGATAGAAAATACCCAAAAGTGACACCATTCTAAAAACTGCACCCCTTAAGGTGCTTAAAACCACATTCAAGAAGTTTATTAACCCTTTAGGTGCGTCACAGGAATTTTTTGAATATTAAAAAAATGAACATTTAACTTTTTTTCACAAAAAAAATACTTCAGGTTCAATTTTCTTTATTTTACCAAGGGTAACAGGAGAAATTGGACTGCAAAAGTTATTGTGCAATTTGTCCTGAGTACGCTGATACCTGATATGTGGGGGGGAACCACTGTTTCGGCGCATGGCAGAGCTCAGAATGGAAGGAGCGCCGTTTGACTTTTTCAATGCAAAATTGGCTGGAATTCAGATCGGACGCCATGTCACGTTTGGCGAGCCCCTGATGTACCTAAACAGTGGAAACCCCCCCAAGTGCCCCCATTTTGGAAACTAGACCCCCCAAGGAACTTATCTAGATATGTGGTGAGAACTTTGAACCCACAAGGGCTTCACAGAAGTTTATAACGTACAGCGGTACAATTAAAAAATCATATTTTTTCCACAAAAATGATCTTTTCACCCCCAATTTTTATTTTTCCAAGGGTAACAGGACCCTAAAAGTTATTGTGCAATTTGTCCTGAGTACGCTGATACCCCATATGTGGGTGTAGATTACTATTTGGGCGCATAGCAGAGCTCAGAAGGGAAGCAGCGCCATTTGACGTTTTTGGCTAGAATTGAGATCGGACACCATGTCGCGATTGGAAAACCCCTGATGTACCAAAACAGTGGAAACCCCCCACAAATGACACCATTTTGGAATCTAGACCCCCCAAGGAACTTATCTAGATGTGTGGTGAGAACTTTGAACCCCCAAGGGCTTCACAGAAGTTTATAACGTACAGCAGTACAATTAAAAAATCATATTTTTTCCCCAAAAATGATCTTTTCACCCTCAATTCTTATTTTTCCAAAAGTAACAGGACCCTAAAAGATATTGTGCAATTTATCCTGAGTACGCTGATACCCCACATGTGGGTGTAAACCACTATTTGGGCGTATGGCAGAGCTCGGAAGGGAAGCAGCGCCATTTGGCTGGAATTGAGATCGGACACCATGTCGCGTTAGGAAAGCCCCTGATATACCAAAACAGTAGAAACCCCCCACAAATGACACCATTTTGGAAACTAGACCCCCCAAGGAACTTATCTAGATGTGTGGTGAGCACTTTGAACCCCCCAGTGCTTCACTGAAGTTTATAACGTCCGGGCGTGAAAATAAAAAAATCGTATTTTTTCCACAAACATGATCTTTTAGTCCCCATTTTTTTATTTTCCCAAGGGTAACAGGAGAAATTGGACCCCAAAAGTTGTTGTCCAATTTGTCCTGAGTACGCTGATACCTCACATGTGGGAGAAAACTACTGTATGGGCACACGTCGGGGCTCGGAAGGGAAGTAGTGACGTTTTGGAATGCAGAATTTGATGGAATGGTCTGCGGGTGTCATGTTGCGTTTGGAGAGCCCCTGATGTACCTAAACAGTGGAAACCCCCAACAAGTGTCCCCATTTTGGAAACTAGACCCCCTAATGAACTTATCTAGATGTGTGGTGAGCACTTTGAACCCCCCAGTGCTTCACAGAAGTTTATAACGACCGGGCGTGAAAATAAAAATATCGTATTTTTTCCACAAACATCATCTTTTAGTCCCCATTTTTTTATTTTCCCAAGGGTAACAGGAGAAATTGGACCCCAAAAGTTGTTGTCCAATTTGTCCTGAGTACGCTGATACCTCATATGTGGGAGAAAACTACTGTATGGGCACACGTCGGGGCTCGGAAGGGAAGTAGTGACGTTTTGGAATGCAGACTTTGATGGATTGGTCTGCGGGTGTCATGTGCGTTTGGAGAGCCCCTGATGCACCTAAACAGTGGAAACCCCCCACAAGTGACCCCATTTTGGAAACTAGACCCCCTAATGAACTTATCTAGATGTGTGGTGAGCACTTTGAACCCCCCAGTGCTTCACAGAAGTTTATAACGACCGGGCGTGAAAATAAAAATATCGTATTTTTTCAACAAACATCATCTTTTAGTCCCCATTTTTTTATTTTCCCAAGGGTAACAGGAGAAATTGGACCCCAAAAGTTGTTGTCCAATTTGTCCTGAGTACGCTGATACCTCATATGTGGGAGAAAACTACTGTATGGGCACACGTCGGGGCTCGGAAGGGAAGTAGTGACGTTTTGGAATGCAGACTTTGATGGATTGGTATGCGGGTGTCATGTGCGTTTGGAGAGCCCCTGATGTACCTAAACTATTGAAACTCCCCACAAGTGACCCCATTTTGGAAACAAGACCCTCCACGGAGCTTATCTAGATGTGTGGAGAGCACTTTGAACCCCCAAGTGCTTCACAGAAGTTTATAACGCCTGGGCGTGAAAATAAAATAAACATTTTTTTCCGCAAAATTATATTTTTGCCCCCAATTTATTTTCCTAAGGGTAACAGGAGAAATTGGACCCCAAAAGTTGTTTTGTAATTTGTCCTGAGTAGGCTGATACCCTACATGTGGGGGTAAAACACTGTTTGGCCACATGGCAGAGCTTGGAAGGGAAGGAGCACCATTTGACTTTTTCAACGCAGAATTGGCTGGAATTGAGATCAGACGCCATGTTGCCTTTGGAGAGCACCTGATGTGCCCAAACAGTGGAAACCCCCAATTATAACGCCAACCCGAACGCCAACACACCCCTAACCCTAATCTCAGCCCTAGCCCTAACCCTAACCCTAACCCTAGCCCTAACCCTAGCCCTAACCCTAGCCCTAACCCTAACCCTACCCCTAGCGGGAAAATGGAAATAAATACATTTTCTTTTAGTTTTATTATTTTTCCCTAACTAAGGGGGTGATAACGGGGGGTTTGATTTACGATTTATGGCGGTTTTTATGTTTGGCGGCTGTCGCACGCTAAAAGACGCTTTTTATTGTAAAAATAGTTTTTGCATCACCACATATTGTGAGCTATAATTTTTCCGTATTTTGACCCACCGAGTCATGTGAGGTCTTATTTTTTGCGGGACGAGTTGACGTTTTTATTGGTACCATTTTCGGGCACGTGACATTTTTTGATCGCTTTTTATTCCGATTTTTGGGGCGCAGAATGAACAAAAACCAGCGTTTCATGAATTTCTTTTGGGGGGTGCGTTTACACCGTTCCGCGTGCGGTAAAATTGATAACGCGTTTTTATTCTTCGGGTCAGTACGGTTACAGCAATACCTCATTTAGGTCGTTTTTTATGTTTTGTCGTTTTTTTGCAATGAAAACAATTTTATATAAAAAATAATTATTTTTGTATCGCTTTATTCTGCGAGCTATAACTTTTTTATTTTTTTGCGGATGATGCTATATAGCAGCTCGTTTTTTGCGGGACAAGATGACGTTTTCAGCGGTACCATGCATATTTATATGCGTCTTTTTGATCGCGCGTTATTGCACTTTTTGTTCGGTGGTATGATAATAAATCATTATTTTTTGCTTCGTTTTTTATTTTTATTTTTTAAGGGGTTCACTAAAGGGGTTAACTAATGGGACAGTTTTATAGGGCAGGTCATTACGGACGCGGCGATACCAAATATGTGTACTTTTATTGTTTTTGTTTGTTTTTATTTTGAAAAAATGGATTTATTGGGGAATATTTTTTTTTTTTTTTTTTTACTAATTTATTTAGCGATTTTTTTAAAATTATTTTTAACACTTTTTTTTTTTTTTTTACTTTATTACCTTGTCCCAGGTGGGACATCACTGTCCTGTGACAGATCGCTGATCTGTCACATCACAGATCACTGTGACAGATCAGCGATCTGACACAGGCACTGCAGAAGGCTTCCTCATGCCTGCGCTTTGCAGGCACTGAGGAAGCCAGCTTCCTCAGGCCCCCGTCGCCATCTTGGATTCGGGGGCCTGGAGGAAAGGAGCCCCCCGCAGCAGCGCTGCACATTGCGCTGCCGTGGGGGGCTCAGGGAAGCACGGAGGGAGCCCCCTCCCTGCCGATGCTTCCCTTTAACCCCCGGTACACCGCGATCGCGTTTGATCGCGGTGTGCAAGGGGTTAACGTGTCGGGGGCGGTCCGTGACCGCCCCTGACACATTGTGCCGGGTGTCAGCTATGATAATTAGCTGACACTCGGCCGCGATCAGCGGCGCTCACCACGTGGGCGCCGCTGATCGCGATGACGTAATATTCCGTCCATGGTAATTAGGTCCATGGTCACATGGACGGAATATTACGTCAATTGTAGGTAAGGGGTTAAAATATGCTATTATAAATTATGTCATATGGCCTCAATGCTAAATTTGTCACCATTAAACTACAGCCTACCCTGTTACATTTGGTTGTATCTTGTAAGAAGGCATATTAGGGTAGATATCCCAAGTTCCTATTCAGGTAAAATAAAACATTTATTTTTGGAGACTGTAACAAATTTTTTTTAGATCTGTTCTTCCTCCAATTAGAGTACATCTTCCTTTAGTCTTTTATAGAGGATATAGGTAATCATTTATTCTTTACTTCACTGCCTATTAATTTAAAATATTAATTTCCATTCTCTTTTACTTTCTCTATTTTTCAATTTTCTTACTCAAATACTTCCTCATAAGAGATATCATATCTGGCCTAGCTGAAATTGGATGTGTAACTGTAAAGTGCTCGAAACCATTCCATTCACCCTCATTCTAATTCTGAGCAACTTCTGTGGGTTGTAGACACCACCTCTTGCTACTGTACAGTACCTCTATTGGTGAGAGCAATGACAAAATACAAAAGTGACCAAAACAGCCAAAAAGGATTAGAATAGAGAAATGGTCTGTGATCACCCCCTATAGAACCACTGCTTTATAGCCTAATTGCCTATAATTTCTACCTGTTGTCTGTTCCATTTGCACAACAGCAGCAGAAATGGATTCACAATTTGGTGTTGCTTCATAACTGGACAGGTTGATTTCACAGAAGTGTGATTAACTTGGAATTACTTTGTGTTGTTCAAGTGTTCTCTTTATTTTTTGAGAAGTGTATTTAATTTTCGAAAGGGTAGTAGGAAAATATGGACGCCATAATTTGTAGTGCAGTTTTATCCAAAATGTGACCATGTCACTTTTGTAGTCAAAAAATTGCTGTTTCGGAACAAAAAAGGAATGCAAATTTGGCTGAAGCAGACTGCAGATGCCATGTTACATTTGCAGAGTACTTGAGGTGCTAAACAGCAGAAAAAACTCACCCTGTTGTGGAAACTAAACCCCTCAAGAAATTAAACCAAGGCCATGTTCACACGTTCAATGGTTTAGTCTTATTTTTACCTTGGTATTTGTAAGCCAAAACCAGGAGTGGAACAATCAGAGGAAAAGTATAATAGAAACACGTCATCACTTCTGCATTTTTCACCCACCCCTGGTTTTGCCTTACAAATACTAATGTAAAATACTGACCAAATATTAAAGGTGTGAACATGGCCTAAGGGTGTGGTATGTGTTACCCAGATGTGCTTCACATTTATTCATTTTATAAGCCTGGGGTGTGAAAATTACAATTATCATCTTCATAAGAAGTAATAAGAGAAAATGAACGCTTACAGCCCAACACAGTGCAGGGTGATTGGCATTTGCCAGAGAGCAAATTCGACATTGGAGTCCTGTGCTCTTCACGGATGAGCGCAAGTTCACACTAATCATATGTGACAGACCTGACAGAGTCTGGAAATGCTGTGGAGAACTTTCTGCTACCTGCAACATCTTCCAGCATGACCGGTTTGGCAGTAGGTCAGTATTGGTGTGTGGAGGCATTTATTTGAAGGGCTGCACAGGCCTCCATGTGCTAGACATAGGTACCCTGACTGCCACTAGGTACCGGGATGAGAGCCTCAATGCTTGTCTGGAAGCATTTCCACTGAAGTTGGATCAGCCTGTAATTTGATTTTCCACTTTGATTTTGACTATCATTCCAAATCCAGACCTCCATGGGATATTAATTTTGATTTACATTGATCATTTTTATGATTTATTGCTCTCAACACATTCCACTATGTCAGGGGTGGGGAACCTCAGGCCCCAGGGCCATTTACGGCCCTCGATGACCTTTTATCAGGCCCCCGAGCAGATTCTCAGGGACTGCATTCTTGGGCAGGGAGCTGTATTTTGTTTGCCACAAGCTCATTAATTTCTTCTTGCTCTGTTAGCACACACATGCAGTGTTCACTACTGAACATTGAAGGGCATGCAATGAAAGATTAAGTCATGAGACCAGTGCCAGATTCAGGATGTACTTTGTGGGCGGAGTTTGTACGACCCCCGGAGGATGGTATTAATATCCAAATGGCCCTTGGCCGAAAAAAGATTCCCCACCTCTGCACTATGTAATGAATAAAGGTGTGCAACTGGAATATTTCATTCAGTGCTATCTGAATGTGGTATTTTAATGTTCCTTTTATTTTTTTGAACAGTGTATTTTAGGGTAAACCAACATGTTTATGGAAGAAATATTTTAATTTCTGCATCTCAATGTTAGTCACTTCTGCAAAGAACCTGTGGGTAAAAAATGGTGCCTTTGAAGCTCTAAAAAACTATAGAGAGAAAAATACTTTATCTGAAAAACGAATTAAAGCTGCCAAAAAGGAAACAAAGAAGCACATTGCTAAGGAGAGTAAAACTAATTCCAAACTGTTCTTCAACTTTATCAATAGTAAAAGAATCATAAGTGAAAGTGTAGGCCCCTTAAAAAATTGTGAGGAAAGAATGGCTATAGATGACGAGGAAAAAGCTATTATATTAAACACCTTCTTCTCAAAGGTATTCACGGTGGAAAATGAAATGCTAGGTGAAATGTCGAGAGACAAAGAAAACCCTATATTAAGGGTCACCAATCTAACCCAAGAAGAGGTGCGAAATCGGCTAAATAAGATTAAAATAGATAAATCTCTGGATCCAGATGGCATACACCCACGAGTACTAAGAGAACTAAGTAATGTAATAGACAAGCCATTATTTCTTATATTTAGAGACTCTATAGCGACGGGGTCTATTCCACAGGACAGGCGCATAGCAAATGTGGTACCAATATTCAAAAATAGCTCTAAAAGTGAACCTGGAAATTATAGGCCAGTAAATCTAACCTCTATTGTTGGAAAAATATTTGAAGGGTTTCTGAGGGATGTTATTCTGGATTATTTCAATGAGAATAACTGTTTAACTCCATAACAGCATGGAATTATGAGGAATCGCTCCTGTCAAATCAATCTAATCAGTTTTTATGAAGAGGTAAGCAATAGACTGGACCAAGGTGAGTCCTTGGACGTGATATATCTTAATTTTTCCCAAGTGCTTGATACTGTTCCACACAAGAGCTTGGTACACAAAATGAGAATGCTGGGTCTGGGGGAAAATGTGTGTATATGTGTAACTAACTGGCTTAGTGATAGAAAGCAGAGGGTGGTTATCAATGGTATATTCTCTAACTGGGTCGCTGTGACCAGTGGGGTACCGCAGGGGTCGGTGTTGGGACCTATTCTCTTCAACATATTTATTAACGATCTGGTAGAAGGTTTGCACAGTAAAATATCGATATTTGCAGATGATGCAAAACTATGTAAAACAGGCAATACAAGAGAAGACAGTATTCTGCTACAGATGGATCTGGATAAGTTGGAAATTTGGGCCGAAAGGTGGCAGATGCAGTTTAACAATGATAAATCTAAGGTTATACACATGGAAAGAAGGAATCAATATCACCATTACACACTGAACGGGAAACCACTGGGTAAATCTGACATGGAGAAGGACTTGGGGATCCTAGTTAATGATAAACTTACCTGGAGCAGCCAGTTCCAGGCAGCAGCTGTCAAGGCAAACAGGATCAAGGAGTGCATTAAAAGAGGTCTGGATACACATGATGAGAGCATTATATTGCCTTAGTACAAGTCCCTGGTTAGACCGCACATGGAGTACTGTGTACAGTTTTGAGCACCGATGCTCAGGAAGGATATAATAGAACTAGAGCGAGTACAAAGGAGGGCAACAAAATTAATAAAGGGGATGGGGGAACTACAATACCCAGAGAGATTAGCAAAATTAGGATTATTTAGTCTAGAAAAAAGACGGCTGAGGGGCGATTTAATAACCATGTATAAGTATATAAGGGGACAATGCAAATATCTCTCCGAGAATCTGTTTATACCAAGGAAGGTGACGGTCACAAGGGGCATTCTCTGCGTCTGGAGGAGAGAAAGTTTTTCCACCAACATAGAAGAGGATTCTTTACTGTTAGGGCAGTGAGAATCTGGAATTCCTTGCCTGAGGAGATGGTGATGGCAAACTCAATCGAGGGGTTCAAGAGAGGCCTGAATGTCTTCCTGGAGCATAACAATATTGTATCTTACAGTTATTAGGTTCTTTAGAAGGACGTAGATCTGGGGATTTATTCTGATGGAATATAGGCTGAAATGGATGGACAAATGTCTTTTTTCGGCCTTGCTAACTATGTTACTTACTATGCTATTATGTCTCTACACTTTTAGATGAATTCCGTATGGATCATGGGGGGTTATGATGTTTTTGCATATAGAGGCTCTGCAGATATAACATGTTATCCACAACTTATTCCAGCCAAAATTTCTCTCCTAAAATGAAAGGTGCTCCATTTCTTCCAAGCCCTGCCGCATTCCAAAACAGTAGATTTTGACCAAATATGAGTTATTGCCACATTTGTGAGAAATTCCATAATACATTGTGGTGTTAATTTTCTCCTATTAACACTTGTAAAAAAAATTGGGCTTTTGCAATATTTTAATGGAAAAACTGTATTTTTTCAGTTTTTTAATTCCAATTTGCATTACTTCTTGTGAAGTTAACCCTGAAGGGTTAACAAACTTTCCGACAGCAGTATCTTTGGTTGGCTTGGCACTTGGTATCTATGATAATCAATATGTTGATCATTCGTATATCGTGGACCATTTGGTAAATTTGTAATTGGCCAGGTACTTGTTTTTTTCTTGCCGGAAAAAGAAATGTATTGCAAGGGGGTTAGCTTTCCCATCTTTTAATACCCCATAAGTTGTATGGTAAAAGCAGCTTTTTGTTCCCTGCTCGGGTGATATTGTTTTATGAGTACTGGTACTGTTCCAGGATTTAAATTGATTTTTTACCAAAGATACCTTTAAAAGACCAACATCTGTTTCATCCTTTACTAATAACATAGACCATACACTTGTAACATTTGCTCTATGCCAATATGCCAACATCGGAATTGACCTCAAACAATAATTCCTTTCTTCTCAAATTGCATAAAAGCATTAATGAACTCATTATGTCATCCCCAATTTAATTTATCTAAGCAATGTTTAGAAACAAGTAGTTGAACACATAGACCCCAATTTATCAAGACTGTTGTTGACCCCCATATATATACAGCCACCACTATCTTCAGTTACAGTATACTTCTATGCTAATTCCTAGGTGATTTGATGACTCTATTCTAGACCCACTAGCAACACACGTGAACAGATCAAATGGTGAAACCTCTTCACTGATTAACTAATCACTTTTACGCCCAAGTAATTATCATCGTTTACTGCACAATGTCCTATATACTCTTTGCAGGGAATTAAATATTTATGTTCTATTTCAGACAAAGGATGTCCTGTCTTTTTGTAATATGGGACTGTATGACCATTAAGAACCACATACAAGTTTTTCTGATATTTATATGCATAACATGTGTGTAAAAGATCTGGATAAATGTAGATGTCATGAATAATCTCAATCTGTTCCTCCCTCATTAATGATACTGCACAGATATAATCATTGCATGTCATCTAATCATAATCAATGCTTGTCATGTCTCAGTTTTAGCCTCTTTGTGATCTCACCAACAGCGTTACATTATGTCTCTCAATATTTAGGAAATTAATTATTGCGGTTCGACAAAATAAAATCTTACATTTTTCACTTGGGAGTGCTACGTGCTGTAATATATCAAACAAAACACGACCCAGGTTATTATGGGGTGCCCTGAAATGGAAATGTATTCTTACTACTATAAAAATGCATGATAAAATTACCATAGTACTCACATTTTATGAAACACCTATCTTTATTTTCTGGACTGCCATTCTAATGCTGCTGACTGCAGAAATATCCATTGCAAAAAAGAGGTGGACAGGCACATCCAAAAATAAAAAAATCTGCAAGCTTCATTCCAAATACATATCTTTAAAAATCTATACAAGGATGATGTGGTACATGAGCCGCTCTGACGCGTTTCTGGTGCCTACAGCTCTATGACTAAGGGCACAGCAGGCGCCAGAAGCGTGTCAGAGCGGTTCCTGCACCACATCATCTTTGTATGGATTTTTAAAGATATGTATTTGAATGTATTGGATGTGTCTGTCCACCTCTTTTTCCATTGGATATTCTTACTACTAGCTCAGGAGAGGGAGGCAACACCCCGTATTAAAACCTTACTATACGCAAATGTTGACGGCAGCGTTAGGTTCTGCATGTGTACCAACTCAAACCAAGCACAATTTTTGTGTTTTTTTCTTTGTATTTTTGTATTCTGTACAAGTCGGGGTGTGGCCTCCCTTTCTGGAGCTGGAAATTGTATATAAGGCTTCACCAGACTGGTGTCCACTGGTTGGGACCCAGTCCTTTTGTCTGCCCTTATTCGCACACTGACGTCAACATTGACACATGGTAATGGTAAGGTTTTAATATTAGACAGTGTAGAACTGTTCCGATCAGAGGTACCTTGTCATGGTGGGACGGCTTTTATGCTATTTTTTGTTAAAAAAAAGTATTACTAAATACTCTGTTATTTAAATACACTTTTTGCTTTTTATTTACTTAGTTACAGCAGGGTTTTTGCTCACTTTTTCTCTTGTACATTTTATATGTTTTGTGACCAATGTAAACATGCGTTTATGTTCAGCATGTATACCAACTCAAACCAAGCTCAATTTTTGTGTTTTTTTAGCCTGGAGATTGGGTGACATTACAATGACACATAATGGAGAGTTTGGAACCTCGATTTAAAGGTTTGTACCAGGACCAGCTGACTACACCAATGTCTATGAAAGTTAAAGGAAAGTCTACTTGGGAACATCCTTCCCATTGTAACAGGTTCTATAAAAAACTAATACTCAAACAGAAGTATTTTCCTATGTCCATGTTTCTTATAATAGTCATGTTTTTGTCACCGTCAACAAATTATCAGCATATTCAACAATTATCCAAACAGTGGAATAACAAGTTTGTTAGCTATCATGACTTCAAAGCACAGACAAAAAAACATAGTAACATAGTTTTGAAGGCTGAAGGAAGACCTTATGTCCATCTAGTTCAGCCTATTTTTAGTGCAGCTGTTCTGCATTGTTGATCCTGGGGAAGGCAAAAAACCCACAGAGTAGAAGCCAATTTTCTCCATAGGGAAAAAAATTCCTTCCCCTAAGCTGGGTCAACCATCTTCCTATAATATTCTGTTATTCGTAACCTTCTATACTGTTACTCACAAGAAAAGCATCCATTCCTTTCTTAAATTCATTCAGTGAGTTGGCCATCACCACTTCCTCAGGAAGAGAATTCCAGAGTCTCGCTGCTCTTACTGTGAAGAACCCTCTTCTATACTGGTGCAGAAATTGTCTTTCCTCCAAACGAAGAGAATGCCCCCTTGTTCTTGTCACAGTCCTTGGTACAAACAGTTCATTGGAGAGATCTCTGTATTGCCCTCTGATATACTTGTACATATATATTAGGTCTCCCCTAAGTCTTCTCTTTTCTAGACTAAATAGACCTAATTTTGATAACCTTTCTGGGTATTGTAGTGAACCAACTCCATTTATCATTTTAGTAGCCCGCCTTTGAAAAATATTATTATTAAACACATCACAATCAAAACATTTTTTGCTTTGAGTGCTTTGTATCATTTTGTGTCACACATTATAATTTTTTTCTATTTCTTTTCAAAACAAAGCATACGCTAATATATTTTTTCTGTAATTTTTGACATACACTACAAAAAAAGAAAGAAAAATAGGGCCTGCACACTTTTAATATTAAATTAATGTACAGGTGCACAAGTATGCTATGTGGCCAATATAAAGACATATGACACAATGCATCAGCACAATGACTAATGGATACATGAACTCCATCCATAGTAGTTTTAAGAATTAAAACCAGAAGGATGTATACAGACTGTGCCCTGCTACCTGCCACCATCGCACTCTAACAAGCATCTCTATTCTTCCGACAGGTATGTCCATCCACCCAGCTCTCCTGCTCTCCTGCTGTCTGTCTATGAAGGACACACAGTGCGTCACCCAGCTTTGCACATAGACTTGCCTCTGCACCTAGCATTCACATGGTATGTCCATCCACCCAGCTCTCCTGCTCTCCTGCTGTCTGTCTATGAAGGACACACAGTGCGTCACCCAGCTTTGCACATAGACTTGCCTCTGCACCTAGCATTCACATGGTATGTCCATCCACCCAGCTCTCCTGCTCTCCTGCTGTCTGTCTATGAAGGACACACAGTGCGTCACCCAGCTTTGCACATAGACTTGCCTCTGCACCTAGCATTCACATGGT
The DNA here is from genome assembly GCF_039654945.1 of Dendrobates tinctorius. Lineage (NCBI taxonomy): Eukaryota > Metazoa > Chordata > Amphibia > Anura > Dendrobatidae > Dendrobates > Dendrobates tinctorius. The sequence goes on along the minus strand of NW_027361730.1, from coordinate 16,660,775 downwards.
ATGTCCATCCACCCAGCTCTCCTGCTCTCCTGCTGTCTGTCTATGAAGGACACACAGTGCGTCACCCAGCTTTGCACATAGACTTGCCTCTGCACCTAGCATTCACATGGTATGTCCATCCACCCAGCTCTCCTGCTCTCCTGCTGTCTGTCTATGAAGGACACACAGTGCGTCACCCAGCTTTGCACATAGACTTGCCTCTGCACCTAGCATTCACATGGTATGTCCATCCACCCAGCTCTCCTGCTCTCCTGCTGTCTGTCTATGAAGGACACACAGTGCGTCACCCAGCTTTGCACATAGACTTGCCTCTGCACCTAGCATTCACATGGTATGTCCATCCACCCAGCTCTCCTGCTCTCCTGCTGTCTGTCTATGAAGGACACACAGTGCGTCACCCAGCTTTGCACATAGACTTGCCTCTGCACCTAGCATTCACATGGTATGCCTTTCAGCTAACCCCAGCTTACCCCAGTGTTATTTATGACCTTGTTTACTCTGGCTTGATCATATACATCTGGTCCACTCTTAATTGTCTGGCCAAGATGAGCAGAGACCACTCCTCTCTGCTTCACACCTGACTGCACTTAGTTGTACATATATTGCAGAGTACAAGTCTGCATAGACTTCAGTCTGCATTGTGATTGCTATAAGTGTGTGCTAGAAGTGTGAAGATTAATTTAAGAATTAAAACCAGAATTGAACCAGAAGGGAACTGAAGGTAACTGGACACAGTCACTGGAAACAATGTTTCTGTTTGTTTTCACTTTCACCCCAATAATCCATCACTTTCTGCTAATTCCCCTAATCCCTACTCCTAGTAAGGAACTGTTCATCTCTTCTTCAATCCTCCCCATCCACCTCACCTCCGCCTCAAAACTGTTCCTTAACATACAATCCTCTGTCTCCAAACACAGACAGCCCCCTCATGCCCTCTCCTGCTCCCACCTGCTAACACTTTCTCTGCTCCTCACTGCTGGTGATATCTCTCCAAATCCTGGTCCTCCTCACCACATTCCCACAGTCATTTCTACCTCCCATCCACGCTCTATCACAACCTTCCGTAACCTCTCCAACCTTATACCCATTCACCCAGCCCCCGCTTCCCCAGTCCCACTAACAGGAGCTCTGTGGAACGCTCGCTCTGTCTGCAACAAGCTTTCCTACATCCATGATCTTTTCGTTACTACCAAACTCTCCTTCCTCGCCATCACCGAAACCTGGCTCACCCCTTCTGACACAGCCTCTCCTGCTGCACTTTCGTATGGCGGCTTCCACCTTTCTCACACCCCCCGCCCCAGCAGCAAACATGGTGGAGGAGTTGGTTTTCTCCTGTCAGATACCTGCTCCTTCACCCCAATCCCACTGCCACCCTCTGTTACCCTCCCTTCCTTTGAGGTGCACTCTGTGCGCATCTACTCCCCCTCCAACCTCCAACTGGCTGTCATCTACCGCCCCCCAGGGCCAGCCACCACCTTCTTTGACCACTTCACCACCTGGTTACTTCATTTCCTTTCCGCGGACATCCCTACTATCATCATGGGCGACTTCAACATCCCCATTGACACTTCCCTCTCAGCTGCCACTAAACTTCTATCTCTCACTTCCTCCTTCGGCCTCACTCAATGGTCTTCTACAGCCACCCACAAAGATGGCCACACACTGGACCTCATCTTCACCCGCCTCTGCTCCCTATCTAACCTCTCTAACTCACCTCTTCCTCTCTCTGACCACAACCTGCTCACATTCTCTTCCCTCTTCACTCCATGTCTACAATCCCCACCCCACAAACTTTCACACCCTCGCAGGAATCTTAAACACCTTGACCTACACTCATTCTCCGAATCCCTCCTCCCTCTTACAGATATAAGTTCCTTACACAATGCGGATGACGCTGCCGCTCTATATAACACCACAATAGCTGTAGCTTTGGAATCCACTGCCCCACTTACACATACCAAAACTCGCAAAATCAACAGACAGCCCTGGCACACCAGCCTGACCAAAGAGCTGAGGCGAGCTTCCAGGGCTGCTGAGCGCAGATGGAAAAGATCCCACTCCAACGAGCATTTCATCGCATTCAAACAGTCCCTCACTACTTTCAAGACCACACTCGCCACAGCTAAACAAACCTACTTCTCATCTCTCATATCCTCCCTGTCTCACAACCCTAAACAGTTATTCAACACCTTCAATTCTCTCCTCCGCCCCCCAGCACCTCCTCCCTCCCCACTCATCTCAGCTGAAGACTTTGCCTCATTTTTCAAGCAGAAAATTGATAACATCAGGGACAGTTTTGGTCAACAACCCCCAGAGCCCTTCCTCCCGACTTCCCAGCCCTCCACCTTCAAAACCAACTTCTCCACCATTACAGAAGATCGACTCTCCACTCTACTCTCAAGATCACATCTCACCACCTGTGCACTCGACCCGATCCCATCCCACTTCATCCCAAACCTCACCACAGTCTTCATCCCAACCCTAACCCATCTCTTCAACCTATCACTAACAACTGGTGTTTTCCCCTCAAGCTTTAAACATGCCTCCATCACACCTATCCTCAAAAAGCCCTCTCTTGACCCATCCTCTGTATCTAGCTATCGCCCTATATCACTTCTCCCATACGCCTCCAAGCTACTGGAACAACACGTCTACCTTGAACTGTCCTCCCATCTCTCTTCTTGCTCCCTCTTCGACCGCTTACAATCTTTGCTTCTGGTGGCTTAGCCTGTTCCTGCCATCCTCCTCGGTGACCCATTCATAACACATCTCGATTGTAGTGAAAAAAATCATGTTTTACGTGTTACTAAAATGCGTCAAATGCTGCTGTGTTTCTTGCTAGCATTTAGACATGCCAAAAAAAGTGTAATCTAAACGTGGAAATAACTTCTCATTCAACTTCTTTAATTTTAATTGGTAATGATTTGTGTTCACACCCCATGTAATGAGAGCTTTATATAAGTTAAAAATTCCATTTATAATTAGACTTAATTATCAATCGTTCTTTAAATTGCTTTATTAATTGTTTCAAATAAATATTTATATTATAAATGTATTTCTAAAATTAAGTGACCATTTTAATGTGATGAGATAGACAATTAGACACACACCCCTATCTGGTTACAACTTACCTAGAAATATTCAAACAGGGTGGAATTCTGTAGCTAATTTAGATTTCTCTTGAAGAAACACTCCCTGAAACTTTTTATTCTCATAATATATTGCAATAAAGATAATAATACAGAACTGTATACTTACAATTGATCATTTTTACCTTCTAAACAGATAATTCTTCTCCTTTCTGCCCTATGTAGAAGCAGGAAGTCACTCATCCCTGCATTTATCATTCCCCTCTTCAACTCCTGACCCAGCTGCTCCCTCTTTCCCCTGCCAGGGACTTTTGCAGTGACTTATGACTCATACAGGGAAAACTGTCCTCCTGTTTCTATATACGGCCATGTGACTCTTCTCTTAGCAAAAGTCTAAGGTGTGTGTGGAGTGTGGGTGCAGGTTGCAATTCTATTAATAATAAATAATAAGTTTAATTAGTATTTTAATTACTCTTTTATATGACTGAGGACACCCATTTTTGTAGTTTCAGAGCTACAATCCCCAGAATGTCTTTGAATATCTTCTTAGCTAAAGTAAGGAAGACATGATGTCACTTGTAGTTCCACAACATAAGTAAAAATAAAAAATCAATCAACTGTGCTTTCTTAATTATAGGGTGCTCCAGATTAAGTGATATAGCGCCCTTCACCTTCTATTGCACTTAGGAAATTATGGATGCCTATAAACGTGAAGGAGGAAGTGTGATCTCTCAGTTATGTTAGGGGTCTAGTATTGGCAAATTTTGGCCTGGATGGCAATCTCGCAGCAGGGGCCCACAAATTGTGGCGGCCCATTTTAACCACCAGCATAAAATCAGCAGTGGTAATAAGGCTTCGAAAAACGGTTCGGCTACTTTCACAGTGCGTTTAGGGATGCGCTCGGTGGCCCCATCGGGGCATATGTCTGAAACCCCCTCCTTACCCAGCAAAATGTAGTCCAGATGTATGCGGTGATGGGGCCATAGACTATAATGGTGCCGGCAGAGTGAACACGCACTCTGACTTGCATCTTTTTCAGTAGTGTACGCCTACAGAAGGCGGACACCAAGACACAGTCAACTAAGTCTGAGTGTACTTCTCCAGTAGCAGTATACTCCCGAGACTAATGATGTCTGAGTGCACGTTCGCTGTGTCCTTAGACCCTGTTGGCGCACACGGCCGCATCTTGCTTTGAGAGAGTTCGGACATATGCCCCAACCGAGCCACTGAATGCAATGTGAAAGCACCCTTACTGGGATCGAGTACATGTGCAATCCTATATATGTTACTGAGCTGTGAGAAACATCACAATCATCTGAAACATAATTTACATACACTACATACACTTATTTGTAAAAAACTTTGCTACATTCAAATACATGGTATGAATCTAAAACAAGGCGTACTCTGTATTACAATGGCAGCATCTGCCAAGTGAACACATTTGAAAAATACTTAAAGGCGTTGTCCCATGAACAAAAGTTCATTTTAATCAATAGATCTTGGAATAATAATAAGTTCCACAATTGGATGTGTTTAATTTGTATGTCCCTGTGCTGAGATAATCTTATACATGTGCCCCTGCTGTGTACTATGTAATGGCTGTGTCTGACCGTACAGGGCCATAGTCTGATCACACCACAGCTCCTGGGCAGGGGAGGAAGCAAAAGAGAGTATATAGACAGGACAGCAGATCACAGCTGATTATATCCTTCAGACACAGCCAGTACACAGTAATGTTAGTGGCAGGTCCGGTCTGTAACACACAGCTATTACCTGCTGTGTATGAGGATGGCTCACCCCATGCACCTGCTCCATATACCCACTACTGACTTGAGATGTACACGTGCCGCAGACGTTGGTAAGGGGTTAATAGACTTGGTCACATCAGTGGAGACTGACGCACGTTCAGATTAATCTCTGCATGCTGTTATCCAGATCCACAAAGTTGTCAGTCACGATGAGACAATCCCCCAAACGCCTCTCACACAGTATACATTGTTGTAATACAGCCATCACAATTCACCGCCGCTGCGACTATACACAGTGTTGACTTGTTGCCCATGCCCTCCAAAGTGTACAGTGCAAGATATAGTAGAGTATAGTATTACCAGTTTAACACCCCTCCCCTCACAAAGGGTATAAAGTGTAGCAGATCCTGCAGCCCCACAGGGTTACATTAATCTGTAGCCCCCAAAATAATAAACTGCTGCCCTCAAGGGTAACAAACCCTGCCACCCATAGCAGCCTGCAGCCCCCAGGGTAAAATTCATGGTTAGCCTCCAGGGTAACATATCCTGCAGCCCATAGCCGCCTGAAGCCCCCAGAGTAGGATATCCTGCAGCCCCCAGGGTAACATACCCTACAGCACCTAGCGGCCCCCGATGTAACATTCCCACATCCCTTCTACTATAAATACACAGGCCAGGAGCTGCCAGCAGGGGAGAAGTCCTTAAAGGCAACATAGCAAGAGGAGGAGTGTGGTGCAGCCAGCAGTGAGCACCGCCGAGGTCCGGAGTTGCAGGAGAAGACAAGTGAGAATCCCAGGGCTTGTGATGTGAGTAAAGCAGATGTGGCCACGCAGAGCGCGCTGCATGCTCCGTCTGATATATTTTTAGACTTCCAGCGGCCACTAATGTAGCAAGTTGCTGGGTTTCCCTGAACAGTTGTCGGAGGACCGGTCTGGGGAGCATCTGTCCCTTGGACGCCCCAGCCCAGCCCGCCCCTGCGGTCTGTATTCACAACAGAAAAATCTGCCGCAAATACTGATGTGTTAGCGGAAAAACCTCAACATAAAATACGTTTGATTGCGATGCATTTTTCCCTTTCATTAATATGGGTGAAATATGTAGCAAAAAGGTTAAAATAATTGACATGCTGCGGATTTAAATCTGCTGCAAATCTGCAAGGAAAGAATAAGTAACGTGTGCATGAGACTTCAGGGATCACATTTTGCTAACACTAGGTTCTGTGACAAATCTGCACAGAAAAAAATGTGACAAAAACAATACAAAATTGCAATATGTGCCCAGGCGCCTTAACCTGTGTGCCCCCCGGTGAGCTTTTGGTGAGTTTTTGACAGTGCCAGAAACGTGGCACTTCTAGGTCCAGCAAAGTGGATGGGATTCATAGAAATGTCAGGCCCACTGTGCTTTTTTCTGACTCAACACAAACTGAAGGTTTATGCTGATGGTGCGCGTTTGAAATCCGCAACATGCCAATTTCTCTTGCTTTTACGCTGAGTTTTATGGGCGGATATTCCCTCATGCCTTTTTAGTGAATTTCCACAGGGGTAACACATCAGAAACGCATGTGATCCATACATGAATGTGGTAATAAGATTTTGTCAAAGTCAAATACCAGGAGGTATAAAAAACAAAGCAGCTTTATTTAAAACATAAAGGCTGTGTGCCCACGTTGCGTTTTTTAAGCGTTTCAGCCGTGTTTTTGCCGCAGCGGAAACACTTAAAAAACGCTAATAAGACGCATCCCTATGCAATCCTATTGGATTCCGCAGTTTCTGTGCCCATGCTGCGGATTTTCTCGCTGCGGAAACGCATAGCGGTAAAATCCGCACCATGTTCATTATTTCTGCAGAATCGCGGCGATTCTGCCGCCATAGGATTGCATTGAAAGACTCACTTTACGCATGTGGCTATGCCCACTATGTGTAAAGTGAGCGCTTCATGTGTGGGTGGTACCCAGGGTCTGGAGGAGAGGAGACACTCCTCCATGCCCTGGGTAACAAATAGAATTAAAATAAAAAATCGGGATATATTTACTCTCTGTCTCCCCCGGAGTCCTCCCGCCACGCTGCCAGCATCTTCCGTTCCCAGGGATGCATTGCACGAATGACTTGAGATGACATCACAGTCTCGCGAGCATCCCTGGGAGCGGAACGTACCGGGAGCGCCGCTGAGGACATCGGGGGCCGTTAGAAGGTGAGTACATCCATATTTTTTTAAATTTTTTTTTATTTTTTAGATTTTATCTTTTACTACTAATGCTGCATAGGAAGCATCAATAGTAAAAAGTTGGTCACACTTGTCAAGCACTATGCTTGACAAGTGTGACCAACCTGTCAATCACTTTTCCAAGCGATGCTACAAATTGCTTGGAAAGCGCAAGCATTCTGCAAGCTAAAAACACTTGCAAAACGCTTGGGTTTTGCGGGAAAATACATGAAATTCCACATGCGTTTTACCCGCGGCGGGGAGTTGCAGAAGTGCTGCGGACAATTCCGTAGCATTTCTGCAATGTGGTCACTTAGCCAAAAAGTAAGATTAGTTTGTTGCGCTAATAAACCTAGACCACTAAAAAAGTGATCCAAAAAACCTTTTTGATTATGATGGAAATTCACATAAAAACTCCAATACACACAAAAAAGTTTTACTTACATAAAAATAGTCTCCAATCCAAAGAGAAACCCAAAGATCCAAGCAAAATACACTACTGATTTTTATATAGACACTTTTTACCATTCAGGTATATATGAATCATAGAATCAATCCTGGTATACTGTATCACCTAATACATGATGTTCAGCTTACTGAGCCACAAATAAGTAAAACTGGCCACAACAAAATAAGATATACTGTTATGAGATTTAAAATTCTAAATTGATAGAGTCAATATTCCCCAATTGTCAGTGTCAATTTACTGCAATCCGTTTCTCTTGGGTGAGAGAATGGTATCACAGATGTGGAGAAGAAGGAGAACTTAATTTCCCCATCTTCTTCTTTGTCCGAGTCCACGGATGTCGGACTGTACTCAGATGTCATCCGAGTGCAGCTGATGTTTTACGAGTGCCCATGGGTGCACGTGATCTGATTTTTGGAGCCACTCTCAGCATGCTGCGATCTTTTTTTATACCAATTTGGCATGAGAAAAAAACCCCCATGTCTGCGGTGCCCCATAATATAACAATGGGCCAGGTGCTAACTGACAAAGCATTAGAGAACACTTGTATGATGTGTACGCTTGTGTGAGAGAGACCTAACTCAGCAGGAGAGGTTTTGGGATATCATAAGCCCTGAGTTGTACGATATGTTACTGCCATAGGCATAAGTACCATATAGGATGATGCGGAACAGACCGGACTATCTAGCCCGGCACTGTATATGAGCATTGCCTTATACTGTGTATAGGGGTAGATTGGGTAGCATGCTAATTACTGTACTTACCGTCCATGGCCATTATCCCAGGCTCAGAAGTAAATCACATGGACCAGACACATCATAAGCCATAACATATCCTATAGTGTGTGATAACATACATACCTGTCACTGCAGGGAGCCCACACAGAAGAACATGGAGATACAACTACACCCACTGTGCCAACACAGATGTTCTATGCAGGAGAGGGTGTGACCTGTCATCTGCACTGTCTGGCCAATCATGGGTGAATCTGGGCAGGCACAGAGGTGATGGCACCAACTACTGATCACATTACAACGTCAGGGAAAACAAGGAAGTCAAAGTTTTCTTCTTGCTGCAGTGATGTAGTAGTGGATGTGCTGGCTGCAATGACAGCTGTTCTCAGGAGCAGGCGCAGTAAGTGCAATGTGCAATTCAGTGACATGGCCACTAGAGGGCTATAATCGTTCTATGTGGACATCCGGGACACTGCCTGTTATGATATGTGACCTCCGCAAGCTCCAGTGTTTATTGCTACTAAGTTATTATTATTGCTATAGCGATTACTAATATAGGGGAAATCTACAGCTGTGCAGCTCTACAAGTGAGAAATATCAGTCTCTCCAAAATTCCTCATTGGGATAATAATAATAATAGTACATGTTATTTCTATAGTGCCGACATATTCCGCAGCACTTTACATTTCAGAGGGGACTTGTACAGACAATAGACATTACAGCATAACAATAATCACATGTGGGAACATGATGCGGGGAACCTGGTTATGGTAAAACTTTTGGCTGTGCCGCACAGGGTTAGATTAGGTTAATGTGTTGAGGCGATAGGCCAGTCTGAATAAATGCGTTTTCAGGGCACGCTTAAAATTGTGGGGATTGGGGATTGTGGGGATTGGGGATTGTGGGGATTGGGATATTGTGTTATGTGCCAGGGCTGGCTACTAACCTAATGAATTTATATACGCCTATGTACACTTTACATATAGTTCACTATTACACAAAAATAAAACTCATTTCTCTGCATATATCAGATAGTATTTTAAGCTTACATAATGATATGTCCGTATAGAGTCCTCTGTGTTATGAATGAGTCACCGTAGGAGGCAAAAACAGAAATACTAGCTAAGTCCAGAAAACCAGAGAAGTTGGCAGCTATCGGATTGCAGACCCCTGAACCTAACAACAACTAGCAGTAGCCGTGGGGGGTTCCTACGGTGCCCTAGACCCCTCGATCACAGCCGGAGAACTACATAGCCTAAAGACAGAAAGGGAAATCTAAACTGCCCCAGAGCAGACCCCAAAGCAATAGGCAGCCCCCAACATATAATGACGGTGAAGCAAGATGAAAAAACACTCACACAGATAGAAAGATAGGCTGAGCAAATGATGGGGCCCAAGCTAACTAAATAGGACAGAATAGAAAAGCTGCTGTCTGCAATCCGCCAAAACCCTCTCAAAAACAAGAGCCAACAGACTGATAGGGAAAAAACCCTGAAGACGCTAGGCTTCAAAAAGACTATATCAGTACTCAGGTACTATCTGAAGATAGAACAAAAAGGAATTCAGCTCACCCAGCAGGGAAAGGCAGAAATCCAGAAAAACAAGGTAAAACAAAAACAAAACACAAATGCAAAAAGTAGAGCAGAAAACTTAGCTTTTGAGGAGCAGGAATCAGACTGGTCTCCAAGAATCCCTCAGAGTAATCACCCGCAAGGCAGAAGGGCGTCGGCTGCCTTATATCCAGTCAGCAATCCCAGTCACCCAGTCATCATCATTCTGCTCAGGTGCTTTGTAATCAGCCTCACTACCTTCCTTCACCAGAAGAGGGAGTTCATCAGACCTCAATGTTGAAGGGGAAAATGAACTCACAACACCTCTGTGTGCATTTCTTGATATTCGAGACAATATATATATATACTGTATATATATATACAGTATATATATATATATATAGTAGGGATTCTACTCGCTTAGGTGCGACGGGAGACAGTCAGGAGGCAGGTTTCTTTAAAGTTCATGCGGTTTATTACATCATAAACCAAACTGCACGTCACCAAAATAAACTGCCTTCAGTTCAGGAGACAAAGTAACATCAAATGTCTTTTCCTTCAGGCTCAGCCCGCGAGCCTCAGCGCACACAGGAGATGTATACCCCCTCACATACAGCTGCCTGGTTCAAGAGCAGGCCACATTATAAGGGTGTAGCCACACCCTTGAACCCAGCAGCTGACTGGTCACATGATTGTGACCTCACCACAGGTCCTTCAAACAATAATAATACAGCAATATTTGTTATGCCTTACATTATGGAGACAAGCTATTTATGAGACACATATCTCCCATCGATTACACGACCCTCAGCCCTGCCACATACCTCCCCCCTCTGCCTAAAGCCGTGGGGATTGGCAATTTCACCTACCAGGCAAGAGATTCTGGAGAGGGAATCAGCTTTCCCATGTAGCTTCCCGGCCCTATGCTCTACATGGAAGCTGAAGTCTTGTAGGGCTAAGAACCAGCGGGTGACCCTAGCATTCTTACCCTTTGTTTCCCTCATCCACCTGAGTGGGGCATGGTCGGATATTAATCTAAACTTCCGTCCCACCAGGTAGTACCGTAATGTATCCACTGCCCATTTTATGGCCAAACACTCCTTCTCTACAACTGAGTAATTTCTCTCACAAGAAGTCAACTTCCTACTCAAGTAGAGAACAGGATGCTCCTCCCCACGTATCTCTTGGGAAAGGACTGCTCCTACCCCGACATCTGAGGCATCTATCTGGAGGACAAATTCACATTTAAAGTCTGGGGCCACCAAAACGAGTTGCTTACAAAGAGCTCCCTTCATTTCTTGGAAGGCTGACTCTGCTTCTTCGGACCAGCTGACCATCACTGATTTTATCCCCTTAAGCAGATCAGTTAGAGGTGCAGCCATTGTGGCGAAGTTTGGGATGAACCTCCTGTAATATCCCACAATCCCCAGGAAGGCTTTAACTTGCTTCTTTGACAGAGGTCTCGGCCATGTTTGAATTGCCTCCACTTTATTGATTTGGGGTTTGATCTCGCCACGCCCCACTACATATCCGAGGTACTTGGCTTCCTCCTTACCCAAGGCACACTTTTTCGGGTTTATTGTAAACCCCGCCTCCCTTAGAGCATCAAACACTGCTTGGACCTTTTCCAGGTGAGACTCCCAGTCCGGGGTAAAGGTGAAGATATCATCCAGGTACGCGGCAGCGTATAGCTTATGAGGTGAAAGGATTCTATCCATAGCCCTCTGGAAGGTTGCTGGAGCTCCCTGCAGGCCAAGTGGCATCCGGACATACTGGAAGCACCCGTCAGGTGTGGAAAATGCCATCTTCTCCTTGGCTTCCTGTGCCATAGGGATCTGCCAGTATCCCTTTTTCAGATCCAAGGTGGTTATGTACCTGGCAGGTCCAAGTGTCTCGATGAGCTCATCAACGAGTGACATGGGATAAGCGTCGAACTTGGAGACCTCATTCACCTTCCGGTAATCGTTGCAGAACCTCCATTCACCATCAGGTTTTGGGACCAGGGCAATCGGGCTCGACCAGCCGCTCTTGGATTCCTCAATGACCCCGAGCTTCAACATACGCTGCACCTCCTTGGAGATTACAGCTCACCGGGCCTCAGGAATACGATACGGTTTCATGTTCACCCGCACATGTTTTTCTTTTTTTTTTTTCCGTATATGTACCTACCGTCAATGTAATGCCTTTATGCATCTGTATCTGTACTTGTTCCTGCCTTGCTGCTGTAATGCTCTGAATTTCCCCATGGTGGGACGATTAAAGGATTATCTCTTATCTTATCTTATCTTACATGTGGCTCAGTCAGAACTTCATGCTTGACCACCTTCATGCACCCCGGCAACTCGGAAAACAGGTCCCTGTTTTTCTGGAGTAACTCCCAGCACTGCTGTTTCTGGGCCTTTGATAGTGTCTCCGTTATGGTAACCGCTCCAACCTCTCCTTCTCGGTTGCCTAGCAAGCACGGAGTTACCGCTGGCTCTCTATCTTGCCACGGCTTGATGAGGTTGACATGGTAAACCTGATATGGCTTCCGTCTTCCGGGTTGGTGGATCTTGTAGTTTACGTCTCCCAGCTTCTCCACCACCTCATATGGTCCTTGCCACTTGGCCAAGAACTTACTCTCCACCGTCGGGATTAGCACGAGAACTCGGTCTCCCGGATTGAACTGCCTTACTCTGGCTGACCGGTTGTAGACCCTGGCCTGAGCCTCTTGTGCCTGGCGGAGATGTTCTTTAACAATGGGCATCACCTTCGCAATCCTCTGCTGCATCAGTGCCACATTCTCAATAACGCTTCTGTGGGGTGTGACTTCGGCTTCCCAGATTTCCTTGGCTATATCTAGGAGACCTTGCGGATGTCGGCCGTACAGAAGCTCGAAGGGCGAAAACCCCATGGAGGCCTGGGGAACTTCACGGATAGAAAACAGTAAATACAGTAAGAGACAATCCCAGTCTCTACCATCTTTCTCTATGACTTTTCTCAGCATGCTCTTCAGTGTCTTGTTAAACCTCTCAACAAGGCCATCTGACTGCGGATGGTACACTGAAGTCCTCAACTGGGAGATTTGCAAGACTCTGCACAATTCCCTCATCACCTTGCTCATAAAAGGTGTCCCCTGGTTGGTCAGGATCTCCTTCGGCAAACCCGTCCAGGAAAACACATGGAACAGCTCGCAGGCTATACTCTTCGTGGAGGAGTTTCTCAGGGGAATGGCCTCAGGATAGCGTGTGGCGTAGTCCAGGATGACTAATATATACTGATGGCCCCGAGCTGATTTAACTAAGGGACCGACCAAGTCCATGGCAATTCTCTCAAATGGCACCTCAATAATGGGCAGTGGCACAAGAGGGTTCCGAAAATGAGATGTGGGGGCAGTTAACTGACATGTCGGGCAGGACCTGCAATAGTTTGCTATCTCCCGGTGATACCCAGGCCAATAGAACCTCTGTACAATCCGTTCCTGTGTTTTTTCCACCCCCAGGTGTGCCCCCAAGATGTGTGAATGGGCCATGTCCAACACTTTCCGTCTATAGGGGCCTGGTACTATTAACTACTCTACCACCTCCTCCCTTATTTTCGTGACCCGGTACAACAATTCTCCACTCAACATAAAATAGGGAATCGTTGTGTCTGCTCCCGGCTCTTGTGCAACCCCATTAATGACGGTGACATTGTTAAAGGCTTCCCTCAGCGTGGGGTCCCTATGTTGGGCAGTCCCAAAATTCTCCCCGGCCACCCCTAACTCTGGGACGTCAGGTACAGGGGACCCTTCCTCTTCATCCCCAACAAGGACACATAAAGGAAACCCGTCTGCCTCTGGTGGTGGTGATACCTCATTGGGGTGGATTGGTTCCCTGCTCTTGCTAGCACACTTAGAACCCTTCCCCCACAAATCCCAAAACAGACAGAAATCCCGGCCAATAATTATAGGATGCAACAAGTCTCGAACAACGCCAGCTTCATGCGACTCGGTGCCATGCGCCATTTCAATATTCACCCTAGCCATAGGGTAGTCCTTTGCATCGCCATGTATGCACCGAACGCCAATCTTTTTACCCGGGAGTATGTTGAGAGGAAAACTGGCCCTCACAAGGGTCACCAAGCTCCCGGAGTCTAGAAGCGCCATTGTTGCTCGCCCGTTCACCTTCACGAGACATGCTTGTGGCCCCTCGATAGGTGGCGAATTCACACTGCAAGCTGGATAATGCGTAGTATGAACTGCGACGTCCCATGCTGCAGTCCATCTGCTCGGTGGTCTGGGAACAACGGGCAGCTATATGTCCTGGCCTGTGACACTTCCAGCAAATAATATCACCCGAGGGGACCTAGGGCACCGCCTCCCCCGCCCCTTTTGACCTTGGACGCACCACCCCTTTTTGGGACTCCGACCCCTGCTGGGTCCCCCAATACGGAATGGGCTGCTTCCCCAAGGAACCTTCCATCCCCTGGTATCTCTCGACCAGCCCAACTAGTTCATTGGCATTTTGGGGATCACCCTGGGCCACCCAAGTCTGTAGGGGTCAGCAGAGAATGCACAAACCGATCCATGACCACTCGCTCTACCATCTGTTCCGGGGAAGACAACTCTGGCTGCAGCCATTTCTGGACCATGTGCAACAGGTCGAACATTTGGGAGCGCGGCAGTTTGTCCCGGTGATAGGCCCAGCGATGAACTCGCTGTGCCCTGGTAGTCATTGTTACCCCCAAGCGTGAGAGAATTTCCGCTTTTAATTTGGGATACTCTCTGGCGTCTTGTACAGTCAGGTCAAAGTACGCCTTCTGGGGCTCCCCCGTTAGGTATGGGGCCAGTACCTCTGCCCACCACTCTGGCTGAAGTTTTTCCCTCTCAGCCACCCTCTGAAACACCATCAGGAAGGCCTCCACATCATCCTCAGGGGTCATTTTTTGCAGTGCGCGTCTTACCGCCTTCGTGACGTGGGTGGCATCAGCCGGACCTGGGGTTGGGGCGCTTGTCCTGCCCTCCTGGATGGCGGTTGCCAGAAGCTGCATCAGCTGCCTTTGCTCCTGCTGGCTCTGCTGCCGCTGCTCCTGCTGACTCTGCTGGAGCTGCTGTAAGAACAGCCTGTTGGCCTTCTGTTGCTGTGTCTGGCCCTGGACCAGGTGTTTCAGCGGGTCCTCCATTATTCCTGGTAGAGCTTGCTGCCTCACTGAAAACTTTACCCAGGACATGCAGCAATGGTCTCACGTCTCTGCTGGGAACTCTGCCCGCATTCTCCACCAATTGTAGGGATTCTACTCGCTTAGGTGCGACGGGAGACAGTCAGGAGGCAGGTTTCCTTAAAGTTCATGCGGTTTATTACGTCATAAACCAAACAGCACGTCACCAAAATAAACTGCCTTCAGTTCAGGAGACAAAGTAACATCAAATGTCTTTTCCTTCAGGCTCAGCCCGCGAGCCTCAGCGCACAAAGGAGGTGTTTACCTTCCTCTCATACAGCTGCCTGGTTCAAGAGCAGGCCACATTATAAGGGTGTAGCCACACCCCCGAACCCAGCAGATGACTGGTCACATGACTGTGACCTCACCACAGGTCCTTCAAACAATGATAATACAGAAATATTTTTTATGCTTTACATTAGTGCTGCACAAGGTGGCTCTTTTACTTAAAAACGCCTGCGGGGGTGACAGGTTCCCTTTAAATTTGTTGCAGTATTGGGGGGGCTGGGAAGATTTCTTGCACAGGGGCCCTCTGCAGTCTGTGTCCGCCCCTGATGTACCCCCATAGTATATAACACAGCCACATAGTATATAACACAGCCACATAGTATATAACACAGCCTCCCCCATAGAATATAATGTATAATGTGCCCCCATAGTATATAACGCAGCCACATAGTATATAACGCATCCACATGCAGTTGTGGCCAAAAGTATTGACACCCCTGCAATTCTGTCAGATAATACTCCGTTTCTTCCTGAAAATGATTGCAAACACAAATTCTTTGGTATTATTATCTTCATTTAATTTGTCTTAAATGAAAAAACACAAAAGAGAATGCAGCAAAAAGCAAAACATTGATCATTTCACACAAAACTCCCAAAATGGGCCAGACAAAAGTATTGGCACCCTCAGCCTAATACTTGGTTGCACAACCTTTAGCCAAAATAACTGCGACCAACCACTTCGGTAACCATCAATGAGTTTCTTACAATGCTCTGCTGGAATTTTAGACCATTCTTCTTTGGCAAACTGCTCCAGGTCCCTGATATTTGAAGGGTGCCTTCTCCAAACTGCCATTTTTAGATCTCTCCACAGGTGTTCTATGGGATTCAGGTCTGGACTCATTGCTGGCCACCTTAGAAGTCTCCAGTGCTTTCTCTCAAACCAGTTTCTAGTGCTTTTTGAGGTGTGTTTTGGGTCATTGTCCTGCTGGAAGACCCATGACCTCTGAGGGAGACCCAGCTTTCTCACACTGGACCCTACATTATGCTGCAAAATTTGTTGGTAGTCTTCAGACTTTATAATGCTATGCACACGGTCAAGCAGTCCAGTGCCAGAGGCAGCAAAGCAACCCCAAAACATCAGGGAACCTCCACCATGTTTGACTGTAAGGACCGTGTTCTTTTCTTTGAATGCCTCTTTTTTTCTCCTGTAAACTCTATGTTGATGCCTCTGCCCAAAAAGCTCTACTTTTGTCTCATCTGACCAGAGAACATTCTTCCAAAATGTTTTAGGCTTTTTCAGGTAAGTTTTGGCAAACTCCAGCCTGGCTTTTTTATGTCTCGGGGTAAGAAGTGGGGTCTTCCTGGGTCTCCTTCCATACAGTCCCTTTTCATTCAGACGCCGACGGATAGTACGGGTTGACACTGTTGTACCCTCGGACTGCAGGGCAGCTTGAACTTGTTTGGATGTTAGTCGAGGTTCTTTATCCAACATCCGCACAATCTTGCGTTGAAATCTCGTGTCAATTTTTCTTTTCCGTCCACATCTAGGGAGGTTAGCCACAGTACCACGGGCTTTAAACTTCTTGATGCCACTGCGCACAGTAGACACAGGAACATTCAGGTCTTTGGAGATGGACTTGTAGCCTTGAGATTGCTCATGCTTCCTCACAATTTGGTTTCTCAAGTCCTCAGACAGTTCTTTGGTCTTCTTTCTTTTCTCCATGCTCAATGTGGTACACACAAGGACACAGGACAGAGGTTGAGTCAACTTTAATCCATGTCAACTGGCTGCAAGTGTGATTTAGTTATTGCCAACACCTGTTAGGTGCCACAGGTAAGTTACAGGTGCTGTTAATTACACAAATTAGAGAAGCATCACATGATTTTTCGAACAGTGCCAATACTTTTGTCCACCCTCTTTTTTATGTTTGGTGTGGAATTATATCCAATTTGGCTTTAGGACAATTCTTTTTGTGTTTTTTCATTTAAGACAAATTAAATGAAGATAATAATACCAAAGAATTTGTGTTTGCAATCATTTTCAGGAAGAAACTGAGTATTATCTGACAGAATTGCAGGGGTGGCAATAATTTTGGCCACAACTGTAGTATATAACACAGCCACATAGTATATAACACAGCCTCCCCCATAGAATATAATGTATAATGTACCCCCATAGTATATAACACAGCCACATAGTATATAACACAGCCACATAGTATATAACACAGCCCCCCCAAGAATGGCCCCACAGTCCAGTACTCACTGATATATTAAAAAAAACCAAAACATAATCCTCACCTCTCCTCTCGCCCCGCGCTGCTCCCGGCTGGCTCCTGTCCCAGCGGCTGCACTGCCTGGCACACAGTGGGTGCGCGATGACACCGCAGTCAGTGTCAGAGGCAGAAGGGAATGATGGGAGAGGGAGCGTAAGCTGACACTCTCTCCATCATTGCTTTGAACTGTACCGGCGTCTATGACGCCGGTTTAGTTCAATGCGGTGGGGGGAGTCGGTGCTGGCGGCAGGCACGTCCCCCTGCCTCATGGGCCCCATAGCGACTGCGTGATGTGCCGCTAGCTGGGGTCCCCTGGGGGAGTGGGGACCCTAGGCAGCTGCCTGGTCTGCCTGCCGCTAACGCCGGTCCTGTCTGTGAATATTTCTGTGATCTCTAAAAGTGAGGGGAGCTCCACGGAAATTGCAACCTTTACTTACTACAAAAAGATGCCCCATTACAATTCATTTTTCCAAATCCCCCACTACTATGTTTTAGGCAGCCCCCAAATCTAAGAAGCATCATTGTCAGAAGCTCCCTTGTCCTCTCCAACAGCTGCAGGAACCTTTTCTTGCAACCTGAAAAAATGTAAAACTGTCCATTTATGACCACGGACAAGATAAAGATCCCCAATTCACATCAGGACTACAATATCCCAGGTACTTTCAGCTGCATCACATCTAATGTGGTGTACTTAATCATTTGTTCTAAATGTCCAACTGGGGGTCTGTATGTGGGGGAGACTGGGCAAAAACTGAGAACAAAGATGAATACTCATCGCCACAAAATAAGAGAAAAAAGAATATATCTACAGCACCATAAACATGAAATTACTTGTATTGAAAGGTAATTTCAAATCTCGGAGAGACAGAAGGGTCTGGGAGCATATACTCGTGACAACCTTTGACATACTCAGAGCAGGAATGAATGTGTCACATGGATTTAAGTCTTTTTACATCAATTAAGCTTGCAATTTGTCACCATCTTTTCAGTTAGCCATTAAAAGGTATCAACCACTAAGGACTCTCAATTCTGAATATTTTACGTCAATTAGGGAATTTGCTCTTCAGACCTTTTGAGGGCATCGCAACACAGAAATAGACCCCAATCAGAGGACAATAAAACATTGACACTCCTTATCTATGAACTGTTCCAATATTTATGGCCATAATTGTCTATCACTCTCCCATAATGATAGTTCTCCTTCATGTCACTTGTCTTATCTATTGCATTATTTCTCTGCTGTCTTGTGTGAATGGAGCGCCCCACCAGGACCTAGCGGGGTACTCGGTACCGGGCCCGTTGATCTCAATGGGAGTTGTCACGGAAGCTGTGACCCGGTCCGTGGCCCTGGGGCTCCATGGCAAAAAGGGGGATGAATGAA
The DNA here is from genome assembly GCF_039654945.1 of Dendrobates tinctorius. Classification (NCBI taxonomy): domain Eukaryota; kingdom Metazoa; phylum Chordata; class Amphibia; order Anura; family Dendrobatidae; genus Dendrobates; species Dendrobates tinctorius. Next base: position 16,641,920 of record NW_027361730.1, on the reverse strand, counting down.
CAATGAAATAAAGTTTATGAATGGTTCGTGACGCCACCTGTGGTGTTCGGCAAGTGAGGTGTTAGGCCGACGCTGCATGCAGATCCTCTGGGACTGGTGGTGGGTTGCAGCCAAGATGGTGAAGCTCCCCACAGGTGGAGATCTAGTCCCAGGACAGTGTAGATGTAGCAATGGAGGAGAGGCACAGGCGGTGTAGAAGCCGGTGCCCAGATGTAGTAGTGCGGAGTGTAGTGATGCGGGAATAAGTGGAGGACACCAGGGCATGTAGTTCCAAAGCTTTACTCACAGTCTGCAGTTCACACAGATGCCTGCCTCCGTGCTGAGTCCTCCGGGTCCTGGGCTCAGTCAACCTCCAGGCAAGATAGGATGCTCCCTTCCAACACTCCGCCAACATTTACCTTTCTGAACGTCTCCTCTATAGTGCCTTTAAGTGAAGTACTCCTAGTACTGAGTTACACTGGAGTGCCTCCTGACAGATGTTCCCAAGAACTCTGCTTGTACAGCAGACAGCTGTAGCCTGCTTCAGGGACTCCTTACTCCTGAGTCCCGGCTCACTATCCAAGTTGCTGTTGTGCCCCCAAGTCTTAGATGGGAGAAGTGCATTTCCAGCCCACTACTCCACCGGTGTCTGCTGCAGGACCTTCAGGATCCATACAACCTCGGGGACCGGGCCCCGGCCTTGCGCTTAGAACTTCTAGGCAGGGTTCTTCCTCTAACCCACGTCCTCTGTGTTCCCTTTTACTCCTTGGTTCCGTACTAATCCCTCTCTCTCATAGAAGGTCAGGTTTCAGTCTGATGTCTTTCTCCTTCTTTCCTTTCCTGTGCCAGCTGGCTCAGATCACTGAGGCAGCTGCAGCACTCCTTCATCCATCCCTCTTCCAGGGATCCTCACTCCTCTCTGAGTGACTCTCTCTCTCCCACTCCTTGACTGACTGACTCTTCCCGCTCTTTATGTATTCTAAACTCCACCCGCCTCCCAGCACGTTTTGTGTTCCAAGCAGGGAACCACCAAAGGTGATCTGCTACTCTCTAAGCAAGGAACCGCAATGTGGCTCTGCTGAACTAACCTGTTGTGTGAGATGCGAGTGTTGGAGCATGGTTAGGAGTTCCCACCTTACCTGGATGGTGGGGCACCACACCTCAGGAGGAGGTGCAGTACCTCTGTGGCGACTGAAGCCTCCGGGGCGCCACATATAAATATGTGATTCTTCAGATTTTGTATTAGCCTATGCCTGATGAAGAGACCTAAGTAGTCTCGAAAGCTTGCAATTTGTTACCATCTTTTCAGTTAGCCATTAAAAGGTATCAACCACTGAAGACTCTCAATTATTAATATTTTTTCTGTTACTAAAGTCATACAGTAGAGGAGATCTCAGTTTAAATTGTTTGGAGCACATGTTCTTTGCCATACAGGCCTCATCCACACAGAATTTTTTTTTTCTGTGACTAACTCGATTCAGCATGCCATATTTTACCTTCCCATTTAGTGCAACTGATATTCAGCTGTGCAGAGTAAAAAATCTAATTGTTAGCTGCTAATACAGGGTGGACCATTTATATGGATACACCTAAATAAAATGGGAATGGTTGGTGACCCAGATCGGCATGCTGAATTTGCAGAATGGGCAAAACAAAAATTGGAGCCGGACCCTCAGTTTGCACAGAACATTATGTTCAGTGATGAAGCAAACTTTTTTGGGTGGGCCATTTATATGGATACATCTAAATAAAAAGGGAAAGATGACAGTTTTCTTGCGTAGAGTGTCTTGCATTGAAATCTGCTGCTATGACCCGGGTACTGCGTTCACCAGACATCAACACAATTTCTATCTGCTGCTCATGTGTTAACCTCTGCGACAGGTCAATGGCTGTAAACAATGAGAAACTTATAAATAACTCATGAAAGAATAAAGTTGTGTTAAAACCAAGCACACCATTGTTTTTCTTGTGAAATTCTCAATAAGTTTGATGTGTCATATGACCCTCTTCCCATTGAAAAAAATAAAGTTGGATCCAAAATGTCCGACTTCAAAATGGCCACCATGGTCACCACCCATCTTGAAAAGTTTTCCCCCTCCCATATACTAATGTTCTGCAAACAGGAACTTGATATCACCAACCATTCCCATTTTATTTAGGTGTATCCATATAAATGGCCCACCCTGTACTGTTCCCATAGCAGACTATGTGAGCAACATGACTGGAAAAAGCGAAGTCGTGGTGGAAGTGGGATTAGGCTCGGTGTTCGAGGTCTAAATGGGGTAGGTGGTGAAATTGATGCCACTTTATTGGTGTCTGCCACTAATTTTTGGAAATGTGTGCACTCGTGGTTGTGTGTGCATCTGCTTTATTGCCTGTAGTGGAAGAGAAGTCGCTCCCCATTATACTATTTTTACTCTTGTGAAATTGATGCCACTTTTGTGTCTGCCACTAATTGTTTGAAATATGAGCACTCCTGTTTGGGTGTCCAACTGTCCATCTGCTGAGTTGGGTGTAGTGGAAGACTTGTAGGTCCCTATTATACTATTTCTACTGTGGTAAAATTGATGACACTTTGTTGGTGTCTGCCGCTAATTTTTGGAAATGTGAACATTCCTGTTTGGATGTCCATCTGCTAAATTGGGTGTAGTGGACGATGTGTTGGTGCCTATTATACTATTTCTACTCTCTTGAAATTGATACCACTTTGTTGGTGTCTCCAACTAATTTTTGGAACTGTATGCACTCGTGGTTGGGTGTACATCTGGGTTGGCTGTAGTGGAAGAGATGTCACTCCCCATTATACTATATTTACTCTTGTGAAATTGATGCCACATTGGTGGTGTCTGCCACTAATTGTTTGAAATGTGAGCACTCCTGGTTGTGTGTCCAACTGTTTCATATGCTGAGTTCGGTGTAGTGGAAGATCTGTCGGTCCCTATTATACTATTTCTGCTGTGGTGAAATTGATGTCACATTTTTGGAAATGTGTAGACTCCTGGTTGAGTCTCCTTCATGTGTGTTGCCTGTAGCAGTAGGCCTCTGAGACTGGCAGTCCTCCACTCTCATTGAGTCAACTACTGGTGTTGCTATTCTTACATTTTTCTGACAATAGTAATCAGCGAAACTGATATTTGTGCCATTTGAGTGTGGCTGAGCATCAATTTCAAATGTTTTTTTATCACTTATATAGCACCAATAATTCAATATTCGCTTTACAGACATTTACAGACATTACTGCCACTGTCCCCATTGGGACTCACAATTGAAATTTAATATCTGTATGTCTTTGGAGTGTGGGTAGAAAAATAAGTACTGGGAGGAAATCCTTGCATACACGGATAGAACATACAAACTCTTTGCAGATGCTGTCCTTGATGGGGTTGGAATACAGGACTGCAAGGCTGCTAATGTTTTTGCATTGACGACCCATCGTTTCTGTGGTTGGAAGCCTATCACTGTGTTGCAAACTGTGTGCGTCACTGCTGTCTTGCGGAAAACCACTGTCAAGATTGTCTTCAAGTATATTTGATACTGCAGAATGGGTGCGTCCCTATTTCAGGTGGGGAGGCAACTGGCAAAATGTACTTTTGTATCATGGATAGAACGCAGTGGCACCCAGAAGTCAGCACTATTTTGAATCATAACCATACGGGTAACAATCATGTTGCAGATAGTGCTGCAAGAAGGCGCACATGGGTCGGTCTTTTTCATGAAATCCAACTCCATAGTGTGTTGGTGGCGGGATAACACTCAAGATTTCTTCCTCCATCCCTTTGTGGCAACCATGGACAACATAGAGGGAATCATTATCCTGTTACTCTCCTAACTGGTGCGCATCCATCACCTCTTCCTTCTTGTCATTTTCATGTTCCTTCTTCATTTGTTCCTACTCCATTTGTTCCTCCCATGGCAACTGCCTGTGAGACGACAGACTTGAACTTAGAGATCTTGCTAACACTAAAGGCATCCTCCTCTACTTCCTTGTCTTCCCCCGGGACCATCAGCACCTCCTCACCCAGACTATTTAAAGTGTGGTCCAGCATTTAGATGACAGTAATAGTGATTCTGATTAAGGCATTGTCGCCGCTAACCATCTTATCAGCCATTTCGAAAACCATGCAGAAGGGTGCAAAGGTCCTTCATCTGTGTCCGCTATGCAAGTGTGAATTGCACCATGTCCATATTGAGATGTACCAGGCTATGCAAAATGTCATACTGCACCAGGTCTCGGCACTACTGCCACAGTGGCTGCAAGATATGCAGAGTTGAATTCCACTGTGTGGTCACTTCGCATATCAATCGGTTAACCTGTAGTCCGAAAGATCTCTATACCAACTTAAGTGGAATGGTGAAAATGAACACACAACAGTGTTTTCTACCGCAGCACATCCATGCTGGGACAGTGGTGTAGGAATTGCTGTACCATCAGGCCGAGGATGCAAGTCATGCAAGGCTCGTGTGTAAGGTTGACCCGGCGTAGGTCCGCCACCAGGTTTGCACCGTTGTCACACACAACCTTCCCTGGCTCCAGGTTGAGTGTAGGCAGCCATTACTCAACCTCAGCATGGATAACTATCTAGAACTGTTGATTATTATGACTGCAATCTCCAAGGCATATTAATTTAAACACTGCCTGATTGTGGTGAGCCGTGGCTGCGCAGTACAGAGGTGGGGGGATCCCCTCTGCAGTGTTGTAACATCTGTTTCATTAAGGCAGAGGTTGAGGGCACAGGTGGAGGCCCTAAAGGAGGTGGAGGAGGCAGAAGCACTGGAGGAAGTATTAGAATCAGAGGTTTGTTCCGCAAGCCCTGGGGATTCCAAGACTTGGTGTTTAGTGACACCTTGCTGTGTAGTCCTTTATGTCTCCATCCCCTGTTGTGTAGTAGTTTAGTTCTCAAACTCAAGCTGTTTAGTAGTTTACTTCTCCAACTAATGTTGTCTGGTAGATTAGTTCTCCATGTTCCGGTGTGTATTTGTTTAGTTCTGCAATCATAGCTGTTTAGTAGTTTAGTGCTCTAATCCCTGTTTTCTATTAGTTTAGTCATCCATCGTATGTTGTGTAGTGGTTTAGTTCTACAACCCTAACTGTTTAGTAGTTTTGTTCTCCAACCCTTGTTGTCTAGTAGTTTAGTTCTCCATGTTCTGCAAGGAGTTTGTATGTTCTCCCCGTGTTTGCGTGGGTTTCCTCCGGGTACTCCAGTTTCCTCCCACATTCCAAAGACATACTGATAGGGAATTTAGATTGTGAGCCCCATCGGGGACAGTGATGATAATGTACGCAAACTGTAAAGCGCTGCGGAATATGTTAGCGCTATATAAAAATAAAGATTATTATTATTATTATTATGTTCTGGTGTGTATTTGTTTAGTTCTGCAATCATAGCTGTTTAGTAGTTTAGTTCTCCAACCCCTGTTGTCTAGTAGTTTAGTTATCCATCTTATGGTGTGTAGTGGTTTATTTTTCTATCCTCAAGCACCTTGCAAGCCTTGGGGATTGCAAAACTTGTGGACCAGTCCCTTCCCCGACTGCCCCTTCAGCCACCAGAGTCACCCAGTGCCCAGTCATCTAGCTGTAATTCCCCTGTCCATGCTTGCTTGTCAAGGTGTCATTGTTGAAATGCACCCTGGCAGTCATACAATTTTTCAGGGAACGGGTGATGTTGTCTGTGACTTGTTGCTGTAGCGCAGACACATGTTTCTTAGAGAAGTAAAAGTGACTGTGCAACTGGTATTGGGGGGACTGCGACGGCCATCAGCTTTCGGAAACCGTCTTTATCCATAAAGCGTAAAGGCTGCAATTCTGTGGCCAACAGATTGGTGTGGCTTTGCCATAATCACAGAGATCACAGGCCATGAGTCATACAGAAACAAGCGCTGTGTAACAACCCTGCTGGCATCGCTGCACGGCCTCCCATCTCCTACACACCAACTTACTCACAGCTCCAGGCCATGCTGTGATTTAAGTCTGCCAGCTCCATGCTCTGCGCCTCTTGTCACCTATCTGCTCTGTGCATATTTCATGGCTGTGTGCATAGGAGGGCGGTGCCAGAACTCTCTGGTTCTTATGGAATCAGGGTGCACCTGTCTAATGTGTCCCTGACCAATTACCAAGAGCCCTCTAGTATTTAGGGCAGCTCCACCCTGTGGATCTTGCCTGTGCAATGTCTGTACTCAGTTAGTGTCTTGCTACTGAGCGGCCAGGTCTTGCTCTGTGTTCCTCCTTCCCTGGAGGCTTTACTCCTTGCTTTGCTTGGTACTTGTCTGTCTACCCTCCAGTAGGCAGATTATCCTTGTCTCTGTGTCTTTGTTCTTGGCTTGCTTTGTACCTGTGTATACTCTGGTCCCTGTGTCCGTGGTCCTGTACCTTGTCTTGCACTGTTACCTTATCTGAACTCTGTCCTACCTCTGTCTGTCTCCCTGTCTTTAGCTTCTTTCCCTGCTGTGTCTTTCCTTGTGTCCTCCCTGTCTGCTTGTGTTCCGCACTCTTGCGGCTCTGTTCGTGCTCCGCTCTCTTTTGACTCTGCCTGCTATGTACTCTTAAGGCTCGGCCTGTGTTCTGTACTCTTGCGGTTCTGCTTGGTTCTGGTTCTGCTGCTGCAGAACCTCTTGCTGCTCTATTACTCATCTCCACAGTCTTGCGGCTCTGTTCGTGCTCCGCTCTCTTGTGACTCTGCCTGCTCTGTACTCTTTAGGCTCTGACTGTGCTCTGTACTCTTGCAGTTCTGCTTGGTTCTGGTTCTGCTGCTGCAGAACCTCTTGATGCTCTACTACTTTTCTCCGCAACCTTATGGTTCTCCTCCTGTGTGAACAGGTCCAAACCTGTTCCGTCATAGTCCACTCTTTCCTGTCAGTACCCGTACCTGATCCTCCTGTGTGAACAGGTCCAAACGTTCTGTCATACTCCACTCTTTCCTGTCACTACCCGTACCTGCTCCTCCTGTGTGAACAGGTCCAAACCTGTTCTGTCATACTCCACTCTTTCCTGTCAGTACCCGTACCTGCTCCTCCTGTGTGAACAGGTCCAAACCTGTTCTGTCATACTCCACTCTTTCCTGTCAGTACCCGTACCTACTCCTGTGTGAACAGGTCCAAACCTGTTCTGTCATACTCCACTCTTTCCTGTCAGTACCCGTACCTGCTCCTCCTGTGTGAACAGGTCCAAACCTGTTCCGTCATACTCCACTCTTTCCTGTCTGTACCAGTACTAGCACCTGCTGTGTGAACAGGCCTGTTCCTTCATACACCACACCTGCCTGCCCTGTGTCTCAGTCGTGCCTGCCTGCCCTGTGTCTCAGCTGTGTCTGCCTGCACTGTGTCTCAGCCGTGTCTGCCTGCCCTGTGTCTCAGCCGTGCCTGCTGCCCTGTTTCTCAGCCATACCTGCTTTCCCTGCGTCTCAGCCGTGCCTGCTTGCCCTGTGTCTCAGCCGTGCCTGCTTGCCCTGTGTCTCAGCTGCATTTGCCTGCCAGTGTCTCAGCCGTGTCCGCCTGCCAGTGTCTCAGCCGTGTCCGCCTGCCAGTGTCTCAGCTGTGCCCACCTGCCAATGTCTCAGCCATTCCCGCCTGCCACTATCTCAGCCGTGCCCAGCTACCAGTGTCTCAGCCGTGCCCGCCTGCAAGTGTCTCAGCCGTGCCCGCCTGCCAGTGTCTCATTTGTGCCTGCCTGCCAGGGTCTCAGCCATGCCTGCCTGCTCGTGTCTCTGCTGTGCCTGCCTGCCAGTGTCTCAACTGTGCTACCGTCTCCCCAAATGGAAACAGCAGCCACAGCCAGACACCACCCTGGAGTGGCACCTGGCAGCTGCCTGCCGCACAAGCCTGACCTCACCATCAGAGGCTCCAGTGAAAACCAAGGCAGCTGTCCTAGTCATGCCCCTTCCAGGGTAGTCTGGTTTGTGGCATAGTGGGGCCACAACCCCCTGGCTCACGCCCACCATTCAGGGTGTTCACAATAATTATTTATCAGAAATGTCATAGTGAGCATATGGCTTATCCATGTCCAGATTACAACACATGGAATATACATATATTCCGCTGTAGATCACTGCTAACTCCATGATAACCCTACACTCCTCGCTGCCAACAGCAATCCTGTTTATAACCCAATAAATAAATGCTGGCTGATTGGACGGCATTTTTCTTTTGAGGTTCACACCATCAGGGTGTTCCATCCCCTCTCCCTCAGAGTAGCAGTCATATACCGGCCCCCATGCTCACCCACCCACTTCCTTGACCACTTTTATGCGTTGTGGCCTCACTTCATGTCCTCAGAATTGACAACCCTTATCCTGGGAGACTTCAACAGCTCCACCTCCCCAACTGCATCCCAGCTTCTATCTCTAGCCAATTCTCGTGGTCTCTCACAACTTTCAAACTCTGAGACACACAAAGCCGGTAACACCCCTGATCTGTCAGTTCAGTTCAATCTCCTACCTAGATGACTCACCTCTTACTCTTTGTCCCCCATGAAACTAGGCGTATAACCACAACTTAGACATTTTTACGTGCTCCCTAAAAACACATGTGTTTAGGGTGGCCTATCATTTTCCCTAATCAAAGTCCTTTTTATATATACAGTATAGCTTATTCTCTACTTCTCTGAACATAATTCACTATCAAACTCAACCGTGCCCAAAAGGCTCATGCAGCCTTTATCTACCCCCCCTTTCCTCAAGATGGTTGTATCATCATTGTGAATAAGTACCTGTAATTGGTGTCATCCCCACCTCATTGTAGATTGTAAGCTTTAAAGAGCAAGGTCATCATTATTTTTGCCTGAATTGTTTAATTATCTTAAACTTGGTAACTTTTGACTGTTTTATATGAACTTCTGACTTGTAAAGCTATGCATAATGTGTTTGTGATATATAAAGAAAGTTTATTATTATTAGTAGTTTGAAGATGGTGAAATTCAAACTATTAACTGTGCCATGAAGGAGTGTAGAATCGTTTATGTGAGCACAACTGCACAAACGAGAGTTTGTTGCTGTGCCGACACAGGGTGGAGTAGGTTGAACATGACAAGCAGCTGGACTGTGAGAGAGGTGCAGGCGGGGATGCTACTGTGGATTGAGAAAGATGGGGTGTGCTTGGTATGTAAGATCATTCAAAAAAAGCAGGCATGTCCAGTTCTATATCAGCTGACAGGCTATCAATCACCCCAATAGTAGGGGGTAAACAAGTGGAGGTTCTTCGGCCCGAGACCAGTGTGACAACACTTGCCATGGTTAGGGAGGAGGAAGAATCAGAAGATGCCTATGATGGGGTGGATGGTTGTTGGCGAGACCCGCTAGTCTGCATTTTAGCACAATGACATTCCCAGATTAACGCATGTTGATCACGCATGTGGCAGGTAGTACTAAAATGATTTCATTTTTTCTCTTCGCCATGAGAGTACCCACATGAGAGAGGGGATCTGCCCCTGGGAACAGGAAACCCTATGGAGAGATAAAAGGGGTGGTCCCCCTCGCTCCCGCATTTGATTTTCTGTTCCAAGGGAAACCTGTGGAAAAGAAACACGCAGGATACCTGGGCTGTGGATGCCGCCTGTGCGGTTGCTGTGAGAACGGCAGGGGCTCCAGCACCAGAAGCAGCGTCGGGGGTCATCTGTTGCGGTCCCCCCTCAGCTGACAGGACACCATGTGGCCGGGCTGGAGGCACCTTGGCTCATGGGGATAGTGCGGCGCGGTCGAGGGGTTACCGTCGCTAGTCCGGGGCTGCGCATGAGGAAGCAGGTATGCAGTGTCCCCTGTAGCGCTCTCACCTGGAAGTGGTCGATACTCCTTCCGGGGGTACGGGGAGGAGTAGGAGGCGGCAGGACAGAGCGGTAAAGCCGCACAGGTGCAGTAAATTCAATGTGCAGGCCCGGAGGTGAAACGTCACTTCCGGGGGAAAAAACCCCCCAGAACTTCCTCTTCTGAGATCCAACGTCAGGTGGGGCATAAAGCCACCGGCCAGAGCCCTAACAGTGTGCAACATGGCATCCCCCAAAGATACCACCACGCTCCCTTTGGAGGACACGGCGGTATCAAAGCATTGAAGCCACAGAAGCAGCAGTGGACGCTCTAGGCAGAGTAGTTCCACACTTAAGAGTGTGAAAAGCAGGAAGTCTGGACACTCCACACCTAAGTCCGCACCTACTCCTCCACAGCCGGTACCATATCGATAAAGAGCTTCACTGGGTGAGTGTTATTATCGCTCCTATAAAGCTGATGTTCCCCTTCCCTCCCTTTCTATATAACCCTAGGCCAAAAGGACTGACAAGTCCAAGCATTTGCAGTGCGCCCTATGTTTGCAGCTACTTCCGGACAACTACCCTAAAAGATTATGCCAGATATGTATCCGACACACTCTCCAGGAGGAATCCTCTATAAGAACAGAGGATATCAGATTAATGATCCGAGATGAGTTGCAGACCCTGGGTAGTTCAGGTAGCATTAAAAGTACAAAATCTATCAGAGAGTATGACTCCCCAAGATCACAGCAATCCTCAGAAGCCGCCGAAACTGGCTCAGACTCCTCCCGGGGATATTCCTCCTACGAGGATGAACAGCAGACATGTTTCCCAAATGATAGTGTCAATAATATAGTTAAGTCAGTACGTAAAACTATGGGGATTATGGAGCCGAAAGATCCAAAATCCCCCCAGGATATCATCTCCGGGAACAAAAAGGAGAGCATTTCCAGTGATCCCAGCAATAAAAGACATGGTTAAGAAAGAATGGGAGAAACAGGGGCAGAAAGGCCTACCATCTACATACAAAAGATGTTATCCTTTGGAAGATGAGGATTTATCTACATGGATGAAGGTCCCTAAAGTGGATGTAGCAGTTGCCTCCACCTCGAGACGATCTCTATTGCCAGTAGGGGATTCAGGGACGCTGCAAGACCCTTTAGACCGCAAAGCGGACGCATTTTAAAGATCCTGGGAGTCGTCTGCAGGTGCACTTTAAACCAGCTATCTCGGCCACGTATACAGCCAGGTCCTTACTAGTATGGCTAAACGACCTGGAAGAAGAGGAATAAAAGGTGGCTCAAACAGGGATAAGTTAATATCGTCTCTCCCTCTAATTAGAGGCGCGGCAGCCTTTTTGGCAGACACCTCAGCCGATTCAATTCGCGTTTCAGCTAAGTCAGCAGGGTTGATTAATGCAGCTCGCCGAGCGTTATGGCTTAAAGGATGGAAGGGGGATGCACAGACAAAGTCCAAGCTCTGCAACTTGCCATGCCAGGGTGAGTACCTGTTTGGTACAAAGTTGGATGAGATTCTCACCAAGGCAGGTGAAAGGAAAAAAGGATTCCCTAACTCCTATATTCCATCTTATAGGAAGGCCTTCCGAAATCCTTCATTCACCAGAAGGAGGGTGTCATGATCCCAGTGCAGGTTTTGACCTGCACGTCAGTGGTTAATTTCTTGAGTCCAGTGCAGGCTTTGACTTGCACGCCTGGGGTTAATTATTGTGGCCTCTCTTTGGTTCAGGGAGAGCTCCTTATAGCCCTGGTAAACTCCAATCCCCGTCAGTTATACTTTTGCCTTTGGCCGAGTGTGTTGACCCCTGTGTGTCTGTTCGTTGTCTCCTAGCTTGCTTATATGGTTCTGACCCGGTTCTGTCCCCCGTTGTGAGTTTGCCTGTTGATTCTGTGCTGCGCTAACCTCTCTGTGTATGACTCCTTGCCTGTGACCTGACTATTCTTTGCTCGCCTCTCTTGTACTTTGCAGCTGTCTCTGTGTATGAATCATTGGCTACGTCCTGACTCCCCGTTCTGTCTATCCTCTGGTTTTGTCATGCTATCTCGTGATTTGACCCCAGCCTGTCTATGCCCCTTGGTAACTTTGTCCCGTAGTTACCCTGCTAGGAGTTTTCCTACAGCTCCTAGCTCCCTGAGGCCACGCCCCCAGCAGTCACGTGCTTTAGGTCCTGCTGGTCTGAAGCACGCACCTTCTCTGCTGCTGCCCGCTCCACAGGTATTGCTGAGCACAGTTTTTCTTACTCAGGACACGCGCACTGGTTCAGTGAGCAAGTGCAGTGTGGTGTTCCTAATAGAGGGATTATAGGAATCAGGACCGCTGGCGCCAAAGAGACACCAGGCAGAAAGGTGCCTTATTTGGCAAACGCCCCTTCAGACCAGAGGAAAAGCTGCGTTAATCTCGACCTACCGGTGGGTGGGAGACTATCCTTTTTTTCTCCATCAGTGGATAGGGATAACGGCCAACTCATGGGCGGTGGGGCTAGTTACATCAGGCCTAAAATTACAATTCGCCTGGATCTATCCGGACACCTTCCTATAGACTTCGCTAAGTTCCAAATCTCAACAAATAGCCCTGGAGACAGAGATTAGAAGTCTACTAACTAAACGGGTCCTGGTAGAAGTCCTGATAGATCAGAGAGGAAAGGGATTTTACTCCCCTCTGTTTTTGATACCCAAACCTGACGGGTCGTATAGAACCATAATAAACCTAAGGCGGCATAATACATATCTAAAGAATCAGACATTCAAAATCGAGTCAATACAGTCAACTATAAAACTTCTATTTCCTAGGTGCCATATGGTGGTCTTAGACCACAAGGATGCGTATTATCATCTACCGATATATCCTGAACATCAACAGTACCTCCGAGTGGCGGTGCTATTGGAAGGGCGAATTTCTCATCTCCAGTACGCAGCGATGCCCTTTGGGCTATCCGTGGCCCCCAGAGTCTTCGCCAAACTGATGTCAGAGGTGATGTTATACTCGAGGCTTAGAAACACTCTCATAGTCTCCTACCTAGATGATCTATTGGTTGTGGGGAATTCAACATTACAATGCCAGCAATATAATTTCATCACTACAGGATCTTGGATGGTTAATCAACTGTGAAAAATCCATACTAAACCCATCAACCTGCCAAACCTTCCTCAGCCTTGTTCTAGACTCCGTAAGTCAGAAGTGCCTTCCTCCAGAGAATAAAAAATTAAAAATACTTAATAAAGTAAGAGTGGCAGTTAATAACCCCACAATGTCCCTTAGACAAGGTATGTCGCTTCTAGGCTCCTTAGTGTCATGTATTCCGGCATTACCTTGGACGCATTTCCATATTAGACAACTCCAAGAAGTCATCATACAGGAAGAAGAAAGATGGCATGATCACCTAGAGAGTCCGATTAACCTATCAACAGAAGTAGTCAAATCCCTAGGTTGGTGGTTAGACACAGACCATCTTTCAGAGGGTGTTCTGTGGGTAATAAGACCCTCAACTATAGTCTTTACAGATGCCAGCCCTATGGGTTGGGGAGTACATCTAGGGAAAAAGATGGTCCAGGGAAGATGGTCAGTCAGTGAGGCAAATGACTCATCCAATGTAAGAGAATTGAAAGCTGTTTATCATGCCATACTTAAATTTCTCCCACAGTTACGAGGAACCCACATCGGTGGCATACATAAACCATCATGGAGGTACGAGATCAAGAACCCTCATGTCTATAGCGGACAAAATTCTTACAGTGGCCGAAAGAAACCTCCTATCCTTGTCAGCCCTACATGTCAGAGGTATAAACAACACAAGGGCACATTTCCTCAGCTGCCACACCTTGCACCAAGGAGAGTGGATACTCAACCGGCGAATATTCAATATGATAACAGAAATGTGGGGCATACCATAAATAGACCTTTTTGCAACAAGAAGCCTCAGACAAGTAAAAAGGTTTGCTTCTCTACACAAGAGGAACAATCCAGATGTCCTAGACTCCCTTCAAATCCCGTGGACGTTCCGTCTGGCATATGCATTCCCCCCAATGATAATCTTGCCAGTAGTCATCAGGAAGATAAGGGAGGAGAGAGCGAATGTGATACTAATAGCCCCGTTCTGGCCCAGGAGACAATGGTTTTCCTGGCTTAGAGCAATGTCAATATCAGACCCATGGATCCTTCCTTGGGATCAACACCTGCTTTCTCAAGGGCCATTCTACCACCCTCATGTGAAGGGCTTACGGTTCACAGCCTGGAATTTGAAAGGCGATTACTGAGACTGAGGGGATTTTCAGAAAACCTAGTCAACACCCTCTTAGAAAGCAGGAAAGAAACCACCACCAAAATGCACGGGTATGGGAAAAATTCCTTACTTTCTATTCTGCGGCCACTTCCACAGAAATACCCATTTCCGTTATTTTAGAATTTCTACAAAAAGGGCGGGAGTTAGGCCTTTCAGTTAACACCTTAAAAGTGCAGATTTCAGCCCTAGGGGCTTTGTATAACTACAACATGGCAGGAAACAAATGGGTGGCCCGCTTCATGGCAGCATGTCAAAGGACAAGTCCAGTGCATACTCCCCAGATGCCACCCTGGGATCTCAACTTGGTACTAGAGGCACTGACAAAAGCCCCGTTTGAGCCACTACACTCGGCCCAGATAAAGTATGTGTCCCTTAATACAGCCCTATTAGTGGCCTTGGTGTCGGCCAGAAGAG